>NC_134455.1:208285333-209485333 GCF_047948215.1 Lycorma delicatula | reverse complement strand
TAAGAATCACTTATACAGGGAGATAAGGCGTGAAGTCTACAACAACCTCTTTCTCCTGCCCCATCCATGGAGTCCATCAACACTGCTTCCCTTCCTCATATGCTAGCCATTTGCAATTCATGACTCCTATCGTTCGTAAATCAATGCAAATTTACTGCTTTGTCGACGATTCCGGTAAACTTTCGAACCCGGCAAACACATAGCATCGGAATGAGTGAATAGTACAATGAAAGAGAGGAAGAAAGAGGAGAGTCAACGAGTGAGATAGGAAGCTGGAAGAAAACGCTGGTGGAAGAGAGAAACGTGGAATGTGATTAAAAGAGATGTGAGAGAGTGAGTCGAGAAAGCTTCTCCGTCTCTTAACCCAAATATTTGCCACCCTTTCAATCTACCGGGATTGTAATGAGTGAGTTCACATCCCCTTCCTATTTTCACTGCCCTTATTCACTAATGCAGGCTGTACGTAAACTACTAACGGTGTTTATTAACTAATGTTCAAGTTACAGACTGAACTTAATTATCTAACGTAAAGCCATTGTTCAGAAATAACAAGCCGTTATGAATTTCCCGAGTTTCACAAATGAAATATTTTAGTTTAGTGAATGAGATAAAGGGAGGCTACATGATTTTTTTTTATTGTCGGCTATGTTTGTAAATCTGTGCATAAAAAACCATCGCGACCAAGAAAATAAGATATTCCTTTAATATTTATAAAGATACACATTAAAATCTACGCATATCAAATTGTAAAATAAATATTTACCGCCCAACTGGTTTTGAATCACCATCTTTCATAGGGCAGCATTTAAGGAAACAAAAGAAACAATAATTTCGAAGTATAAGAAAGTCATAGATTAAGTATACTACAGGAATTACCTTTTTAAAATTATTTCAGCGGAGCTGAAAAAGAAACAAAGCGACAAATAATTACATTATGTTTCACAAGTATGATTTCTATTAAGAAATAATTGAAGCAAGAAGGTGAAAGATAAAAGTTAAAAGTTCTATTCAATAAAAGTATATTAATAGAATTATTAAAAAAATGTGAACCCAAACCTCACGAGATCTTTGTAGAAATAAGATCACATGACGTTCGATCGATTGGAGTAGAAGTATGATTATATAATTTAAGTTTCATAACATAACTTCCAGTTTTCGCTTAAGAGGAATCGCCCTAAACGATCACAAATATCTTCGAACAATACCAACTACAGTAATGTCCACTCTAATATCATACGTGTATTGTAACTTAACTTTCGTTATTTTTGGCTTGATGCTTTTCGTAAGTTGGTGTTCATTTCAAAGTTTAAATTTTGTTATAAATGTAAACTGTAAAATATACGATGAAGGAAACATTTATAAATTTTTTTTTCTTAAAACTAACCGATCAGTTTATTATCGTAGATAATTATGATTAATGAAAAACTTTTTTTATTATTAATATAATATTAAAAACACTTTACCAATATATTATTTTAATTTTTTATTCAATTTTTCATTCAAATTAGATTAGATTCAACTGAACAAATTCGATTCGAAGATGACATTTTATATAAACAAATAATAAACAACAATTATTAAGATGGCCGAACTGATTCCACAAACAACAGAATTCATAAAAATTGTGATACTCTTACAAAACGGAGCTAATTATTTTAATTTAACTTATGACTTTTAATATATACAAAATGTTTGTCTTATGACTATCAATTGTTATGCCTCTAATTTTACCTTGTGAATTTTATATTTTTTGTATATTTTAATTCTAAATTAATATAAATTTCTCCTGAAGATGGCAGAATAGCCAAAACCGTTTAAGGAAATCAAATAATATATGTTGGAAACCTGTTTTTAATATTACATTTATAATAATGATATTTTACCAATGGTGCCACGATTGAAAACCTTAATTTAAAACTTCTTTTTTAATTAAAATATTTTACTGTACTAGACTCGTTATATCTTTTCTAATAGTATGAAGCATACCAAATCGATTTGTAATTGAAATAAAATCGATGGCGCCTATTTTTTATGATTACTTTATTTTAATTTATCTACTTCTTTAGGTTATAGAATTTCTTTTCAAAAAAAAAAAAAAATGAAGGAAAACTAACCAAAGTTCTCTGTATAACTACAAAAACAGTTTTTGTATAAAATATGCTAAACATACTAAAAATATATACTATTGCATGTCTAATAATTAATCGTATTTTTTCATCTTTCCCTTTGTGGGTCTGTTTTATATTTGTTTTAATTTCCGGTTATAAACTACTTTTTATGAAAAGGTTGTCAGGAATCGTCACATATAAATAAAGAAAAAAATAGTCATTTTATTGCAGGTGTGGAAGGTATCAATAAAATATATCTATAAAACGGAAAGCATTGTAAGGACTACGAATTAAATAAATACTTAGAATTTGTTGTGGATAGCTACCCAGAAGAAAAGACGCCGGTGAGTGATTTTCTTGAGACGATTGTTGTGCACTTTACAGAAGCAGACTATTTTATTTTATCGAAATCACTACACTTTCTACCTAATAATTACTGTTTTCATTGCTCTTTACATTTTCACTTTTAATTGTTCAATATTGAATCAGTTAATCATTAAATTTAATAATGTAACAATTCTTACCTGATACAGCTTTAAAAATGACCAACAATTGAAAACGATTTAATGATACATTCACAAATATGGTGAATAGTAGTGAAACAAAAACATGTGGGTGTTTTTTACTAGATCGTAGATCAGGGACGTTCGATCTGAGATTGTACAAGACTACACTTCATTTACATTCATACAATACCTTACGGTGGTTCCGGAGGCTAAACAGAAAAAATAAAATGGGTTTTTTTTAAAACTATTTTGAGTGTTACACAAAGTTGAGATAGAAAAGTTCTTTCTTTAGGTTTAGAAAAATTATTAGTGAAATTAAATTCTATACGTTAATAGTAGTCAGTTCACTGGGAAGTAAAATAAGATCATCCTTGATATTTGATCTTACTAAAGAAGCGAGGTATTTAATTTTTATTGAATTCATCGCCAAAGAAAAACTGCTACTAGCACAAAACTTAAGAAATTTTTTTTTTTTAATTTCTTTTTGCTTACCTTTAATTAGCTTAAGAATAAAAATAAAAACCAAATTAAACCTTTTTGTCAATAGTTTAATTCACGCAGAATTTGTAATTCGATCTTAACTATAAACTGGCTATTACAATTTTATATGGGTCAAAATTGCTCTTTGCCATACGTTATGGGTTTTATGGGCAATAAAATGTTGTTAAATAAAACGAAAACGTCTGTACTATTTTTTAGCATTATGGTCATATATTCTCAGATTTTTTGTAAAAAGAAATATTTGATATGGGGGTTAAAAATATTTCTTCTCTAAGAACAAAACTGCTACGGCAAAATAGAAGTCTCATACCATACTCTGTTTGCTTAGGACCTTAATGGTGCGGCATTAATGCAAGTTATTGTCTCGATGGGAAGAATGTTGGGGAAAGAGGGAGTAAAGGAGAAGAAATGAAAGGATATATTCAGATTAGTCGTATAGAAATCCACCACCGTCTCCTCCAGATTACACTTTCTATTCTGACAGGATATCTTTGTCCTTTTTTTTATAACAACAAATAATATTTGTTTTTCACTAATGTTTATGTATCTCCATCAGAACACCGGTAATGAACACAGTTTTATCTTTTTTTTACAGAAACTCATTTTTTAAATAACGTTCTCTGCTTTTGTTTTGTTGATTCATATTATTATGTTTTATTATAAATGAATGCTAAGTTAAACACTTTACACTCCTTAAACACCTTCCTCTCTTTAAACTAATTTATATAACCATAAACGCTGTCAAGAAAAAATGAGCCTCATCATTTTATTCATATCTTTTGTAACATTTACAATGATTTTAGCACCAATATCTTTCTTCGTTATAGCTCTTTATTATCAACTATTTAAAACAATTTATCTTAACTCATCCTTAATAACAACTTTTGTTGATCCATTTCATTCGGTTATAAACTCTTTCGTAATAATATCAATTTCTTACTAAAGTGAATTCTTTTTCAATTTTTTTTAGAGATACAAAAAAATAATGAGTGATTTATGTCATGGCATATTTGAATACATTCATCTTTTTTTGTTTTTATTTTATATCACTGAAAACGTAACTATTATTAGAAATATTAAAATTATTGTTACCGCAGTAAAATTTTACTACTACATATTTAATTTATTTCTTCTCCAACAATCTATCTCTTTTTATTCGGAGGGTCGTTAAATTTTTCTTGATATTTTTTTTGTAATATTGCGCCTTATGAACATTTCAATTATTTATTTATCGTTTATAAACATTTAACCTTCTCCTGTTATTTTATATGTGTTATTTTCCTCTTATAAAATACAAAAAAAAATTTTAAATATGCTTTTTCTGGGTTTGATTTCTAAGTTGGGATCTTATCATTACCTTCATTTTCTTTAAAATACATAGATAACCTAGTCTGTAGTCATGAAAATAAAACTAAAACCAACACCAAAGATATCCAGTACTGACAGTTTATCATAAAATTGTTTACATAAAACCAGTTATATTGTGATAATTCCGTAATAGTGATTAATTCATATTTATAAAAGTATCTTTACTTATTCAAAATTATTTAAATTCTATTATGCTAATAATGAGGGCTAATAATAATAACCTCAGAATATAGAATTATCTGATTTATTCGGGTGGGTCGAGTAAACTCATTTAAATGATTTAAATAAACGTTGCCAAACAAGCTACACCTTTTTTGTTTACGTTTATATTCTTTTATATTTCATTTTTATTATAGGGCTCCAATGTAAATTTATATTAGAAAAATCATCAAATTGAAATTCTCGGAATGATTCTGTTGGGTAGCGTTTTTCTAAGTCATCAAATTTTTTTCGTTTTTATTACTTCTCTACCTATATTACTATTTATAATTTATATGACAAATTTCAAAGTTAAATTAATATGTTACAATAAACGCATAATTTTTGAGACATTTGGGTTAGTGGTTAGTATGTCGGCTTCTTGATCAGCTGGTCTCTGGTCAATTATCGGCAAGGAGAAACTTTTTCACGTATCATTTCATTCCCCTCATTTTCTTCATCAAAATACATGCAGGAACGTGTTTGAGATTGTAATTAAAAGTAAATCAGATTATATATATTTATATACATATATAAAATAGGAAAATTTGAGTGTGATTCTATCGTTTATTTAGCATCATTTATTTTATGTTTAATGACACATAACATAAGAGGATAAGTAAGTATAAGTCTAGGTATTACTATTATGCATAATGTACTGATCAACCCAAAAAAATTATAATTTTGAGAGTAAAAGCTTTACCTAAAGTACTGTTTAGATTAGAAAATTAAAAATATCACATTTCTAAACAACAAATAAATAAAAATGAAAACTAGGAGTATCATTAACCAAATTGCGTATATTTTCAGATAAGCTAAGTTGGCTGTGTTTTATATTGTAGTGCAAGAAACACAGTGGATTCAATAAAATATGTTTTCTCGGAACGTTAAAACATTTTCTCTGCGATATAGAATGTCATTCGATAATTGCATTACTTACATAATAATTCAGTTAAATATATTTATTACATAATCAATCTTTTTTTCCTTGTTTGAAATAAATGAAGTAATGTAATAGCGAAAAATTTAAGTTTTCAAATTTCAACGGAAATATCCATTTTGGCCATCCTGGAATTCATTTTGACTAGTTTTGGGGTGACATCTGCACATACGTATGTATGTATGTCGCGTAACTCAAAAACGATTAGCCATAGGATGTTGAAATTCTGGATATAGGACAGTTGTAAAATGTAATTGTGCACTTCCCCTTTTGATTGGAATAGACTGAACCAAAAGTGTCCAAAAAACCCAAAATCCAAAAAATTGGATTTTGAATTTTTTCTTAATTGCAGCAGTAAGCCCTAATCATTGAGAGCTTTTCAACGATATATCATAAGTAGTACTTTTTATCATTGGTTCCAGAGTTCTAGCAAAATGAAATTTGAATTAATGAAATATTTGGATCTCATAAGGGGAAGGCACATCGGTTCGAATCAGACTTCATCTCCTTTTTTTAACTTTTTTTGTTAATTTAAATATATTGATTAATTAGTAATTGTTAAGCTCTGATTGTAAAATTTTTTTACCATAAATAATAATTCAATAATAATAATAATAACAAAAAACAATTATGTAAATATATCAGAAGTTATTAATGAAATAAAATTTTATGTACTTTTCATTTTAAAAACATGTGTATATGTAATTTAATAGGCGTACAAGGAAGTTATGTAGTGTCCACATCATATTTTTTAAAGTAGTTAAATGTTTTTGCTAAGTAATTAACGAACCTTTTACATTTGCTTTCATTTAAGTATAAAAATAAGCCAAATACATTAAAGCACAGGCTTCAGCATTGTGGATTTATTTATACTTATCATATCACACTTTATATCCCTTTCTCCCTTGGATACTTTATCTGACGCTATACTTTTATTTTACTAGTCATAATTATTGGATGGTAAAACGTCATTTAGTTAGTTTGACTTTACTCTTAATTTTATAGCAATAGATATATTAAGTTTTTTGTAACCGAAATTAACTTTAATTAATGTAACCGTTTGGTATTTATTTTCCTTGAGACAAAACCATTCAAATATGATCGTCTCTATTCAGAATTAATTAGTACAACAATTATACGTTAATAAAGTTATTAAATCCTTATGAAGTTGAAACAAAGATTACATTTAATTTGATTAATTATGCCAATACTTATTATATAAATTATTTCGGTAAGGTAAGCAAATATTTTAATTAAAATTTCTGTTTTACGCATAAAGTCCCTGAGCAAAAAAGAATAAAAATTTTGCACCGACTTACGTATCGACATACGTTGTATAAAAATGAGATGAGAATTATGATTTCTGCTTCATGTAACAATTATGCTGTATAGGTATTTATTAATTTGTCTAAAAGAACAAGTAGAAGTACAACCTTATGATTTCGTACTATTAATTTGCTGGAAAAGAATGAAGAATTTTTTGAAAGGTAATTTCATGATTTTTGTTTTACAAATTTTTGCTGGTTTGTTCTCTGTTTAATGATCAAAGTGATTTCTTTCTGTTGTATACAACTCATTAGATTTCAGAATAGGAAAGGATTAAGAAGCCGTATAAAATTTTAATTAACTTACGTATTTTTGTATGGTTTCTAATTGAATAAACTTTATATTCTTGACTAATATTTTAATTGAGCGGCTTTACTTGTTTTTTTATATTTTCATATTTTTTTTTTTTACTCTAATACCTACACATTCTTCTTCGTACTGTATTTTCATTTAGAATCATGTAGTAGCACTATCATCTATATTGTGTTCTTTGAAAGTGGAGGATACAGCGCTATCCATCCACCGCACAATGACAATAGCTTTACCGATAAAACTCTTCCTCTATTACGCTCCTTTCATCTCCTCACATAATATCTCCCTTCTACAGGATGTATGCACTTCCATTTTCTCTTGTATTATTTCAGGCAGGTATTGAATTACAATAATGTGTGCGTCCAGTATAGTGTAATCATATTATCTCGTAGATTAATTAATTTATTTATACCTACACCGACGGAACTTTTATTGTAAATTTTCATCGTCAAAGTTATGATGTAGTACAGGATGGTAAATAATTACTCCCCTAAAGTATCTGAGTGAAATATTCTGTATGATATCTTCTATATAATACAGTTTTATAAGGATTACAATTTAATGTGATATCATCTTATATTATTTACGAGTATATACCAAATATTAATATCAAATATACGTAAAATATGATTTTACTTAACGGCGAGTAAATTATTGTGTTGTAAGTTTATGTATTTTTAGTTGCATGTTAAAAAATGTTGGTGGAAATATTGTTTAATGCAAAATTCGAAACAACAAATAATGCTAATGAAATCGAAAATTGTTCCGGGCAAAATATTTCTCATGAAATATTTTTGAAAGCTCCAACTGTAGGACTCCCTTATTTTTCTCCAAAACATTTTCGATTACTTAAATACATTTTCAAAAGAAATTCTGGGAAACAAAAGTGAAAGAAAATAGAAATTGAAATGACTTTTACTGAAAATATCTTCGATAGTTTTATCAAAGGTTTCCTTTCGTATAATAGGCGATCTTTAAAAAATTCTTAAAGAAAGTTTTTATTCTGAGTTATTTTCTTAAATTAATATTAATTACATTTGTTCAATTTATTTATTTCAATTCAGAAAAATTTATATTACCTTTTATCTCAAGTAGATAATTTCGGTAATCGATGATAAGATTTCAAAAAAAAATTCTTTATTCTTAATATTGTATAATAAAACATTTCGTAAATCTAATATTTGTTATAAACTAAGGAGATAAAAAATAATATTTTAAATACTAAACCAGAAAACAAACAAATGACTAATAATTATGTCAGAATAAATCTTTTAATGAAATAATGATATTACTAAGGTAATATTATGTACGGTTTCAATGAACCTGTAAAAAACAAAAATAAAAAAAACCAGTAGGTGCGTTGTAACCATTGAACTGACCGCACAGAAAGCTCATGAAAAGAAAACGCTCTGGCATTATTTACCGCGAATATATTGTTTTGTGTCCCCACTTTACTCTTACGTAATATTTTAAGGTTTTCTCATAGTCTTTTGAAAGAATGGATTTATTTTATTTATCTCTTTCATTTTTTAACATTTACTTTTGTTAAAATTTCGAATTTAAATTTATATAGATGACAAAAGACTCCAATTAAAGTAGTTACCTTTTTGCCTCGTGTTCATAAACCTACATATACAAACATGCAACTGAGATAGTTACAGTGGATATTTCCCCTAAGATTTTATATCATAGCGTGACAAAATTTTCCTGTTTAATGAGTTAAAGTTTTGGAGGCATGTTACTTGTACTTTTCTTTACGTACAGAAACGTGAAGTTTTTTAACAGTAATAAAATTGTCGAATCAAAAGTTTTGCGAGATCGTGACTTAATAAAAACGTAAACGCAAGTTTAACAAGTTATTAAGATGCTATCTTGTTCTCTTTTCTTATTCTACTTGGAAGCTTGCTGTATCCTGTATACAACACACTTTAGTAGCATTTAACTTTTAAACGAGTTAAGTGTACCATAAAAATTGTTAGAATCTATTTTCCCTGAACCGATTATTGAATAAAAAATAACAGTTTTAGTCAAGATTAAAATCTTCATAAAATAATTAATTCTTTATATATAAATTTAAGTATTTTATGAATATATATATATATATATATATTAACATGTTCAAAACATGATTATCATTTTAAATTTTCTCCGAATGTACTTGTAGATTTTGATTTAAAGTCCCTATTTTTAAACAATAATTTTGCATGTTTTTCTAAATATAGTGTTGAAATTAATATTGATTTCATTCATAATTAACAGTGTGTTAAAAATCACATCTTTGTTATTAAAGTAAGGTAAGTTTCCCGAAAATTCTTAATGGTATCAGTACATTTTGATTCTTTTTTTAAAGTAACCTATAAATTCTGAACTACAAAACTATTAGGATATTAGTTTAATAAGAAGAACACTCACGTTTGCAACGTTTCTTTGTTTAACTTACTCAATGCTATAAGTGAACACTTTATTACTTCTTGTAAATTGTTGGTTTTTAAGAGTTCAATACCAACTTGTAAGAATAATTAATTATTTTAGAACATTGTAAATTAGTAATGTTTAATTAGTTCCTGTCATTAATTGTCATGTAATGGTTGTCATTATTTCAACCATGTAATGGGTTTCATTTTTGCACTTGTTAGAGGAATATATTTTTGTTATTAATTAAATAATAATTTTTAAAATATATGACATATTTATCTTTTATTTTTCTTAAAAACAGTAAAAAAAAAACATTTATCTTCCAATTTTGAGCAAGTGATAGAATATAGTTAATAAGTTTTTTTGGAAAGTGTAAAAAATTGTTAAAAAAAAAACAACAAAACATTATTTTTCTGTGATATCCTCTAACGCAAAACAGTTACACGGTGATAGAAGTCCGCATTACTGTCAACTCCCCGTATCGAGTGTTTTTAATTCAGTACTTCAGTCAAATATTATCAAAAAGTTCTAATAGACCTAGAATCAAGATGAAATTTTTAAAAAATTAATTGGAGAAAAACAAAGAAAAACCATTTGGAACCATTCCAATTGGAAGCTCCACAAATGATACTTCTAAAAAGCATAGCAAATTTTTAATCCAGTGTCATGTAAACATAAAATTTTGATGAAAGTAATGATTGAGGGTATTATATTGGGAACGATCACTTTCCTTTGTAGTATTCGCTTGGTTTCTGGTTATTGATGCCCGTTTGGATAAAACGACAATTTTCTTGTAATTATTCTATTTTATTTTATGTTATCGCAATTTTAATTACGATAAATATTGTATTTATAAATTAATTAGACGTAACATAACGTTTTTATTTCAAAATGCGTTGTCGTATGTCAACGTTGTAATCTACCTTCCACTGTCCTCTACGATGATTACTTTTTCAGAACTTTTTTGTTTCTTAAAGTTAGTTGATACGTTGTTAAAAGTCTTTTAAAAGAAAATTTCTCATACTTTAATCACTAATATCACAATTTTTCTTAAAGTTTAGTTCCTTATTGCATTTACGGTCTTACAGAGTTATTGCTAAGAGTGTTATTAGGTTTTTTTTGTTATTTATGTATAAAAATATTGTCTCCTATTGTATCTTATTTATATTTATTACAATCAATGTATTGAGTTCAATCTAATCGTGAACTACAGAGTGTCCAAAAAGTGATGCAACTTAATGCGAGTAAGTTACAGTAGTTGAAAGTGGCCTCCATTATAGGATGTACATAATTGAATACGTCGTTGCATGCTCTTAAACAGATGTAACATTTTTTGAGGACTTGCAGCCACACATCGTTCAATTTTGCTCTGCAATTCAGGAATGGTGTGAGGATGAGTTTTGTAAGCAGCATCCTTAAGGTACCTTCTCAAGAAAAATTCAGAACGGGGAAAATCAGGAGACCGAGGAGGCTACAATTCCTTCAAAATCACTTATCCATGAAAACACTTATTCAAGGAAGTCATAGTGTTATTGGCTGTATGAGCCGTAGCATTATCCTACTGAAACCACGTGTACTCTAGCCGGGGTGCAGGTAGTGCTTACAAATTGTTGCACCATCTGTATGTAGTACTCACTGTTCATTGTATCATGAAAGAATGTCATGAAGATTCGCTTACGTAACATTCGCACACCAAACACCCACTTTTTATCCGTGCCGTGGATACTCGTGCATCTCATGTGGATTTTCCGTAAACCAAATGCGAGAATTCTGTGCATTCACGTATTAATCAATGAAATCAATTATGTAATTTCATTTTACTTTGTAAAACAAATTTGCAAAGTCAAAATATAATATGTTGTATGTAAAGCGGCAGATTTTGGCTTTACCGAAGTTGAGTGAAAACCATGAAGAGCTTTACTACACGTTTACTTTAAAATCACGGTTTTATAATTGTTCTCATTAAAAACCGACGTTATTTTTCTCTTTTTTTAAATGTACATCTAATTCTTATTATAGAAATTGTTTTTTCTCTAATTAATTTCCTTTTTTGTTTTAGTAAAATTTCAAAGCCACATGTTGATATTTAACAATATTATAGAAAAGAAAAACGGCAATCGAATGCCCCCTGGACATAATCTTCATTTTTATGAAGCTGTGATACATGTGCGTACTTTGCTCCATGACAGAACGGCATTCATTTCACCTAAATACAATAAAGTAATATTGTATGAATGAATAGAAATGTTCCACAAAAATATCGAAGATAACAAATATTATTTCAAAGGAAAGCAAATAAAGTCCATTAAATCGTCTTGGAAAAACTGTAGAAAATCTGTGGCAGTACAAATCAAGGATAAAGCAAACGGATAACTAAACACCATGGTAGCAAAGAAATAAGCCGAAACATATAAATACATCCAAGTTAGTTAAAACTATATGAGTGCACATGAAAAATAATAATAAAGCCTCAATTTCTTATTTGTTTTTAAGTACCTGTTCAAGAAGAAGAAAATTACGACAAAAATAATAAATTTCAATTTTAGATGGGATAAACCTATTCATTTAAATTTTTGAGGGAGTCCATATTCTCTAACTCTGATGAGAAATTATGAACGATTTCATGTTGTAAAGCTAAGATATCTTCTTTATCAATTTGTTTCTCCTCAATATTACAAAGCTACCTAAGAACAGTTACAGGATTTTTTTTTAAGTAAAGTTCTCCCATATCTGTAGATTTTTGTTAGGTGTAAATGTATCCGAGTAAAGTCTGAAACATTTACTCAGATCTCTTTTTGAAGAAAACTATTCATAACACTAACTGCAAAGCGATTGAGTTACTTAAAAGCTTATGAGATACTAATAAAAAATAAATAAATTATGAGTCGTTTAATAATTAAAAATAATATTACAATATTCAAAATCAATAATAACTGTTTGATAATTGAGACAACAAAATTTATGTTACTGAAATTAAGTTAAATTTTTTTCACAATACAATTCTGAAAAAAGCGCTATCATACCAAAGGTTGTAACTCAATAGAGACATTACCTTTACGAGTTACACTTTGAGTTTCCTGTATTTTAAGTAACTTGGTTTTATAAATTATTTTCTTTATGCTACCTCGTTGACCACCCATTATCTTCATTCTATCTTTTAAAAGTATTTCTATCAGGACAAATAGATGTAACAGGTTAAAAGACTGATACAGAAAATAAATAAATTAAAAAATGAATGAAGAGTTGTGCCAAACCAAATCAACCAATCAAAGAAATAAAATCTTTACTTTATTAATGTTATTCTGTCGATCAATTCTATTTTGGTACTGGGATATGATAATAATATATTTTTGCTATATTTCAGAGCGGTCAGAAAAAAATTTGTAAATATGAACATTATAAAAATTTATAAGTTCCTTAGGTATGAAAACTAGCAAGTTTTATTTATTTGAATTACGATAGAATGAAATTCTGGTAAATTTTTCTTATACCGGTATATGATTTTTTTTTGTTATAAATTTATAAAAAGTATACTTTTTGAAATTTTTTCTTTGTAATTGATTATGCTAATTTTAATTTTGTTGTGAGTTACTTAATTCACGGTGTCTTAATATCATATCAATGGAATAATATTACTTATTACGAATAAATACAGATAAGATAACAGGAAATGTGCAAAAAATTATATTACAGCGTCACTATTTCTGTTAATATGAATGCGTTTGCCACGCACATGCACATGCAAATATCGTTCTTCAATGGACGAATACAAAGGCACAAATTCAAATGAAACCGATCATGAGTAATAACTGGATAAAATTGACAACCGAACAATAAAAACAAGCATTCGTTCACGCTTGTTCGTGCTAGTTAGTATCGTTTGGAACCGTCTTAAAATCGTATTCGCACAGGCTTTTCAGAGATGAACGCTTTTGTAGAAAATTCCTGAGAGGTATGTTTAAAATATTTTACTAAAATTACTGTATCACGGATTGTTTAAATAAATTCTTGTTTATGTCTAAACGTTTATCCACAAACGTACAACTACATTGTTACGAATATCTCGTTCCAAAATGAAAAAATTGGCAGTGGTTGTATGAATTTAATAATTTTGTGTAATAAGAGATGTTTCACGTATTTTGGTTCATTCAAATAATTACCTGCATAACACATTTATACATTAACATTATGCTATGTAAATATAATTCTCAACAGCGTAACGTAATATAGATCAAAGAAATATTTTGTTATAAAAACTATTTGATATTATATTTTACAAGTGTTTTCATTTATCTGGGATGATAATTGATTTTCTGCTTTTCATTATTCCAAACCTTGTTCTAGTTGCATAAACCTTTTTCAGATTTAATATATATATATATATATATATATATATATATGTATAATTATTAGTTGTGTTAAATATGTAATTGGTTTCTTTACTTATAAATAGTTATTAAATTTGCTCATGCTCTAGTGACATCCCATTAGTATTTTATCTAACATGAGTTATAATAAATCTTGTGTAAAAGATAAACCTAAAAAAATCAAGTATGAGAGTTTATTTTGCGTACGTACATGTATAATATATTTTCCCAACTACAAACACACATCCTATTAAAAAAAAATTTACATACCTAGAGAAATTACAGTGCTACAGCTTCTTTCTTCAGTAGTGTCGGATAGAAATTTGATGCACCGAAGCATCGCAGCAAGAATTTGTGGGGGTAAACCCCATGGTCAGTTGAGATCAGAAATCCGAGCGTAAAACATCGTGTTTACGAACTTTTCTTAAAATACTATATACGGTTTTTTATAACCAATAAATGAATTTTATACGTGCATAATCGACCTTTTTGCAGCTGTTGTTTGTTAATAAGTTTACTAATAGTGTTAGTGTCGTTAAAGAGACGTTATTTTTTAATTAACTTTATTTGAATTGTTCGTAAATTTAATTTATTTAGTGTAAACATAAAAACATAAACCCACATCTCTAATTTTCATCAGTTACCTCTCTAAAGGTTAATTTTCTAGGTTATGAGGTAAATAATTTTTACTTATTTACAGTTAACTAGAATCGGGAAATTTTAAATGTATTTTGGTAATTCAGTTTTGATAATAGCAAATGTAGATAAATTAAGAAATGGAAATTTTCACATAGAAAGTTTGCTTTTAATTACTCTTTTAGCTAGAATTTTGTGATGTATATTCATAAACATTTACAGTATTGCATTTACATCAAAACGTAAGATGAAACTAACTGATAAACAAAAGTAAAATAAATAACAAATAATCCTTTATCTATAACTACTTAATACAAATTATAATGCAATAAAGTAAAAAAAAAAATGGTACTATTAAATATTCAGAATTATTATTCGGTAGGAAATTTAATATTGTAGATATAATTATTGTAGGTAAATAAATAAGTATATATATATATATATGTGTGTGTGTGTGTGTGTGTGTGCGTGTGCGCGCGCGCACGTGCGTGTGTCAAATAACTGTATGGATAGTTAATTTTTGAAGTATTTACTGTTCAATAGTATAATATCAAGAATTATTTGTAAAATTGTACTAGCCTATTATAAAAAAGCTAATGCACGTTTTGTCATCGCGTTATCATCGAAAAAAATCGAGAAAGATCAGCCTGAGCAAAAACACAAAACTATGTATTAACCCCCTTTTGGAATTAAGGTAGCAACTACTTTGGGGTTTACGTTACTGTGAAATATTCGTACTTTTATATTTGTAAACGCTAATTATCTATCAAATCTGCTGACAGAAAATCATATTCTGTTAATTGATTTATAAAGTTAATAATTGCAAACACGAACTCGAGGAAGAAATCAAGAGAAATAAGAATATAGGATAGTTTGGCTCTATATAAATAAAAAAAACAAAAACAAAACAGAAACAGAAAAATATTTCTCGGAAATTGGTTACAGAAATAATTTACCAAAAATCAGTGATTCAAATAGTGTTCATAATCAGAATATAGTAGTTGGGAAATCATAATGAAACTTCATTGTTGAATATGGATCAATTATATGATATGGAATTATATTGAATATGGGTATACGATATGGATCAATTTAAATTTTAACCACAGCTGCTTTTAATCCAAGCAAATGTAACTCTCTACAAGTTCATATGGCAAAGATGGAGGCGCCTTAGTTGGTTAAATATTCCTGATGTAAAGTAGTCCCCCGTTCAGATCTCCGGGTGAGGACTACTAAGGAAGGGGTCACCAGAAAACTGAAAAAAAAAAACATTGTACGAGTCGGAGCGTGGAATGTCAGAAGTCTAAAAAGGTTGGTAAGTTAGAAAATTTAAAGAGAAAAATGGATACATTAAACATAGATGTAGTAGGAATTAGTTAGGTTCAGTGGGAATAGAAAAATGACTTTTGGTCAGGTGATTTTAGAATAATTAAAATAACTTCAAATAAAGGGCAGGCAGGAGTGGGTTTCATAATGAACAAGAAGATAGGGAAGAGAGTAGATTATTTCAAAACGCATAGAGTCATTGTAATAAGGATTAAATCAAAACCTAAGCTGACAACAATTGTTAACGTTTATATGTCTACAAGTGCCCATGATGATGATAAGATAGAATGTGTGTACAAAGAAATTGTAGAAGCAATTAAACATATAAAAGGGGATGAAAATTTAATAATAGTTGGAAATTGGAATGCAAGCATCGGAAAAGGCAAGGAAGGAAATATTGTGGGTGGGTATGGGCTACGCAAAAGGAATGAAAGAGGGGAACGACACTAGAGTTTTGCACGAAGTTTAATTGTGAACACCCAGTTTAAAAATCATAATAGAAGAATATACAGATGGAAAAAGCCAGGTGATAATGCAACGTATTACATAGATTATATCATGGTTAAGCAAAGATTTAAAAATCAACTCATCGATTGCAAAACTTACCCTAAAACAGATATTGATAGCGACCATAATTTAGTGATAATGAAATGTAGATTGGGGTTTAAAATCCTGAAGAAAATGTATCAGATGATTTGGTGGAATTTAGAGAAGCTTGAGAAAGTGGAGGTAAAGAAGATTCTTGAGGAAGACATCGCAAGAGGTCTAAGTAAAAAAGATAAGGTAGAAATTGTAGAGAATGAGGTATTGTAAAAAATAAGATAGAATGGAAGAATGTTAAAAAGGAAATTCTTAAATCAGCAGAAGCTAACTTAGGTGAATAAAGAGAACTGGTAGAAAAAATTGGATGTCAGAGTATATACTGCAGCTGATGGATGAAAATATAAGAATGCTATTAATGAAGAAAGTAAAAGGAACTATCGAAAATTAAGAAATACTATAAACAAGAAGTGTAAACTAGTGAAAGAAGAGTTGATTAAAGAAAAGTGTTCAGAAGTGGAAAGTGAAATGAACATTGGTAAAATATACGGAGCATACAGGAACGTTAAGGAGAATTTTGTGGTACATAAGTTAAAATCGAATAATTTATTAAATAAAGATGGCACACCGATTTAAAATACGGTGGAATATATTGAAGAGTTATCAGAGCATAACTCTACAGGGGAAGAAGAGGATGAAAGGGGAGAAGCAATAATGAGATCTGAATTTAAGAGAGCATTAAAAGATTTGACTGGCAGAAAGGCTCCTGGAATAGAGAAATACCTGCAGAATTACTGCGCAGTGCAGGTGAGGAAGCGATAGATAGATAATACAAACTGGTGTGAAATATTTACGAAAAAGGAGAAGTTCCGTCAGACTTTAAAAAGACTGTTATAGTCATGATACCAAAGAAAGCAGGAACATATAAATGTGAAGAATACAGTACAATTAGCCTAACTAGTCATGCATGTGAAGTCTTAATTATAATTCTGTACAGAAGAATTGAGAGGAGAATAAAAGAAGAGCTAGGAAAAGAACAATTTAGTTTTAGGAAAAGTATAGGGACAAGGAAAGCAATTTTAGCGCTCAAATTAATAGCGGAAGGATGATTAAAGAAAAACAAAGCAACGTACTTGGTATTTATGGACTTAGACGTAGACTGGAATAAAATTTTTAGAATTAAAAAAAAAATTAGGGTTCAAATACAGAGATAGAAGAACAATCGCTAACATTTACAGGAACCAAACAGCAACAGTAATAATTGAACATCATTAGAAAGAAGCCGTAATAAGAAAGTGAGTCCGATAAGGATGTTCCCTACACCCGTTTCTTTTTAATCATTAGATAGAACTAGTAGTTAATGATGTTAAAGAACAATTTAGATCGGGAGTAACAATACAAATCAAATACGTTAAAAAAAAGAAAAGATATAAAAGAGAAAGGTGAAAAGATAAAGATGCTACCATTTGCTGTTGATATAGTAATTCTAGCTGAGAGTAAAAAGATTTAGAAGAAACAATGAATAGCATGGATGAAGTCCTACGCAAGCACTACCGCATAAAAATAAACAAGAACAAAACGAAAGTAATGAAATGTAGTAGAAATAACGAAGATGGACCACTGAATGTGAAAATATGAAGAGAAAAGATTATTGAGGTAGAAGAATTTTGCTATTTGGGAAGTAGAATTACTAAAGATGGACAAATCAGGAGTGATATAAAATGCCGAACAGCACAGGTGTTCAGTCAGAAATATAATTTTTTTACATTAAAAATTAATATAAACATCAGGAAAACATTTTCGAAAGTATATGTTTGGAGCGTTGCTTTATATGGAAGGGAAACTTGGACGATCGGAGTACCTGAGAAGAAAATATTAGAAGCTTTTAAAATGTGGTGATATAGGAGAATGTTATCCTACCATCATCTTGAATGAATAAGGTGGCAAATGAAGAGGTGTTGCGGCAAATTGATGAAGAAGAAAGCATTGGGAAAAATATACTTAAAATAAGAAACAGATTTCCAGGCCACATATTAAGGCATCCTGGAATATTGGCTTTAATATTGGAGGGACAGGTAGAAGGAAATTTTTTAAGCAAACGAGGCCACGGTTGGAATATGTAAAACAAATTGTTAAGGCTGTAGGATGTAGGGGGTATGCCGAAATGAAATGACTAGCACTAAAGAGGGAATCTTGGAGAGCTGCATCAAACCAGTGAAATGACTGAAGACAAAAAAAAATTAATTAAATAAATATCGTTTTGGTAAAATTTGTATGTTACGACCGTTAAACGGTTATTCCCTTACAGAAGTTTCGCCTATTTGAAATATGCAAGCGCTGAATTTTACAAGGTGCGAAACCTCGTAATCTATCGAACCACATTCGCAGAGGTGAACATTGAAATAATAAATTTCCACGAATTAAATCAACAAAGCTGCTACATATGTATGGTGAATGATCTTTTTTACAATTAACTGGGCTCTAAATAATTATTCCTTGTGATCAAAGTTCAGTCTATCTGTCTGATTCTTTCTTAAAATAAATTTTGTTATCGAAACCCAGGGCCTGTGATAGACGAAATAAGCAATCAGTATATGTTTATTAATAGTCTCATATAAACACAATTTTACTTAAAAATTGTATAAAATAATTGAAATAATATGGCACATTCAGTGCTGTCATATTTTTTGTGTAAAGTTGTTACTTGAGCATATTTTTATCGTCTGCATATTATGTAAAGGTTACCGTTGAATGATCGTTTTAAACTACAGGAGCTTAAATTTATCAAGAAAATTTAGTAGAGAGGTTACTCGTAGAACATAAAGCGTTGCTTACATAGGCTGTGAAATAACCACACGTTTTCTTATCTCTTCAACTGTTTTTTCTCTCATACCCTTTTTTGGTTTTAAATAACCATTACTGACTATATTATCAATCTCTTGCAAGTCTTAGGCTCTCAGCTAATTATGATTTTAGTACGTAGTATTAGTCGATCCACTTTCGTTCTAAAAGCAAACATAAAGTATTTATTTTATGTAGAATTATATTTTTAAGAGAAAGAAATATCGCTTACCGGTACGAAAAAAAGAAAAACAAATTTTAACATATGCACAGATTAATAATATTTGTAAACAGATTAAATTCTATAGGTTCTCATATTTTGAGATGTTTATTAAATTTTTAAAAAATATCAATCTTAGATTATTTTCTAAATAAAAAAGTTTGCATATTAATATATAATAAACTGAAAATCTAGAACACGTACAAAAACCGTTTACAAAAATCTTATTTAAAAACTAAAATCACATGACCATTTTGATCGTTAAATAGTTATCTTCAGCCGATATGAGGAGAGTAATAATTTAATTAATTTTTGAAGAATTTAATCGAATTTATAATGAAAAATAGTACTAACAGTACAATAATGTTACTTACGCGTATACTGTAATGTTATATTATTGAACTCAAGCTCTGATCCTTCCTTAATATTTACACAATGAAATGATTTCAGTCCCGCGGTAGAAAGAGGAAAGAGGAAATAGTTCTTATGCTTGTCGCAATTAAAATAAATTTGAGCAGTAGCTACGAGCACCCCTTTCACTGTATATCACTTATACAGCGCAAACGTTTCGCTTCACCTTTAAATAGCTGGCCCAATTATTTGCCTTCAAAAGAAAATAATTATTAGATAATTTATTGTTCTTCTTATTGTAATTAAATTTGAAAAAAAAATAATTTCTAAAAGCAACTGCTTAATTATCTACACCGGTTCATTTGTTGATAAAATCTTCTGCTGTAACATTTGCATAGAAGCAAATTAAAAATAAGAACTGGAATTGACTTAAAAAAAAGAGAGAATAATAAATTAAAACCTGGTAATAATAACTCTTATATATCGTTAGAAGAGTTTCAATTTGCATAATAAATTACAAAAGCGATAAAATAAAAAGAAATCCATTACGCTTGCTCCATTCCATTTATAATTTAAATATATAAATTTAAGCATTACGAAGATGACAAGCTCTGTAGAAAAAAAAAATTTTACATTTCGGTTTGTCCTACCCCATTTGAATAATTACAGTATTGAAATTCGATGAAAAGAAGAAAGTTTTATACGTATAGAAAAACTCACCTCAGAATACACTGTACTTTGAAAGTATTCAGCAAAGCTGTCAGTACCTTACTTCTAAATTAATACGCAATGAAAATTCATGAATGAATGTATCCCTTACAATCTTACATGATCTCCACAACGCCGTCTAACGAACTACACAATCGTAGATTTGACACTAAAATAATAAATTTCTGTGAACTAAATCAACAAAGCTGCCATATATGTATGGTGAATGAATTTTTTTACTATTAATTATGAGCTGTATAACACACTTCCTAAATTATCATTTAACAAAAATGCAGAAGTGTTTTCATACTTTGACGATTATGCCTTTAATAAAATATCTTCAACCTGAAAATAATAATAATAATAATAATGAAGGTATCGTATGAAGATATAATATAATGCTGAAGGTAATAATGTGTTTTTTTATTTTTTTACTCACATCGTTGTGAACAAGACTTTTCAAAGAGATAAGTTTAGTTGTACCGGGTTATTTAAATAGTTCCATTCACCACTTTTTTGATTGTTTGATTAGGTAAGCAATCAAAGTAAAAACTACGTTGCAAGATCACATGAGTTAAATACTTACAACAGCTATATAGTGGTAGCTACGGATACCCCTTTTACTCTATATCACTTAGGTAGCGTAAACTTTTCGCTTCACCTTTAATAGAGAAAAAGAATAAGTATTATGATAATGAACGTTGAAATTTTAATGTCAGTTTAGATGTCAATAGATGAGAATTTCCTTCTTGCAGCTTTGCAAATTTTCGCGAGAATATTTCCTTCAACGAATTGATATTCAAGAAATAATTATTAACTCTAGCTATCATAAATAAATAAATATATATATATATATATATATAAATATATATATATTTCTGTCTTTTTGATTTAGTACGCATTGTTAATGCACAATAACTTAAAAAAAAAAAAAAAATAAAAATAAAACTAAAATAACTTATAAATGTTACTCTTCCTGCAAGTTTGGTCTCCATATATAAATTACATAGCTACCAAATTTCTTTGATTAATTTAAATATTGTATTTTCGTGAAAGTATAGTATGTAGTATATACTTTACTATGTATACCGTATCTTCAGTATAAACTCGTACAAGAAAAAATTTCAGTAGCTTTTATAACGTATTTTTTGCGTATGTTCTTATTCGCATAAGTTATCCCTTCTTTTTTGCCGATTGTCCCTCTTATAAAAGGGAGCATTTTCTCTTGTATATACGAAGCAATTTCTTACGACATTAAATATTTCATACTCTATTTTTTTGAGAAAATTCCCTTACAGTCTTTATATTGTATTTTATTAATATAGCGCATACGTTTGTATGCACCTGCGTGTCTTAACGCTTACATACGGGATTGCGTTTTATAAAACCGCTTCTATCCTAATCGTATGATTAAAGTTACCTGTTATGAACTACTGTATGCAGATAATATAAAGAACCGCATAAGATAACGTTGAATGAAGTAAATAATAAATGACTTAGTTAAACGAGATAAAATGGAGAGGCTTGTGATCTCTCACACATACTACGAGCATGCGATACGCTACAAATATTACCTGGTTTTACTTGCCCTTACGCAAATCAATATTACAGAAAGTAGTTTACGATGACTTAACTCGAACTCTCACAACCTACCTTATATTATGTTTTAACAGAATTCAGCAAATTCACCTTTTTTATATTCCTTCCTTCGACTTATATTCAAAGAAAAACATATTTTTAAATGTTTAATGAAAGAAAATGCAGTAAAAAGCAAAGCATACTACACCCAGATAAAAGTCAGAAAATCTTAAAATTATTTTTTTGGTTTCAAAAAAATTCATACTCTTTTTATGATTTACAGTCTGAAAAAAATATTTGTAAAGAATGATTTATACAATTCAGGAAACATGACTGATCTTGTTGAACAAATTTGAATAAAATCAACAGAAACCTTAAAGTATGAAGTTTCCTGCCTTTGAATGTTATTAATCAAACTTTTCTGAACGCTGAGCTGAATGCTTCTGTAAGAAATAACTGAAATCGTGTTGCATAAATAAATATTTTTATCAGTTTCCTTCTATCGTATTTAAATTTATAACGATGTAATATTTTGTAATATTTATTAGTTTCAAATTGCTTAATTTTTCTGAAATTATATGAGATCAAGTATTATCAAAAATAGAAAATCATTCTATAACTTTACAGGATGATTTATTTTTCATTATATTCTTTAGAAGTTCACTGTTATTCCGGTATGGTTGAAAAACATACAATAAATATACATCTTATAATCATTATTGTTAACAATCATAAATAAAACGATAGTCATATCTATTTTTTGGTATAAGGGGAAAACAATTGATAATCCACAAAAAGTTAGATAATATTATTGATATTCTCTTAAAAGAAGATTTGACATTTTATGTTATTTTGTTATTGGTACCTTGTCTACATCGCCATACATGCATTAGCATGATGAAAGTGCAAACCCTGAACAAATCAACTAATTTTCTCTGACAAAGGAACTGAGAGTGTGATACAGACATCAAAGTCTACGGTATGAGGAGTTCAATTACGCAGATCAAAAATAATAAATTTTCTCTAACTATAAATTAACATTTTGAATCTAATCTTAAAATATTTAATATACATATTACAATAGTTCATTACTATTATTGAAATATCGGTACTATTCACTTTTCCTACGCTAGATATCATAAAACTATATGTTATGAATTTCAGTTACTGTAAATCTGAAAGAAGGAATTTTTCATTCAAAATTAATGAATTAAAAAATAATGAAATGAATTGCTAAGGGAGAATATTTCGTCAGGTATAAAAAAATAATGATGAAACACAATGATTATCTTTAAGGGTTTTAGGATATGTATTTAAATTTCTTCCAAAATTAAATTCACTTTAGGCTTTGTTTTGTGAAAAAATGAAGCTTATCTTAATAATATAAATCGTACGGATTGATAGTTCATTATGAGTTATTAGCGATATAAGTATTTCACATACCTTTTCTAATATATTTCTCAAATAAATCACACCTTTTGCTTTAAAGAAGAGTAATTAGAAATATGCTTTATGGGAAACAAAATCTATATTAAGCTGATACATTTCACTGTCTCTGTCCTGTAAAGTCGTTTCTAAGTGTTGCTCGTATCTCCTATGCGTTGACATCAAGAAGAGTAATTTGGCAGTAGATTTCTCTAAATAAGGAAAAGTGATACATATAATAAATAAGCAATTAAGCTAAAGTCAGAGATTATATCCTTGCAAAATATAAATGACCTTTCGTAACCAAGTGATGGAGTTAAATGTTTCTTCGCTGGCCGCCAAAACCTTACAAACAGTCCATTAATCGAGAATTAATGAAAACTCTAAAGTATATCTATAATATGTAATTTTTTTAAAAATGTTTCAGTAAATTCATACATACATATATATACATATATATTTTTAAAGCAATTGATTTAACTTCTAGGATACTATACTTTGAGCAGATATTTTACATGGCTTGCGATGAATTCCATGAGAAAAGATGTAAGTTATATTCTTGAATTGATTTTTGTGATGGTTCCTTTTCTAACAACTTATGAGCTATATATTGAGATGAATTTCAACAGAAGTAGAAAGTTTATGAAACTTTGTGTTTACACATTAACAGAAACACCAAAAACATATTTGATTTTAACGTTTATATTGAACTCCTACAGTAATAACAATGTCTTGTAATGGTGTTATTTATTTTATTTGTGGTTGTAAAGATAAACTTTTGGATGTCGTCGTTGAATATTTCAAAGAACTAGATTAAATAATAGAAGGACTAAATCAGGAAAGTCGGGTTTTTGGATGCACTAAAAGAGACGTAAATGATGATAAATAACTTTATAAGCAGAAAATAAACGATTACTTTGAAATGTATTATTATTGCTTGGTACTGTCTTGATTTTCAGTTATATTGATACTTGGTGCTTACACGTGTAGGATGTAGAAGATAGTCTGATTATAATTAAAATCAGTCGTAGGTTGTTTGAACAGTACCTTATGTAAGAGTAGCAGGAAGCGAAGAGATATTATGTTAGTTGTATCAGTCATTCTACTGGACCGAGAAGAGGTGCCTGCATTGAAGAGGTGCCTTTTAGCACAGTATGGATTCAGTAAGAACGTTTTCCAACGAGATGGGGGATAACTAATTCTATAGGATATATAGTTTAGAGATTTTCTTATCTCTCCAAATCTTTCAAGCTTTACCCGATAACAAATGTTATATTTATCTTGTATGTTATTATTGTCATTTATATAATCAATGTATGTTAAGTTTATCTCCCATTTTTTATCATTTCTGTCATATACCTGTTCATATTTGTACTCCATAAATTTCTTACATGTACAGGGCTCTTATTTGAAAAAAATGAGTAACAACATTTCTTAGACGCAGAGCTGTAGAGTACTTTATTTCTAGTTTCTTTTTTCAATGACAAAAACATACACTCAAAACCACCGGTTTTATAATAGACAAAACAGAGTGACTAAAGAAATGTTTATAAAAGAGTTTTAGAATTTACTGTTTATTAATAAATTATTGCTTCACCTTGTTCTTGGACGTATTTCAAAATACGTAATAGCCATTTAAAGAAATAGATTATTTCCGAAAGTTAAACAGTTGATTCAGAGTTTTCATTTATTATTTTTCTTCCTAGAAAGTTGCTGTCTGGAATATCTATATTAACCATTCGATATAACTATTGAGTTATAACGCTACCCAAAGAGTGTACACTTAAAAAGGTTTCATCCCTATTTTCCACAGATACCAAAATAAAATTTCGAAATAAAATATTAAATTTTCTTCATATGAAACATTGGTTTATTTTCTTAATGTTTAAAAATAGATGAGTTTTACCAATGAAAATTTCATTGTCTCTTACTAGATAACTAAACTTAGCATATCAAAATCGACTTCATTCGATTTTATTGTATTAAGATTATCTCACTGATATTATTGTAAATTAAGCAAAATAAAGATCTCTTTTAAAATTTTATTCTTGAATAATTTTTCTGTCAGTAAATAAACCTCTTTTTATATGTATACTTTTTATTATAATTTAAATCACTAGGGGTGTAGCTTAGGATTTTGTATAATATAGTAAAATGTATTACATAAAATATATTGTATCTTTTTGAAAAATAAAATTATGAAATTGGATAAAAAAATAGTTATGGAATCTACAATTATAATAAAAGTAGATAAATTAATCTTTATATCCTTGGTTTAGTTATTAATGAAAGAGAAATTGAACAAATCAAGCTTTAAAACTTATTTTTTGGTAAACATTTTCAAAACAGAACTAACTGGAGATAAATATCAGAATATTAATGCATTTGTTCATCAAAGAATTCTTGGTCTAGTCAGAGTTTGAGTTCGATTAAATTATGCGAAGTACGTCTTTTATTGTGTGCAAACATATAAGTTAAAATGAACTTAAGGTGGCTTAATTTAAATGAATTTAAATCGAATTAAGCTTGTTATGAAATCGTGAAGGAAATAAAAACTGATATTTAGTTTTCTATTGGAACTACTGCTTCCATCTGTAGGTTCCCGCATGAATTAAAAGTGAAATGTTAAAAGCATTCCATTTTTTGCATTCGTATGCAATTTTCAGTTAGAAAAAATGAAAAAGTAAGCAATCTACCTTGGATATTTTTGTAGCTATAAAAAACAACGTGACAATGACATTAACGAAAAGAGCGAACTTGTTTTATTAAACCACCACTGGATAAATAACAAAATAAGATCCAGATGAATATTTACAAAATAAGTAAATAAAATATACATAAAGTGCGAGTTCTGTTTTATGTATAAGGAGCAGGAGGGAGTTAACAACCGTTGTATTCCACCAGATTATTTTCCATGAAATAAAATTAGATTACTCCTTTTAACATTGGATAAATTATTTTTCTAATAAATTAGAATACTGAAGTTTTCTCATAATAATACATTAATGAATAAATGTAAAGAATTATTTTTCCATTATCTTTTTCTTGCATGCAGGTCACTAGTTTTATAGAACAATGAAATTTTCCCTTTAACTTGTGGAGCTAAATACATGTAAAAGATTTTAATTTAAATTTCTGTATAATCATTCCTACATGTTAAAATAAAGTTACATTTTGATCATTATGTTTAAGTAAATATCTTTTCATTATTGTGTGATATGTTAATACGATTTATTTCTGATCTTTATTTCTTGGAACGTAATGTAAAGGTAAATTCTAAATTTTAAACAAATAAACCTCACTAGCTTTTGAATATTTTATTTAAATGTATTATGCAAAAACTCAGAAATTTCAGACAAACTGTAGTTTGATATATAATTTTAATCTGTTGGAGATAGATAGATGTAATAATAGTAAATGCAAATTCTAATAATTTTTTAAGGAAAATTTATTGTTTGATACCATGTTAATTTTGTAATTTTTTAAATATTTAAAAATAATATTTATATGAACAATTGAAAACATGTTTCTTACAGATAATTATTATTAATATATATATAGGTTACAAAATATTTTTGAGACTGCTCCTTTACCTATATTAGCACTTTTTCATTATACATAGAGCATAATTTAACAATTAAATTAAAATGCAACTGTTCTGTGGCGTCTGTTCGATGATGTTAAACGTTGGTCAAAATTGAAATTTTAATTACGGTGTTGGCTTTAGAATATCAACTGAATCCTCCATCCACATTCACGTTGCGTCGTATACGGTTAGAGGGGAAAATAGGTAGAGATATTGCGGTACTGGGATTTAAACTGAACGGTGACGAAGGGTTTTCGTTTTTATCCCTTTTTATTATTTTTTATTATTTTTCGTTTTTTTTTGTTTTTTTTTTTGTAAATTGAAGAAAGAAGAAAATAAAACCTATACTGTAACTGAAGCATCTCTTTTATGTCCCCTTTTTTTCTATAGGAAAACTGGAATTCATTCGGACATACCACAATTCATTTGGTTGGTAAGAGTGGAAACGAGAGTTTGAAAGAAAATAGAGAGAAGGGAAAACGAACATAGATTACAGACAGGGAGGTAGAATACTAGGAAAGAGATGAGATATAGAGATGAAATACACATGCTGCACCACCGACCTAAGCGACTAAGAGCGTTCGGCTGTTTTTGGATATTGAATTACAAAGGCAATTTAAAAAGGACAGACTAACGCCAGTGTGTGTAACATCCCTTTCCAGACTGAAAATATTTAAACCTACGCAAACTCATCGATCCCAAACACTCGGCCCGGCTCTTCTCATTCTAGTTTAATGAACTGTAGCGAAATATGGGAGCAGAATTGTTTTCGCCTGGTTTATCAGAAACATTCTCATCGTCTATTTTCCCACCCTTATCATTATTATTGCTCTCTATCTGGACTGGAATATAAATCATCTGAATACCCAGTTACGTGACGGGCTATTCGTATTTCGTCTAGTATGTTGAAAGATGTTCAGGAATACCTAGCTCACATGTAGAAATAAGTTAATAATTCTTCCCTGCATTTTTCCCCCATAATAAAAGAAAAAAAAAAATATAGTTCTGAATGAAAATATCATAAAATGCAAAAATTTCCTTTTTTATAAATAAAATCGTTTTTTATGGTACAGCTATAGTTGATACAGAATACATCCTTAAAAAATTCTATTAATAAATTTAAAATAATTTGTATAAATATATAGTATTGAAATAACATTTTTTATCCAATTATTCATTTATTTAGTAATGTCACTTAAATGCACAATCCTAAAAATTTAAATCTTTCACGGTATCTGAAATAAATTTTTAAAATTAAACTCAAAACGGTGTAAACAGGATACGAATTGCTTACCCTAACAAACTAATTGTCGAGGTTACTGAATATCCAGACATTTGATTATTTTTATAAAAGATGCAAGCTGTTAAATCGTTCTTAATAGATTGTTGTTATTTGCTTAATCTAAATATATTTTTACTAAAATATTCTAAGTTTTGCATAGGGATTACCGATACGCTGCAGGAATCCAGTAAAATTATTTTAAAATAGTCTACTGAAAAGTAAAAAGAGTTAATTTTATTATCTGAATGACGTGAATTCTGTTCTCAAATTGCCCAAAATTAAAAAATTATTCATTTTCATTAGCTTCAACCTTTTTTTCCATAATTTAACTATAAAATGAACCTTAAGAAGTTGATAGGAATACAATCTCAAAATAAAGTCTCAATGTTTCTAACTTAAAGGACTGGTTGAATACTAAAATTGGGATTAAATAATTTTACTTAATTTTTTCTTATTTATTACTCAGAGCATACTAAATAAGAAGAGAATTTATATATTAAAAAAAATTACATAAATAAATCCTGATATCTTTATGTAATCTTAAATTATTTAAAACGAGATCCGATTCCAATATATTTTATCTGTAATTCCATCAATACCCGAATACCACACAAGAGCCCTACAGTTTTGGCATAATGTAAACGAACGTATGGAAGATAATATTCATGAAAAGCATCAGAAAAAATGTTCTGTAACAATTATATTTTATTAATTTTTAAACTTTAATATTTATTTATTAATCTTTTCATATTTATTTTTAATTTTTTTAAATATTTTGTCAGGTTTTTAATACCAGCCTCTGTGACGCGAGCGGTAGCGTCTCGGCCTTTCTTCCGAAGGTCCCGTGTTCGAATCCCGGTCAGACATGTCGTTTTCACACGCTACAAAAATTGTCTTTCACCTCATCCTCTGAAGTAAATATCTAACGGTGGTCCTGTAGGTTAAAAAAAATAAAGAAGATATTAATACCGACCTGAATTTAATATCAAGCTATCAATTGGACAAAGTAATACGTGGTTGTCATGAGAGAATTTGTGGTTTTGAAACAGTTTCTCTCGTATCACATTATCCATATTGCTGAGGTCAAGACAATTCTTAACTCATTTCACGTTTCTTCAATGATTAAATTATTCTCTTTCAGCATTGGCATAAAGGTGCATAAGAGAACTGAGATACGTATAAGAAGTAATTTTAAGCCAAATCTAGAAAACGTGAAAATCACTATTTAAAGCCCTAAGTGCGGTGAAGAACTTTCGGAAAAATTTGAATGAGTAGTTTTACCTGAACGTAGAAATTCTAAGGACGAAAATGGTTCATGGCTGATGATAAGAGCTACCTTTCATCGAAACATAACAAGACAAAAGAATAAATAATCTTCCTTTAACTTATTTTTTGTAGCTCATCATATGATTACTCCATATCATACCACCATCAACCGTTTGCCTTGGAACCAAACATATATTCCGTTGAGTCCTGTAGATCGTTAACTCTTCATTCAGTTCTCTACACACTCTGGGATTCTAGATAGGAACCCCCCCCCCCCAAGTTATTTATGATATATGATACACAGATATATATGATTACCTATATCCCGAATTGGGATAATTAATCGGGCGTTTTATAACACTACTCAACAAATTAAATTTTTTTTTAAGTAACATTGATGAAAATAGCTATAATTAAAGTACTTTGTGCCCCTGAATTCAAAAATGATTGCAAATACTGTATAATGTACAGTTTTTTTTAAACAAGGATTGGGGTTTCACTAAAACAGAAAACGATATATTTTAAAATTTAATTTATATTAAATAAAAATATATTTCCTTCTAACACATATTAAATCTCTTTAAAGAAGATTTATTAAGGCCCATACGCTATAAAAAATATTAAATGTTATATAAAAGTACTACACAGTATCAAAATATTTCTATTTTTCTCTTTTGTTCAGTAAAACTTTCCTTTTTTAAAAAGCAGCAGAAGTCGCCAGACATAGATGAGTCTCAGCATCTCTGGTATTGTGATTCCATTGTCCTCATGTCTTGGTGAATCTTCTCTCCTTGTTCATCACTTTCATTTTGCACTTACATTTTTTGGGGAAAATCCAAATGACAGCGAAAATTATTCATTTTTAAGGACACACGACATCCTAGTAATTCGTAGGCTTATGAAGTGTTCGTCTGTGAGGGTTTTATAGGTTTCATCTTCCTCATTACGCAGAAGTCCTTCAGTATTCTTACATAACAGTTCCTTGCTGTCAATTTGTTCTCGTTTTAATTTTCTTTTAAAAAAGGGATCACTCAAAAATCTCCTTATTTGAGGTCCAATAAAGTTGCCTTCTAATTTTGCATCATATATTTGGAAAAATAGTTCTTTTAAGTACTTGAAACCATTACCTTCTTTGTCCATACCTTTAATTAAAGTTTTCATTAGTCAAAGCTTAATATGAAAAATCTAGAGACGCACCTATTTTGCATCAGCGAGGGGATCGTTCTTTATGTTTGAACTACGTAGCACAAAAGAAGTTAAATAAGGCCAATCTTTCTTAAATAAGTATTCTTGTTCTGCCCCACGGTCCCTTAGGCGTAATACTTTGTAAAACCCATTTGAAGCCTTAACAATATATTAGTTTTAAGTCTCCACAAATATCCCACTGATACTATTCATATTTAACATCACTTAATATGTCAGCCAAGTAATCAAAATTTTCTTTCATTATCAGAGAATGAGATAAAGGAATAGATGGTTCCATTATGAAACAAGACTGATTTTAGGCTGTATTTAGATGAATACATGAAAATACGCCACTTGGAACGTTAACGTTCCGTTCTATGTTTATTTATTGAACCAACAATATCATAAAAGACGCACAGCGATCCTTCCATTTTATAAAAACTTATTTCAATGGTTCTATTCATCCTTCTTTCTTTTTCCTGTTTTGCCTCTGGTAACTACCGTTCAGATAATACTTCGGAGAGGATGAATGAGGATGATATGTATGAGTGTAAATGAAGTGTAGTCTTGTACATTCTCAGTTCAACCATTCCTGAGATGTGTGGTTAATTGAAACCCAACCACCAAAGAACACCGGTATCCACGATCAAATCATCAAATCATCCATTTTATAAAAACTAGAAAATTTTATATTCCGTGTTTTCGGTAAAGTGAAACACTTCTGTTTTTATCTAACAGATTCCACTCTGTTGAAGCTTGGAACCATCAAGTTCAGATGTTTGTTTTGACAAACCTAGATCACATACCAAGTCATTTAATTTATTTTGAGTTATTAAATGAGGCTCATTGATGCTTTGTAAAAACGTAAGGTCTCTATCAGTAGTCTCAGGAAGTTGTGAATCAGATTCTGATGATGAATAAGTATTATCAGGAAACGTAAAGTCGTCCATGTTTAAAGGCGCATTCGGCACCTGTATTTCCTGGCTGTAAGGAAATACAGGTGATCCTAATTTGCCTTAGTGCTGAAGGCAAATTAGGATACTCAGTTTTGCATTTTTGCTTTTTTGTAAAAGCCCCTCTGTTTTAGTAATGCAAAAGTAGCAATCACGGCATAGAATTTTTCTTGCCGTACACCCACTGCAACAGATCTACCTGACAACTCACACAGTAAACATGAGGAGCCAAACGTTTATCTTGATCTTCAATTTAGCGCTTGAAAAGCAAAAGGTAGGATTTTTTATTTCTTTAGGTGTAGATCTAGATGACGACTGTGAAGTAAATCTTCCACATATATAACAAACTTATCCGTTCAATGTTTGTAACATCGACGACTAGAACTTACATATATATTTTCTAAAAAATTGTTAATTTATTTTTTAATTATTTTATTTTTCTATAAAAATATTTTTTTATAAATAATAAAAAAATTAAAAGACACGTGATTGTACCGAAGAGAAAACCAAACTAAACTTTAAAGAAACATAACAGATTGTTTAAAGCTCATAAAATGTGGTGGGGATACCCACTAAAGCCAGGTGTAAATAATTCCAGGTAATTCGAAACAGGTTAAAAGGTAGAAATATTAACAGGGACTCAGAAACGAGACGTAGTAGGACATTTCTGTGAATAGATATTTTAATAATTAGTAAAATGAAACACAGAAAGAGTATTTTCATTAATGTTACAAATATCATGTCAACCAATATACTCATCCTGGATGTTGTCCGTAGATAAGTATTTACGGATGATGGAGGCAAAAACTACAAGTACTTAATTTGACTAGGGTAACAGTAGCATTGCGTTCTTCTCCCTGGATAATAGGTTAAGTTTGACATTGGTATATTATTATTATTTACATACAGCCTTATCAATATTATGTTCAGAAATATGTAGACAAAGTGATAATCTATGTTTAAAAGAGTTAAGGTTTGTATTCATTAACGGTTTAATGCTTGATAACTATTTCTATTAAATTTCTGAACCAAATTCAATATCAACATTCTCTAATGAAGCGGTAGCAAAAAGAATTTTGTAATCGTAGGGTAGCCTTATTAATACAAGACCCATATATAATTTATTATATTTTTATTAATACTCGTAAAATCCCACAGTCTTCTAATAAAATATTCAAAATTTCAGACGAATAAAATATTCCGATTTTTAATGTTAAGATTACTCGTTCCAAAGAGGCTATCCTCTAATATAACTAAAATTTATTCTTCCTAATTTCCTTTTCAACTTTGAATCCAGAAACAATCAACTCTGATGCCGTGTCACAAGTAAATTTAACGGTATATAAATAAACTATATTTCCCACATACATATTTATAATCAGTAATCTCAACATTTTGAGGAGATAATAAACTTATATGAAAAGAGAATGTGAAATCATTGTTGAAAGTAATTTTATCACAGATCTAAATGGCATTACTTACTACTAACTTCTCAATTTTTTTTTTCATTTCTTTTAATTTTTTACACTTCTAACTGCATCATAAATCTTGATCAGTAATTAACAAGTATTAATTATTATACTTTAATAGAAATGAAATTATTAAATATAATTATGCGTTTAATAGAGGACGAAAGTTGTTAAAAATTGTCTTATAAGCTACAAATTATATTAATTCAGTTATAAAGAGTGAGATTATAGTCTGAATTTCGAAATCTCCGGTCTGTTTTGTGATGGTCATAAAAAAGCACTCGAACAATCTGCTGAGAATGGTTGATGAGGGCTTTTGTTATAAAGGATTTTTATCATATCAAGATGTAATATGTCCTAGATTGATCACTCTATTAAATAAACTCAACCTCTCTTTTAACAAACAAGTTTATTTCTATAGATTTCTACAGTCTAGTAAGCCATTCCTATAATTTTATTTTTTTATAGAAAAGTTGCTTATTTAAAAACTTCTAGAGAAAGATTGGTAAAATTTCAGTATAGTGATAAAAATACAAATTTAATTGTAATACGAAATATTTTGGAGATTTTATCTAGGTTTTTGAGATGATTATTTCATCACATTAAATTTTCCTTGATAAGCTTGTGCGAGGGAATATAATATGGAGAATTTTTACTACGTGGAAAACCTGTCACGTCTGACCGAGTCAGAACCCGCAAACTTTGCCAAAAAAATGGCGCAGACTCCACTGCTCTGCCTCTGTTATAGTTAAAAAATAAAAATAATCATAATGTTTGTATCTCTCCTACTTTCATGGTATATTATTTTTTATTTTGATTTTGGTCCTTAGATTTATACAAGAGTTAGCATTTTTTATCACAACGTATAAAAAATTAAAATTCTTAATAATAACATTCCACATTATATTATAAACCTATATTATATTATAATTATATTATAAATCTTCCATTATATTATAACCTATAATAAACCTTTATTATATTATAAAAAAGTTTTTTTTTTATTATAAAATTAGTTCAAATGATTTTATTTTTTTTAAATTTACGTACGTGTTTTTGGACATAGGTTTTAGGCTTAAGTTAAAATATTTCTTGGATCATATTAGGAAGTAACTATAAGATACGTATTTCAAATGACTGAAAACAGCTAATATAGATGGCTTCATATCGACTGAAAGACGATTAATTAGTTATTTTAGTGGTTTTGAATTACTGAATGGAATTTGCCAAAGGGGTCCTATTAATTATTGTCTTTTCAGGAAATTGTCAATAAAGGTTACTAATAATGACTATTCATATGCGTACGTGTCCTAGTTATGAACTGAAAAATAAACCTTAGAGAGAAATTTTAGAGGTTGACAGCGTATTAATAAAAAAATTTGCTAACGACCAAATACACGATAACCAACACCACATGTCATTCATTTGCTATTGAAACTGGATTTCAGTGCTCGTTTAAATAAATAATTCTATTTTATTGTTGGTGTTACATACATTATTGTGGTATTTAGGCTGCATTTATACTTCCATCCATTCAGTGTTTACTGTTAATTATTAGGGTTAGTTGTTAATTAACAAGAGTAAGGTTAGGCACTCGCCAAATAACTCTAATTTACAAGGGTATTTTCAATACAATAAAGAAACAAATTTTAAGGTGGAATTTTTTTCTCGTATCTAAGAATTATCAGTAACAATTACACTCTAAGTTAAAGTATTTACAAAATTAAAACCATGTTATTACATTATATTCGCTTTTTTAATAATTTTTACAGTTACTTTTTGTAACTGTATTTTGCTTTGATTGAAAATATACTCAGGTATATAGTGAAAGTTAACATCTTTATAAAACTTTTTCACTTCATAGTAGGCATTATTTTGTAAAATAAAAAAAAATAAAAATATTAATTGTATGGTACATTCCTAAAACAAGTACACGTATGAAATTCTTCTTTCGATAACACTGAAACTACACGTATACGTTTAATATGTATATTTATTATTTTAATATTTGTAGGAATATATTTTTTAAATTTCTTTAAGATAATGCTTCTTATTCGGAACAAAAATATAACTCAATGATTGAGTTATTGAGTTATGAGTTACTATGAAATGAATTATTGAATTACTGTCAATTTTTCAAATCCACGTTGATCCAGAGATATTTCTCGTAGATTGAAATTCAAATACTCATCGTTTGAAAGCTTTATACAAATATATTCTGTGTTCAGTGAAAAAATTGTAGGAGTTCAATTTCGTAAAAGTAGATAGAACACATTTTATTAGTTATTATTCCTTTTATGAAAATTAATCTAATTGTTTTATTGAAGTACTGAAACTGAACTTGACATTATAAATTTCACGGATAGTTTACTTACTGAAGTTTATCAGATAGATACTTTTGAACATACTGATACAAACAATTGTGTATTTTTTCGTTTTTAAGATGTAATATCGTTTGTATAGTTTTAATGCGATTCAAAACCGACTTCACAAATTTAAAAGCGTATAAACATTTATTTAGATAACTTACAGATTCGGTTAATGTCTCATTTTGTAGCAAAAGACATCGATTTTTGACCCTCGTTGTTCATTAGTACCGAATTCGGCCAGCAGAGCTGTCACTAGTAAATGTGGCGGAACGTGCTGGCTGTGTGTTTTGGTTTCACGATTTGCTGTCACAAAGTGCAGTTCAATGTAATTTTCGTAGAGAGAACGGTAGGGAACCTACTAGTACGCATAAAATTTACTCTTGGCGTCAAAACTTCGTTGATACAGGCTGTTCTGTTAAACATACAAAATCATAGGACGCCTACGCGTCCCTGAAACTTCTGTGGAATAACTCGGAGAAAGCTTTGTACGTATTCCGAAAAAGTCAACTCGACGTGCGTTACGCAAGACTGACATTACAAAAACGAGTTATATAAACTAAGCGTGTTTCAACAATTTACAGATGAAGACCAAGTTACTCGGCTGCAATATTGTGTGGAAATGATGAATAGAATTGCAGGGACCGATACATTTTTAGACAATGTAATTTCTAGTGATGATTCAACGTTTCACATCAGTGGCAAAGTGAACACCTACAACTGCCAAATATGGGGTAGCAAAAACCCTCATGAACTTTTCAACACATTTGAGATAACCCTAAGGTCAAATTTGTTCCAGGAGGCAACCAACCAACCAACAAATGGTATTATTTACCTTAAGATTCTTAAAAATTTTCTAATTATTTATTTAGACGATGATGATCAGGATGGATGCCATTATTATCAGCAAGACGGACCACCACCTCACTACTAGCAACAAGTCCCCAATTGCATGGCTACTCGTTCAGATATCACCCCGGTAAATTTTTTCTTGTGGGGTTTCATTACAGATCGGGTTTATGAACCGCCTTTGCCTGCTGTTTTTGTTGAGGTGACTTCGAATAAATGGCACAGCTTCAGAGATAACGCCCAAACTGCTAGCTACAATCTGGAATAAAATCGACTTCAGATGGCATGTATGTCGCATTAGAAATGTTAGCGATATCGAACAAAAGTGAATGTTATTCTATGAAACTTATGTGTTATTCTAATAAACTTAATGCGGTATTCCATGAAATGAGACTACAACCGAATTTGTAAGTTGTCTAAACAAATTTTATATGTTTTTAACGTTGTGAAATCCTTTTTCAATCACCCGTTATTAATTGATTGGGTAAAACCTAAATAGTTGAGTATAATGGAATTTGTACAGAAACGAATTTAGAGGTATTTAATTTTTTGTTTGCTGATTTTCTAAATGTTTTTTTTAAATAAATATATTATTTTTTAACTTCAGTAATTTTTGCTGTCACTGATATATTTTCCGTTTTTATGGAGCTACTTTTCTTATACCTCAACCTTTCTTTTAAATTTTATATCATCCACTCTTTTACTACGTACTTAACATTTTTATACATATTTCTTTTTTAAATACGTTTTTGTGCTTTTCCATAAACGTATCCGTTCTCTGAGTTTTTGGTTGAGTCGGTCAATATTAGATTGTTTTGGTTCTTAATTATCAATCAAATAAATATGAAATTTAAAATATTTAATATAGTTTATAATTCAAATTATCTACGTAAATAATACATTTAAAATAAGGTAATTGTTTAATACATTAAAATTAGTTCTATTATGCTATTTTTGTGAAATCACATTGCCATTTCTAAAGCGTTTTTTCCCAGTGAAGTCAATCGATATAGAAGTAAATAGGTCCTACGTTTTTCTTTTGAATGATTTACCGGATGAATCGCCTAAGATATTAAACGTTTAGTATCTAGTTATAAATTCCATAACGGGAGTAGGACCTCAAGGATTTTTTTTATTTGTTCCAATCTCATTTTAAAATATTGACGAACTATTAGTGAAGATTAACAGTTACAAAGATAAATATCATTCTTAAAATATATATTTGCTAAGGAAATATGTTTTGCAAAATTTAATTTCTGACTAGTACACTTTTTCTGCTTAGTAAGCTATAAAAAAGTAAACGACATGACTCTGAACTATTGAAGGATTTCCTTGCAAACCGGCTGAAATGCATGAGGTGTTTTGTTTTGGGATTTCTGTGTTCGTACCTTACTAATGGGAACGGTGTAGTCTTTGTAACCATTACGGCGCACTGACTTTTATTCCCTCAGTTTTCCTTCTCTTCCATTCGTTCAGGAAGGCAACGATCCCTTGTGTTTCCTCTAAGAGGTTGTAAACCGACCTCCCTTCGTGCATTTCTCAACTGTACCGACCGCTCTTTTACATCTTCTGTCTCGCTTTTTCATCCCATCTATCTGCTTTACTTTCTTACCTTACTGCTTCACTTCTTTTTAAACACAGGTCCCTGCATACCTGTAAACAGCGCACCGACTTAGCTTCCATTTTGTTGCCGACATAACAATTCTTCTTGCACGCTACCCGTTCCTTTTAAATCCATTTCTCTAAAGGCACTTCTTGGGTTTTATCCAAAATAGAAATAAAATATAAGGTAGAAATATAATAGCGGTTTGTTTATAAAGTAATAGAATTGTCTAGTCTTTTATATTTGTTTCAGTTATAAATATTACTGCACATCAACTAATATTCAAAGTTATTTTAGATTAATACATGAAAGATCATAAAACTTCTGTCATCGTTCGTAAAAAATTTCATTTCTTATTGAAATGCACCAAATAAGTGAATATCTTTTTATTATAAAGGAAATTTTCAAACTAATTTTTCTCTTATTGAGTAATTAAATTTGTCAAATAAAAAGATTCCAGCAAGTTTAATAACTTTGTATGAACTGATTTTATATAAAACAAATCAACTACTTAATAATACATTTAAAACAGGTAAATTACAGATATGCTATTTTTCGTAATTTGTATTGAATACATTACCTTCAACACCAAATATCGGTCTGACTACCATTAACCGAAACAACCACCAAGAAGATGGGTCTCGTATTTTCTTTCCTGTTTTATAGAATTTCGATGTCTTTTTTTAACGACTAAAACCAACTGTGTTTTGATATAATTTTAAAGAAAAATTTAAATATGTAGATAATTTTATTAAAGACCTATATAAATTTAATGTTATATAATTTTAAATTATATAAACCATTAATAAACCACTTTAGAACATAATACAACCAAAACTAAAGTTACTTTAAAACAATAAACATTCCGTTATAAATATTTTTCATTAATCGAAAATTAAAATAATATAACATAAAAATAATAGAATATTAAAATTTTAAATAAAAATTTTCTACGAAGTTACTAAAAAAAAGTCTAAGTATAAATATTATTTTATTTTCATAAATAAAATTCTAAATATTTAAAAAAAAAAATTTATGTACTACGCATTATTATTGGGTATTTGAAAACAAATTTTTATATGATTATCTGAGTATGAAAATAATAGACAAAATTGTTAACGGTAATTTAAATCTAAAAATTAAAAAAAATTCGTACAAGAAAAGTCAATCTCAAAAAAATATGTCACAAAAAATGTTCAAAACTTTTAACTCATCGAGAAAAAAAATAACGCGTAAATAAAAAATACAAATTTAAGGTTTATTTGCGTAGTTATTGCAAACATTTTTTTAATATTCTAGGCAATAAGGTACTTGAGACGTCACACTGTTACGCACCGCCAATCACTTTTTTGTGTGTAGAAAATAACCTTTCCTTTTATCTAATTTATAAGATTTCGTAATGGTTTTTTTTCAGATTTTGCCCCAAGGAGTTAAAAATTATATTTTCTGATCAAGCAGCAAATTTAGACTTAATAATCGTTTTTTCAATCTTAGCCACAAGTTTGAAAGAACATGTGTTTCTATAAAGTTTCCAAAAATCGAATTGTTTTATTTGCTACTTGAATACATAGAATAAAAAATGCTGCTCTTTATGCAACTCAGTGACATAATATGATAAAAAAAAGCAAAAGGCCACCTTCTGCTCCGGCGGTTTTATAAGTAATTGAATATATCAGATTGAATGTATCAACGCCTAAATTTGTTGTTTTTCAGTATGAAATCCTTACAGGCTTGCCAATCATTTTATAAAAGTATTCTTGAACCAGCAACTGGTATTTTATCTTGAATAAATTGTGGTGCTATTTTATTACACGACTGCCAAAAAGGAATGAAATGATTTTAATTTTTTACATTGTACTAACATGTATTTCTTTTTATCAATTCATTTGCAAGTTAAACAGACGAGAACCAGGTATCGGCTGTTATGTTTTTTAGACAATTGGTTTAGCGAAACGGATTACATTCTGTGTTGGTATCGAACGTTTTTGTTCTTCTTTGAACAAACTTTTACCTTCAAGCTATTATCAGAGTATATATGAGCGCTGAAAAGATAAGAATTATGGGAGTGTTTAGACATAATAATTTTGTACATTATTTGACATGTCTTACGTGTAAATATACGCGGAAACTGCACCTTTTCGAAATGACATCAAAGTTTCATTTATGAAGGTTTGAGCCCCTATGGAATTTACATCTTGTTAAATAGAAATAGATTCGTAAAAAAATTGCGGAATTGCTGCCGCAGGATCTTTCTTTTCCCTTTCTTTACGAGATGACGGATCATCAAATCTCAGCGGTAGTTACAAAATTGTTTATTTTCTAATCTAAAAAAAACCAGAGCATTGGTAAAAAACGGGATAACCGCGACGACTCTTCCTGATTTGATTGTAGCAGAGTAGACCAATGTCTATTGGTCTACTCTGCTACTTCAGATGCTACTGCAGATGCTCTGCTACTGCTACTGCTAATATTGCTTCTGCATCTGTAACATCTGTGTTTTTAAAATTTGGAGAACCTGAATTTTACAACTTTTTACGTATGTTCCAGTTTTGTATTAATATTATGGACTATTTCTGAAATATCATCCATAAAAAGCAAGCTACATACCTATTCAGAACTAGGATTATTTCTCAAAACTAAACTCTATCTACTACCTTTTAAATCCCTATTTTTATAACTTTATTTTCAGTGGATTTCCTTTTCGCATTGGATTAACACAATTCCACAAAAGTTTTTTTTTTCTGAAATATTTTAACTCGTTATGTTTTTTTTTAATCTTATATGTTGTTGGTCTGACATTTCTATAGTTATTTCATTATTATCTTAAACCGCAAAAACCTCATCATCATTTTCAATATTTATCTGAGCAGTATCTTCATTCAACTGTCTGAAGATAAAGTAGATAGTGCCAATATCTTTATTATGTGTAGTGAAGACTCATTTTTCTATTTTAACGAGTTGGAAAACTTACGTACATTAACAGTATCAACCGGCTTTGGTATAGGGCGACGGTGATGATAAAATGTTTATGACACGAAACAAACACAAAAACAAAATTGCTTATAAAAAAAATTGAAATTTAACAACCGTGTGAGAAAGAATTAGGCTTAATGAAAAAAACACCAAAACGTACGTGGTAATAAATTGAGCAGTATTTGTAAAAATTAATTGATTCATAAACATATCCGTCTCACTGATGGTTTTATTTTTTTATTCATTGCGATTTATAATTTATGTCTAATTTTAAATTAAACTTCATTTTTGTTGTTTTAATTTGTTATACATGGTTGTGTACTTTGTTTTTATAGCTAATATCTGTTGTAATCAATCGCTCATTGCACGTTAAATGTTAATTATTCACAGTTATTTACGATTCAAATATAATTACTATATTACGTGTTTAAAACTCCAGCTATTCCACGATCTAATTTTAGATGTCTGTAAATTTATTATTTATTTGAATAGTGTCCATTGTCTTCTTTGACCTAAAATCTCTTTTCCTCTGTGATTGATGAAGAAAATTTCCTCCGTCTGAAAATTCATAAGAATAATTACGTAAGATTTCACTTATTGATGTTAAGAAACAAACCACGTATTTAATGTTAAGAAACAAACCACTCATCACATGAGACATGTGAGAAACGACCAGTACATGCTCTATACGTCCGTTCGCCCTGTTTAAGTTGGAGTAAAAAGAGACGAGATATTTGGCTTCGTCAAACTTATTATTAGCTTGCCAGTCGGGTAAATTTTTCAAACAACACATCTGCGTAATAAAAGTAATCGTGAGCTTGGACTCCGTGCTTCGTAATCATCTTTTCGAGAAGCGGCCATAATTAAAACTACCTCTCTTAAAACGACCTCCCTTTGCCACAGTTTAGTGAATGAGAAAGTGTATTAACGTTGGTCAGTTTAATATGTAATTACCATCAGTAAATAATTGAAAGTCTTATGTAAACAGGACATAAAATTGTATAGACATGAAATTGCTCCTTAGGAAAATAAAAATATAATTCCGTCTGCTTATTAAAGCCTTTCTGTTAAATACCAGGCAGAAAAATGTACACTTCAGGGTCGTGCAATGATTTCTGTACGGGTCCCAAATTTCATTGATGTTTTAATGATATTAGCGGATTGGTAACACATTTTCCATTAGTGATTTTTAGCGGATTTCCAGAGTGTTCAGAAATTGCTACTTTGCCTGAGAAGATTTTCTAAAGGGCTGTGGTAGGGAGGGGGCTAACTTTAGTTTACGTTTTGCAGTTTCCTGAATACGATTCTGCAACGGTTATGTACTTATGTACTTATGAGTGGTAAGCTGATGATTTGGAGCAAACAGTGAAAACCAAGTCAAAATAATTTTCAGTTAACTTACTCTTAACATAATATTGACTTTGAATTCTCATAAATTAATTTCCATTAAAATTTTTTCTCAAAATTATTCTCGCTCTGAATTCACTTAAAAATATTTCCACATTACATTCTGTTAAGATACTTTCCACTTTGGTTTTAATGAATCGCGGAATTAAAACCCTTAAACGTCATTATATACATACTTAAACCGTCTATAAAATTCTGCGTTAATATTATCTACTAGTGTATAAAATTCAGTCTACCAGTCATCATCCAGATCAATTCGATCACTACCGATCCGTAAAAGAATTTCTGTGTTATTCCTAATTGAGCGAACTTCCACGGTTCGCTCAATTTTGGTGACAAAATTTCGCTCAACTACAAACCTTTTTGGTGACTAGTTTTTGGTGACATTAATATTATTTACCAAATCCATATCTGGTTTATTATATAAAATAAATTTTTGGAAAATATAGATGAGAACAGATTGTGAACCTAGTACCAGTGCATCAACTCAACTAGTCTTCGGCAGAGACACCACTCATCACGATTACAACTTTGCGTTTCTAACTGTGGATCTTTAATTCAAGCAGCTGCAGTTCTGTACGACCACACTTTGCTTTTGTAATTGTGGATCTGTCTTTTTGAATTGCTCGACACCTTCGTCAAAGTAGAGGAGTTAGCAATGGTACTAATTGATCATGGGAAGGGAATAAGAGAAAAAAGAAGAAGAGTGTTTTGAGTAACAACCCCTAGGTAGCGCCTTCAGATCAGTAACACCCATTGTCATACATTTATTGCCACTTACTATAAGGTAAGTGATCTGTTGATGACAAACGAATCCAAAATATAAACGCAAATTACCCTTATGCACAACTGTGAAATAATGAGAAAATCTTCGTTATATACTTCTTGTTTTGTAAAATATTAATTGTGAGAACTTTTGATTGAAAAGTAATTAATTTTAATAATACATATTTAAGTAAATAAATTATAAAAATATTGTTAAAATATTCAACAGATTCTTTTTACTAAAAGTAATTTCATTTATCAATGAATAATTTAATGAAAAAAATAGTAATTTGATAAGTAAATAGATTGCATGTGTATTGTAAAACAACTACCAACAGACCATTGTTACCATTTATCTTGTCGCCTACTAGCTCCAACAGCACGTGGGACCTTAGAACCTTATGGTAGCCCTGAAAAGAGCTGTTTGGAATTTTGTAATGGTGGCCCTGAAAACGGCCGTTTGCGTGTTTATGAGATAGTCCTGAGAATGGTTGTTGAGTCCGATCGCTGTTCTTCGGCGAAATCGGCTCGGCCCAGCTGGTGGTAGTAGGGAAATTACGGCTTCTCCAGTGGAATCAGACCAAGCTTTCCTTCGTGGCAGTTGGCACTACAGCCACGAAGGAACCACTTTGAAGGCCTCCACTTTGAAGTGGTGGCCTTCAAAGCCCCGCATTCTCGGGTCGACGTCAATCGTCTTCCGCCAGTGCGACCGAGGCGGATTTTCCCCAGTGATATTCGTCGGATTCCGCCTTCAACGCTACGCTTCCTGGCGCTAGTGGGCTTCGTGTCAGGCTGCCAGTCTGTATCCGCCGTAAGATCCCACGTTGGGCCGGCCAGAGAACGTTTCTCTTCTTCCGTCTTCTGGTAGTGGACTACCACCGGGTGGTGGTTCACCACTACCATGGTGGTTTACATTGAACTATACAAATTCAAAAGTGTTGAATATGAATATTATTCGCAAAATGGTTGAAAAAGAAACTGAATCTGTAGCTATAACTTATAATCAACTAACAAGAAGTAAAGACTAAACATCCTGTAAACAAAATGATCACTAATAAGTCTCACTTTGATTATGATAAAAGGATGATACTTGAAGAGAAAGATGGATTAATTGATATCTTACCTTGGGGATATTGAAATTGAATGTGCATGTTTATAATAAAGTGTTAGTTGTAATGTCTGTACTAAGACGCTTGATGTGATCATGCTGAGTTTCTTTACATTACACTAAATACGAATACATATGTCAATACACATCTGACCTACAACAAATTTTACGTTTTAGTTATGGCGTCGGCATGCTTGATCATGAATTACCTCGTGTGATATTAAACGATGATGACTCATCATTTTCATCATACTTCAAGATTATAAGGATGAATTTGCAGGATGGAATAATTGATATCTTACCTTGTGGACATTAATTGTACATTAAGATGCAGATGTGTGCATGTTATGGTTAGAAAATTTTAATGGGCTGTGGTCCATTAAAAGAAATTGGAAATTATTTTTAGAGAAAGTAGTATGAAAATTAATTTCACTTTTTAATTAATGTACGCATAAGATATCTTTGTCCGCTCTACTCTAAATCTTAAACCATTTTAATAAAACTTGATGGGGTGATGTAAACCTAGTAGAAATAGAATCCTGTTTATTTTCTTTCTCAGGAACCAAACTAAGAGGCAAAATATTGAGTTTATATGTATGTTTTCGTGTTTTATTTAAGGTTTTCCTGTTGTAACATAAAGAGTGAAATGTTATAAAGGCAAAATTAGGTTTTTTCGAGTATCATCAGGTGCGAACTAGTTTTTATATAGTAGCGCAATAATCCAAAAGTAATCTGATATGATGGAAATCGGGTGGTGTCCAAAAAATCAGTCTTGAAGTTTTAATCGTTTTGGGTCAATTTTAACCTTGTCTTTTTTTGTGAGCAAGCCTCTAAAGCCGTATAAATTATGGGTAATAGTATCAAAGCGGATTGTTGGCAAGTAGCAGTGTTAAGCAATTCATGCACTCACTACTAAACAACTACGTGTAAAGAAGGAAGAAAAAAACACGAATATATAAGTATTTATTGGATTACAGCTTCTCGCAATATCATAAAAGAACACCTGATACTAACATAACATAAAATATAATAAAAAAAAAAAAAAAAAACCACCGAATGCTAGCTAAAACACCGAAAGCAATATTATTTTTAAAAATCATTACAGCAGTGCAACACTCTTTCTTTCTCAACCAAAAACAGGAAATACGCCCTTCCTGTTTTTTGCAGTAAATTTTTAGTGCAAATACCTACCCTTTTAAATATTTTTATTATAAAATTTGAAGGCGAAACAATCCATCAGTTGAAATTACGACTTAAAATATTGGACTTGAATAAAATATAAGTTATATTATGTGGCAGTAAACAAAAGACTTGAGTAAAAACGTAGTGTAGCAGAAAGCAGCAAATTTTATAGTTCTAAAGCTCAGCCACTAGGGTAATTTTATTGTTTTACTTGTTCTTAACTGCATAAAAGCTACATGAATTTAATTTCTCTTGAACTGTGGAATCTCGTGTAATACCAATGAGGGTGCAAATTTTTATTTTTTTCATTTCTTTCATATTATTTTCAGACTTATCAAATACAATCAACAGAATGATTTGTGAATGATTTGAATAATATAAAAGCCAATAGAATAAATGCTGACCTCCATGGCGGAGTGATAGAGTCTCAGCCTTTCACCCGGAATTTCCAGCTTCGTCTTCCGATCAGGAATGACCTTTTGCAAGTACTATAAATTTCATTCCGTATTACCACGAAGAAGCTAACTTTATGCTAACTTTGCTAACTTCTGCTTTTTGCTAACTTTATGTGGTGAATCAATCACCAGCGATAAATTAACAATTTTTATTAATAAAGTAACAATGTGTTAGGTTATTTATAAATCTTTAATTTTAAAATATTTATGATTATTCAAACAAAAAATTATAATTTTATTGTCTGGAATAACCTATTGCCTAAATCTTTTTACTTTACAACTATATTGTTTCGGAAATAAATTATCTCTTTTTTTACATTCCTCTTGATACAATTTTATTTACGAAGTAATTAATGAATATCAAACAATTATATTTTATGGTTTTTTTTTTTTAAAACGACGTCAATCTTCAGCTCTTTTTTTTTCCAACATTATGATTACAAAGCCATATTTGAGGTAAAACGTGCTACAAAAAAAACTACTTAAATTCCGAGATTTCTACTGGAGTTCAGCTAAATGAATGAATTTAGTAGCGCAGCTCCAATTAGAAATCATGATCTTAATATCGTTTCAATTTTAATATAAGAAGATTTTTTGTCAATAATTTTTAATCTGCCCATCTGTCCTAACTGGCAATCACTTCCTGTATGATATGATATTCTGAATAGCAGGAAATCTTTGAAGAAATTATTATGACCTTGGTTTAAATTTGAGGTAAATTTTACCAATAAACTTTGAAGATGTTGTTTCTCGTCTCCTTTGTTGGACAAGCTATAACTGAGGATAATTCAGGTGTACAGATATTTTTGTATTATATTTTTATTACCTTTGCTTGTTATTTACGTTTGAATGTATTATGTAAGTCAAAGTTAGTTAAATTTTGATAAGTAAAATTTTAAACTTATTCAAATTTTATCTAGTTTCATTGTTATTGTACTTTTATAATCTTTATTCCACATTGAAACTGATAACACACATTATTCTATGAAATGTCTTTTCATTATTAATAAAATTGTAATTTTTGAATTTTAATAAACCGATTATAATTTAATTCCAAAACAAAGAAGTGCTATTTTTCGGAAAATCCAGATTTAATTTATTTTTTTAAATTTTTGTCACTTTAATCACAGCATAGTACTTACGTTTAAAGAAAAAGAAAAGTTTCTACTTAAACTGGAAAACAATATTTCTGGAGTGTTAGTAGTAACTTGTTCTGGTAATAGGAGTAGCTTAACGTTTTTTATAAATTTGTCCTGCATATTTTAATTCTGTGATAAAAACAATGCCGATTTTGTCGTGACAGATATACCACCTCGGTTGTCTTGTACAAAATGTTAAAGATAGACAACGTGCAACTGTATTCTTCATACACGCTTTAGTAGTTTTACTTCTCTTCTATATAACACTATCATTCCCCTCCCTTTCCTCAAGATCCTTTCCGTTTCCATCCGCAGGCACTTTACTGTTATGATTGCTACAATTCTTTTATTCTCTTTTTTCTCTGACAAAAGTTCTTTACCATTTTTTTTTTTTTTTTTTGTTATCTTTACCTTGTTCTTCTATGGATTTCTTATTGTTGCGATCTGATCTACCCCTACTCGCTCTTTTATATCCAACTCAACTCTTTTCTTTTCTATGTTTTTTTGCTCCAGTATACAATCTCTTCCACTAGATTTTGATCGTGAATCCCAAATCCGACCTTTTTTCCTTTTTTTTTCAAATAACAATAAATTTTATTTTATTCTATTATTCAGGTGATTTAAGTTAAACTTCTTTTCTGAATCCAATTTATACAAACCATTGTTTTCAAAAAGAGTAAGATTTTGTCAGAAATAATATATTCTTAAATATTTTATCGTTCACATTATGTTCAATTTTCATTAATAATGCTTTCTTTTCGCTCATAAACTCAAACCTTTTTGAGTTGATATCTTCAGCGAAGTCGAACGTACTTATGACAGAAAAAATATTTTTGTTTACAATAATAAATTACGTTATGTATAAAATAAATTCCAGACTGACAAAATTGTTAATTACAATAAATTAATAATTAAAAAGTAACAAATATTTTTACCAAATCAGGCTTCACGATTGCAAAAAAATACTTTATGTATAATCATTATAGCACCATTTTCAATTAATCTCCTTGTATTATCAATTAAAAAGAAAACAGATGTTGCATTTTCACATCAAATTATACAAACTTTTATAACTAAAAAATACATTAAAGCTGAAACTAAATTCATTACATTCTAGCATTAATTTAACCTTTTTCATAAGGTTTCAAATCGTACCTTCTGATTTTTACAAACTTACATTTATAGTAAGTCCATTAAATCATATTTTCTACGTCATTTTCCATTTGCTTTTTCCATTACGGATAATTGTATTAAATATTAAAACCAAAATGACAGGTCCGATATTCTTTTGCTTAAAAGAACAAGGTATAAGCAATAATGAAAATGATAAAAGGAAGTAATAATATTTACTTTTCTATGCTAGAGAGCCTTTACTTAAAAATATTGAAAATTCATACGTTATAGGTAAATAAACAGTAAATATTTTATGATTGTCGCTTTTTATGCAATGTCCGTCACTAGTTTTCATCACATTATCAAAGAGGCAACGCTTATAAAGCTCGTGCCTCAGATTTTTCAGAATGGATCCCATAAACACACCTTTTGTTACTTTCTTCTCGTTCTTATAGAAATTGAGAATACTATTTACCTTGGAACGTAACTTTATAAACTCACAAATCGGTTTACCATTTATCTCATGGTTAAATTTATCATATTTTTTTTTGGTCAAATTGAAACGAGGATGGTCTTGTGGGTAATCTGAAGTATCTCTATCTGAATCTCTCAAGATATCGTTATAAATATCTTGGGAATTTTTTTCATACATTAGGCTGTCAATATTAGTCATTAAAAACTTTATTATATGTCCCTATCTATTCACCATGTAATCATAAAGAAATCGATACATAATCAATTTGCTAGTGTCTAACACTGAAAACCCAATGTAGATGCACGATTCAGGAAAAATTTCAGTTATCTCCAGACTAACCCCAACAACAACAACAGTGTTGTATATGAACCTAAATTTTACCCTGGATTAAGCTATAACCGCAAAATATTCTTCGTTATTTAGTAATTAAAAAATTCTATTTCGTACGTTCTCGAGGAATTTCCGGTAAAAAGCGTTGTTCATTTGTTAAGCGTAATTCTTCACAAAGTTGTTCTCGACCTCTGCTCTACGTTGGGTATTAAAGTATATGGTTTCAACCAATGTGACTGTGAGAATTACCACTTTGTATCTTGGTTCAAACCAGTCCGAGTTGTGTGTATTATTTGAGGTTTCAGAAATATAATGCGTAACGTTTCTTTCCTGAAAGTGTTGTCAAAATTTCGGTACTAGAGAACGCTTTATGGCCTAAGATGGGGCGACATAATTTCATTTGTTGGAATTTTCCGTTTGGCGGCAAGCGGATAGTTATTGTAAAGGTCGTTAGGATACAATAAATCAACCTCCAAAGTGTACCCTTCCTCTCCATCGTCTTCGATTGATCGAATGTTGAAGTTTTCCATTATCTTTTCATTCATCCATCGAAAAAACCTGAAAGGGAAATGGTTCAACTGTAGCAGATTCAAAAAGATTGTTACAATCATAAAACTGTATCTATGTGGTGGAACTGGTGCTGTCATACTTCTCAGGAATCTTGGGTTTATTGACCTTAGCATATCTATTAGAAATCATGGCAACTTACCCACGTTTATCTTTTTCTATAAAAAGATCCATATCATTATATGTTCGAGGTTTGATTTTTGTTTTGTATACTTTAACGTAGTGTTACATGTAAAATGGGGGTTAAGAAAAAGTCGCATGTGTCAGGACCGTAGAAATTTAGAGATGCATCACGAAAACTCTCAAATACATCGGATAGAAGAATATTCGAGAGAAAGTAGAGATCGTGGTATTCCCCTGACGTACGACAACCGAAGGTACTCCAACCGTTTTGAGCGAGGTGATAATCTTCTTGAAAAATTCTCTTTCAGATTGCTGAAGAACGCAATAATGGGAGATAGAGGTCAAGTTCACGATCATCCGTTACGTATTTGTACTAATTCCTTTCCGTATGAAAAGATTGAGTTTTTTTTTGCGTCGGAGAACATTGTTGATGTTCTTTTAATATTTTGTCTTTATCTGTGTAATCTTTTGCGAGGTTGTTGACAAGTCTTTCAAGGGATGATGGCAAAAATTGATGCGATTCCAAGAACCGTAAATAACCAATTTACAATGACTGGAATCGCTCTGATGTATCAGCCATACAGTAAATTTTACTATTCTTGACGTCCCTGTATTTCCTCAAAAGTTGAATGATATAACGGGCATCCTATCTTCAGAAATTGTAAAACATACATTCATGTGCTCTATTCGTTTACAGTTTAGGTTATATTCATTATGTCAGGGAGCGATATATTGACTCATTGGTCATCAATCAGGTCATCATTAGTGTCTACATTAATCACCGTTTTTGTTTACCCTTGAAGATTTAAGTTGCAGAACATAAACATTAACCCTTCTTCAGTTCTCACTGTTTTCATCATCTCTAACTTGACCATCTGTGAAAACAAAAATTAGTACATACGTTTTGAATATTTTTTTTAATAGCTGAAAAAAAAGTATTTGCATGTTTAATTGATAATTTTTTGAGTACCAACCTTTTAAAGTTGCATCAATGCGCATAGCCTCTGTCTTCATGTAGTTCAACACAGATGATTCGTGGTGGATTGCTAACCTATTATCGAATTCCATGTCCTCCAGATTCCTTCTAAGGAAGATGATGATAGTATTTTAGGTATGTAAATTTGTGAAGATGACATATTTATGGATAGTAACTGGAACAAAAAAAAATATATAAATATTATTTAGCGTATGATTGTTTATATTTTATATATGTTTAATTATTTAAAATTTGCAATTATTAAACAATTATTTCACTAACCTGAACAATAAGGAACTGATCGGTAAAAACTGGTACAGTTTAGTGGAGTGTAACCGTAACTGAAATAGGCATTTTTAACAACCAGAAGAAGACTCTGTGGATTGATTAAATATTAGCATGTTCTGTAGTGTCATCTTCAACTGTTTATCTACAGTCATAATTTTATGTAACGGATTACTGAGCTCATATAGCATTTTTTTCTAGAATTTTAACTCAACACAATTGTAGCTCATGCTGCATTAATTTGATCATTTACAATATCTGTTCAACATCTATTCCAAGATACCAATATCTATTAACTAATATTACTAACCAATATCTATTCACCGTGATGGTGTGGATAGGGACTGGGCCACGGGTGGACCAGTTGGCGGGGCTTAGGTCACGTGACAAAATGCAGCTTTTTCAATGACTTCTGACGCAGGTGCTCATTTTTCCTATTACTATTATACGTTATTATAAATAACGTTTATGCCAAGCATATACAATAAACAATTATAAATGTCACTTAACGCCACTAGAACAACAAAAACACAATAATATATAATAAAAATAAGTAAAAAAGAAACATAAACCAATGAAAAAAAAGAAGAAAAGTATATGAAAAGATGTAAATTAAAAAACGAAAACTATTCATATCCAATATAACAATAATCATACTAAAACACTTTTTTTTAGGGACACAGGTCTAGAACGGGCAGACAGTGGAATGCCCAGAAAGGAAACCTAACTGATGGTCAGGAATTACATGAAAATGTTACATCATAGGCAACATCCTCCTTAGGAACAACCTCTTTGTATAACATCGATAAATAGGTAATAGACATGTTGGCCTGTATGAAGCCAACTTGTGTACCAGTTTGCCCGGTTTCATTTCCATTCCGTTGAGAAGTATGTTGTTCAGAAAATGCATTGTGATAATGAGTCATACAGTTTTTCCCTTCTTGATCATATCGGTAACTTTAGCTGTACAAACTAAAGCGTATTAGGAAAATCAGTAGCATCGGGGTACCTAAGAAATCAACGATTTCTTGCTTACGAGGACTTCGTATTTCAAGCGTTGAAAGACGTCGCTCGTGTAGGTGGCAAATATTTCAGCCTTCTCCTTATTATTCTTAGTCCAAGACCCATCAAATGTTTTCACAGGAGAATTTGAGGATGAAGGTCGACGGTAGCTCCTCGAAATCCTCCATAACCAAAGTTAACACTCAATAACTTGTCCTTTCTAATATTTTAAATTTTTACAGAACAAAATGCTTTCATGAAAAAAATAAATACTATTTGCCTAAAGTTTATAAAATTTAATAAGGTTTAATATGAAATGAAGTAAGTACGGTTTTTTCTTTTAAGTCATTTTTTTAATCTAAGGCATACCATAAAAAAATCGGCTACAGAAGCTAGAATCTACATAATTATTCCATTTTTTGAGTTGAAATTTATACAGAAATATAATCATTTAACACAAATTTTTATATAACTCGAAACAAATTTCTTTATCACTCATGGAATCCAGTGAAAGAGAAAGAGTTAGATACGGTGATGTAATTTTACCTAATGCTATTGACTGAAAAAATCAAGTTAATATATTTTTAAAAAAATTAAAATTTTATTCTCTCGTTTGTACCAGACAATACTATTATTACGCTTTCGTATATTAAATGTAATTACAACAGAAAAATGAATTAACTGTTAATTAATTAACAGTTAATTTAATATGGTAAATTAATTTTATTACAGCAGTTTTTTTAGCGGGTATATGTTTTTGTGACTTATCTTCTAAGATAAATATGTAAATAAAAATTAATTGTTTTGTTTTGCTTGAGAATAATATAAAATAAACGCTTTTGTTACAGGTAAGCGGGATGATACTGATGAATTTTTTGCACTCATACATTCTATTTGAAGTAAGTAAGCTTTTTGTTTATTCGATGAAAACCGCTTAAAAAAAAAGTTTAATTTTAATACTTTCAAGTGTCAATCTGCAGCCAATTCTTACACCCAGATCAAGAAATTAAAGAATAAGGGAGTAAACTGCGCAGGCGCTACCGTTTCTTTCACAAATAAAGAAATTAATCTGTCTGCTTATGTTCCAGATTTATTTACATCCACTTATATTGCAGTCGATGTATGTGTGTGGATATGTTCGTGTAATGTAAAATTCAGTTTTCTATTAATTGATTTCATAACGCTCCCTTGGATAGAAAATCGTTTACGATGTTTTTGTTGTCATAATCCACTAAACTAGTAGTACACACACACTAAACGATAAACTAGTGTTATTATCATAACGCTGTAAGAATAATCTCGACTTGCTAATAAAATAAGCCCCCACGATTTCCCTAAGATTCATTCTCAAACAGAATTAACTATTGTACTAGCATATTACAATGATTTAATCAAATAAATAATTTTTTACCTCCGGGACCACCTAACGGTGGTTGATTATTTTTAAAAAAAATCAGATAAATATATACACACACACACACACACACACATATATTTATATATATGTTAACTTTAACATATATAAATATATGTAAACTTAGTTTATAACAATGATCTTGCATAAAAATAATTGTTCGTTTTAATGTAAGATAAAAAATAAATACTACATAAAAAATTATGATGATATACGTGGTAGATTTTGTTATAATACGCTTGTCTACATTCAGGATTGCATCCTTATCTGTTCACCTCGTCAATGACATGAACATACATGTCATCGACATGTAATTAACCAATGGACAAACAAAAATTTTTTTAAGTAGTGTTCTACTGGTTCGTATGGAATATGTGCAATGAACGAGTATAGATTTTTTTATTTTTAAATGTTTTTCTGTGTTTATGCAAGTTTGATGTCAGTAAATTATTGTAACACACGAAAATGTGCCTCACTATTCATTCTGTATCACCGATATCATATTCGTTAATGTGTGTGCAACAATATTAATTAAAATTAACATTGAAAAAGAGTAGAGATAGGGTAATACCGTTGGTAGTCTCATTGGTAATATCGTCAATGTTTCAGTCGTCCAACCAGAATGTAATATTTATCCAACTGAAATAAATATCGGCGTCTTGAACCTGTAATAGCCCATCACATTATTAGGTGACTAACATATCTAAGGGGATTATACAAAATCTTGAATGCTGAACGCTGCAATTCCTGTGTGGAATTAAGGAACCCTCTACTTCTAGAGGACTCTTCGTAGCTAAAAGAAAAAGGAATATAGAATTTATTAAATTTATAGATAGAAACAGAGAGAGATAGTGAGACCTATGATTCTCGGATAAAATTAATACACCTGACAAACAAATAATTCACAACTTTTTTGTATACTCATAAGCTTTATCAAGTTTAACGCATAAAAAAAAATCATCACAAAATAATTCTTCAAGATAAATCTAATAATTTATCTTGCACTTTTGCCTTTCCCACATCAGTATGAAAGAGAGATAGGCTGTTCCACGGCGAAGAAGTAGTGGAGAGAGTTTTCTGATAGGATTAGTGATTTCATATTTTTTTTTAGTTGTCCGCTGAATATTTGGTGAGTTTGAACTTCCCAGTCAAATGGAAAGAATTTTGATGCTATTGTATGTAGCCCCTGCACTGTAGTTAATAAACCCTATGCGGAATGTGCACTGTGTTTTTGTCCTACGTATTATTTTTATATAATAACCAGATAACCTTAAGAACAAACGAAGATAATATTTGAAGACATTTTAGTTATATAGGTGTTATATTGATAAGTTTATTATTTAGTCATCTAAATATTCATATTTAATTTTTAAAAGTTTCGTTGTGATTATTATTGTTATTGTTGATATTATTGTCACTTATTTTATAAAAATCAAAAAATTACTAACAAAAAACACAAGATGAAATAAAAACTAAAAAGGGAGAAGTTGTTTCCGATGTCAAAATGGTTTTGTCGAGATGAAGAAAACATTTAATGAGTTAAATATTCTAAGGTAAATCTCTCTTGCAATAGAGGAAGGAAGAAACTAGTATTGCATTAGTGCCTACTCAATTGAAAGAAAGAAACAGAGTGGGAGAGGAAAAATGCGTTTAATTTTCTTTTACGTGTTAAATTCTAAAAAAAAGAATAAAAAAAAATCATTCTTATCTTTAATATTGAATATTTCTGACAGTTTAATTTTTTTATGTTTTGAACTTATTTTAGATAAATAATGTAATTAAAATTGTTAAACAAATAACATGAAAAAAAAAAAGGTTTTATTATTATTATTTGCAATAATGTTTACACTAGAAAATATAAAAGGCCATTTATAATAGTTTTCTTAGAAATCTCAACATTCGAAACACGCAGAATAAAAAAAAATCTACTTCTACTGTTAATGTGATTGTAAATGAAAAAAAAGTTATGCAATATGTTCCCAACAGATAATGAATTTAAAGAAAAATCAATCAGCATTTCTTTTGTTGAAAAATTAATACAAGATTTGTGCAGCCGGAAAATCTGTACCCAAAAAATCAAATATACTTTTTGTATGTAAGATCATTACATACATTGTTTTACATACTATGAGTAGGTTAAGAGTATATATATATATATATATATATTTTTTTTTTTTTTGTTAATAAAAATAGTATTTAAATAAATAAAAAGTAAATCGTGTAGTTTATTTAGATAATCCGAATTTTGCTTGTAAATAAAGTCATGAGTGAGTATTTTATGATAGAAATATCGATCTTTAAATTTTCTTTTTTAATTAGGATAAAATATATTAAATTTTTTAACAAGCCAACCAAAATTAGTATCAAAACTTATGGTATAATAAAAGATTATTATATCAATAATTTATATTTAAAATTTAATAAAGAAAAACTGAAAAATAATAAAGAAAAACTGAAAAAAATTCAACAAGTCACTTAAACTTATCTTTGAAAAAAAGAATGTGAAAACAGTCACAGCTGTTTTCATATTTTTTAATGATGTAAATTCATTTACTGCTTAATTTATTACAACATTTTAACTCATTCTACATGCTTATAAACTGGAATTGAAGTCTAGAACATCATAGCTAATCAAATCTCTTCATAGCTAATCTATGCCTCTTCTTTTATTTTTTATGAAACTGAATAAAAAAATTTGAAAAAAAAACAAGTAACTACAGACTCAGCATTTTTTTTTTTCTTTTTTTTTCTACGATCTTGAATGCCTTGTCTAGAAGCACTAAAAGGCAAAACGAATTTCTTTAGTAATCTTAACGATCAATTGCTTTAGTGTAACATTCAGTAATTATTCCGTAATTTAACATATCGAGCTTTGTCCACTGAAAAAATTCTTTAAAGTGAGAAAAAGTAAGATAAAATAATATTTTATGTGTTACGTATAAATGAATGTGTTCTATAAAAATACATGGGTAATGGAGCATAGGTTTTATAAGATTGATAGCCTTATGTCAGCATCCAGTTGAGTAAAACATTTCATGATTTATATAGCATACGCTACAAAATAAACCGTAGACTCTTTTTCTGGTTTGTACGCACCAGGTGTTGGAAGAGAAGTATTAGTGAATAAAGTGGGTAACGTTTGTCCGTACTCGTCCAGTTAAGTGAATGCATAAATTTCTGTCGACGAAATTGTTCTATTTTAAAGTGCTGTCAGAAATATTTGGATTCTTCTCCTTCTGTGGATATTAACATTCATCTTTTATTGCCAGAAAATATATTTCTAACAATAACCGTTAAAAAATAACATGGATGTTTTAACCCCCATGATTGAGCATTGTTGCGTCTGAACATGTGATATGCTTGCATTCATACCCGTAACGGTTAATTTATGAATTTAATGTGGCTTTTATTTGAATAATCTGTTTCTTCCTATTTTATATTTAAATAAATATAAACATTAAAACCTTGAGTAATAGTTTCATTATTAACGTAATCATTATTAATAGTTTAATAAAAATTGATATTACGAAGATTTGAAAACCATTGAATTATTGACTCTTTATGATCGATCATTAAAATATTTAAGCGAAAGGAAGTATTACAACCTTTAATAAAACCGGTAATTTAACCGCTTAGACAAAATATGTATACTCAAATATAGTGAACACTAAATAAATAAATAAAAATTAAATTAAATTCTGTATGTAATAGCATCCTTAATTAATGAATAAGCCACACGGAAAATACATGTGAAAAGAAAAAAGAAAATTTAACATTAAATTTAAAAAATTGTACTGGTGCTGGACGGAGGTCACAATTATCATTGTCCAAAAAACAGTTGCTAAACAAGGTACTTCTAAAGACGGTATGGAACTACGGTTCGAACTCTGTGAATGGCATATAGAAGCAATATTTATATAATCCAGCGTTTCCAGAACAAATTAATCAGGAGCATAACGGAGGCACAATGGCTTGTGAGGAACAATGATGAGATCCATGACTTTCTACGAATACAATACGTTTATGAGGAGGTTCAACGATTAACTTCTAAATACATATTGAGGTTAAAAAATCATGAAAATCACCTGGCTGTAAACCTACCGGACGACAGCGAAGACATTAGGCGATCGAAACGACTCCATATGTTGGACGCAGTAGCACTGCGTGGTATTTGTAGTGGAACTTCTTCCTTTAAGTGTTACTGTGCTTCATCTCATTGATTTCTTTAGAAGTTAGAGTTAGATGATTAGGTTTGATCCTATTATTTCATTGTTTATTTATATTTGTTACGTTATTCATATTTATATTTATATTTTAATCACTGTATGTTGTTATTAATACATATAATTTTTACTGTTGATAAGTATTCCTTTCAGGAGTATCAATCGAAGCTTCTCTTCATGTCATTGTTATATAATCTATTTACTTACGGTTTCTGTGGATGTAGAACTGATTGCGAACAAAACTTGAAGTCAAAAAAATTAATAAGCTACTTGTAAATATTTTCTTTTTATTGAACCTAATTACGTAATTTAATTTTTCACAGTTTTTATTCCATTCCATTAATCATTTTAATAACTTATGGAAAGAAATTTTTATCTTATATATAAAATCGAAAGTTTGTTTGTTAGTTTGTTTGTTCTCGCATCACGCGAGAACTAACCGGCCGATCCCTTTTAAATTTCCAGGATATATTCGTGTTACCCAGGTACGGTTTTAAGCCATAGATCGAGGCTCTAGCCCCCTTGCGGGTGAAATTGTCATTTAAAAATATCCATTAAAGAAGAAATAAATAATTAAAAATTAATTTCTGTCACCTTGACAACAGAAATAATTTGTGAAGTTTTCTTCAACTATCGTCTATGTACGTTAGTTACCGTAGTTACTACTAATTTCTTTTGTAATTTAGTTTCTCTTCAAGTTTCTATAAAGCCTGAATACTTTAATTGTTATTTGTCAGTATTGTTCTCACAACCATGAGGGTAACGAACACTACAAAGATCCTGGCTAGAGGGGAATGGCTAGCAAAGCGAGCCCTAACCGGCTATTCTATTTTAATTTATAACTTAGTCAGCAACAAAATGTATATATATATAAAAATAACACGCTTGAAGTAATAAAATACTGCCCACATTTACTTCCTAGCCGCTGATATATTAAAAGCATAAATTGTGGATGGGAAAATTTAGCTTTTCAACAAACCAAAAATATTTAAAAATATAATTGATAGTATCAATTAAACATAGTCAATATAAAATGCTAACCCAATTTGCGTTTTAAACAAAGACTATATTTGGAAGATAAGAGTCTTGGGTCACAGGTTGTGAAGAAAAATTATTTTTTTTTAAATTAATAAAAGTTTGTTAAATGATACGAATCCAAAACGTTAGATATTTCGCTTACGAAACTTGTAAACCCGACACCATTCATTTTTACTTTGGAGTGATCTAAATGCTGTTATATTTTCTGAGAATCAAAGAGCCACTTACTTTATTCTATCTGAAAAAGATACTTTACTTTTTTACAATAAAGATTAATTATGGTACCACTGTCAGTCGTTGAATATGCTATTTAGTATGCTTTCCTTTGTGCCATCGTCATACCGTTTTTGACACTGTACCGGGTGCATATTTCATCTCTTCTATTTATGGCAGAGAATGATATATTAATTTAGACTCTGCAGTTAAGTTCTTTATAGTATCGACACTGGTTTATAGTTTTACCGATATTCATGTTTGATTTTATAAGTTATTTTATAGCTTTTTTTTTCAACGTTACAAAAAAAATACTTTTAAATATTACAAAGTACTTTAATATTTTTCTGTTTTTTTTTTTATTTTTATTTTTTTAATTAAATTATTACAATAAAATTTTTACTTTTAAAAATAAAACATTTAATTACGCCCTGCTTTTCTTCTCAATTATTTATTAGAAAATCCTTAATATCAAAACATTTCTAAGAAAAATTGTTCGTTTCTATCCTTTAATGTCTTATAAATTCGTCTAATCAAAATTATTGCGTCTACAAAAATCTAATTATGTATTAAAGTAAAAGATTTTCTTTGCAATTTATTTTTGTATTTCTGAATAAAATTCTTAAGTATTTTCATGATCGGTTAAAATTTAAGTATTTATTTTTTCTATTGCTAAAATATTACGAAGAAAGATGAGCAAGCCTATTTTATAACTTAACATTTTTGGAATTATTAAATATTATTTTAAAATACATGTGTATTAATTGTTTTTTTTTTCAATTTTAATTTATTTTCTAAGTTATGCATGTAAGTTGGTGAATACAAACTTGATTACGGGAAAAACGCACACACATTCATACAATTCTATCTTGTATTATATTATTTATGCCGTACCTAGTGATAGCATATCTCCTTTCATTTGGAGATTCCGAGTTCGAGTGCCGGTTAGGCATGAAATATTTTTCACTCTTAAAATTTATTACCATCCATCGTGACTGTAATTAGATGCCTATTGCCGCTATATAAATAATAAAGCAAATTATTATTATTAAATCTTGAAATACCACGAACTGCAATATAAAACCAACAAATCATCCGTATCTTATGCAAAAAAATTATTCCGTAAATTAAAGATTTTATTCACGATTGAAAAAAATTTGTCCGATTAACTCCGTTACTTAACTATTACCTCCTCCTATCCTAACTACCTCCTTCAGCAAAAAAGGAAAAATATTTAAAAAATAACATGATGTAAAACTTGAAATAATTTTATGTACCGCGGTTGGCTACAATTTCTGATGAACTAAATTATTATTTTCTTCAAAGGAAAATCCCTGTTAATATTTAGGCTGCCAGAGAATTGGGTACAGCTACAGCTTTACAAGATGAACAAGTTAAGGTTTTATCTAGAATAAAATTATACCTGAACCGATAGCAGTTACCCTATATGTACTGTAGTCAGAAATTTCGAAGGTACACAAAATACAGAGGGCCTGGAAGTTTAAAAAATTGTTACATTATTCTTAAATTTATAAATTGCTGCATTACAAAAGTACCCTAAATTAATTTTTTTACCAAATATATATATATATATATATATATATATATATATATATTATTTAAATAAAGTGAAGAAATTCTGAATGATTCATTTAATTTATTTCATTAAAATAATTTTTTATATCAGCAGTAATGATCAAATGAAAGTAAGTATTTACAAAATTCACAGGATGATTCCTTACCACATTCTACGCATGTAAGTAAAGGCTTATTGACTTTTCATAAAAACCGACTGGATCATCATTTCTGATTATAGCACAGTAGAAGTCATTATTTTACAAATTAAAAAAAGATTGCGTTACCTACATTTTCCAGTCATAATCAATATGATTTCAATTTTTCAAAACATCTTGCAATAAAGATAGTGCAAAGAGATGACGCTACCTGAGAATTACAAAAAATCCCACAAAAGGCTTATAGGTACAAATTTTAATAATTGTTAATTTAACTAAAAACTTTTCTTTCTATATTTGTAAATTTCATCTAGATATTTACAATCGAATGTATGATAAAGTACACAAAATTTTAAGTAATGAGTCAAATTTATATTACTTACCTCTTATCAGATATGTGCATGTAGTATTTTATCAATTACTTAAATATTATTGATATAACTCCTAATTTGTTTCTGTTTCAACCAAATCTATTAACATAAACATTATTACTTACTAAATGTTAATATATTATACCTATTTATAGATTATATCCTTCTGTTTTCATCTTCATTAAGTTTTTAAAATAAATTGTACAACCCCGTAACTGGTTTAAAAACATTTTTTTTTTTTTTTTTTTTTTTTTTTTTTAAGATCAAGCTAGAAATATTCCATTCATCTACTTCTTTGTGATCAGCTTAACCTTAAAAAAATTTTCAGCATACACCATAATTAAAATCCATTTTAAAAATAAACTATAATGTTATCAAATTTTAATTTGGATAATAACATTTTTCTGTTATTTTTAAAATTAATAAAATATACTTTGTTTAGAACAAAATAGTTTTGTTTTATTTATTAAACAAAGCAATTTGAACCAATACCGTCATTTGCTGAGGTACTCTTATATTATGTATGAATACTCTCTTCGATTTCCCCTGAATTAGATTTTTCTTTACTTAAGTTATCAAATTGAATAAGAAAAACTACTTGAAACATGGTATATACGTTTAAAAGGTTGTAAAACATGTAGTTTACTGAAAGAAAATCAATAAATATAAGTTCTTTTTTTAAAAATAATAGAAATACCAATAATTAATGTAAAAGGATTAGAGTAGTAAAAATAAAAGCAAAAAAAAAAATCATTCTCTATTAATGTTGCAGAATATAAGAGTAAAACAAAATAGAAAAAAGTAAACTTACAACTAAGGTTTTAAAAATCCAATAACATATGCTTTCAAAGAAAAAGAAACTATTTCTTATCAGTATTCTATGAACTCACTCAGCGGTAGACATTTTTTGAAGGTTTTCCCATAAGAACCTAAGTGGGTTATATTCTACGTCATATTCGATTCTTTTAAAAGAGTAATTTATTAAAACACGCAGGATTATTGTATTAATTGTATTTTCATTTATTCTTTACCTAATACGTTTTTAATTAAAAATTACTTCTATAATTGGTTAAAATTAGCGATATAACTGTTATATACATTCACCCGTTTAAGACTGCATGATATATATGTAAATATAATCTATTACTTTGCAACTTAACAAGTTTTCATCTACTTTCAATTTTACCTCCGGTATATTTTTCATCTTAAAAAAAGTTCAATGAATTTTCTAAGTTTTATTTAATGAAGTACTTTGCTAAAACTATTCTCTGTTCCGTAGTTTGATATAAATACTTTTCGCATACAATTTTGTATTTATTTATGATCATACAGAATTTTGGTTTCACATCTATGCCACTTTTTATGTTCGTTTTCTGTGCATATGTGTCCAAGACAAACACGCTCATTGATGCAAGGTAAATATGAAGGAAGTGAATTAAAAACCATAAAATAATTATTGATTCTATTTTATTTAGCGTAACATTTATTTATCTTATAAAAAATAGATTGAATGGATAAAAAAAAGATTCGTCGACAAGTATAATTAATAATTTGTCTTGGCTGTATTATCGTAATAAGAAAATATCTTGTTTAATAATAAGAATTTCAGAGATGGAATGACCATTCGCACTAAATTCCAATAAAGAAAGTTTTATCGGTCGGTTTATTGATGTCAGTGAAAAATTTTATCATTTCTTTAGATAGGTGTTCAGTTTGAAGCAGAAGGAAAATTGAGTTGGGAAAACATTCAGCCTTTTTGTCAGCAAAATTTTATACACATACGGTACATATATTTTGCCGGGTCTGCTTTACTATCAAACAAACTTATGGTTTGTAACTTATAATTCTTGAAGGGTTGGATTCAACATGTTACCTTGTTTTCTATTTAAACATACACACACCCGCGTGCGCGCACATAAAAGAAACAAACAAAATTTATTACTTGCAATATATTTATTTTTACAGTTCTCATAAATTCTGATATTTACTTACTGTAAATATCAGATATATTAGTGATATATTTACTATATTGCATTACTCTTTACTCTTTGCACTTTACTCTTCGTATATTTCTGATGCGGATTATTGATAATAAGATATCAGGATATTAATAGATAGAACAATTTTATTTTTAATTGCTGTTATGTTATTTTAAGTTGTAGAAAATTAGGAGGCATCATCATTTGGAATAATAGTTTTTGAATAAATAATCTTTTGTTAATATCATTCTTTAACAAACAGTATTTTAGTATTCAGTGTTTCACTTGTTACGTACTATTTTAGTTTGAAAATTGGAATTATTTACTCTTTTAATTATTAAATAACATAAATATAAAGTAAATTTTATTGATCTTAATTATTATTCGTTTTTACTGCATTTGAATTGAACAAAGAAGATTATTATTAAATGAATTTTTTAATAGTTAAACTGACCTACGACGAACTTAATAATTCTACAGCGCTAGAAAATTCTGTCTTTTATTTATGACGTGGACTCTTATGTTAATTTTGAAATACTAATTCTGAACAAAATTATATTTATAAGTGTATTTCACTATTGAAGTACCAGAAATAACAAAAATATAACTTTAGAATGAATCAAATGTAGTTTCACAATCACATTAATGGTATGATTTTATATATTATGAAAAAAAATCATTTTATTCATTTGATTCTATTTTTAAGGGTAAATAATGCTAATATGGTAAAATAATTTTACCATAATAAAAATAATTACTTTCATTAATTATTTATTTCGTAAGATTATGTGGTTCAAGTTATAAGGCAAATTTCACACCGAAATCTGTGTCGGAAGACAGATTTCTGACGTGCGTGCAAATGAATGTGAAAATTGTGTTCTTAGGTACCGATATCCCTTTTCTTTGTTTATCGCCTTCATAAAATCTTTCAAGAGACCTAATTTAACTTGAACAGAAGACAAGAATACATCTTCAGGATTGACTAAGGATTGATATATTCGCATCTGTCTTCCATTGAATCAAGTTTTATATTTCCGGCGTATTCTATACCTCATAAAGTGTTTCTGTTACTCGACTGACACAAAATCATAAAAAGTAAATCCTTTTTCAGTTCATATAAAATTTATATTACATTTAGACTGATACAAAATTATTCCCCTCGGCTCATTGCATTTAAGAGCTATCGTATCGCTTATTTTCATATGATTCCTTTATTCTTCAAAACGATGGAATACTTTTTTTTGCCAGTAAGTAATAACATGATTTATAGGCAAAAACATTGATGATTCAGTCAATTTGTGTTATAATCCTTATAAATATATGTCTCCAACGTTACTTACGAGGCCGAAAATGTGATAAAAAAACACAGTGCTCTGAATAAAAAAATAAGTCAAGTTATTCTCATATCATTGCCCAAATTTGGTAATTCGGTAATTCTTGCCCTTAATTTGATTTAACTATTAGAACACGAAATGAAACAAACAATCAGTGTCGTGTCATTTCCCAACTAGACATTGTACAATGATAATGATTAAGATGAGTGATAAAAATATGATATTCCTTTTTTCTTACGACCAGAAATTCATTTTATACTGTTCACACGCGCACGCAAACATACCCAGTGAAACTTGTTTAGATTTTCAACCCAACCAAGCCATTCAATTTTATAATTTTAATTAAACGAAAAAAAATTAAAAAATACATGTTTAGATATTAGAAGTTTAATTACCAGAAAGATAAATCTAATTTTATATCTGATTCGGTGGGTAAGTCAATGTTACGCTTTTGTTAGGGACTGTCGGAGAAATGATCTCGCTGCCCTGCTTTATCCTGTAGTCATTGGGCTTGTAACGTGTGCCCCGCGAGGTGCAATGCCTAATATCAATTGATTCTTTCGATTCTCGAGACTCCAGTTGATAGACCTACATATGACGGGATTCGGCTTAGAGGTGTTCAGGCTCTCACTGAAGGTAGCTTCGCGTACCATTGGCTTCTCGACCGAGTGCAAAATCCAAACGTCCGAACCTAGGGTTCCTTTCGTACTGAACTGGATTACTACCGCAACAACGAGTCATTAATAAGGTAATACAAACATGTCTTACAAGGGACTAAATCAGGTCATGTTCCCCTACTGGCGGGGGAATAATTCGACGCTTAGCAAATTTTGCTTTGCAATGATAGGAAGAGCCGCATCGAAGAATGAAAACGCGAAGTCACAAAACGCTTGACCACAACAAGCCAGTTTCCTTGTGCTAACTTTTCTGACACGTCTTGCTGTATCTCTTCAAGGCAAAAGGATCGACTTGCGTGATTTTGCAGTACCTATGCATACTGGACTCAAACCAGCATTTGCCTTTTTGCTCTACACGAGGTGTCTGTTCTCGCTGATCAGGCCTTAGGACACCTGAGTTATCATTTGACAGATGTACGGCCTGTATCAAATTCACCGCCTGGCTCTGTCCTCGAATCGGATCACGCAAGGGAGTGATTGCCAGTCGGACACGCCCGGTAATAACGCAGGCCCGAGGTACAAAACGAACCCGGAGAGGACTACTGTCCCCCCCGGAAAGCTGCGCCAACCTGGTCAGCTGCCAGCAACGCTCGAATACTTAGGACGAGAACATCATTCTGCCTGGATGAATTTTCCTCGGTGGACTCGCTTTCCTCCTGTCGGAGCAAGTAAGAATACGATGAAAGTTGTGGTATTTCACCGTTGGACAGGAGATTTTAACCTTTCTCTTATACTATACCTTTCATGCCTCATTAAAGTACCACATTTAAGTCAAGCTAAATAGTGTCTTCTTTCCCCGCTTACTCTTTGAAGTCTATTTCCTTGGCTAGAAACTTTCTATTGTTATACAGAAGATAGGGACAGCGAGAATCTCGTTAATCTATTCATGAGCGTCACCTATTGGATGACGAGAAGTTGACTACCTGTTTTATGTTTTCCTTTTAATTTTTGATTCCTTTATTTTAGCCATGCTGTCGCAATTTTAAAATAAAACAAAATCACATGAATAAAAATCTTTACATGCTTCGTTAATTGCTTAATCTGATTCGAAATCAGAAAGTGCAATTCGAAATCATAATGGGAAAGACTTACTTATTATAAAATCTAGCTGAGACTCAAAGAATACTACCAGCACGAAGGCATAATTCCCCCTTCTCTTGTGCCGTTTTCACTTACTTAAATAATTATTTCCCTGAGAAATGAATCGGTCGTGGAGGTACTCACTCCTTGCCACCGAGATTATCTGATGTAACACCTTTAAATTTTGCGTCTGGGATGGATGAAAAATTTTGCACAATACTGAAATACATTCTTGGGAATATTTAATCATCCGCATTATGGATGCGCCTGAACTGAAGAACTAAAAAGAGTGACAAAAGCAGTTCAGAGGCGTGCCAAGAGATGTGTTGAAAATGGCGGGCTCATTTTTTTTTTTTAATTTACTTCGTAATTTTTAATTTAATTTTGCACTACTTCTAAATAAAATTCAAAATTTTCTAAGTTTATATGTTTTATTCAACTTATCAAACGCCATTTTGCTAAAAATTTTAATTCTCTAGAAGCTTTGTTTAAAACTTTTATGTGTTTATTACCAATCTAACAAAGTTATTATACATCAAACCAAAAAAAAAAAAACAAAAAAAAAAAAAAAACAGGGGTTTTTACCCCAATTTATTTGATTTACACTAGATTTCTCAAAACCTACCACAGATACGGTTCTGGGAGACATCATATTCGATTTTTCAGCTCAAAATTATAAAAACTCAGTAATTCAACTCGATTAATGGTTTAAAAATTTCAATACGACCTTATTTCGCCGGGGTGGCTGAAATCCAAGCGAAAACTTTCACTGGCCGTAATTCGCAAACGAAGTATTTTAGAACATATGTTTATATAAACTTTTCAATTATTTTTACGACTAAATAGGTTGTGACATCTCGGGAGAGCTTTGTGATACACTCTACTTAGATTGCACAGCAATATTTAACTGTCTTATAATTGTAATAATAGAAGCAATGCTGTGTTTTATCTATGCAAACAATGTATTTACATAAACTACATATTCTTCATCTAATTTCAAGTTATTCAGTCTTTGATTTTCCATTTTTTTTTTTTAAATAAAACAGCTGGTACTATAATAAATTTATTATCAATATAAATTAGAAGGTAAGAAAAAATTTATCTAATTCATTCACTAACATTCAAAATGTTTTCTTTGATACAAAATGGAAAATTTTAAATTTCTCAATGTAGATAAAACCTTATATTACTAATTTTACATCATGAATGAAATATGAGACAGCGAGAAAGAAAACTTATAATTACTTTCAGTATTATATTGTTCTGTGAAATAAATTGCTAAAAAACATCCCTGTGGAACATCTGTTCAGTGTTTTGTAATGAAGTTTACAGCTGAGAAACAATACATCTTTCTTTATATATATATAATAACAAGTTTTCCTTAAAAAAATTCCTTAATATAATTTTTATAAAAAAAAAATAAAATTTATTGTATCTGCAAGAAAAAAAAATCAATTTAAATTTTCAAAGATAAATGTTAATGACTGTCAAATAAGAAGCGGGGTAAACATAACAAATCGTTCTTTTTAATGTTCTTTTTCTTTTAGTGTTTTTATTTTTTGCTCTTTTCTGCTTTCTCTGCTGTTTATCTGCGTTCTTTCTCTTTTCTTCTCATTTATCTTTTTGTTCTCAATCTCCTTGTCACTACACTAAAAGTCATTTCTTTCTTCTTCTACATTTAAGAAGGTCATACTTTCTGTTAGACTTGCCGTACTCGAATCCAGCAGCAGCATTCCTTTTCGTTTCATAAATCTTATCTCTACCTTCTTATTGCTGTGCACTATGTTAACCGGGTGTAATTTCATAAATTTTATCTGTATTAAACATTATTTTTCGGAACCATGCACACTTACATTAATTCACGTAAGACTGGGTTTTCTGGCAATAATTATTACGCCAACAGTAGCATTTAAAAAAAAAAAAGTAACTGCCTGATGCAAGATATTCACAGTTAGCACATTTTAAAATAAGATTAATTGCTCATACCAAGGCTTTTAAATTTACACGTTTTTTTTTTTTTTTTTAATATAATTTAGCCGTAAATTAAAGATAACACCTTTAGTTACACTGCGTATATTTTTGAGGCTATACATTTTTCGAGGTATATGTGACATATTTAGAGAGTGAGGGTTGTTTTATTTAAATTGTTTGAAATCACTGTATTAGTATTATTTTTTTTCTTTTTTAATTGTTTGATGGCTTTGTTGTTCACTTGCGCGAAATACATACAGATCTATTGAATTTCTTCTACTTATATAAAGATTATATTCATTAATAAAATAAGAAATAGAGTTAAAGATTATTAAAGTTTTTTTAATATATGAAATCTATATACCAAGAACGGTTTGTAATAATATACAAATTAATAATTTCAAATACGTAATATATTAAGGTAAATGACGCTTTATTGCTTTACCACAGTAAGGTCCATTTAAACGCTTTAGAAAAAGTAGTTTAAAATTTCATTCATTATTAATGGAATAAAGTCTATCCGCGTAACATTCTGAAAGATTATTAAGGTATATATTTCTAAATGTTTTTTTACTTGTTACATTTAGATTGTTGAAGTAAACAGAAATTAAATAAAAAGGTCCCTAATTGAATATAAAAATTAAACAGAATTGTTTAAATAATGTAAAAAACAAATCTTTATTTTTTTTGTAACACACTTAATTAGAGATTAAAATAAACAATTGAAAAATAATTCCGGAAATCATTTTAGATGAAATAGTAAATAGTTTAGATAGACGATTACGAAGAAGTGGTATGAAATAACAAACTAAAAGACAGCAAGCAGTAGCAAGTCCATAATCTTATTACTGAAACGTGGGACAGTGTCGCGTCAATCCAGAACAATTTCGTGAGGGCGAACACAACGACCTAAGACCGATGGCGGCAAAAAGCGACTTGTACAAGTTCCAGGCGCCTGGATGCTTCCCGCAGAACCATTCCTTCATTTAAGGAACGAAGAAACAACGTTCCCTTTCCCCTCTGCAATTTACATTGGACTTAAACTAGACTATCTTTCTACTCCTATCTTACGACTACTCTGTAAGTTTATTCTTCTTTATGCGCATTGCTCTTCCTGTAACTTAAGCTTTAATATTAAGATACCAACCGTCACCACCCTTCGATTATTACATATTCTATAAATGGTAATCTTTTGCAGGTGCTGCAACAAGATTTCTCTTTATTAGAATACAAAATATTTTTCAGAAAACTTTCTATATATACACATATATAAAAAAATTAATTATTTTACAGTAATATTAGCAAGTATATGAATTGTTGTATTATATTTCAAATTATTTCACCTCATTTTAGGATTTAGTTAGATTACTGGCAAATATCTATTTGTCAACGTCAAGACTCTGACTAGTCAAGAAGGTTCATTATTTAACCAACTAGTGAAATATGAAAAACGAATTTTATTAAATTATTAAAAAATTTATGAAGTTTTCAATTACTCTGCTGTAATAGATCATGTTTACATAAATCAATATAAGTTTTTTACCTATGTCAAAACATGTATAAAAATAAAAATCTATTTGTTAAAGAAAATTTGTCCATTCCGATGTATTTTCTAGCATTATTACAAAATCACAAAATAATTAACGATAAGGTTCAAAGTACCTTTAAAACGTTTTTACTGTGTCGTTCAAATCCTGACAGATGTCTTATATTTTGGATATTTTTCTCGATATTATTTAATTTAATCGGTTAAATTTTTTAATCTAGTTACTGATATATTTATTATAATTTCATATATTTAGTATCGTTTCATATACTGTTTAACGATAAAAAATTTAGCTGATAAAAGTTTTTACAACTACGAGTATTATCCCATTTAATTCAATTACTGGTAATTATGCATTAAATTTCAGTATTAAAAAAATGAACGGAAAAAAAGCGAGAATAATTAAGATGAAATCTGTAGCAAATTTTTTTGTAGTTTTGATTAACGAAAATAAAATTATTTGGAGTTGTGTATTATCCCTATATATTTATCTTACATATCGCTATCCTATAAAGGTTTTTACAGTGAATAAGAAGTAATTGTTCATTTCATAAAGAAATTAATTTTCTTTTACTCAATAACAATTATATTTACAATATGCACTCCTGCGGGGCCATAAATAAGTTTCCTGACAAAACCACGTGATAAGGTGGTCCTGAAGGAACCCCCCCCCCCCAAAAAAAAATAGGTAATACACAATAAATAGTTGCAAGTAAATTTAAAGTCCAATATAAAATTTCAAGCTCAGTCATAAATCACAAAACATTAATTTCAACACCATATAGTCCGCAAGGACAAACATTAATAATAAAAAAGAAAAAAACAAGAATAAAAAGAAAGAGAAGTAACAAAGAAATTAGATACGACACCAGTAAAGTTGATGGTGTTAGATTCCAAACTGTTACGCTGATCTTAATTCGAGTACATGGACACGTCTCAACAGTCGGACGTCCCTGCTATTATCGAATAGATTAATTGCATTACACTATTTGTGATTCATAAATGATCACAACTTGTTATAAACATGAATTTAGACATTTTTATTATGATTTGGCAATATGCGCCTTGTAACTTTGTTATCTTGATTAACACAACAATATGTTTTTATAAGTTATGTACAGTTGCATGATATTAATACATTACATTTGTGTTAATTGTAACATGTTTGTTTTTAACATAAGTTACTGCGTAGATTATTTATTTTTAACTTTGATTGTCTACACTATTTGATATGTACAATATTATTGAACCTGCAATTCAAAAATTGTTATTTTTACCATTTTTATTACTTGTAAATTTGATTGTAATTTAAATGAGGAAAAATTTTGTACAATTTTTTGACGGGCGGTATATGGTCAGTCCCGATTTCATTTCCTCATTATTTGTAATATCAAGATGTTTATTTCTTTCTGTAATGTAAACAAACTTGTTAGTTTGTTACTGTCATGATTACCATCTATTTGTACTTAATTATGTTAATATGCATTATTAAAATTAGTATTTCTTTATATATCAATCGACTCACATCACACTCCCAATAAAACTTATACGTATAAAGGTTAATACAGAATTTACTCAAAATATAGCTAGCTACTTGTATATTTAATTGATTCTCTTGAGTTAGTAGAAAAATAATGTTCAGAAAAATAAATGGTGAAAAATAATGTTCAGAAATTCTGTTATGTGAATCTACAACTTTTTTCCAGCAAACAGAGAAATAGTCAGCAAAGAGTCCATCAATAGCTCTCTGGTAAAGCCCAAGAGAGCTATGAACGGAGGGGTTGTTGTAGCTACCAGGATCATCACAAGGCGAGTATCTTTCCCTACGGAGGTGAGGATGCGTGGTGCAGATAATTAAATAATATATTTAATCAATATAATGAACAACGTCTTTCAGCAAATGAAAATAAGAAAATATATATGTATTAATAAGAAATACGTTAAATAGAAATAAGTAAATTGTAATTATATAAGAGCAGCAGAAGTTACATTTCTGCTGATCATTCAGATATCTTGCGTTTGAATCCTGGTAGGCTTGGAATTTTCCTATGCTGTTATTTCCATCTGCATACGCATGTACTCGTATACAACTACAATGGGTGACAGCCTATTTATACTTAGGAAAATAAACAATTTATGTAATTAATGAAAAGCCATGTCATAAGCAACCAAAATTTTTCTTCCAGTTATGGACTTATGTATTTACTTAAATCTTGATTAAACTGTTATAAATCTATTCCCTCTAAAAATTAAATGGATTCAGTAAAGACGTATTCCTGAAACAGGTCTTAAATATTATCAAGTTAAAGTTATTTACTCTGTTATCATGGGTTGAATAAATAATTTAATATCTACAAAAATTATATAAAATTGGGCTTAAATTTCGAAGTGTGGTTACGAATAATTTGCAATTACTCTATTCATAAAATATTTTTATTTTTACTCTGAATTGTGTAAAAATAACTCGTAGAAAGAATTGTTTGTTTATAGATGAGTTCATTTATCTTATGAGGCTGGAGCTTATACTCGTATTACATACATAAAGAGAATTATGAGTGTTTAAGGAATATCATTCGCATTCAGTATTTTTTTCATACAAAATTAAGCTTGATCAGAATTTATATATTTTGTATTATGAGATTAAATATTATATTTTTTAATTATTCAGACTCCTACTTGTTTGTTTACCAAAACTATTTACTTATATTTATTTTATTTATCCGTGTCATTCTTTTACTGAGTAGTTAATGAATGACTTCTATCCCGTAAATCATATTATTTTAAGGTGGATATTTTAGAAAAAATCATAATTTGTTAATGCTTAATGAAGGATGCACTATATGAACATTATTTGTGATCAAGAAAAATATCGCAAATGTAAACGAGGACAGATTTTCATGAAAATTATCATCTACATAATGATCTTTCTTTCCTGTGATGACTTATATTAATGAAAATTTCTTAAGAACACCGTGTACAAAGAAATTACGTATTTGAAAATAACAATTATATGTAATACATTACAAAATCTATATGTTATTTAGAATTGATTTTTCACATACCATAACATATTTTTGTAACTTCAATAAATATAATTTTACAGTTTTTGATTCTGAAACTTTAATTTACGGTAGAAAACTCAAAACGTGACCGCATCCAACTTTTTTAATCATATTATTGTACATCATTACGTTATCACTAAATATATTTCATTAAAATTTTGTATAACATTGGCAACCTGTCTTAACTTTAGAATATAAACGGCAATAGTCAAAACTTTTTTAATTTTAATTAAGATTTTATTTAATAATATTAATGTGTTCATCGAAATTAACTTTTTTTCACCAAAATAAATAAAAACGTTTGTTCTTTATAATGAAAATGTTATTCAAGTAAAATGTTTCCATCTATGAATGGACTTCATCATTAACAATGAACCAATACAGTTTATTTTCAGGTATAATTGTAAAAAGATTCTACTATATTTCATTAATTATATAGGTAGTAGGTTAATACAAATTTATAGGGACACTTAAGAAAGAACACCGTAAATTCAAAGATATTGAGAAGAGCATATCGTTTTGTGGACAAATAAATTCCACGTCTCCCACATACTCAGTCTTGAAATTCCAAACTCGCATTTTCAACATTCTTTACTGGTACGGAATAGGGGGGGATATAATATACTCCATATGAATGAAGTTACAATAACTTGAATATTTTTATAATATAAAATGAGTGAGAAGAATAATCATTCGAATGAACATCTATTTACGAATTTAGTTTTAATTGTTTAAATTCAAACATTATTAATTACAGTTAAAATAATAAAGAAAAAAATTTAAGCTTTAAAAGTTGAGAAAAAATGATTATAAAGTAATTTATCTTAACAGGCATACTGGTAATTTTATTCTTGTTTACATAAAAATATTTTTATTGATTAGTTACAAAAAAAAAAATAAAAACTAATGGGTGGAAGGTAATGGGTGAACTGTAAAACGCATCGGTTATTAGCTGTCAGTAATTTAGATTAGGAAAAAATTCGCGATTATTTCAACTATATTTTCAAATTTAACCATAAGAAAAGAAAATGTAATATTACTGGTTGAGTTAATTAACTCAGTTAACGTAATTAAGCAAAATTATAAATAATTCAGAACACTATCAAAATCGTGGATATGATAAGTTATTGTTACGGAAGTGACACTGTAGTTAGAGTTATAAAACACTGTAGTAACATGCATATTGTTACTTAAACGAACAAACTCAGCAAAAAATTTAATTTTTAATTGGGTTTCTGATTTATGAAAATTTGAAATTAACACGTCAATCTTCTGTTTCCATTTCTGGTAAACTAGTTTTCCTGTCTGTTCTACAGAATAAGCAAAGAAATGTAGGTCAACTTTTCTTCTCAGGTAAAGAACTAAATATTCATAAAAAAAATTACTTCAAATGTTTTAAAAATTGAAATATAAATAAATAAACAAAAAAAAAAATACACACATTTTTACTGATGCTATTTAGTAATATTGTAACTTAATAATAAAGTTACTGAGATAAAATTTGCGAATAAACAAACACTGACTTTGTAGGGTCGTCGGTAATTACTCTCGTCTGTTATGAATTCCAAATTAAAATTCATGCATCACATCCAGACGGCGCCACTCACTTCTCGTATCAGCTTATGATCGATTTTTACAATTACATCAATTGATTGACAGAAACATTTAAACACGGTACATGGTATAATGCGGGTATAAGATTGTAATTTTTTTTTTTTTTTATCTGATTGTGGTCTTAAAATGTGCCACTTTATGATTACATTAACTAATTTTTGAATTATAACTTTTATATCTTTCTTGATATTTTGTAGTAAAAAAATGATCACATTGATACAGAGTTATATGGGCGAAAAAAAATAATTTGTATTTTTCGTTTATTAAACTATTGTGAATTGGTCGGATTTAACCTCTAATACATAAAGAAAATTTCTAAGTAGTTTGTCTTGATCATACAGGTTAGTGATGTCATTGTCAATTAGCGTAAACAAGGACTTGTAAAATATTTCATATTTTCACGCTAGTACTGCGAGCTTTTATAAGGGGATTTGTATTTTCTAGATATCTCCCTATCCCTTTTCTTAGCAACCCTTTTGCCTCAGATCTCTATTGATCCGGATATCCCCAATAGTTTGCTGACCCCCACCATGTTTTTTTTTTTGTTTTCTGACCTCATTTTGGACGGATATATTTTGGAACCACACAAAAAAAGCCCCCCAAAGAAGGATGTTGAAAGTGAGATTGAGAGTTGATTACGAATCCGATTTTGGTTTTGAATTTGGAAGTACCAGCGAGAAGTTAGGGGGTTTTCAAAAAGGAACCCCCGAACATAGTCAAGCGGGTAAACAAATTACCCGGACTTAGGAGTAGTACAAGTTAGCGGTGGCTTAACTCTTTTTCAATTCAACTGGAATCGTATATAAACTAAAAGGTGATTAAAAACATGAAACCGAAGCTTAAACGAAAGGGAAATAACGTAGCGGCTAAAGATGCACCAGGCGCAACAACAAGCGAAACTGTGGGGACTGGGAGTCAAAGGCGCAAGCAGTTCAGAGTGGTTTGTGATTGAAAACCCAAGAAATGGAGTATTGAAAGTGTAGGCGATTCACGAGTCATACTGAAGAGATAGATGTTGCTGGAGAGGTTAGAGATCGAAGACCCCCTGACTAGAATAGCTGTAGTGCAGAGGCCACTGAGGTTGCGTCGGAGAGAGGTTGCAACCGTTGTAGACAATGTCGCAAGACAGCTGGCAAATGTATGAAGGCTGTCACATGAAGTTCTTCAAGAAATTATAATACAGGAGATTGCTCGAATACCTAAGGTATATGGTAGGCATCAATGGGCTGTATTGCTGGACCAAAAATACTGCTCAAATTAGGAGGAACCTACAGCGGTTACGACGCATAAAGCAACGGTTGAGAGTGGCTGGTGGTGAAGAGTATAAAGAGGCTGCCAGAGTTGTGTCAATGCGAGACGCGTTCTGAACTACGAGATTAAAAAGTCAAAAGAGATGAAATTGCGAGAATTATTTGGTGAACTCGACGCGGATCCGTTGGGTGGGCATATCGGATTGCAATGAAGCGGTTTGGTAGGCGATTACCCGTCCTCAGGGAAGATTCTGTTTTTAGACAGATATCTAAACTCTTCAATAGGGAAGAGAGTGGCCTAACCGAAATCATAAAACGTGATCGTAAGAGATTCATGCAGGAGGAAGTAGTCAAAGCGATTCATCAACTGAGTGATCCTAAGAGCCCCGGAACCGATGGAATACTGGCCGCGGTTTTAAAATCTCTAGCATGTAAAGTGCCCTGGAAGCTGACCGATATTGCTAATTTCGGTCTTGGGACCAAAAACTTTCCCAAGTTTTGGAAGGATGCAAGGTTGGTCTTCCTTCCGAAATCTGCTGAAAACGTGCCTAATGTTGATTATAAAACACTATGTTTTATTAACTACATCGGAAGACCGTAAAAAGGATGGGCTAGGGTCTCGTATGATTGTGGAGCTTAATGTTGGCACTGGCATTCATACAAGACTGTAGGGCTTCTGGAAAGGACGGTCTACGGTTCAGGTTATTCAGAAGGTGGTTAGCTGGGCTGTTATGGAAAGAAGGGGCACCTGGAGAACCAGGAAAACCCCTACGATCATTATGCTGAATGTACGTAATGCATTCTTGTCTGCCCGCTGGGATTAAATAATGTCAGCGCTTGTAAGGAAGGGAATTAGTTCCTGACTAAGAAAATAAGTACCAAATTGCTTGACTGAGAGATAGATTGAGGCCGTTACATTGGGAGGTAAATTAAGATTCCAAGTATTCGGCGGAGTTCCTCAGGGATCAGTTCTGGGCACCCGATTATGGTTATTGGTGTACAATGGTGTTCTTAACCTTCCCATGTCGATAGATACCCAATTAGTAGTGTATTCCGACGATCTCATAGTCCTGGCGAGTTGCAGGACGGAAAGAGATATAGAGGAACGTGGAACTATGGCATTAACTAATATTCGTATCTGGGTGGTTAATCAAGGGCTGGAGCTTGCTCCACAGAAATGTATGTTCACCACACTAACGGGGAGAAGACGTATTGGCGGAATAGACCTGATACTGATTGAACAATCGTTGCAATTTAGTAAAAACCATAAATATTTGGGGGGGTCAGGATTGATAAATACTATAATTTTACGAAACACATTCTTAACTTTTGCGCGAGATCTGAGAAGACTTTTAAGTCGTTGAACAGTATCAACGAATTAATCTCCTCCGTAAGCTTCAAAGAGAAGATTAATAGTGTCTACATTTACGTTTTCTATTCTGAATGCTGCACCGGTTTGGGCCGCCGCCGTAGATGTTATAAGAAATTTAACTCGTTTTAAAAATTTACACCGCCGTACGTTGTTGGCCGTGAAATGTTGATACCGGACCGTTTCACATGACGCAGCCTGTTTGCTAGCTTCAGCCCCGCCAATTGAGCTGCAAGTGAAAGAACGATTGAAGCGATATGAAGGTAAAACGTGATACGATGTCAGCTACGGGAATTTCCTGGAAAATCGTATGGATGACAGGTAGAGGTTCTAGTTGGATCAGGCGGCTAATTACAGACATAGCTCTTTGGCTAATTAGGGGTCATGGCGAAATGAATTTCTTCATGTACAAATGTTAACAGGTCATGGGACTTTCGAATATTATTTGCATAGGTTTGGCAGACCTAGTTCCCCCTGCTGCATGTATTGTAGTCGGGTGGATACTCGAAACATACAATCTTTGAGCGAGAGGAATTGCGTGTTTTTCGTAGGCAGGTTGGACTGGATGGGCTCCAGCCAGAGAATTTAATACCTTTTATTTAGACATCAGATAAAAATTGGAGGGCGTTTAATTCGTCTGCCACTAAACTTGTACGCACCAAAGTCGAGGAGCGGCGCCGGCCTGGATTTTAAAGATAGGAAAGGGCGAATAAAGTCAGTCGTGAGGGCCGGCATACCCAGGTGTGTCGATTACGATGATCGACCGAACACTACGGGGTCCTTAGGTTGGAATGGGGCGAAATAAAAAATTTCCCAATCCTTAGGCTGCGGCTTGGGGGGCCAAGGGTGACTTGGTCAAGCCCGGTTCTCCCTGCTCAGTGGTTGGAGGCGTGAGGCATTAAAGAGTGTAGACCGAGACCCGGTCTGGTGGAGGGGTCAAGGAACCACATATTCGGGTCCGGTTCACCTGTTCTCGGAGATTAGAGTCAGGCAATAAAAGATCTAGGGGGCGAATCGCCATGCCGGATGTACTGCTGGTAGGTGGGGAGGCCCTCTTAGAGTTGAAGATTGCTTTAAAATAAGAAATCGTTAATAGGTTTGTGATAAATATTATTAATAAATGTATACTTACGAATTAAAAAGAAATAGCTCATCAGAAATCGTTGATAGCTGAAATTATTTTATTTTTATTGGAAAAAGTCAAGATTATTAATTATTACTGGGAGAGTGGAAAAATAAATCTTCAAAGTGTAAGGAGAATACATATCCAAACCTTTTGAATAAATAATGATGTTTTTCACGGGATTCGTAAAAAGTTCCAGAATCTTCTTGCATTTATGAGTTATCCAATAAATTTTAAAGTTTTGAAAAAGCTTAGTACATCAAAATAATGATGTACTAAGCTTTTGCAGAAAACATTTTCAAAGATTTTAAATTCCATACACTGAAAAAAGCTTAAAACTACTTAATAGGTACGGATAAAATTACGATATGGTGAACAGCTTATTTAGAATTAATTGGCATATATTTTGGGGTGAAAACTAAAGATTAATTTTTTAAACAATAATCAGAAGTACACAAATGAAATACATAAATGAATATAAATACTGTATTTATTCCAGTACCCCCCGCCACCGAATAAGCCCCGCACCTAGATTTTTCGGACCGAAAATTAAAAAAAAAATCGAGTATATACCGGTATTTTAAACTACAACAGATATAATAAAAAAATCCGTAAATATGAAAAAATTCAGAAAGTAAAGTATTTAATTTGTTCATGTAAATTACCACGTTAATATTAGATTAATAATTAATTACCGTAAGTACTAGTTTAGTTCAGAATCAGTAGGCCAGTAAAACGAAAAGAAAGTATTATGTTGAAAAGGATCATTTCAATACACTTTTTAATATGGGATTTTATTTTTAATTAATAACTGTCACTATCAATGTCTGTAGAAGAGTTACCGGTAGTCTCCACGTTGCTCTGCCAAACGTGATCGTCTTCAGTACCATAAAGTTCATTAGATATTCCGCGTTTTTTTAAACTTTTCCTTACTAATTCCATAATACCTTCCCAAGCATCTTTTGTCGAAACACAAATCTGGCTAAAATCTGGGCGATGATTTTTCCTGTAGGCGTGAGAAAGAAATTTTCATCCGCCATCCATTTACTGTACAATTGTTTTAAAGCAGATTTGAACGGTTTATTAATGTAGACATCTACTGGTTGCAATAGAGATCTCAATCCGCCAGGAATTATACTTGGTCGGTCATACCCTTTTTTAAAATGTCTTTCACTTTATCAGTCGTATACCCCCGATAACTATCCATTACTATCATACCGGTATTTTTTTTATTAAGTAAACCTCCTGATCGCTTTTGCCATACACACCTGATCCGATCTAAACTGAAGGTTCGTCCATCCAACCTGATTCCGGTGCTCTGATAATAACCCCATTTATTTGTACGGTAGGATGAGTTTATCTTTTTAAAAAAATGTACTGAGGTAATTTTGATCCATCAGAAGTAATGCAAAAAATAACACTACACCTTTGTTTATCATTACCACCAATGCGAATCGTAAATCTTTTTTCACCTTTTTTGTTTATGGTTTTGTCAAATGGCATTTCAAAATATACGGGTTTTTATCAGCGTTTCCTATTTGAGAAGGCAAATAGCCTTTATCTTTTCTAAGATTTATTATGTATTTCCTCCTCTATGAATCATAAGACCTTGCCGTTGGTGAGGGGGCTTTAGTACTCAGTGATAACAGAGTAGCTGGACCGAAGGTGCAGCCATATCGGAGAGGTATCTGTTGAGAGCCATACTAAGGAATGATTCCTGAAAGAGGGCAGCAGCTCTTTCAGTAGTTTTTAGGGGCATGAGTCAGGACGACTTAAACGGCCATATCAACACCACTCAGTCCTTTGAGTACTGCGCAGCTGAAAGCAATGGAAAACTACAGCTCCTTTTTTTCCAAGAAAATGTGGCTCTCTGCATTTTCATATAGCAATGATAGAAGCGCGAGGAGGTAAAGAAGATTTTTGAGGAGGACATCGCAAGAGGTCTGAGTAAAAAAGAAAAGGTAGAAAATGTAGAAGAAGAATGGAAGAATGTTAAAAAAGAAATTATTAAATCAGCAGAAGCGAACTTAGGCGGAATAAAGAGAACTGGTAGAAAACCTTGGGTTTCAGACGATATATTGCAGCTGATGGATGAACGTAGAAAATATAAGAATGCTAGTGATGAAGAAAGTGAAAGGAACTACCGACAATTAAGAAAGGCTATAAACAGGAAGTTCAAACTAGCGAAAGAAGAGTGAATTAAAGAAAAGGTTTCAGAAGTGGAAAGAGAAATGAACATTGATAAAATAGACGGAGCATGCAGGAAAGTTAATGAAAATTTTGGAGTACATAAATTAAAATCTAATAATGTTTTAAACAAAGATGGTACACAAATATTTAATACGAAAAGTAAAGTCGATAGATGGGTGGAATATATTGAAGAGTTATACGGAGGAAATGAATTAGAAAATGGTGTTATAGAGGAAGAAGAGGAAGTTGACGAGGATGAAATGGGGAAACAATACTGAGATCTGAATTTAAGAGAGCATTAAAAGATTTAAATGACAGAAAGGTTTATGGAATAGACGGAATACCTGTAGAATTACTGCGCAGTGTAGGTGAGGAAGCGATTGATAGATTATACAAGCTGGTGTGTAATATTTATGATAAAGGGGAAGTTCCGTCAGACTTCAAAAAAAGTGTTATAGTCATGATACCAAAGAAAGCAGGGGCAGATAAATGTGAAGAATTCAGAACAATTAGTTTAACTAGTCATGTATGAAAAATCTTAACTAGAATTCTATACAGAAGAATTGATAGGAGAGTGGAAGAAGTGTTAGAAGACCAATTTGGTTTCAGGAAAAGTATAGGGATAAGGGAAGCAATTTTAGGCCTCAAATTAATAGTAGAAGGAAGATTAAAGAAAAACAAACCTACTAACTTGGCGTTTATAGACCTAGAAAAGGCATTCGATAACGTAGACTTGAATAAAATGTTCAGCATTTAAAAAAAATTAGGGTCAAATACAGAGATAGAAGAACAATTGCTAACATGTACAGGAACCAAACAGCAACAGTAATAATCGAAGAACATAAGAAAGAAGCCGTAATAAGAAAGGGAGTCCGACAAGGATGTTCCCTATCCCCGTTACTTTTTAATCTTTACATGGAACTAGCAGTTTATGATGTGAAAGAACAATTTAGATTCGGAGTAACAGTACAAGGTGAAAAGTCAAAGATGCTACGATTTGCTGATGATATAGTAATTCTAGCCGAGAGTAAAAGGATTTAGAAGAAACAATGAATGGCATAGATGAAGTCCTACGCAAGAACTATCGCATGAAAATAAACAAATACAAAACAAAAGTAATGAAATGTATTAGAAATAACAAAGATGGACCATTGAATGTGAAAATAGGAGGAGAAAAGATTATGGAGGTAGAAGAATTTTGTTATTTGGAAAGTAGAATTACTAAAGATGGACGAAGCAGCAGCGATATAAAATGCCGAATAGCACAAGCGAAACGAGCCTTCAGTCAGAAATATAATTTGTTAACATCAAAAATTAATTTAAATGTCAGGAAAAAATTTTTGAAAGTATATGTTTGGAGTGTCGCTTTAGATGGAAGTGAAGCTTGGACAATCGGAGTATCTAAGAAGAAAAGATTAGAAGCTTTTGAAATGTGGTGCTATAGGATAATGTTAAAAACCAGATGGGTGGATAAAGTGACAAATGAACGGGTATTGCGTCAAATAGATGAAGAAAGAAGCATTTGAAAAAAATATAGTTAAAAGAAGAGACAGACTTATAGGCCACGTACTAAGGCATCCTGGAATAGTCGCTTTAATATTGGAAGGACAGGTAGAAGGAAAAAATTGTGTAGGCAGGCCACGTTTGGAATATGTAAAACAAATTGTTAGGGACGTAGGATGTAGGGGGTATACTGAAATGAAACGACTAGCACTAGATAGGGAATCTTGGAGAGCTGCATCAAACCAGTCAAATGACTGAAGACAAAAAAAAAAAAAAATTTGTGAAAATGTAATATTTTTTGTTCACAAACGCCTGAAAGTTGTTAAAAAAATGGTCGTCTTTTTTTCTTATTGACAAATCATTTCGTGCAAAAAATCGTGTTATCCATCCAAGCCGTGGATGGATAAAATCAACTATATTCAATGATTTAGCGATTTCACGAGCATATGATTGACGCATTTCTTTTTTTCCATAACAATGTCATACAATTTTTTTCTACGTCAGTGTATTTTGGTTTTAAGCAACGAAAAGCCCTTTTATTACTAGTGCCTTTCACCAGAAGTTGTTTCTTCTTACGCAGTCTCGAATGCAACTTTAATCTACGTCAAATTTTCTTCCTGCCGCCCGATTTCCAATTTCTTCAGCCACTTCTATAACTCGCAGTTTTTCATTTACTGTGAAAGATCGTAGACGCTGTCCTTTTGTACTCATTTTAATGCCGTAATTAAAATAAATCACCGTATTATACTTTACAAAATAAACTAAACAGATAAATTGCACATAACCGTCCACATATACAAACAGTACAATGACTATGGCGAATAGACAAGACGATGATGGGTATGTTACTGTAACTGTAGTGTCATTAGAACCGGATGCAGCCTATACAGAATGAATCAGTTTTATAAAAATACCATAACTTCGTTCCTATTGATAATATGAGCAGGATGTCAATAATTAAGGATGTATTCTGTATATGCGGCATCCGGTATTGATAAACGAAAGCCTAATGCAACTATATTTATGTGATTGAATTTAGGTACTGCTAAGAAAACGTTTACTTTACATAAATTATCCTGGCTAAAGGCTATGTTTCAAGTAAGCCCCGCACCCTTATTTTTTCTCTCCAATTCCAAGAAAAAAAGTGCGGGGGTTACTCGAATAAATACAATAAATCTTAAAACTTCGACCAGATTCTTTTATCACAAGAAAAATTGAACACTAGTTTCATAAACGTTTAGAAAGTAACATAATTTTAAATGTTGCATTTGCCGATTTGTCAACCTACTGAATGCAAATACATTCATCTCTGTGGAGCCATGTGTAACAGTATATCATGCGTAGGAATAAAGAATTCATTAATGATTCGTCATTGCCGAATTTCAGCGATTACAAAATTCAGTTAATAGTATTCGAACCGCAGCAAAATGTAATAATAATTCTGTCAAATGTAAAAAGACAATTTTTTAATAAAATTAAAATATCATGTAAATCACAGAAAATAAAACTCTGATTGTGTTTAGAATAACCGCCGATCACCCGAAACACGTTCCTTGATGCTGCATAAATCAGGTCCAAGTGTAAGTGATTATTTAAACTAATAACACTAGTAAAGTGAAAAGAATTATACTTTTAATTAATAAATTAAAAATTAATGGATTTTACTTCAGTAATTTTTTAGAGTTCAGTTTAACAACACAGTCTCATGAATTAATAAACTAAGTTTATAACACCTATAATTGAACTCTGATGGAATTTAAACCTCTTGTCAGTTAAGAAAATTCAGGTGAAAATAAACTTCTTTGAAAAGTACCACAGGTATAACATTTTAAGAAAAAGGTCATATATTTCTTTCACCATGGGGTAACCTGTTTTTTTTCTCACTAACGTATCGGTGTTACAGTACAAAAAAGAATCTAAAAATACTCGTATATTTATTAAATGTCATGGTTTATTATAATTTAATTAAGGTTTTGGTGTTTGAATTTAATAAATAAATACGTTTCTAGCGTACGACGTTACGGTGATTAAAACGATTTGTTATTTTTCCAAAAATATATATTAAAATTTGATATTACATATGTGATCGGATTTCATTGATGTTTATAACGTAAAATTTATTTGAAAAGTGTTTACAGTGCAGTTAATTTAATATTCCTGTACAGTTTGAATTATTCGCTAAAATCAACACCATTGTAATTAAATATTACAAAGTCTATGTAATTTTACATATATGTATAAATGTATCATTTGATACTCCGGGTAGTAAAAAAAAATCCAATTTGCAGAATCCAATTTCATGTTTCACTATCAAATATTGTGAGGATTATTTGGAGCACGTTCTCTTTTCGTTATTATATCTTGTCGAGTTACATTACAGTCTCGTTCAACAACACGTAATGGAATACCTGCTTGTTATTTTTTAATTTATTACGATGTTTTAATTTACTGATAGTTTGGATTTACTCCCGGAGACTAAAAAACAAAATAAAAAAGAAATAATAAAAATCATAAAATTAGTTTGTGTGATAATGAGTGTATTCTTTTTATAAAATACTAAAACAAGGCCATGATTTTAACATGCCTTAATTTTTGTTACCATATAGAAAGTATAAGAAATTACGTTCATACATCTGATACAAATTTCATTGTTTCACACATTATATATTTCATAGATAATTGATAAAATATTTTATAAGAAATGTAAGTCATCATAATTTGATCTCATATGCCAAGGAAAATGATATAATGAACAGAAATTGTAAATTTCATTGTTACTTCATTATAACCCTTTAAACAGGATACTTAAAAATTTCTTTCTTTTGTGTACTTACACCATAGAAGAATATGTATACAAATTTTCATAAATTTATCTTCAGTAATTATTGCTGGCCGTTGATTATGGATAACTCACTACATATTGTTTTATGTTTATAGATATATATAACAACTTCAACTTACCAGCAAATACCATATAAACCCACACAATTGAACTTAAGATGAAAATCATTAAATAAAGATTTATCAAATTTATAAATATTGAAACTTTAAATTCTGCAATTATTATCTTCACTTTTATAAAAGCAAAAAAAAAATGATTTTATTACGAGTACATTGAAGGAGACGGGAAATATTTTCTTTCACTTCTTAACATCCACTTCAGCCGATATGATTACCGAAATAATCTATAATTTCATGAAGGTAGAAATATCAGCGTCTATTTTTTATTATAAATTATACAGAAATTTTTATCATGTTTATAATTGATCAATACCATAAACCATAAAGGGTTGAAACCCTACATTTTCCCACTTTTTTTTTGAAAAGAAAACACAAATACCTCATACTTGATTTTTAAAACGATTTCATACACCAATAAGAGGAAATTTGAGAGCAGGATTTGATTTTCTAAACCAAAATAAATATATTATTGTAAATAATGAAACACAAGATACAGACGATGTTAGAAACTTCGGGATTACCAGTTTTACGTAGGAAGAAATAAACGAATGGAAACTCTTTTTCTTGAATCGGAACACTTTTTTTTTGAAATGCAACATTTCCATTTATAAAATGTACTGTGAAGTCGCACATAAATCATTAGCATGGTATAGATATCATTTACCAAATTATTCCAGATTTATATATAAAGAAAACGTTTTAAAATGATCCGTAAAATTAAAAATTATCTGATATATTAAATTATTCGGTTAAAATAAATGAAAATTGCTGTTTAATTTTGATTTAATTAACAATATTATCAATTCTTCTGAATTCACCCGTTTTAACCTAGGACATTCATACGTATATAAATTATTTTTTACATATACGAGATTGGAAGTAAATAGCAGGTTTATGTAAATATACTAACTTGTTAGTATGAATAATGGGTTGAGTGGATTTGGTTCCACACCGATGTGGTTATCGTCTACGTAGAATGATTGTCTACCCCTCTCTATAATTTTCTCACTCTATCGTAACTAGTACATGCTAAACTATGAATATTAATTGGTTGGTATGCAAATGATTAATTATAGTTATTAAGCCAATTAAACGTCAATCTGGGAGCTGCTGAATAAGCTATCTTTAATTTGAAAGAGAATTAACGATGATAATAACATTTACCTGTTTCGGTATTGTAACCCTATAATTTATGACACTCTTACAGTAACAGATATTTTATTGTTTCCATTTTTAAACGTAATTAGATAAATATTACATTTCCTTTATTATTGATTCTTTCTATTTAAACTGTAGAAGGTACATTTTTCTTCCTTTATTAACTGATATTATTTACCAAAATAATTATTATATTTTCATTCATTAGGAAACCTTATAAACTAATTTATATTATACATTCGAAAATAAAAATCTAAATTAAGTTTATTTAAATACAAACTTGGAGTGGCTAATTAAACTTAAAAAATTGCGTACTATTTAGAGAAATAATTGACAACACAGTTTATGAAATTATTAATAGTCGGAGGCTTTTGGGTAACTTAACCAGTCACTGGACCTTGTATAAAAGTGAATTACATAACTAAGATGTAACGTTTGATTTTAAGTGTCCAAAAAATATCTATGTATATTTTTTAATCAATTTATATGGACATCGACGAGTAAGAACATTAGCCCTCCTCACATTAAAAAAAGGTACAAAATCACCAGTAGCATTGTCAGATATAATGGTGTACAGGGCCTGTTATTTTAATAAAACGGAAAATAAATGCTAACATAAAATATTAAATAAAACACGCACATTATCACGTATACAAGGAACCCTAACATTTACATAAAAAAAAAGTTAAAATGTAACATAAAACACACATTAAAAGAAAATTTTAAAAAATGTGTTTATAATACTATGTAGTATTGAGGCCGTTAAGTCCTTCGCAAGGCGACTCTTAGTTAAAAAACGTAAGACAAAATGACTACCTTCGAAGGCTTACTAAGAACGCGTTTGTTATCTGCTGGGGTTTAGTTAACCAACTATTTTTCCTTGTTTGCCGTTTTCAGAATCAGCAACAGTATATGAAACAATATAATCCGTAACTCTTACTGAAGTTTTCATATATTGCATATTCTCTCAGTAGATGTTTAACGGTAAGTGGTTTGTCATATATACTGTACACTGTTATTTCTCCTACGGATAACAAATATAATTTGTTATTCATATTCATATTTTAGTATAATATGCTATTTGTTATACGTGTGACCAATTCTGATTGTGGTCAACGGTACTTGTTCTCGACGAGTCAGTTTCTCGTCGCTCTTCCATTTAAATTGAGTAATTTTAATTGTATTTTGTTTAATGTTGATTTTTCTTAATCGATCACACACATGATTTTGGTAGTCATTGTCAGACGGTTGTTAACATCTGCCACTCGAAAAGGAATAATTTTGACAGCTTCGTTGATTTTGAGTCTACATAAATACGCACCGCTGTGTCCCATTCGGCTTAATATATGTAGAATCAACAGGAATGTTTCAATAAGGACATCCTCGATCATATCGTTCCAAACAGCAGTCAGTGTGCTTAAAGTATCGGAACATATTAGTACTCTCTCTTCGGAAAGATTTTCTGTGCGGCGAAGATCTTGCTGTATACAATGACCTCTGCCGTATAAGCAATTGCCACATATGGCAGACGAATGAGCTTCTCCATTTGTATAGATATATAGGGTTTTCAACACGATGATCAGTTTTAGAACTATCAGTAAAATTTCTCTTATATCCATCATAGTTACTGATGATTGTCGAAAGTGTCTGTTGGATGGTTACTGCTGGTTTCTCTTTTATTTTTCCATAAGAGAGATCTAATCTTGAGCTTATAGATGCTTATACAGCCATACTGTATTTCTCTCGTGGAAATAGCTAATGCATCCGGTAAAACAATTTTGTGTTTTGCTGCTACTTTGCGACACTCTATTCCGGCTGGTGTAGTAGCGAGAAATTCATACAAAGCAGCCAAAGGATTATTATTAAAATTTCATTAAAAATATTAGTAAAAGGAAAGGATATATTTGGTGCATACCATATTAGTAAGATCTTTCTTCTGTAATGCTATGGCATTATACCGGCTTCAGACAATAAACCACACATCGGGCTTGTACGGAAAGTGTACGTGGCATATCTGATTCCGCTGTTATGTATAACATCTACCTTTCTTAGATACAACTATGCAATACACTTGAATCGAGCTTCGGTTGAACCAATGCTTTATCTAATCAAAGTAATGTCTTTTTCTGAGTCCCAGTTCCTGTTCGATAAACAATTAATTATTAGTGCTTTCTTACATTTAACATCTCTATTGGCTCCTCCGAAAGGACTGCTGAATAATTCAGCAATTTCGTTTGACGAATCCAATAGCTGATCATCAGATTTAAGGCAAGTTTTGTGTGTCCGCAGTTGGCCTTCACTTTCTTCCAAATATCTACCGCAGTCGTATTTCTGCTAGTGGATGCCAGGTAGTTTTGCCAGTATATTGTTTTTTTAATTTATCACAGGTGTTTTATCGTATGTCTTGTATTTTTTTAAATGCAATCAGATTCTACGATGTGGGATGCTTCTTTAAAGAACTGTACACTTTTTTGTTCCTTTTTATCGCTTTACTTACTTCATAATTCCACCACAGAACGGACGGCTTCTTGAGTTTCCCGGATGTTCTGAAAGTGTATTTTGATGAGTCAAATGTAGCATTGGTTATACCGTCAATATCATTTTTGATAACGCCAATTTTTTTCTGGAAGTTTCGTATCAGAAGTGAAGTTCGTCCTTGTTAAATAACCATCGTTCTGGGATGAGATGTATTTTCATTGAAACATCAGTTGAGATTTGTACTGGAAAATTATCACTTTTATGAAAGTGATTTGAGATCTTCCAAAAGCTTGAAAGTGTATTCGGTTCTATCACTTATGAATTCTAAATGTATATATGAGCCGGTTCGTTTCTGGCGTTAAAATAAGTTCCTGAGCCATTTTATAGTATAACAAAGTATTTAAAGTCATAATGTAAAAGAAACTCTTTCAACTCTCTTCCCCGATGGTTATTTTGATACCGTTTTCTGGCAGCTCTATTCTATGTTAGTGTGGTTATTGCACCTCCATCGCTTAAATTTCGCGGTTGATCTTGACCATAAATGTTTTTTCTTCTTAAACTGAAATTTTTACCTTGGTGAATATGTGTTTCTTTAACATGTATATAAATAGTGGAAACTATTTATACACATACATAACTATTTATCTTGTACCACGCTTTGGAGCTCAAGGATATTTGACAAACATCCATTGATGTGCCATTAAAAAAATTACTCGTTTAAAGAGAAGGTTAATTTCTGGATTTTCCTCTTAGCTAGCCCCTTTTTCAATTCAACGAACTGTTTCGTGTTTAAAGATTATGTCTTCCCCATGAACCTCCGAGCTTCGAGTCGGAGACGAGGAAGCGGTGGATAAGAATACTCGTAGCTTGGCGCCTGATGTAGGCGTTGATTCAAAGACGGGAAGAGGACAGAATTCCATGATAGAGGTCGCACCAGCCACTGCCTCGGTAAGTGAAACAGGGCTGTTCTTATGTAGTATCAGGTTTTCTTTGCGGTTTGGTTATGAAGCTATCTCAGAGGAACATGGCTACAAAGCTACAAGTTTCCGAAGCAATCAATCTCTTAACTGGCTCATCTGAAGTGTTATATAGACGAACCCGATCTTCAAGCGTTTCTTCCTTCATGTTCCGTTCAATTGCACATTTATTTTGACTCAATAAAAGTACTGGTGGGTGTAACTTGGACGATCTCGTAGCTTCCTTTTGAGACAAAAAGATTTAATTTTATTATCGATTATTTTCTCTATCATAGTAGTCAATGTTGCAGCAAGGTTGCCGAGAAACTGTTCTTCATGATCAGTTGGAGTAGAATGAGTGGCCACTGCCTTAGAATATGTTATGTTGCTCTTGGTTTGTGGTTATTTATAATTATTTTTTTCTTGAAATATCTTCTCTAAGGTTTACACTTTTGAACAGCTACGTCGTCTTTGTAAACAGGACAGTTTCTCGATCGACATTGATGTGCCCTTTGAAGTTTACGAAGGCGGGATCCTTGCATTGTTCTGTTTATGATTTTCTTCTCCACCCGTGCATACTTGCGGTCTTTTACATCGATCGGTGGTGTGGCCAACTGCTGGTTCCTGAAGCATCGCATTGGTTGCGGCACAACAACTTGCACATCTGTAGTGCGATGATATATATAAGCGAGCTCATTTTTAGGCTGGGTAGGTCTATTAAAAGTGAGAGCATGAGAGGCAGAAAGTAGAATTTCTTCAATCTTTCTCATGTTTAGTCTTTGACACTCTCTTGTTTCCTGCGGTGTCAACTCTTCCACAGCTTTCTGGTCAGAAAAATTAAGTATGTCTTGACAAACCACAACACCCTTTGATGTATTAAAAGTGCTGTGAGGACCTACGCGTACAGCAAACTCACCTATTTTGCTTAAAGCAAGAATTTTCTTCGACTGGACATCGTTGGTTGTCTCGATGTAGAGATCGTTGAACGTCTTGCGTATTTCTTTTACTGCGCCACCAGCGCAACTAGTTATTTCACAATTGATAAGAAAAAGACTTACCCTCGCGAAATCTCCATCTTTCTTTACAGTCATATTTAGGTCAGAGTGAAAAGTGGTTGATAACAGTTCACTGCACATTCTTCACTACGAATTCTTCCTGTTTCGATACTATTCTTCCACTTTGCTTCCGGAGAAACGGCTAGTTCTAAACGAGGGTGTTTACCTAAACCTTCTGCCACAATAGATTGTACAAACTGCATTAAAAATTAATCCCTCTATAGTAAGGTTAGCCGCCTGTGTAAATCCAACTCCAGGCTACCAACTCTGGTGTTCTGGCTCTGTACTCCGGTGGAACCGACATATATCTTGACGATAAAAAATGCGGCATTTCTGCACTGACTCCAGGCTTCTACTCATCGAAGCTTTCAGGATTTCCCTGCACTGGCATATATGGGCACCTTACTACATGCATGCTATCGCGAAGATCTTGTGGACAACGGAAGGATCTCTGTTACACCTGGAATCACGTCGATACTGGCGGAAACATCGCCAGCTCAAAAGCTTATATAAGTCCATTTCAATAACTGTTTTCAAACGTACATAAAGTGCAGCTGGCCGATAAATCCAGTTCGTATAGTAACCAGAAGATAAATTTTTTTTCAAAATAATGATCAAAATTTCGAGGAAAATTCTCGGAGCCCTTTAGCCAGCTATATGTACTCGTACATTTTTACAGCAGTTATCGTCGTGGATGTTGAATGTAGATGGTAATGTATATTCAAGACGTAGTGTATTGCTTACGTCAGGGGAAAAATATATTAATTTAAAAATTTCGATAAATTAATAAAAATCAGTTTATCAATTGATGAGCACACAAATCGAAATTAGTAAGAGAAAATAGACCTGCCTATTTTAAGAAAATTATAATATCTTAACAAGAAAAACTCCGTTTATTTAACATTTATCTCTGACCATTCCAATATAGAAAAAGTTAAAAATGTTATACAGAAAAGTTACCGACACCTGGAGTAATAGACAAGTAAAGGAAACAATTCTATCGTGTATATTCTGCGAATTGCTAAGTCATATTACTTAAAAAAATACTTTTAATATAAACTTGTTTGTCAAAATATTTACATCTTTTTTCTTATTTTAATTAATGCAACTTTGTACTGCTTTAATAAAATAAATTGTTATCCATAAAATATAAAAACTTCCCCGATCTAAAAGTTTTTCCTGGAGAAAATATTGAGGAAAGAAGCATTTACCAGTTTTTTTACTGTTTGGATTTGTATCTGTTTGACACAAATTTTTAAAGCGAGGTTTCTGATTTATTCATTAACCATCTATAAGACATGTATGAAATATTCTGAAATTAGAATGTTTAACATAAAATCTTTATTACTGGCTGTAAGAATTCTAATTTTTTTGCGCAAAATAAATCCTATATAGTTAAATTAAGCGGAGCAGTTAGGAGCTAACAATTGACTATCAGTATTTTCCCTTTATAACTTATATAAGTATAATAATACTATCACTATTTAAATTTTCACCATCTGTAAAGTTCATAGATTGCACAAAAAAAAAATCGAATTTCTGTTTACGTATTTAATGAGTTTAAAAGGTTTAGTCTTAAAGTGAGTAAACAATAAAATAATTTACTAATTTCAACTGTCCCATGAAGTTTTCAAACCAAAATAAAGTGTTCTCATCTTTAACGTGATTCAATTTTATATGTAAAAATGAATAATAAAAAGCAATACAATTTGTGCAACTGCATTATCAAGATAAGAAAATTTCCTTTATTTTTTTTTCTGAATACTGAACCTTTCTGCTCAGCATTATTCTTCAGGGATATTTATTTTTTGTTGCTTTTTTTCTTAAGTAAATAATTTTTATTCAATATGCTTTGGTTTGAAACTTTGAGGGTGTTATGAATACATGCGTTGTGTTTCTGTACAAAATGCTTGATCTAATCTTCCTATATTAATTGTTTTTCCTACCGCGATTAATTTTTAAAGAGACAGGACATTTAAAAAAATGTATTATAATTCTATTTTTCCAGAAGTACTTATTTTCAGAAAAAAGTTAGTATTTACTTTTAACTTTGTCTTATTTCTCATTTTTCCACTGGAAACGTAAATTCAAGGTATGATTAGATAATACACGAAATTGTCAAATTTATTTTCGCTAGCATGTATATTTTTCAGCTTAACTTTTTTATATTATTTTTTCATTCAAAGCTGAACGTTTATTGAATTACGAAACCGATCGTCTGAGGTTAATAAATTAAGGATACACTAAAGCAGCACGTTTCTATTACACACAGTAAATATAGAAAAACAATTACAAAATTTTCTTCTTTTTTTTCTATTGTTGCTAACCGTTACAAAGGTTGTCATTTTTTCGCAAAAATAATTAATATACATTATCTAAAAATTATCTTCAAGTTATCGAAGAAGCCTCTAAAGGAATAAAATTAGTACTGAAGTATAAACTATATTAAAAATCGGCCATAGTTTTTCAGCTTTCGGCGATTAAACTAATTCCTCAGATTCGCCTATTTATTACCCAAAATTTAGCCGATACTGAGTGCTAGTTTAGATTTTTTCAATAAATTTGCATTCAATCTACATTAAAGAAAAAATTGAATATAAAGGTATCCCATCAATTACCTAAAGAACATTATTAGGCGACACGGGAAACTCAAGCGTTAACCTAATAAACTCCACCCATAACTAAAAACATAACACCTTAACAGTAATGAATTTTACAGTAGTTCAGATTTTTTAACAAATTATGTTACCATCTGATAACTCTCTTTGCTAAACCGGCTGACATTTACAAACCAAAAATAAAAGAATTGGCCTAAAATTGAGACGGAATGCAAGCGTTTTGAAAAATATTTTTTGGTTTAGGTTTTTTGGTTTAACTCATTCATTTCGTAGAATTACTACACGATTAGGAACAGAGCATACATTTGAGTAAATTCCTGTTAATGAAAATAGAGGTAAATAAATGACTACGGTTAAAATCATTTAGTGTGAAGTCCATATTTATATGGTAATTTATTACTATATTTAAATAAAATAAAATATTACCTTATTTATAAGGTAATAGTGATTAATGTGCGCACTTATCAATTCAATGAACAAAAAAAAAGAATATTTCCAGGAGACGTAATACAAAACCTAAAAACTTATTTTTTATATTTTTCAGGTAAATAAAATTCAACTTTTTACAACACTTTATGTCACATTTTTATTTGATGGTCCTATTGATTTATTGAGCACTTGACAGTTTGTTCGCTTTCATTGTCTTTATTTCAATACAGCTTATATATAAAATACCCCGCTAAGATATGGAGTATTTTTGTGTATCTCCGATTTATGGTTTCTATATTTTCGTACAATTTATGCCACTGCATTATCAAAATAAGAAAATTCCGCTTATTTTTTTCCCCTGAATACTTAATCTTTCTGCTCAGCATTATTCTTCAGAGATATTACATTACGTCTGGTTGGCATATTTTGATGTTATTTTATCCTGCAAGCAATTTCATAAATGTTACATCCAATAACTCAGCTGCTACCTCAACATTGCCACAGCTTCTACCGTTATGTTTAAGTTAAGGGACCAAATAAATATTAAATCTTAGATGCTGGCAGAATTGAACTGAAATATGTTACTACTATGATGTAAAGCTTTATTAAAGTCAGAGAACAATAATATAACTTCATTCTCAACCATTCCAAATCCCCTCAACCTTTAAAAAGTTATGTAATTTTATTCTACATTTACGACCCTGATAATAATATTAATACCTCTTTTTATTTAATAATTAAGAAATCCTACAATGACTGGAAACAGGGTTTCTAAAAAAATATATTATTTCAAATACCTATGCACTAATTCTTGTTAGAGTTCCTTAAAAAAATCGTAAACTAGCTTATATTTAAGACAAAATGTAATATTTTATCTTAAAAAGTTAAGAGTTACTTTCCATTTCGAAAAGGCTAATAGTAATTTTTTTTAATTTTCTTTATCCATTTATGTTTTTGAAATAACGTTTGTTGTTGCTTAAATATCAATATATTTTTTTAAATAATTAGAGTAGCGTATATTAGAATGAATAATTAAGGATTTTTAACACTACAGACAAAACAAAATATTATAATTCCAACGATTGAAATAACTTATTTCAACATGTTTTCAGTCAGTCATCTTTGCGATGATCGTCAGTTATTTATTGAATTTAGTATTGACATTGAAGTTGGTCTAGATGGAAAAAATATAGAAGTAAGCTATTAAATAAGTTGTATTTGTAAACTCTGATAAGTATTATTCATTCAAATTGTATTTATTTCCATTCCGGCTCTCATGAGCTTAAATTTAGCAAATATATACTACAAACTATTTACAAACTTATCTCCTATTTTCACCGTAGTTGTATGATGTATTCTCTTTTTAAGTAAATGCGTTTAATTATTCGTGTCAAAAAATCATACTTTTCATCAAAGACTGCTGAATCTAACCACATTTTAAGAAACATCTAAGTAAAACTCTTAAATAAATAGGTGATAAAATATTTTTTAGTTACAATATAAAAGAAGCATTTGATCAAGTACTTATTTCGTAATTAACTGGAACTTGTTTATGAAAACGAAATAAAATATTTCGGTTTGAGAACATTTACTCGAGTTCCGACCCGGGAGCTTTCTCGTATGTTATGAGTGGCCTGCGAAACGTTCTGTCTGTTCAAAAAAACACAGAGTGAGAAAAATATTTACATTTACACAGGCGGTATGAATTAAAAATTCAAATCAGGAATATGCAAATTTCTGACAGTGAAATTGTTTTTAGACAAGTGATATAATATCCTATTTTTTTTTTTTAATTTTTAACCATTTTCATATATTTGAATTTTATTTAAATTCATAAGAGCTCTTAGCTCTGAAGTAGAATCACTTTTTCAAGCTAATATTCATTTTAAATACTTACTTTTTCCCCTTCCACGCTATCAACAGGCTTTGAGTCACATGCTATGCAGAGTGATTCCATACATTTTCTATGTTCATTCTACTAGTCTGTGAGTGCATTTGTGCGCGGACGTGCAAGTGATTATGAGGTTTAGAGAGCGTTTGCTTGAATGCGAAACAGGCACACAATGATTTTTATTTATATTATATATTTTATTACATTTTTCTTTTCACTGATTTTATTTTTCACAGAAATTAAAGAAGCCATTTTAATGACCTCACAGGAAATATATTAGGAGTTACATACTCTGCACTTTATTCAGGAAAGAAAATAATTAAATGTTTTTCTAATAACCATTACGAAAGTGTTGTTTCTGATCGAAGGCGGCTATATTCAATGTGATAAATAAATATAATCGAATGAATCGAATGAGAATTGACAACTTAAATTTGTAGGTTAAGTTGAGTGTTATTGAATGCACGTGTATATTTATCATTAAAATTCATGAAAAATCATGTAAAATACTCACTTCAGTACTGCACCTTACAAATTTGCACAATGTATATATTTTAATTACAATTTAAAACGTTATTTCGATAAATAATAATATAATATTCTCAATAAGCGCGCAATTCTATCAGACTCGGCAATGCTTCGCTATCGTTAGATTTGAGTATACATACAGATTAAATAAACATAATTGAAAGTTTGTTTAAACATTAAAAAACTGAACATTAGGAACTTCACAAAATTTATCCTTTCACTTTATAAAAGTCAGAATGTAAATAAATCCAAATGGCAAATCAACAGCACTACCTATCGGATTTAATTCATACCACTCTCTAATCACAGTATTCAGTGGATAATAACTTTTTAACGAAAAGAGATATGGCTGAAAAATCATCACAATTAATACTGAACATTTAGAAACTTACAAAACATTACGGAACTTCATAAAATTTAACCTTTCACTTCATAAAAGTCAGAATGTAAATAAATCCAATTGTCAGAACAGCACTACCTACCGGATTTAATTCAAACTACTCTCTAAACACAGGAGTCCGTTAAAAATACGAATTTTAATTTAATAACAATAGTATGCTACGACGCAAGTAACTGATATGTGAAAAAGCAAGAAAATAAAAAACTTTCCTAGAATCCGATCGCAGCACCAACTACCGGGTCTGACTGTTATGCCAAAAATTAAAAACAAATTTCTAAAACGCGATCGCAGCGCTGCCTACTGGATCCAATTGTAAACCTTAACCATCCCAAGATCAACAGCAACACATAAATAAATAAATTAATTAAAAAAATATTTCCTATCGGTTCAAATTGTGAATCTAAATCATTCTCGAATCTCCTTGAACACACACAAAAAATGTCATTAAAATCGGTCCAGCCGTTTAGGAGGACTTCAGTGATATACACACGCACACAAGAAATATATATATATAAACATATATTAGTTGTTAATTAATACATTTTATATACATTTAACTGAAAATATAATTTTTAACATTATCAAAATCCTGCAATTGTAATGATTGCTCATTCAAAATCGGTAATGTGTGTTGAAAAACGATTATAAAAGGCGCAAATTAATTTGAAAGTTGAATTACTGTAAGAATATAGGGATATTCTAAAGAATTAGCCGTAGGATGTTGAAATTTTGGATTTAGGACTTTTGTAACATCTAGTTGTGCACCTCCCCTTTCGATTTCATTCGACTGGACCAAAAGTATCCTAAAAAGCCCAAAATTAAAAAAAATTCGATTTTGAACTTTTTCTTGACTGCAGTAACAAGCAGTCATTGAAAGCTTTTCAACGATTTACCATAGGTGGTACTTATGTTCATCGGTTCCAGAGTTATTTCCAAATAAAAGTTTACTTAATGAAACATTTGGATCTTACATCGGGAAGGCATATCGGTTCAAATCCGACTTCATCTCTTTTTTTTTAATTTAAATATATTGATCTATTAATAATTACTAATCTCTGATTTAAAAAAATACAAAAAATAATAATTCAATAATTACAATAAAAAAAAAATTGAAATAATATCAGAAGTGATTAATGAAATAAAATTTTATGCACTATTCATTTAAAAAAATGTGTATACGTAATATAATAGGAGTATAAGGAAAACATGTGGTGTCCACATAAGATTTTTCTTTAACTAATAACTCTGTGCTATTCAGTCCTCTAATGTTGTTTAGGACAAAATATAAACCTCATTAAAAAATCATAACGTTTCTATTTTCTCTCCTTTGGCTTTTAATATCCATTTAAATTTTATTATTTGTTTATTTTTTCTCTATAAAATCAAAAATCAGTTACATTAAATTACGACTTAACTCTTTTTGTATTTATCATAAAAATTTTGAAAAAAAAATAAATTGTATAATCTTCATTAGTGAGTAATTCTTGTACAAATTGTATATAATATATTTCCTTTGCAATACAACTGGTTTGTAAAAATTTTGTTAAAATTTTTATATTATTTTCTCTTAAAGGTTCAATCGATGTTGCATGTTATAAAATACCAGAAAAACTTTACACAGACTAGAAAATTCAAATTCACAAAATATTATTATTTTAATATTCCTTTGTTCTCATTAAAAATCATTTTTCAACCGGCTTCATAAAGATAGTACTCCAAATTTTTCTTTGAAGCTGTTTTATCACTCTTTTAAAATCCTAAGGATCTTCAGGACCTTGATTTTCTTTAAAATTAAGTGCATGGCTTTGTAATTTTGAAAATTATAGGAGAATTTTATATATTTTTTTAAATAGTTCATTATGACTATTGAAAATTATTGTATATAACTATTTTGAGGTGTAATGTATACTATATGGTAGTAAAAACTACCATATAGTATACTATATGGTAGTAAAAACTACCATATAGTATACATGGTAGTTTTTAAACGCTCTTTCTTTAGTTTTATATATTTATATATAAAGATAATAAACTTATGCATAACATTGTTTGGAGGATTTATTTTCTGATAAAGAGTGAATGATGAGATGTTTAAACAAATAGTGTCTCTCTATTCTCTTCCCTTGTTAATTTAAATACCTTTTAATTAAGTTGATATGCTGCTGATGGCAGGGAGTTTTGAGAGCAATCTAGCGATGGAAGTAGGTTTGAGGATGGGTCGAACAATTAAACTGGGTACACAGTGGAGCCCAGCGGGGCTATCTCTCTATTCATTAATTTTGGCAGTAGTGACGCTCGCCATGGGATATAAAGCAAGGTTTTTTACATGCAGACTCTAAAGACTATAGCAACCAAATTGGTCTTGAACAGTTAGTTCTATGTAACGTGCATCGTTCATTCGTGTTTCGATATAAATTCCACAGTTGAATTAAAAATTTTAATGACCTTATTGCGTTTTGGAAACGCCTATCCTTTCCGTTTAATTCAGTTGGAGGGTTATTATTAACTACTGCCATTTAGTTCTATATTTCCATGTTTAAGAAAATAATTAAACGAAAAGTAATTACGATTAACTTTTAAAGGTACTGTTTTGTATAATCTGCGATTTATTTGTATTCTATCATGAATGTTTTGCCATTATAATCTGGAAATGTGACAAAAACTATTTTTAATGTGGATTTATCACGTTGAAATCGATAAAATTTCATTATTTCACGTAAAACTTTGAGAAAAAAAATTAAATTGAAAAAATATTACATCTTATATTTCCAATTTGGTATTTTAATTAAACTTCTTCACCATAATCTAAACCAAAGAATCGTATTTCAGAGGAACTCGTAAATGCGCTTAATTAAATTCTTAAATAATTTCCTGTGAATGTGTTTCTTCTTACCCAGTCAGTTTAACGTAAAATTTTTGTATATTAGAGAAACACTATCAATTATAAAATAATCCCTATAATTATAAATACTTCATTAGAAAATTCCTGTCGAATTATACTGTATAATTTTATGTTATAAAGTATATTCGCATTTACAGAGATCCGTGGATTGTGTTCGGGTCGGTAGGAAAGAGAGAGCGAGAAATAAAAGCGTTCAATTTAAACATTGGGATTAATGTACTTTCATACAGAACAACGCTGCTTCGAATCAGCGGCATCAGTATCAGAAGCAAAACGAACAGTTACTGGCCAGTGCCAGCGAAGTGATGTTTATCTCTATGCAAATGAGCACACTTGTTTCTATTAGTATTTTTATTATTACTATTTTATTTCCATTCGATTTAAACCTGACATCCCTTTCCCATCTACTCCCTGTGAGCTGATATAACAGTCACTGATCCTCTCTTCGTATGTGCGAGATTAGGGGAGAGAGAGTTAGTAGCGTAATCCTCTTTTTGTTGGTGGTACTGGTTGCAGTTGTCGCTGCTGCTAACAGTGAATGTTAGATATTACATCCCTATAGTGACTTTCTGAACGTTTCAGTTAAAATTAATTATTTTTTATTTATTTATTTTTTTTTTTTTAACAAAATGTACTTATGGAATTCTTTCTTTTTGGCTTTGTGGTCACTAATAAAAAGAAAAACAAATTATATTTAAAAAACATATATATATATATAAGCTTATATGTTTACTGGTAGGCTAAGAAAAGAAAAATGTTAGTAATATTTGTTTTTTTTTTTTGGAAGATAAAGGGGTTGTGATAACTACAGTTAAATAATGATATATATATGGTGATAGATTGAGAAATAATATTTACGTAATTTAATTCGTAACAATAATAAATAAAGTCATAATAATAATAATAATTAATAATAACAATAATAATAAAGTCAATAATTAAAACTGTAAGTAGAAATACACATACGAGTATATTGATTTGGTTTTTTGAACGACTATTATAAGTATGTGCCATTAAAAATCGGTTAAAATTTGTCATCTTTGTCCTTTTTTTTATTTTATATGAAGAATTGAAAAACAAAAATTAAATTAAGATTTATTTTGGTTGACACGTTTGAGTAACAGAGGTGTTTTTCTCAGTATTCTGAATAATACTATGGGATAAAATGTAATAAAAATATTTTATTTCAAAGAAAGCTTTCAATTTTGGTGATCAAAATTCTTGTAAAATTGCTGTACTAATTTGAAAATAACTTTAGCCTTACTTCAGGTAACCTACTATCTTTTTTTTCTGTGAACTTATATAAATTTTTAATAATAAATCTGTGTTAGTTATCTTTCAACATTTGTCGTCAATTAAAAAAAGATAACTCTTATACATAACATTTTTTTAAATTTATTGAAGCCTATTCGCAAAGATGTGGTTTCAATCACAATATGGTTCTCCAACGTCGCAGAATTATTTTATAAGGCCAAGATTTTTGATTCCGTTTTTTGACGTAATCCTACCGGTATGACTGACTTAGTATTCGGCAATATTTATTTTTTTTTTATTTTTATTTATTTAAACCGAATGTAACAACAAATAAGTTTGGAAAAAAGAATGTATATATATATATATTAGCCGCTCGGCCCGGCTTCGCCGAAACTCCCAGCCAGGCCTCGCTTCGCTCGGCCCTTCCAGGTTTCAAAAGTTCTTTTTTCAACTGGAAAATTTTTGACGTTATCAACTTTACTCCAAGCTAAGAGCTTAATGTTTTTAGAAAAAATTTTATGCAATTTAGATAGTTATCTGTTAACAGAAAATCCATTTTTTTTTAATTTACCGAAATTGGGGTGCGCTCCCAAATCCCCCTCAAAAAATAACTCCCATATAACAACTGTGAAAACATTTTCGGTAGATAATTTGGAGAAAACAACGGGATTTTTAATTTTTTTTTAACTGAGGGGGAACCCCCCCCCCCCATAACCACAACCTTCTAATGTTTGCATACAGTCTGGAAAAATAACTTCAACTTTTTACATGAATCACTTTTAAATAAATACAATACTTTTCTTCGTTAGGGTTCATTTTTACTCAGCTATCCTTTGTAATACATTTTCAACCTAAATTTTGTAACTGAAAAATTTGGGACTCAATTTAAAAGCTTTTATAGTTTTACATTTAATTTAAATAACTTAATTTGAAAAATTGATGGATTAGAGACTACGAATTCTAATTTTTTCGATGCTACACGGATATTTTTCATGAAGATTTATAAAAATTACAAAAAACATAATCAAGAATAACTTGGATTCCATAATAATACTTAAGGATTATAATTAAGAAAATCATTCATTAATAACAAAGCAATTAAATATTCCTTAACTATTGTAGTGCTTTCAAATACACAACATTTTTCATTTTTTCCTTCAGGCGGGTACACAAACATGGGGTACCCATGGGGTAACCCCACAAACGTGGGGTTACCAACTCGCGAGCAAGCCACATACAGTTGCGCACGTCAAAAGCATGGATTTTGCAAATGGACACCACATACTTGAAGCGATTGCACTTGAGATTTGTTAATTTTCATAGCAAAAGCAATCCTTACGGGAAACTGCAAGCGTCTGAACTCGAAAGGAGTCTCGTTTGAATCCAATGGGATACGTGGCAATAAAAGTCCTTTCCTTTGAATTTTCCTTTAAGTTAGTAACACACACATGGTAAACAAAGCAGCTATCTATTTATATTTTTAAACAGCTGAAAAAAATTGTAGATGAATGAATCGTAAAAATTTACATATGCATGTCTGCTAAATCAATTGAACTTAGAAATAACTGTACGTTAAAACTTCAGCCCTTTTCAAAATAAATCAATTCAATGTTGAAAAAAAATGTTAGATAAAAATTAAATTTTTCTTGAAAATCATAGTCATTTTGAAAATTAAATAAGCTTTAAGGAAGAAATGAAGTGTTTTAAATTTCGTTGTCAAAATTGGAACTTGAATACTCATCGAATTGAAAAAAATAAACTAAAATCACATGAAATTTAATTTTTAAAGCATGCGAACAAATGAATCCAATGTTTTCAAAATGGAAAAAGTAACTTTAATGCCGACAACTCGCAACCGTTATATGTCGGAGTTCCAAAAAAATTAGCCTACGTTCACCGCAGGGCTTCAAAGTGTAGGTGTGCAAAAGTTTAGACAAATATGTCCGGTAGATCTCGAGTTAAGTTGGGACAGACAGTCAAAAAAACTTTGATTTTATATATATATATATATATATATATATATATATTAGTATATAAAAAACTTATTAAATGTTATAATTCCTCAATTAGTAAATTGATAAATTATTTTAAAGATAAAAAAATGCTAAGTTTATTTGTATAACGTCCTTTTAGTACTGGATTACACTCTGCAGAAGTTTACAATTCGCATATTTCACAATTAAATATCTTGTTAAATGAAGCTCGTGAATAAACAATATCTAATGTAATAAATTTTATTACTTAGGGAGTTTTAATTATTTAATTACGTACAGAATATTTAAAGCCACAATGACAATATCTAGAATCAAGATAACTGGAAGAAACTGGTTACTGGAACCGAGATAAAGTAAGCAGTAGTATTTTCATTTCGGGCCCTTTTTGTAGCTGCATTCGATTAACCCATATTCTCCACTTATTGAACATCTGGCATACAAAAAGTTGCTTTAAAGAATTTGCAATCTGATTAGCATAATTTAATTCAGGTTACTCATTAACGGCTTGCTTTAAAAATATCATTTTGTGCAGGTGATAAAAAAAGATTCTTATTCAAATGTTAATATTTTCAAAATTATTATTTTTTGCATGCTTTGTGGAAACAGAACTCACCTAATTAATCTAACTGCCAAATTATTTTCAATTAAACTAGTCAACAATCCGGCTTCGTAGATTTGTCTCATAATAAGTCAAGTAAATTGGATTTAGTGCGAGATATATATTGATAATGAAAAAAAATTAAAGGTTTTATTAATTTTTCATTACTTTATGTAGCCATTTATTTCTGATTTTGTTATTAGTACATGAAATTACTAATAACAAAATTAACTACGTTGGGTTCAAGAATAATGTTTCCAAGAGAACCAAAGATTTAATAGACTACTCTAGGAATTAACACAGAAATCACCCTCAGTAGAACTACTGCCTATCTACTTTTATGATTTCTAAACTTAGACGACTATTATTAAAGAACAATCTGATTGCGCAGCTTCCTGTTTTTTATACACATATTTGTATGTTATGTGACTGTAGTTAATTCCTATAACTAATTACTAGTATTATTTATGAAAAGTAGAGATAAAAAGCGTAAAATATATTGTTCCGATCTGTATGCGCTATTTTATTGGAAGTGACAAAATCTTACCACCAACTTTATTTATACTATCACTAAAATTATTATATTGACTGATGGACCCTAATAAAATAACTAATTAATTTATTATAAATTTTTCTTTGATAATTATTTCGCAAAATTTATCATCAATGTTGTGAGACAAAAAAAATAAAAATAATAATAGTCTTATTTAATTAAACCGTATGTCCGATCATACAGATCTCAGCTTCTGTAAAAATATTGTTTTGTACATAGAGGGAAAATTGATAAATCGAAAAAAAAATTACAAAAAAAAAGATATTAGCGGATATAATAAAGTCCCTTAAAATTATTGACATAAAACTAGAAAAATTTATTAATACAAATATACTACTATTTAAAAGCTTCAGTCAAACCACTATAGAACCTTATAGACAACTTCTATGAACCTTATAGAGATTGCTTTCCACTAATTCTAGTACCTGTGGTAAGTTGGCTAATTTTTTGCTGCATGTTTAACTCTATAACCAAATGTGTTTGGTTAAATTTTTGCTTGAGATTGTGTTTATTTATCAGGCATAAATTCATCTTATTATTTTAGCCCAAATGAATTCTAATTAGAAATCTCCCATAGAATATAAAAGAGTCAAAAATGAAAAAGGAAATTCAATCAATCGCATAGATAATCTATTAGGTTGCATTATATATAAATATTCATTTGATTGAAAAAAAATTGAGTAGTTATTTATTGATTGATTTCAAAGTTTTATATTCAATAAGACTATTATTTTGATATTTATAAGTCATATTCTATTTCATCAAAATTTTCAAGCTTTAAATCATGTTATTGATATATTATCGCAAAATATAATGGATAGCGTGTGTTGTAATGGACTAAGAAATCATTTTTATCTTCGATGAAATTATTGATTTTCTTATAATGTAATTGCTTTGAGGTAATTTTTACTTTAGTTTTACCAGTTAATTGGAGTAACGTTTTTCTTAAAACAAAAATTTAGTGTTTAATGGAAAACTAATTACTATTACTTTAAAATGCCTTTAGTTATTTATCTAATTTATAGCCTAACCTTTTTTTTATTTATATTATTTATACTACTTGATGCTTTCTAATCATATAAATATACAAGTCTTTCTGTATTATAATGTCCTGAAACAAAAACAGATATCTATTTGCAATGATGTTTTATCGGCTGTTCTTTACAGTATGAAGATAAAACTTAGAATTTAGCTCAAAAAGTATTACTTTGAAGGTAGATAAATTGTTCTACTTTTACTGTATTAATATTTACAAAAGATGTGATATTTTTAAATCCGAGGATATTCTATTTTATTGTTTTTCAGTGCACTTGAATCAGATCAGAGTTCTCCTACAGTTACTCTCAAAGTGTAATGGAAATAAAAAAAAAAAAAAAAAAAACATAAATATACATACATACGGATCTTATACGTTGAATTTTTATCCACTCAGATGCTATATAAATTTTTATTGGAATAAGTGATTTCCATATATTTATTATTTTACTACGAACGAGCGAAGTATATCCTTTTTAAATTATTTATATTTTCTTATAGAGCACATATCGACTTCACCAGGCGTTTTGAAAAAATGAAATAGATAAGAAGTATAGCAGAAAAATGCATCTTATGTTTCTTTATTTTGAGTTGTAGTATCGCAGAAAAGACAACTGGAAAACAGAAAATTCATAATAATAGGAAATTCAGAGCGTTTCTGAAAAAGAAAATCTTCTTATAGATGTTACGTGGAATGAGGATTTTGTGGATGGAGATAGAAATACGCTGATGCTGTTTTTTTTAAAGAAATACAGAAACAAAATAAAAGTAGGAAAAAATATTGGATGAAGACTGAAGAAATAAATTGCATGCAAATAAAGGAAATAGTAGTCAGAACGACTAAATTATAAGAAAATTTAGAAAACTAAAATTAAACTTGAATTAATTCTTAATATTGTTAAAATTAACTCTCATTATTTGTAAGTATAAATTTAATTTTAAGTATCTGGATATGTATGAAAAATACAATTAATTTCCTTAAATTTTTTCTTATTTTTATTTTTTATTTTACTTTTTATTCTTTTTACTATTTATTCAATTAATTAATTGATCTATCCTCTTTACTTTCTACCTCAGTGTTTTAACTTCTGAAAAATATTACATATTTGATTAAATATTTAATTTCTTCTATCTGTTTAATAGATGAGTAGTAAGATATTTTAATACATTTAAAGTGCTGACTTCGTATAGGCATGAACAAAATTATGCAAAGAAATGGTAGATTATTGGAAAAATGTCTAGAATAATCGGCAAATGTAATGAAACTACAAAAATTTACTACTAGTGAATAAACTCACTTGCTAGAAAATCCTACGATCTAAAAATAATTACAAAAGAGATTCTGAAACTAATTTGAAATTAACCTTCTATTTCTTGAATTTATTCTCCCAATTTCTTTCTTGTAATGCCCTCTGTACTTCAAATCTACATTTGCTCATTAATGAACTAAAAATGAACATTGTAGATTGATATCACATCTTATTACTTTACGATTTAACAATTTTATGATACCCGAGTTATAATTGGTTATCAAATTAATGATAGATTTGACAATATTATAAAATGTGACAAATTTGACTGTTTTCCCCAATTCATTATTATACTTGCAAACGCGCACAAATGGTGTTCGATTGATAGATATCTGTTACATCTAAAATACTCTTCAACATTTCCTCATTCATAGTTATCATGAAAAATATTAGTAAATTTATAAAAAAATTGTTGCTATGTAAAATAATTAGATAGCAGCCGATGTCTCCCAAATCGATTTTACATTTATGCAAAAAAATATTAACTTATTATGTTTTAATGAAAAAAGAGGTAAAGAAAACTGAATTCTTCTTAATGACTGAAATCTTTATTCCATAAATCACTAAAATGGCTTTGTAAATATTGAATGTCGATCTCATTTATTGATAGCTTCTCTCTTCTTTATCTGGAGGTTCTGGGTTCTAGTGCCGATCAGGCATACCATTAAAAAAATGCATTTTATTAATATACATCAATTGTGGAGAATGCCATGCAGAATAAAATAGATTATTGAGAATTAATCGTTGTTGCGCTATTCACAATTATTCACATTCAACTTATCTATTCATTTTTTCTAAGGAACAGATTGTAGGGTATTTAATTCCAAAAAATACACATATATTTTTTAAGGTTTTAAAATTTTTATTTTGCAACTTTGTATCTCTTTTTGGAATTCTCTTAGAAAGAGATATCTAGTGAACTCAAGGGATAGACAAAATAAGAAACACTCCTTGGTACGACTATATAACGCATAAAATGTAATTTATGCTGCCGTTTTGGTCATATTATACGTAAGAGACTTTTATAAGGAATTCTTCGAACTAAAAGTTTCCCTCTGGAATAGAAAGTTTCTCTCATTTGACGATAACGCTAAAGCCAGGTAAAAACTCATAGGAGGTTTATACAGACTGATTAGCCTCCTGCCGATTTTATCTAAGATCTTCCAGAGATTTTCTCTTCGAAGGCTACGGCTTCTTTTGGAGTGTGAGGATGTAATAATTTGATTTTAAAAGTGGCCACTCATCTATAAAGCAAACCCATTAAATATATAATGTTATTATCCGGTGTTTCAAGGGAAGTAGGTACTGTAGCTTTGTGGAGTTTTTAGACGTACAACAGGCCTTCGACAAGACTTGGTTACTAGGCCTAACATCAAATTAAATTCTTGCCTTCCTAATCCTTATTATTTGATTCTGTGAAGTTACTTACATGGTCGCTTTTTACAGAATAGGTTTAATCAAGATCTATCTAACTTCTTTGAAAATGCATCGGGAGTGCCGCAGGCTCAATATTCGGACTGGTTTTACTCCTAATGTATAACGGTGACCTTCCTAGTCCCGGAACTGATGCATTTGCATCATATACGAATGATACGGCGATCTTAGCCGTCATGACGACCGGATTGTAGCCTTGGAGAAGATTCAGTCAGCGCTGGATGCAATTAGTACGTGACTGCATAAATGTAAGATTAAAATCAATCCGACGAAATCTAGCCACGTTACGTTTATGATTAGGAGAGAAGACTACCCTCCAGTATACTTGGATAAAGTTGAAATTTTTTCATAGAGATAGCGTCAGATACGTTGACCTTCGCCTAGATCGACGAGGTCGTGTACTGGAGGAGAAGAAACACATTATCTTGAAATTCAAATGAACATATTAGTTAATGGATGGGGGTTCTCAGTTTTCTCTCTCTAACAAGGTCCTTCTATAGAAAATCTTCCTGAAATCGACATAGACCAATGGGATTCATCTCTGGGGTGCTACTAGTGTTAGATATATTAAAGTGATCCAAAGGTCGCCGGTCATATTGATGTTGAGGAATGTGACCCAATTTCCTTGGTTCGTCAGTAATTCTGAAATACTTCAAAACCTGGAGATCTTGTATGTTCGAAATGAGAGTGACCGTTTCAGTTTTAAATACATGGTTAGGCTAAATAGACATGTAAATCATTGCTAAATAATTCTGCTAGACAATGATGACATTAGAAGATAGTATAGGGATCAAGTGCTGGATTTTAGCCATAGTCGTTGAAGAAACTATTTAAACATGTTTTTTTGATACATTATGCATACCTTGCGCATTTACATTTTTCTGTTACTATTTTTGCTTCCATTGTTGTTGCTTATTTATTGTTGTTGTTAAAAGCTATCATTGTTTGTCGTATTCATGCTTTGCATTTACCTATATTTATTTATTTTGTCAGCCTTTTGTTTATGTCTGTGTTTAATGTTTCATTCTTTTGTTTATCTACCATTGTTCATATATGCATGAAGGTCTTGTGTTTGATAAAAATATTGCGTGCAAACTGAATGTGTTGGACTCACGTGGTCCATAAATTGAGCAAGTTTTAAAACCTAGAAATGATACTACTTATTACAAAATGAGTGTTTACTGGATCTTAATTTTTACTACATGTATATTTTTTAACATGAACATTTACTGTTTACAATAATTTACTGTTTTTTTTTCAAGGGGGGTTAATTGTTGGATGGTTCTCTTTCATATGATATTTTAACATAGTATTTACTAATGGTTTAGTCAGGAGAAAACGAATGTAATTTTTAGATCTACGGCAAAAACCAGGTTTTTATCTATTCTATATCACTTAAAAGATTTTGGCAAATAGTTAGATATCCTTTTACTAATAATTAAACAATTTTTATTAGCGATTGATTTTTATTATTGGTTTGATTAATCGCTAATTAATGAAACCAAGTTAGCGATTTAATTTATATATATGTGGTCTGTAACATGTAAATAAATTTACCGGAATTCATCTACTGACCTACTATTTTAACCTTTTTTCTGTTTTATCTGTTTTTTTGGATAGGAACTTTAATTAATTTTTTTATATCTCTGTCTTATTTGACATTTACGTATTTATTTTTTATTTTTTTAATAATTTTTCCTTTATTAAAATTATAACTCTATGTACCGGTTATTTAAATTGTAAAATTTTAATAATAAATTTACTAACATAAGAAAATAAACGAAATATGTTATTAAATTTTCACAAAATTTATTAAAAAGTCACAACAGTTGTTTCAGTACACAGTAACACCTGAGGAAGGTACTGCATACAACTGTTCTGATTTATTAAATAAATTTTGTGAAAATCTAATAACATATTTTGTTTAATTTCTACTCTTATGATGATTTTCATCAAGTAACCCATTAGTCAATGATTATTTACTAGATTTACTGATCACCATAAAACATCTTAGTGTGATTAGATTTTTTTAATTAACTTTTTCCCTCAAAATTTAATTTTGTGAAGTTGACCAACATTTAAAAAATATTTTAAACAGCAAAACACATTCTTTAATTATTAGTATTATTTACATTTTACTGGGGTTTCATAATTTTGTTTATGAATTCTTCAAAGAAGTCTATGATAATTCAGGTTTAATACTGAGACTAATATTTCGACAATAACAAACAGTTAAGAAAACTTTTGTACACGATGCTGGAAGGGCTCAAAATCACACCCACGGGAAAAATTCATTTAAATGAGCACTTCATTCTGCAATATTACTGATATGATAACTGCTCTTTACTACCCTTTTTTATAAAGAAATAATATACTTGTATAATATTAATTCGTTAATGATCTTTGCTCTGGGAATATGTTTTTTACTTAATAGTTCTTTTATTTCCAATATGTAAATAATTGCAAAAACTTTTAGTGACTCAATTTATTTTTATTTACCTATTTATGATTCAGTTTCATATGTATTATTATTGTTATATAAAAATTCTAAACAAAAGACCTTCCAGTAATTAGGTAAGATCCTAAAATTAGTTTAATTAGTAAAATAGCTAAATTCGTCACCATCTCCTTGTAGCATGAATATTAATCAAATATTTCATTAAATTTTATAAAGTCCTTATTATTTAATAATTGGATTAATTATTAAATATTTAACATTAAAAATAAGTAATAGAACTGAAACCCGTATTATTAAAGCTTCTTATTTAGTAAACATAGTTTACACAATTATCGTTTTAAATTGTTTACAATAATTAATTGGGGATTCGAATTTTATATTTTCATTGGTTTTGAACATGATTCCGACTGCGAGTGTTTAGTAAGTATTGTAAAAATTTTTTATTTAAACTTAATGACAAGTTGATTATTCTAAAGGTTCTGCAATAGTCGTCTATATTAACACGTTTTTTGTATTTTATAATTATTTTTCACATTTTTTTGCAAATACATTAATTTCCTATTGTTCTGGTTATTTTTGTATATATATATATATATATATATATATATATATATATATAAAACATCCATCATTCTTGCCAAACAAAATAGTTTTGCTTAATCTCTCGTCACATTGCATCCACAGGTTTACTGAATAACTATAAGAATGAAAACATTCTGCTTATTTAATTTCAATTTATTAGATTGAAGATAAGGAATTGAATGAAGTTAGTGCTTTTTAACATTAAATTAATTGTCGCAATATTACTTTATTTTTGATATCATAAAATATTTACTAAACAAACTTTTACGTGCACAAATTTTCATACGATTTTCATTATTGACTACATAAAGAGTTATAATATATATCTAATATTTTTATTTTATTTTGTTATTACATAAAATCAAATTGTACAAAGAATAATTCTTTGTAAAAATTTACAAGTAATTATAATTTTCTGAATGTTAGCATTACTTTGTTTAAGTTTAAGTTTTTGTTTTAACTTTAGGGTTAAAGTAAAAAAACTTTAAGTTTTTATTCTTCCTTATTTTACTTCAACGTGTTTGTTTTACCATCTGTTTTTTATTTTCATCAATATTTTTATTATTTAATTTACCACGTAAATGTTTTATCGTTTCTGTGTGTAGATTAAAAAAGTTATTATTTTGAGTAACTAACTAGCTAATTTTATATATATAAGCTGAACCTAAGATAACAAACCAGTAAATTACATTTATAGGTTAACAAAATCTTTTTTCCTTTTCAATTTATTAACTATTAACATACGTTTTCTCTTATTATCATGCTTAGAATACTTTTATGATTTACTTGTTTATACATTAATAATGGTAAATATTTTTTATTATGTTTTAAGTGATATAATTATAGTGTGTAGTGCAATATTTAGTCAGATTATCAAGCGATCCAAAAATGAGCTTAAATGACAAAATTTAAATCATATTTTTATATATTCAGTTGGTAACTTCATCGTATTCTGTTGGAAAATTTAGGTGAAAAGTAGGGGAGAAAATAAACACAATAAATAAGTAAAAAAATACGTGCGAATGATGGACATATTCTCTGAAAAACGAATCCGTTAAAGGCTGAATTGGAAGGAACTGAAATGATCAACGGAGAGGAATAAACGGATGTGATCCATCATAAACGAGAGCTTTGATCGGAATCCGATTTGATTGATGCATGCTGGCATACCGTACGACCTGTCAATTCCCTTTATCCATTGTGGCAAACCTGGTAATACAACCTTCTATACCGATCTCCTGTAGCAACTCAGTCACCTTAACTGTAATTTATATATTAAATGTTTAAAAAAAAAAAAAAATACGGTGAACAGTTGAAACCATTTACTTAGATATTAAAAATTTTTTATTCGAAATTAAACGTTTACTTACTACTTTAATGATAAAACTGGCAACATAACAGTGCATGGATGGATATGCTCAATTTCTACCCTTTCAAAAAAGTTAACAGTTACAATCTTTCTCAGTATGTTTTTTTTCTTTTAATGAAAAAAAGCAGCGGGTGAATTGTGGAATAAAAAAGATTTAGTAATCTTTCCAATTTTATTAATTTATTTTAACAAAAGTAAAAAAAAAAATTCTTCAACATATAACTTTAAACTTAAAATTAATAATTATATAAATTTTTTTTTGCTCAATAACAATTATAATTACAATAGGCTCTCCTGCGGAGCCATAAGTAAGTTTCCTGACCAAAGCACGTGATAAGAAGATCCTTAAGCAACCGCCAAAATAAATAAAGCACAATAAACAGTTGCAAGCAAACTTTGCAAACAAACAGTTGCAAGTCAAATATGAAATTTCAAGCTCAGTCATACATCACAAACCAACAATTTCAGCACCATATAGTTCACAACAAAAGAAATTAGATACGACACCAGTAAACTTGACGGTGTTTTATTCCAAACTGTTACGCATACCCTAAGTCGAGTACATTTGACATTGTGCTGTTGTGCAATCTCACGAACCGATAGGAGCTCCACATAATCCTGAATCTCATCATTCCGCGTGAAACACGGAGCTTCGCAATTACCCTCGCTACTTTGTTCTGAAATCATTGTATAATTTCCACATTACAGTACTAGCCGTTCCCCACAATTCCACACCTTACGTCCAGATTGGGCGCAGGATAGTTTTGTAAATTAAGATCTTGTTTGATAACGTTAGGCCTGAGTTCCTCCGTAGCAGCCAATGAAGTTCCCTGTATTGTGCGTTTAGTTGTTTCCTCTTCATCCTCACGTGACACTTCCAGGTCAAACGCCGAATCAGGTGAAGTCTCAGATATCGCACAGTCTCCGTTTGCGGGATCAAGACACTATCGAAGTACACACTGGGACAGTCGTCTCTCCGCATGGCAAATGTGATTTGCCACGACTTACCCTGATTAACCTTAATCCTCCACTTTTTCTGCCACATGCACACATGATCCAGCGCCATTTGTAGGGTAAGCGAGGCTAGGCCAGGGTTTTCGTTAACGGCCAGGATAGCAGTGTCATCAGCGAACCTAGATGTGGCAATCATCTAGTACCGGAATGTTCGCAGCGAATATTGAATACAACACAGAGCCCAGTACAAAGCCCTTAGGGACACCCGACCCAATATCAAAGAACCTTGAAAACTCGTCATTACATTTAACCTGAGCAAAACGCCCTCAAGATAATTCCACAAGACTAGGAAGTAGGGTAGAGGAAGTTGTAGCTTTAACTTGTAGAGTAAGGTATCTATACCTTATCAAAGGCCTGTTGGATGTCTAAGAACGCCGCCTAGCAGAATTTCTGCTCCTCCAGACACCCACTGATGACTCTATGGGATTGTTTGATTGTGGAATGGCCACACCTGAACCCAAACTGATGGTCCCGAATTATCACCTTACTCTCCATCACTGGCCTAAGCCTTTGCAGTAGTAGCTTCTCGAACAATTTAGATAAGACCGGCAACAGGCTAATTGGTCTGTAAGAAGAAACTTCCTGTGCAGGCTTCCCTGGCTTCAAAATCAAACTCCACCTGCGACACCTTCCATTCCGCTGGGAAGTAAGACGTCCGCAGAACAGCGTTAAACAAATTCCTGATGTACTCGATGCCTTTAAGGGGTAGCATGACAAGCATTTTGTGCGTCAGTAAAGCCTGGGGCCTTCCTTAATCGTCTTCCTTGATTGACTAATTTCAGTACCACCCTTGCAGAGATCGGATTAATCGGGAAGCTGATTGGAATCGGGCTCTCAAGGAAGTCGTTAACATTCACATCACTCGGGCCCTCAGCATGATGGGGTCGGAACGTTACCTCTAGGTGTGAAGCAAACAGATCGGCCTTCTCTCTGTCAGTCTTCGCCCACGATCCAGTACGCCTCTGTAGGGCGGGGAGCGTTTTTGATGATCGTTGCACTCTCTTTGTAGCCTTCCATAAAGAGCATTCGTCCCCATTCAGGTGGAAAAGGTTTCCTACGTACTCCTTGAATATCTCGTTCCTGATAGTCGTCAACAACCTCCTCAGCCTCCTCGCCGTCCTATTAAGAAGAGGCCTATCTTCTGGCCTTCTGAAACGCTGCTAATTCCGCCGAAGACAATTAGTTCTATTAATTCCCTCGCATAGATATTGCCTAAAAGCTGATGTAAATTTAACACATAATTTAATGTTTATTTAAAACAATCATTGAATGATTAATTTTCTGAATAATAAGATGGGAGTCTTTATGCAGTATAAAAAATTTTATGTCCTGAACATGGGTACAAGTAATTATCCTGCATATCTAACTGCACAATTATTAAAAATATATAACACAAAGTAATAATAATACAAATGTAAAGATCAACGTAATCTTGTTTCATAAAGATTGAGTAATAAATCTATTTAAACTAGTTCTGTTTATTTTATGCATTTTTTAAAAATATATCTGATTATTTTAATTTTTTGTGTTGTCAGTTTATATAAAGATGCTACAGTAGCCGAGTCGTTTCAAAATATTATAAGTAAAATTTTAACGAAATATTGTTTTGAAAATATCATAATTAAAGTGTATGATATTATTTATTTATTTTTAAATAATACTACTGCCAATAGCTTTTATGTTTATTACTTTTATTGCTGATTTAGTCGTATTTTTTAAAACTTCCTTAAACTTAAAAACATAAAAGCTTTTATTGTTGTTTCTTAGAAACAAATTCTTCAAGTTTATTTAAAGTGAAATTAAACGTTTCCCTTCCCTTGAAATTATGAACGTACCCACATATTATCATCTGAATGTATAAAAGTATGTTGGGGTAAATCTCCATCGAATGGATAAAAAAACTCATTTTTTTAAAAAGGCTCTGAAGATTAGTGGTTTTTTTTTTTAAGTTAAACATAATTACGAGTAAAATTACTCAGTAAATGAATGGTTCATGACCCATCTCTTTTAAGGTAATCTAAGAAACAGAATATGGGCAACAATGCAATAATAAAAACAATGAGCCACATTTCTTTCTATGGTTCCATCATTTCTAGTTCTGCAACTCTGGTGACTATTATATCGTGCTTACCATCTAGTATTTTTTTTAAATATCTTTATGAAGGAGTATTTCAGATCAGTCGGAAGACAACCCAACACTTAAAAAATAAAAAAAATAAAAATTATATCAACAGTCACTACTACAGGACCGGCAAACTGAAACTAAAAATAACTTATTTATCCAAGATGAAAAATACTACAATAAATGTTGCTTTGGTTACAACATAAAACATTGTATGTACTACAATTCATGATAATTTGTTTACATTTGCACAAAAATCCTTTTCGGTCCTACAATCCAGTCATCCACCTATCCTGATTATCAAACTGAAGCTTATAGGACATGGAATTTGAAAAATTGTCAAAAAAATAATCCATAGCAATGAATAAAACAGGCTACTATTAATATATCACTTAGTTTATAACTTTTGTTCAATAAAAGCACTGTTTTATAAAATAATTTCATTTCCTATCCTTAAAATAACTTTTCACTTTCTTAGTCTCCTGCAGTTTTCATCCTAACATTATTAATAGCAGTTTTATTGAATGCTACAAGACATAATGTAACCAGTCCATGATTACTAGAAGTGGGAATTTCAACAAAAAAAAAGAAGAGATTTCCTCTAATCTCTCTGAGTATATTTAAAACTTTTTTTTCTATTACATTGTCTGATTACTGGTTTCCTGAAGTTTTTTCGAATGCTGGTTAATAACACGAAGTAAGAAGTCGTCAAGGTGTATAGCTTTATTCTTATTATTGAACGCTATTGAGTCTATTGATCCATATTTAATGAACAAGCACTCGTTATCAATCAGTAAGCTGTAAAAGTTTAGAAATTGTATCCCAACTACCGTGAACCTTATCTATAGCATCAACGCAGTCACTTCACCCACCCTTCTCCGGCCTGTTCAAAAAGCTCAGTTCTAATCTCTTCTCATTTATCTAGGCAGAATTTAAAAAACCAACGTTATCATCAATCTCTTTTTCAAATATAAAAATGAAACTCACGTTCATTGGTAGCTGCAAAATCTGAAAGTAACATCTCCAGTAATTTAATTAAGTCGATAAGAATGCGATTTATTATTTGATTTTGATTAAAACTATAAAATTAATTCAAATAATAGGCTGCAAATGAAAATTATTTTTTGTTCAGAAAGATTTTATAGCCGTTAATGAATTTCTTTTTCCCTAAAATAATCATTACTAATTATTAACTCCATGAAATTTTTGTCCCTTTCTTAGATAAAATATCACATTTAATGTGTTTTACTTACATTCCACTGTTTGGATTATTATTTCAAACCACTTTCTTTACGAATGTTTTCCACTATTAACATTTCAAACAAGTAGAGCATTAACACGATTTTAGCTAACACTCGAAGTACAATATTTTAAACGGTTTTTATTAAAAATTCTCTTTTATTGTAGATAAACAGAAATAATAAATTTATTTCCTTTAATATAACTACTACTAAAGAAATTATGCCCTGTAATGTCTGTTAATCGAAATATTTTTAGGTTAGTACTACTTACTGCATTTTTGTCATATCTGTAATCCAAATGGAAATTTATGAAATACGTGTAAATCAATAAAGTCTAACTTATATAACAAAAAAAGCAATAGGTAAAAATTGTGTTGCTTAATTAAAATAGTTTATTTTAATTAATTTATAGCAACAAATATAACAAAAGCACATTTAAATATGAAGGATAATTCGATTAGTAAATCTGATTTAATTTAAACTAAATTCTTCGGTGCTAGTAAAATATGTCGTGTCCGGGTAAAATCTCAGTTCCCATATTCACTTAATATAAGCTTTATCAATTACAACACAAATATTTGTTTTATTTTAAAGCGTTTAGAATTTAAAGTAGAATTGTGATATTAATTTTGGTATGAACTTTGCAGTTCTATTAACTTCATGATTTGTTGCGTAAGATAAATAATTATTTTTTATATGTATTTCACATTATAATACATACAACATTCATATCTTTTTTTTATTTTACAGTCTATCAGTAAAAGCCGGAAAAATTTATGTAATTATACGGTTATTATATATGGTTACACCGCATTAATTCGATAAATCTGCATGGTTGGACGCTACGTCACAGAATGAGAAGAAAGCTACTCACGATTTTGTATTAATATAAAAAGATAAATGTGAAAATACTAAATAATGAATACAACACACGAAGTTCTATACGTACAGAAAAGTATTAAATACGTTATGTTATGCAGACAACGGTTAAGAAATGTGTATTAGGAAGTGCAAAAGAGCAAAGGAAATTGAGTAAAATATTAGGAATGTAACAGTGAATTTGTTGCAAGATAAAAAAAATTATTGATTTCATAAGATTACATTTAAATTCGCAGTTTAACAGAACTCAAAACGGTTTGGAAAAGAATGAATCTCTGGGAAATTCTCACGGATAATACAGAAAATATGTTATATAAATTATAATATAAAATTTATTGCAATTTAGAATAAGCTCATATTATAATTATTGTTTTAAATGTCGCAAATTAAATAAATGAAGAATAGGTCAGCGTGATTCTTGCGGCAATAACGTTTTAATATTTTATTAATTAAAAGTACTATATTCCATACAATGAATTGTGATTCAATTTTATTCATTAAAGTTGATATAAATCCGATAGAATTTACACCGAGACTGTACATTCAAACACCCATGTCGAAATTCTCATTCTCGAAACTATAGAGATCATTCTCGATATATTAGAGAGTGGGTATCCAGTAAATTCTGTTAAATTTAAAAATATTTAAATAATTTTATGAGTAAATATATACAGTTAATACATTTGAAATAAGATAATACATTTTTTTAGGAATATATTTTTTATAAATAAAAATTTTAATTTTTAATTATAAAAAAACTATATCTGAAAATGTTAAATGCATTAATATACTTTTAAGTTATCATTATGTGTAAATATTTCAAACTTTATCAATAGAAACTTATTTAATTTATATATTATGATTTGTTTTTTAAAACAAACAAAAAACTATATGCTGTGCTTATTAATAGCATACATTGAGACTGAATAGAAACTCGCTGGCTGGGTTTCAACCTACTTTTTTCTCCAAAGGAGACTTACTCGTTTTAAAATAATTACCACTGAAAATCCCTCTTATGGGTAAGTCCCGGTGCAGTGATGATACGAAATAAATATTAAAAAAATGTAAAACAATAACAAAATTTTAAATTAAAATATAATCCTTCTCTACTCATATGAATACTACAAACAAAATTTACTTGTATCTTGTTCAATAGATCAATATTTTTTGAATATGGTATGGATTTTGCTCTTAAAAAGCAATGGAATAATCTAGGTAAAAAGAAAAATTCATTAACATCCTGAAGATATATTAACTAAAAAAACAAATAAATAAATAAATATATATATATATATATATATATATATATATATATGAGTATTTATAAATTAGTTCTACAAAAGTGACGTTTAATAATAAAAAAAGAAAATAACTTGCATAAATGTCTGATACGAAATTAAATACAATATATTTTCAAGTTTCATTTACAAATGTTAAATTTGGCAGTAACACGACAGATGTCCTATCTCTAATCAGTTTCCTACCAAATTGTGCGAAGCATATCTTGAGCTATTGTGGCAACTGCTATTGTTACCCGGTGCCGCCGCTCGTCTATATTTACTGTAAGTAAAGGGATTAACAAGCTTACTTTAACGTAACCCTATACAGAGAAAGCTATTGGAGTTAAATCAAATGATCGTGGTGGCCAGAAAACTGTTCCACGACGTCAAATTTTTTTTTTTTTTTTTTTTATTGAGATACGCGATATCAGTACGATGACAACGTGGTGCTTGTAAATGAACTTTGTGCCCGTATCCTATTGTAATTGTGTTATTGTACCTGGACAAGTTCAAGCATGTCCAGGTACAATACGCCATTTACAGTTGACTCGGTAAAAAAGAACGGACCATAACCTTTGTGACAGCTTACAGCAAAAGAAATATTTACCTCTGCGAGTCCCATCGACTGCGTGACGTGGATTACACTCATTCCAAGACATGAAAATATGCAGAGTAGAATTACTAAGATTTTAGACTTTTAAAAGTGATGGTGTAAATGAAAGTTGACCGTTAATTTTTAAATAAAATAATTTTTTTTACATTCCAATAAAATTGATCACCTTCTGAAACCAGAGGCCAATGATGGAAGGCACAAATAATTGAGAGCCGTAAAAATTAAAAGAATGCTAACTGATACACAATCTGTAGTGTATGTTTGTAAATGTTTTGTTTGAAAAAGAAAAATAAGTAAATATACAAAGAAACTTTAACCTGTTAAAATAATAATTATTATTTATTTTGAATAAAATAATAAGTTTCAGTTGATCAATTTTGCAAGAAATAAACTGGAGCAGAAAAAATGTACAGATATGATTACTCCAAGACTAGGAAACGCTTTATGCTTAAATAAAAAATAATAATTTTGTTTAGAATTTAAAATTACAAGTTAGAAAACTGAATACAATAGATAATAATACCAAGTTAAAACATATTTTATTTTTTATTATGATAATAAGCATTAATAAAATGTTACTGACCAATTCAGGAAATTTGCGTATCCATCCCCAATGTCCGTATAGGTACAAGCGGACTAAAATTACAACAGTAATAAAGTAGCAGTATATATATATGTGTGTGTGTGTGTGTTTGCGGCCATCGCGGAAAGGTGGTTTTTAAAACTTCCTGCCGTAAATACAATATTGGTATTATAACAGGCACTTAATACTACTTTTATATTAAGTGCCTGTAAAAGTGCTTTTATAAATATAACAAATTATATTGAAAAAAAATTAATGTTTAATTTGCTAAAATAAAAAAATGGCTTAAACAAAAAACATTGCTTACTCGAATAAAAATTCAACAATTTAACCAAAAATTAGATATGATAATCATTAGATAAAATTTAAAAAATAAGAAGTTCCAAACTTCTCTTAAACTTAATATTACTAAAAACATCTAATAAAACTTTATTATTGTCTGCTGAACAACTGTCGAATTTGCAAACCGAGTAAAACCCATTTCTTCATGTATTTTATGTCTTTTCAGTACGGTTTCAACCCTCGTGAAAACTAACAAAAATGAAAAGCCGTTAACGGTTTGTATTTCTGAAGCATTGTGTAAAAAATATTAAATGTGATATTTTTTAAAAATTGTACTAGTTTAGATATTTTTAAGAATATTGGTACCTAACTGTGCGTAAAAACGGTTATAAATAATTTACTTCAGTTAATTCCTAAAAAAGGCTAATTGTGTTATTTTAATAGAAGTGAAAAATTAGTCAGACCTTCCTTTAGATTTTTTTTTTAACTCTGCCTCATTTTGATAAGTTTTATATTTAAGAAACTTCGAAATTCTTAAGTTTGTATGGACTTTATACATACCATTTTACTCAGAAACAAACATTTTATAAATTGTATTTTAAATTATTATGTGTTTCTTAACAATTGAACTATGCTATTTTGTGTCAAATATAATGAAGTGTGTTTTCGATCCATTTTTTGTCATACATCTCAGATTACTCAAAAACTATTAAAAGTAAAGTTTTGAGACTTATTCTTTTTAATGTTCTAGATGAAATTTCATGTAAAACCACAAAATTTGCAGCTTAATTTGGGTTCCAAGAATTACAGTCTGGTTTAATTTTACCGAAGGCGCATAAATCTTTCTCTAAAAAAGCGTTTCCGAGATATGTTTATATAAACTTATTTCTTTATGTTTACCAGTAGACTATGTCTTGAAATTATATTACATTCTTCGAAAATCAACTTGAACATATTAAATAACTAAATTTAACTTGTTACTTGGATAAAGTGTAGGGAAACAAGAAAGAAAAAAGTAATAATTTAGGGATTTATGCTATCCGTTCCAGGTTTTCTTCTACTTGCGTATACCCTGAAGTAAAACAGAAACCAAGATAAATGTACTGGAAAGTCATGATCACTGAAAAAGTTAACTTAATGACACTTTCTAATACATGCACTTTTATTAATTAACAGCGTAAAGAAAGGCTAGAATTATAGACTTTAGAGAACGTAAAAAAGAAACAAGGAAATTATGAAGTAAGAAGAATTAGAAGACTGCACAACAGAAAATAGACAGAAGAAAAGGAAATTAAATTCAATTTTACGTTCATTTAACCTCCTTCAACATTTGTCGGTATAAGTGGAAATTATCTCTGAGTTTTAAGAAAAAAAAAAACAGCATTACCTAGAGTAGAGCCAAAGCCGACTCACGTTAAAGATAAAATAAAAATTAAATAAATTTTAGCTAATGATATTAATTTTAATAATTAAGACAAATCTGCATCTTATTCTAGCCAAAAGTATATACATATAAAAATAAATTAAAAAGAATGTAGCTAAAAATTAGATTACGACATTTGTTTTTCCAAAGAATTAAACTTTTAATGACTACTTTCATTTTTATTAATGCGGTTCATGAAATTATTTAGGCAAATATTTGTGTATTATAAAGGTATGGAAATTCTCCCCTACCGCTGCAATATCAGTAATAAAAACTTCTACTTTTTTTTTTTTTATTAGAAACATACGTTACTCGGTCTCAAATTTAATTACCGTTTTTTATTTTTATATATATATATATATATATAAAAATAAAAAACGTGTGATTCAGGATAAAAGAGGAACAATATGAGAACTGATTCTAAAGCTTAAAATAAGGAAAAATGTTCACACAAATATACGTCCGAAAACGCTTTGTTATAGAGTTACAGCTAGCGAAAAATTTCGCTCTGATTTCAGACCCCCCCCGGTGAAATGAGGTCATATTGAAATTTTTAATTATGGTTGGTTAGCTTATCCAACCTTTTCTGCATTCGTCTATACGAAACCAAAGAAAATTATACACGAATTAAGAAAAACTTGACACGCTAACCAACCATAATGAAATAAATAAAACCCGAAAAAAATTAAATTCCATTTAAGAATTATTAATATAAAATGAAACATAAATGAAGATATACAAATGAAGATGAATATAAATTGCTAAATAAAGAAATAAACGTAATACAAAAAATTTGAACTTTGACAAATAGTTGAACAAAACATTACAGATATAGAAAATGTAATAGAAATGATACCAATAGAACAGATGCAGGCAAGACATTTAGCAGCAGGAGTAATTAAAAAAGTAACCAACATAAATGAATTACTCGTATGTAAAAAAACGATAAAATACAGAAAAATAATACTATAAAAGAGAAACTAAAAGAAAGTAATGCACTAATTAGGAAAACAGATAAAGGAAATGCAATAGACATTTAAAAAAAAAAGATTATATAGAGAAATCCTTTATAAAGGAACACAACATACAGAAGAAAAGAAAGATAAAATCGAAATATACCATAAAGAAATTAAAGAGATCACAAAAAATCTAAAAGTTTAATTAAAGAAAATGATTACAAATATATTAACATGAATCCCAGTATACCAATTATGAGAACACTGATTAAAATTCAAAAAGCCGATAAGACCTACGGTAAATTATACGAACGCGCCAGCATATAAATTAGCTAAATATTTAGCAAATATATTAAAAAACATGTGGATATTGAAAATTCAATACACAGTAAAAAATTCATTGAAATAGCAGAAAAATTAAAATATATAAGAATAACAGAAGATTGTATGACTAAAATTATTTGAAATAGAAAATTTCCATCTATACCATTAGAAAAAACAATTAAAAATTTAGAAAATAAATTAAATGAGGAAATGATAAATAATAATTTGACAATAGAAAGAAATTATTAAAACTTTAGAAATGATCTTTTGACAAAATCAGTTTAAATTTAATAATAAAATATACAAAACGAAGATGGATTAGGCCTAGATCACCTGCTACCAGTGGTGCTAAACGAAATATTCATACACATATGGAAGAAGAGAATATATACCAGATATGAAGAATACAGATGTTTAGAATATATTCGGTCCGTGAATGATACTCTATTAGTTTAAAAAAAAAAAATAATAATGAAGAAAAGAAAATATTCCACCATAACATTAAATATACGTTGGAAAAAGAGAAAGACAACATTATTAATTTGTAAGACCTTAAAGTAAAAAGAAATACGAGTAATAATCTAGATTTTGAAATATACAGAAAAATATAAGAAAAGAGAAAGACGAAATTATTCATTTTTAAGACCTAAAAATAAAAATAAAAACGAGTAATTATCTAGATTTTGAAATATACAAAAAAATATAACATCATAGCTTACCATTCGAATCTCTCAATGGAGCATAAATCAGCGGCTTTTAGATACATGTTAGATATACATCATAAATTACCATTAAAGAAACCTGCATATAAAAAAGAATCAAACACTATTTTTCAAATAGCGAACATAACGTTATAAAAAGAAATAATTACGAAAATGAATGAAAATGGAAATATATGAAATTAAAACAACAAACGATAAAGAAACCTTTAAATGGAATAAATTAACATTTACTGGGAAAGAAATTTATCCAATTAAACATTTATTTAGTAAGTATAATATAAAAATGTCTATAAATACAAATAATACATAAAAAAAAATTAGTCGTAACATAGAAGAAAAAGATATATACAACAGTAATAGTATATAAAAATAAAATGCAAATGCATTCATTGAGCAAACGGGAAGAAAATTAAAATTAAGATATAACGAACACATGAAATTAAAAAAAAAATTATAAAATTATTCTAATTAAACAACGCATTTAATAAAAGAAGGATATACAGCAGTGAAACTGGAAGAAAGAATGAAACTAATTCACAAATGTGTTAAAGGAAGAATAATGAACGTTTTAGAAAATCAATAAATCTTTAAATTAAAAAGTAGCAATAAAACGATCATAATTGAACATGTGAACAATCAAGTGTCAAATGTTCTTCTTAAGAACCTCTATTTATTGATAACAGGAAATAGATAAATAAAAATTAAAAGATAAGTATAAACATTTCTAACAAATAAAAAAGAAGGTCAGGTAAGTCATGACGTTAAATGTATGGAGGGGCGTTGATTAAACGCTGTATAAAGACAACAGACGTTTAAAAATACCAGTACAATAAGTTTTGACAATAGAGTGGTTGCGAAACTGCTCGACAAGTAATAAAAAATGAAGCTAAGAAAGGTAGGCAGTACTAAACATAAAAAAATATATTTTGACTTTGAAAAATTAGGTTGGCAATAACTACGTTTCAAAATTAATATGAATACTACTCATTGTTGTCAGAAAATTGTGGTTTACGTGTTAATAAAAATTTTAGGCGGTTTAGTTGTTTTTGGCGTTAATTTTAATTGTGTTTAATTATTTTTGAGAATCAAGTTATGTAGTGATTTTGTGTTTGTTGTTGTAGTATTATGTAGTATGTTTGTTGTACTCTAAACTGTACTCTAAACTTTACCTAAAATTTTCCAATTGAATCTGCATTTAAAAAATTGAAATTCCGTTTCGAATTCTGTGTTTTGAAAAATGCGGCGGCTATTCATTCATTTAGAGTATAATGATATGATTTTTGTATACGGCTTTTGCGATAGAAGTGCCTAGCTGCGGTTGAAGAATACCGACGTAGGTATCCTAGACGAGTAAAGTATTTGTAAAATTTTTAATAATTTTAGTGAAAATGATACACTTCCCAGCTCTCATGTCTAATCTGCATGTCCACCAATACATGGTAATGAAAGGAAAAATATTTTCAACTGGTACATCTTAGTTCAAAAAAGAGCACTCTAAGGATTTCTACAGTACTCAACATTCCGCAAACAGTATGGAGGACATTACATGCTGAAGGACTGCGTTTCTTATTTTATGTTCAGAAAGTTCAATAGCTAAGCTGATCATATCTGACGACTGCATGTTTCTCGTAGACTTTATTAAATTTACTTTATCAGAATTAAATTCTCTGCAAGTTCTTGTAATAAAATTAACACAAAATATTTCTCTTTAATGTTGTATACAATGAATAAAATTGGAGATATAATTCTGGGACTTGTTTTATTCTACTTTAAAGTCAAAAACCATAAGAAACGATCAAGTTTATCTCTTATATAACGCTTTACAAATTTCAAAATTAAGACGTAATTCCGTTCATACTATTTTTAGAAGAAGCTACTTTTACCTGTAATCGCATAAAGAACACACGGAATTCGATTCGGTAGTCTAAAGAAAACCCATAAGCTGTAGTCGAATGAGATTTACAACAACGATTTTCAGTGAACATTTAGTGTGGCATAATTAACATCCTGTTAAAAGGCCCTTTCATGTTAGAACAACGTGTCACGAGGATAAATTGTCTGGAATTTTTAAACAATGAATTTCTTAAACCATTTAGCGGTTGAAGCACAAACATTTATGAACTGAATTAATGAATTGTGAAATGTGAGTCTACCACTGTATTAGCTGAATTTGAACTGAATGATTCGATCAATCGAATGAATAATACCAAAAACATAGTAGAATTAAATTTACGATAAATAAAATATATTAAATAAATTTTTTAAATATTTCTGTTTAATGATAATGGGATTCCCGTTGGGACAGAGTGAGAGGCTAGAGTGGTGAGTTATTACTCTGAATAGTAATTGTATATTAAAAGGATCTGAATAGTAATTATTCTACATTAAAGAGCCCCCAATTGCATTTAAATATTTTCCTTGAAGGACAAGTTTTCTTATCGATGTAAATCCAGGTGAAAACTTGGTTTTATCATCAGACAATGTTAAATGGCTTCTATTTCTACAACATGAAAAATATATTTAAACGAATTAAAACTCTCTGAAAGTTTATTGGTCACCCATTATTCTATTTAATTAAATACTGCATAACGATGTTTAGGCCTTTATCTCCATTCCTTGTTTTTTTTTTTTTTAGTTCGATTTATTGTCGTTTTTTTAGTCCAATTTACTTGTTTAAATAATTTTATTTTTTCAATTTTTTGGCCTCCCTCTTGAATTATGAGACCTTGCCGATGGTGAGGGGGCTTAAGTTCTCAGTGGTACAGAGTAACAGGACCGAAGGTGCAACCGCATCGGAGAGGTATCTGTTTGATAATCAGACTAAGGAATGATTCCTGAAAAAGGGCAACAGCTCTTTCAACAGTTGTTAAAGGCTTAGGTTAGGACGACTTAAACGGGCATATCAACATCAATCATTCTTCTGAGTACTGCGCAGCTGAAAGCAATGGAAAACTACAGCTCCTTTTTTTCCAAGAAAATGTAAGTCTCTGCGTTTTCATGAAACAAAGATGGAGGCGGCTTCCTTGGTAAAATATTCCGGAGATAAACTAGTCCCACGTTCGGATCTCCGGGTGAGGATTACTAAGGAATGAGTCACCAGAAAATTAAAAAAATAACATTCTACGAGTCGGAGCGTGGAATGTTAGAAGTATAAAAAAGGTTGGTAGGTTAGAAAATTTAAAGAGGGAAATGGATAGAATAAATTTTCATGTAGTACGAGTTAGCGAGGTTCGGTGGGAAGATAAAACGACTTTTGGTCACGTGACTTTAACATAAATAACTCGCCTTCAATGAAAGGGCAGGCAAGAGTAGTTTCATAATGAAGAAGAAAATAGGGAAGAGATGGAGTATTTCAAAATGCATCGCGATAGAGTCATTGCAATAAGGATTAAATCAAAACATAACATCTATATGCCTACAAGGGCCCATGATGATGATGATGATGATCATGAGGTAGAGTGGGGGCATACGAAGAAGTTGACGAAGCAGTTAAAGACATAAAAGGGGATGAAAATTTAATAATCATTGGAGATTGGAATGCAAGCATTGGTATAAGCAACGACTGAGATATAGTGAGTGAATACGGGCCGAGCAAAAAAATGAAAGAGGGGTCCGACTTATAGAGTTAAGCACGAAGTATAATTTAGTAATTGCCAACATACACTTTAAAAATCATAATAGATTAACATACACATGGAAAAAGCCAGGTGATACTGCAAGATATCAGATATATCATGTATATATCTGATATCAGTATATCATGGTTAAGCAAAGATTTAGAAATCACCTCGTCGACTGCCAAGCTTACCCTAGAGCTTACTCTTCAAACATGGACAGCGACCATCATTTAGTGATAATGAAATGTAGAATGAGTTTTAAAATCCTGAAGAAAAGGTGTCAGATGAACCGGTGGAATGTAGAGAAAGTTGAGGTAGAAGAGATAAAGAAAATTTTTGAGGAAGACGTCGCAAGAGATCTGAATAAAAATGATAAGGTAGAAAATGTAGAAGAAGAATAGGAGAATGTTAAAAATTAAATTCTTAAATCAGCAGAAGCTAACATAGGTAGAATAAAGAAAACTGATAGAAAACCTCGTATGTCTGATGATATATTGCAACTGATGGATGGACATAGAATATATAAAAATACTAGTGATGAAGAAAGTAAAAGGAACTGTCTAAAAAAGATTAATAGTAGAAGGAAGATTAAAGAAAATAAAAATCAACATGCTTGGTATTTTGAGACCTAGAAAAGGCATTTGATAACGTTGACTGGAATAAAATGTTCAGAATTTAAAAAAAATTAGGGTTCAAATACAGAGATAGAAGAACAATTGCTAACATTTACAGGAACAAAAGAGCAACAGTAATAATTGAATTACGTAAGAAAGAAGCCGTAATAAGAAAGAGAGTCCGATAAGGATGTTTCCTATCCCCGTTACTTTTTAATCTTTACATAGAACTAACAGTTAATGACGTTAAAGAACAATTTAGATTTGGAGTAACAGTGCAAGTTGAATAGATAAAGATGGTACTATCTGCTGACGATATAGTAATTCTAGCTGAGAGTAAAAACGATTTAGAAGAAACAATGAATGACATGGATGAAGCCCTACGCAAGAACTACCGCATGAAAATAATCAAGAACAAAACGAAAGTAATGAAATGTAGTAGAAATAACGATTCTTGAAATGTAGTAGAAATAATTCTTCTACCTCCATAAGAGGTAGAAGAATTTTGTTATTTGGGAAGTAGAATTACTAAAGATGGAAGAAGCAGGAGCGACATAAAATTCCGAATAGCACAGGTGAAACGAGCCTACAGTCAGAAATATAGTTTGTTTACATCAAAAATGAATATAAACGTCAGGAAAACATTTTTGAAAGTATATATTTGGCGGTAGCTTTATATGGAAGTGAAACTTTGATGATTGGAGTACCTGAGAAGCAAAGATTAGAAACTTTTGAAATGTGGTGCTATAGCAGAATGTTAAAAATCAATGGGTCGATAAAGTAACAAATGAAAAGGTGTTGTGGCAAATTGATGAAGAAAGAAGCATTTGGAAAACTATAGTTAAAAGAGGAGACAGACTTATAGGCCACATATTAAGGCATCCTGGAATAGCCGCTTTTATATTGGAGGGACATGTAGATGGAAAAATTTGCAGGCAGGCAACGTTTGGTATATGTAAAACAAATTGTTAGCGATGTAGGATGTAGGAAGTATACCGGAATGAAACGACTGGCACTAGACAGGGAATATTGGAGAGATGTGTCAAACCAGTCAAATGACTGAACACAAAAAAAATTTTTATGGCAGTGGTTTTTTAGATTTTAAAATTGTTTTTATTAGTATAAATTCATAATATTATTCTGTTAAATTTTATTTTTGATAATAAAAGCTTTTTTTTTGTTTTTTAAAGACCTTACTGGACAATTTTCTCTGATTTAAATTCTCTACCAGTTCTAATTATAAAATCTACGCATCTATTATTCATTTAATTAATTCATATTTCTTCTAAATTAAAAATACTTATTTCTGGTCGCCGAAGTTTTCTGTTTCATTGTATATAATGGCTACGGGAGATACAGATCTGGGACATGTTTATTCGACATAAAATTAAAAAAAACACGTAAGGAACCAACCATCAAGTTTTCCTTTTATATAACGCCTTAAATATTTCAGTGTGTCCTCATTTTACCAGGGAAAATGAAATCCGGGCGAAATATTTCGCTAGCCATTACTCGATAATAAATTGGATTTTGACGTACATTTGCATGAAGTTTATTGTTTATTTCAAGCTCTAGAATCAGCTCCTGAATTTTTTTCAGTTTTCTTCCTGAATCATTCTTTGTATTAATATATATTTAAGAACTTTTATATACATCTTCATCATCATGAACTATTGTTCTGCATAGCGCCAGGTCCTATACGCTCCTCTATCTCCATTCATTTCTGTCCCAAGCCTTTTCCTACGTCCCCTTGTAGATTCCATCTACGCATCATCTATTAAGTTCGTCCTTCTACTTCTTCGCTTCCTTTTTCCTTTTCCTAAACCTTCCAATGCGGTTGTCCAGATTCTACTTCGTCTAACCACATCCTAGCCAATTTCCCTTTCTTTTATGTACTTTCTTTTTTAAGACTAGGATTAAAGACCCAATTACTTCTTAGTTGGGTCTTTAATCCTGTTCTTAAAACTCACTGAATCTGTCCATTTATTTTCTTCATCCTTGCCTCTATCCCGTCTCAATATTTTCATTCTAGTAGTCACCATCTTCCTTATAGTTTATCATCTGCCCAAAATTATGTAGTCCTGAATATCCTTCTATACTTCCTGCTAAAGCAGGTTTTGTACAAGATTCCGCCATAAGAGAATTGGAATCCGTTATTCCTTGCAACTTCATTTAGAGCATTGATCGCTCGTTGCAATTTGTACCTCACCATAGCAGTCTTGTTGCTGGCATACACAATTGCCAGATCATCAACATAGACGCTTTTGCTGATTTCTACTGGAATGGCTAGTATCATTTCCATAATCATTAAGAATTTATATCTGCAGGTGGCCGCAAAGTCCAGTCCTGTAATTCGGCCTATAGATGAAAATCGGCCGAAAAAAGCATATCCGAGAAACAACACTCGGAACCCCGTTAGCCAGCTATATGTAATGTACTTAAGTACAGCTGTTGCCGCCCTGGACGTGGAACGTAGATGTTATGTTCCGGACGTGGGGATTACCTACCTCAGGGCGATATATTCTTAAAATGCGTCTTGAGTATTCTCTTTATCGGCTGTTTTCGTTTGAGTTCGACTTTTTAACCTTTTTCTTAATTTATTTGATTTTATAAATATCAATTATTAATTGGGAGTGCTAAATTACTTTTAAATGAAGCAAAGGGAAAGAGCAATAGAAAATCCTCATAAACCATTTATAAAGATTAAAATCTGGGTTGGATAATTATTTTAGTTAATTAGAAGTAGATATAAAGATATTAGAAATAATAAATATAAATTTAAAATATAAAACTTAAGAACACTAAATAGATAAATAAACAAAAAAAAACTATTAGCATTCATCTTAATTATAGAATAAAACAAACAAATTAAGAAAACAATCCTCACTGAAAAAATTCCAGGTGGAAAAAAATATATTTGCTAATCGAATGCTTTAGTTTTATTAGAATTATTCCAGATAGTTTTTTACCATACCACTAATACGTTTCATTTTGAATCTTTTTTAGATCTAATTCCTTCTACCTTTTCTATGCTATATTTGTTTGTTTTTTAACATCTTTAAATATAAAACTACTGTTTGCAATATAAATAATAACAAGAATTATCTAATTCAAAATATTCTGTTATGGTTATTTATATGGGGTAAGACAAAAATATTTCCAAATTGACTGATATGTCATCTTAATATCTAAATAAAATCTGGTATATTGAACACTAAATATATAGATTTAACGATAAATATGATATATTGACTATATTTGTTTATATTTCTTATATATACTGTGACGGCATATGTCTTACAGATTCGATTTGTCTTTGACCTGAAGCAGTGAATAATATGAATTTTTTTTCTTTTCATTACTTATTATACAGAATATTTGATTTCTGCATTACAGCTAGATAAAATTTAAACAAGTTCATATTTTTTAAATTCTGACATTTATAATAGTACAAAAAAATAATGAAATAATTTAATGCTATACTTATACTTTTCTTTAAGTTCATATTACCTCAAAAACAATTACAAATCCATCTAATAACCTATTTGGTAGTTTTCCTTGTCCAGACTTAGGCGTAAATACTATATTAATGTTATCTAAAACCATATGTTCTACACAAATCAAGTATATCACGGACATTGTCCATGATCCCCACAGTTTATGTTGGATTATTATTATAGCACTCTTGTTATACATCTACACTCTTTTTTTTATTTTTTTACAGCTAGATATAGGAAAAATAATTAATTGAATTTAGATTCATTTGATATGAATAAATCATATACTTCCTTTTATAAGTGATTCCAATAATAATTTTTTTTTTTTTTTATGTTACACGAAGAACCTTTATTGAATGAAGAAAAATATTGTGTACAGTGTAATATATGCGGTACTTATAGACTTGGTATGTGATACAATATTATAATGATATTTTCAGATTTTTCTTAGAAAAAGTGAAAGAAAATCTCTATCTTTTGGACGTAAAAAGGAAAAAAATAAAATAAAAATATTTCCGACCTCGGTAAAAATATAGGTGGTATAAATTTTTTTACGTTCCTTTTCAATAAAAAGACCTTTCGGCTTGCTTAATAAAAATACATTGATCCCCCTGGAATTCCTTTTTAGAATAAAAAGTAGATATTGCTGCGTTTTCCTTTCTTTCGCCGCTGATGTTTTTATTCTGAATTACTTAAATAACAGCTTTATTTTTTCCATAAGTTTGTCAATAATCATTAATGAACCAAAATTTTAAAAATAATTATTTATTAAAATTATTAAAGATAAATACTAATGAAAGTGAATTTACATTATCAAATAACTTTAAATAAGTTTGTTTTTTATCAGTATTGTAATTTTCATTAATATGAAAATGAAATTTAATTGCCGTGCAGGTTTAACCCTTATAACAGTTCAGTGTATGAAAAATGTGTTCTGTGTATGGCTTCGTATTCGTTGTGTGCGTTAACCGGATGGAACGCCGTAGGGGTTAAAATGTTTAGCAATTTGGGATGAGTTAGGAATAATGAAACCAATTGGTTTGGTTGGAATTGGAATACCTGCGCAAAGTACTGGAACACGTGGAGGTGGCATCGTTCAGAATTTAGAGGTCGTGAAAATGAAGCTTAAAATTAATAAACCGCTCTATTATTGAAGGTTTTTAGTTAGGGTTAATAGGAAGGAGGAGAAATGACAGAACTCGCTCGGTTGAGTTGTTGAAATAGTTGAACATTCCGTTGCTTGACGCTTCGAGCACTCCCTATCATATTGCTGTCGGATTATTACTTTAACCATTTGACCAAATTTACTGTTCCTATTGTGTGGTTGAATTTCATTAGTACTATTTTAGTTGTAGATGTTCTTCTTTATCTTCTGAACATTCCATATTGTGTTTCACAATAACCACTGCAACAACAATAATTTAGTACATAGGCCAAAACTGAAAACTGAACTTGATACACTAATAGTATATCAGTATATATATCATGATAAATTGAAAATGTACTGTCGATTAACATTTTGGAGAATTTAGTTTAAGTTCATTATTAAGGATTTCTTCGAAATTTATATACGAGTATCATAGCAATACATTGTTCTGTTTGTTTGTTTTTTATGTTTTTATAATATCTATCAACTAACAAAAATAAAAATTATTTTAGTTTTGTTACTAAACTGAAGTAACAAAATACCAATAGGCTTCTTCAGATATAAGTATAGGCATTGTAATTGAAAGGAAGCATTTCAATTTTCTTTTCTCATGAGTATACCTGCACATACGCAAAAATATTATATTTCCTTCACTGTAACTTCAAAAGTAGGAATAATTTCCTTTCCAAGGAAATAAGAAAAAACTTTTTGTTCTATTATTGCTTTCATTATTTTTCGAAAATCGATTCGTTAAGTGTGATTAATTGACTAAAAAATAACCAAATAGGTGAACTATTTAACTCAATTCTCACAACTATTACTTGTTTATAATACAGTATAATATACAAACAAAGCATATATACCTAATAAATCAAACATAATAGCTACTACTGCTGGTCAAGCATATTTCTACTACAACACTTTCCAAAAATACAGTTGTTTCCGCATAAGCTTGTATTATATTAATGTATCCACCCGGATATTAATATTAATGTAATGTTTCCGGATGTGTTATATTAAAAAATCCTGATATTAATTAATGTTTCCGCTAAAACTTTGTAGTTGCTTTAAATTTTTCACCTGCTTAAAAATTTTTCTTTAAATAATAAAGATGAACATCGTAGAAAATAAAACAGCTAAAACCAAAAAGAAACTCTGTGTGAATGATTTAAATGGTCAGTGTATTTTAAAACCAAGTTATATTAAACAGATTTTTAGAGAAATCACTGAAAATTAACTAATATACGTACAAAACTTTTATTATGTATAAGGATTTAAACGAAGGTAAAGATTATTTAATCCGATAGAAACTTTCTGCTATTACATAACAATTTTTAAGCTTTATTTTTCAGTTACTTGAAGTCTTAATGCGGAAATTAAAATAATGATTTGTTTGTAAAGAAAGAGTTTTGTGGTTCTTACAACAGTTTTTTAAGAGAAAAACTTTTTAAACATAAACTGGACGGAAATGATATAGAAAATATGGATCTTGTTATTTTGGTAAACTATACAGTCAAAATTCGGGAAGGATATAAAAATAAATTAAAAGGTATCGAGTCCACGTCAAAAGATCGGTTACTGTGAATTACAACTACAACTAATCCGTGAATTATCAGATGATTTATCGGAAATTTTAGAGGACATTTAAAGAAAGAATTTCTACCTTTCAGACTTTGATATAACTTTACAGGTATTATTAACACAAGGAAGATGGAGGAATGCCTGATGGAAAACTTTAATTTTGCTTTTGATAATTTTGGTAATTATATAAACTATAACGATAACACAATGAATACAGATAGGGGTAAAAAGGTAATTCCTGTGAATGTTGTTGTTCAACATGATCCTAGGTTATCAAGAATTGAATTTCTTAGACTACCTCGTCAAACTACTTAAAATAACATTTTTCCTATCCGAATACAAAGAAAAACGGTATTTCAAGATTAGCGATTACAATCTAAAACTACGCATCTTATGGAGATGAAGACAACATACTAGTTGACCCATTAATAAATGGATTAAACTTATTAAAAGGAATAAACAGTCAGTAATGACAAATCAGTAGAAAGTTGTTAGTTAAAAGAAATGGTAAAATGTTCTTGAATTATAAAATTTTAGTTTTCTATTCTGGAAAACAGTGTTTTTATACATTTTATTAAACGTATTAAAAATAATAATAATAATTGTAATAACCACAACATGAATAATAATGAATAAATTTCATACAAAATAGCATTTAAAAGAAGAGCAGGATTTATTTAAAGGAGATTAAATCATAAAAATCAGAATTCAGTCCAATTGACTAAAAACATTATGATGACTGCTAACATTAACATCTATAACAACCAACAATTTATTAACAACCAGATATTAATCTGTGTAAGGTTTATACAATCTTCGGAACGGAAGGCAAGGATGTCGGAGAGTGCAATACCCTCCTACTTTCGCAGTCTACGGACTGGCGTCCTTTGCTGCCGGGTGATTCTAAAAGACTGACGGTTATTAACAGTGGCTGACGTTCATTCGTTTTGTGAAGTTTAGATTGCGTTCCGATCCAATGGAGGGTTTGTCGGTAGGGGCCCGACGGAACGATGTGCTAATAAGCATATCTTCCATGACGCGCTCCATTTTAGCCTAGAGTGGGCTGAAATCCTTCATTTAAGGGGGCGTCCTCTCATAAGGAAAGGACGTCGGAGGCGATTTTTGGTCCTACACTTTATCATTTATTTAATTCAATTCAATTTAATTTGGTTTGAATTAAGGAAATGTGGTTGGATGGATTGCTCTGAGGCGTTGCGCCCCAGAGCTATCTCAGTCAGTAGGAGTAAATTGTTTTGGAGCGCCCGTGCGCCGGGGTGGTGACAATTTTGAATGAGACGCCACCGCTATTATATGTAAACTTTGACTTGATGCAGATGCTGGTCTAGTCCTAGAAAATATATGGTCCGCGGAGGGTTTCGGGGGTCTGGTCGTGTGTGACCAAACACGCTTTCTTCTAGCTGTTCCTGGAGTTCTTCGTGATTCACCTGAAAAAGAAAAAGCCCAAGCGCACAGCGGATTGAACTTTTGAAGGGGTAAGAAAGATTGCTCTTTCATCACCATGGTATGTGGTGGTAACGGGTTAAGGCAGTTGTGCTGCCGGAAGGGTAAGGAAGTGGAAGTGGAATTTGGTAATGTGTCCGCCTGTCTTCCTATGGTGGGACCTCACTGCGAAGCCGTAGACCTTACCTAACTCTTCTCTTGAGTAACCTTTAAGTCACCGCTTTGCTTGTAGTTCTAGTACAATCTTCATTCACTGCAAATACCTTTCCTGTTTACAATAAAACTATCCTAACCATTAACGAATGAATTTAGTGCTTTATCACTTTCGCTTATTGTCTATCAATAACTCACCAAACATGTTCACCCCTGTCCACACGGAAATACTAGTGACGTCATTTTACACGTTATTACTGCGCGTCAAACACACTACTCAGCGCTCGCCTATACTTGCTCCATACTGACTGTCCCATACGTACGAGAAGTGTTTATATCCTGTTGAAGCGTGAGAATTCTCATCATCCCTTACATTTTCCCATGAATTCCGCTAACCCTTCTCATCGAGCAATAGCTGTTGGAGGTGTGCCGTTGACAGTATTACAAAGAACGATTTTAAACGGACCTGTTAGCCTAAGAAAAGGACCCCTTCTAATACCGTCCTGGATTCTTTCATAAGTATTTTCTTATACTCTCTTTTTAATTAGAAGAAATTCGTTAATCAGGTCCGTTAGGCTGGTTTTGTTACAGTATTTTCTAATCTTATTTTACAAAATATCTTCAACTCTAATCATCAACGAATCAAGGAAAGAGATGAAAAAATTGCTTCAGAAAGAAATCCCGACAATTATCTTTATCAATCGAAAACCTTGTGTCAAAATTTTTAATAGTTGAATGAAAGCAGTTTGTCAACATGGATTTATACAAGACTGTTTGACTACATTTAATCTCAATTTTTTTTTTCTTGACAACCGCTGCCCATTTGTAGAGGGGTAAGGTCAGGTAGATGTCTCAGAGATCAGGCGTTTGACAAGATTCTCCACTGAGACATTATGTGTCTTATAAACTGAGACATTATGATTTAAGCGAATGTCTGGTAATTTGGATTGAGCCATACCTTCGAGAAGAAAATTTTTTATTCACTATGCAGGTCGTGAGTTTGCTGCATATTCTGGAGTACCTCATATCTCTAATTTGGGTCCTCTGCTTTTTCTATGACTGGTGTGACGGTGCGTATTTCTTATTTAGTAATTATTAAAGAATAATATTCTTATTTAATATTATTACCGAATAATATTAACATTCTAAGAAATTGGATATAGTTTAACCAAATGTCTTTACTTGAATGATATCTTTATTGAATAATATCCTTCATGTTCCATTCTCGAGAAAAAACAATTATTCTCTCATTATGTGTACTCCTATGCTGTGTTTGCCGCTTGATCTTTTTTTAATTTTAATATTACTTAAGTTTTTTTTTTTACCCAGCATATCATGGCGTCTGCTGCTTTGCTGTCTCCTTTTCCCCTACTGTTTCTGCACGTCGGCGTTTTCTGTATATCTAGAATGGTAAGGAATCAATGAAAGGGGCGGTGGAGTTGGTTAAAAAAAATGTTATTACCTTTTAAATATGCTTTGTTAAGTGGTTGTGATAATTGCAATTAAATGTATGCTGATGTACCATAGAATAATGTTTTTAATTTCATTTACGACAGTTCTATTTCCAGTTTACTCACTAAATTCGAGTAAGAAACTCAGTAGTAATTATTATACCAAATTTTAAATAATTTTTAATACTTAAGATATAGATGCGTTATAGTGTTTATTTAATGGACTTGTTGAACTATTTCTGAATTTTTTTTAAATAATAATTTTATGATCAAATTAATCTTCCTAAACGTATTTTGGTTTTCATAATTTTCCATAATTAAAATAAACAGTAAGCCTCTGTTCTGTGATTCGTACACTGATTGGCAACTAAAGTACGTTCGGAAACTCGCTTGAAATATGCTTTAGAATTATTTAGTTCGTTATGTTCTTTTGCCCATAGGTTAGATGCCCTTTAGTTAGTTGGGTATTGCTTAGTAATAAACCAAAACATCATTTTCGTGTTGTTATGTTTTTCGGAATCAATAGTTACAAGAAATCCAATTGTCCTTTTGGTAGATGGAAACGGTATTTTTACGAAAGACGTGTTTAACGGGTAACGCATTTTCCTCGTTGAATACGTCTTTTGTGAAGCTGAAAAATACAATAGTTTAGTTAAGCACAATATTTCTAAAACGTTTTAGTACTTACTACCTTACTTCCTTACTACTTCCTTACGTACTTCCTTACTACAATGCAGTATCTCTTATCGAAAAATTTCGAGCAACAGGCTCTATTGAAGGCGCTGATCAAAGTGAAAGTCCACCTAAACTGAACGAACAGAAGCTGCTTGATATTTTGGATGATATGGCTGAAAGTCCACTAAAGTCAATGCGTAAGTTAGCACAGAAGCAGATATCAGAATTGCTCCCGCACGTAAAGCTGTATGAAAAGAACTGAAAGTTTTCCTTTACAAAGTATTGTACGTTCAAGAGTTGAAACTCACAGATTATGCCAAAAGACTAAATTATTTTTAATGGTTTAAACGTTTTATTGACCAAAATTCCGTAGGTAGGGTCATTACATTTATTTGTAGATGAAGCGAAGTTCCATTTGGAAGGGTATATTAACTCACGAAATACACTATTGTGGTCGCCAACAAACCCCCATGAATTACACGAAGCAATAATTGGAGTCTGTGTGGGTGTGAGTTGAACTTGCATTGTAGGGCCATTCTTTTTTTAAAAATACAAATAATAGAGATCGTTGTTGTGCTGTTTTAACAAATTTCATGAGTCACTTAACAGAAGTGAAAATTGTTGTTGGTTCCAACAAGATGGCGTTACAGCTACACAGCTATTAAGTCAATGACTTATATACGACATATTTTTGGTAAAAATATAATTTCGAGGGATTTGTAGCCTGCATGATCGCCCGATCTGACTCTTACAGATGAGTTTCTACGGAGGGCAGTGAAACAAACAGTGTATCGTATGAGACCATTAGCGAATTAAAAACCTCAATAACGGCATACGTACGAGACATTCCAGTAAATCAGCTGGTTAAAATGTTTGAAAACAAGCTGAAACGTGTGCAGTGTTGTGTTGATGTTGGAGGAAGTCATTTTCAACACCTTTTATAAACTACTCCAGTTATTGTAATATCCGTTTCTACAAATAGAAACTTTTTTAAAATAATACTTAAAACTGAAAATATATACAGATTTTAATAATTTCAATAAATATAATAATGAAATAAAAATACAAAGTAATAGTCAAGAAATTTTCGTCATTACGCTTTCAGAATTCCAATTCACAGCAAATTTCTGAATGTACAGTATAATGTTGACGTTGTTGCTTTTAAATTTAACCCGAGGTACTTCACTTACGGTCAGCGTTCTTGCAATTTAATCAATTAAAATACGGAAAAATAATAAGGGAATGTCATCTGAATTATATATTTACCTAATTCTTCTTTTTTTTATAAAAATGTAGCTGGAGTTTAATTTTCACAATATCGCTGATATACTAATTACCAAATTATAACTCCGCAACATAATATCTATGGATAATGCTATAAATAAATTACCTTATATTGTACAAACAATTTATTTTTTAACGTAAATTATTTTAAGTTGTAGGAGATAGTATTTTTTTAGGAGCATATGATAAACTAATTATGAATATACTACTAATTTATAGTTTGCATTTTCATTACCGCGCATTGCTAAGTAACACATATATTTTTTTCATAAAATTGAATTCCAAGTGGTCTAATGATTTACATAAATGCATTTATGAACACTCAAACTGAAATGAAGGTACACATCATTGGTTTCGGATCATCGGTACCAAATTATATTTATTTTAACTATTTGAAAATATACCGATCGTAATTGTTTATTTCCTTTTGACAGTTTTTTCCTTATTGGTATCACATTAAAATTCTTTATCAAAAATCGGGATATTTTTATACACTAATAAAATGAATTGCAAATTAAAATTGTTACGCATCCTTCATAAATCATTATAGTAATAAGTTAAGTTGGACGGTAAAAATGAACAGTATCGCATGAAAAAAACATCGCAGTAACAATTATATAAAACGATTAGGCTAATCTATGTTTTACTGTATATTACTGATAAATAACCAAATGAATTATTCAACAATGGAACACTGTGGATTTTAAATACTGGAGATTAAAATTTCCTTAATTTTTAAATCGCCTGAAATAATTAGTTCTAATTTGCCGAATAATTAGTATAAAAATAATCATTAAAATATTGACCAAACGTTTAAAAGAATGTTTTTTATAAGTTTAAAGTTAAAAAAACTGGTATCATTAAATATTCATTTAGTACATATTTTAGATCCCTTTTTCATGAATAAAGAAACGTGTTATTCCATTAACACTAATAATTATTTCGTGGTGTCCGCTGCTGCGGTCATTAGCCACCATTTTTTTAACTAGAAAAATTAGTCGTTATTTTAATTGACTGATGATATGTTAAAGTATTAAGTATTACGGATAGATCGGTGATTCATTTACGTGCTGCAGAATATCGAGTCAATTATGTGCCCCATGCTAATCAGAGTGGAGGAAAAGTTTAAAAACATATATATCAATTCCTGTAGACTTTCTTATAGGACATTTTCTATCCTGGTGAGAGAATTCTTAAAGCTAGGCCCCCTTAAAAATTAAAATCCAACATCATGAAACGTTTATTTCAGGAATACCTAGAAAGAAAGTAAAAATGTTTTTAAAAGTGACAGTAAGTAAAGGTAATAGAGATCCTTCAAGTACTCTTTCAAGAAGTCTTACAAATCCGAATGCAGTTTAAAGTACTTTTATCCCGTAAACTAAGGCATTTTCGGTTATACTTGCAGTTTTTTGTGATACTATCTTCTGTCAAAATTCATCGACCAATTTGGTTTTACGTTATGATATTTTAAATTGTTATATTTTATTGTTTAGTTTCTTATGTCTTTTTACCGTGTAATCATAATTATATACTTGTGTTTAAAAAAACACTGAATTAGAAGTCTGGAAACTTGTCATTGAAGCAACCGTGGAGAACTATTGAAGAACATTTTGTTTATTCCAATTTTTATTTCATTTGTAAAACATATGTGAATTGTTTATTTTTTAACAAATAAGAAACAAAACATACTGGACATTATGATAAGACTTATAAAACAAAAACATACCTATACAAATAATCACACGATAAATAGTTTGGTTACTGTATGCGCAACCAAATTTTACACAAGCTCGCGCGAGTGCAATCAAACTTACATTTTTCCTAACGTGTGATGTATTAGCTTTTTTCTTAACATCTGTTTGTAGTTATCGTTAAATCGTTAGATTATCCATAATCGAAATTATCTTTTTTCATAAGTTTAAGATGAGCAGTACTATTCATACAAAGGATAAAGTACGAACTAATTCTTATTTTATTACTCTGATACTTTCCAATTAAATTACATCATTTTATTTAATTGATAATTTTTTTTCATTAAATTGCTAGAAAATTGAATCAGTTTTTATTTTTCGGCTTCATGTTCATGATAAAAGGGTAAAACTTTAAAAAAAATATGATTGTGTGGACTTCAAGTAATGTTTTCACACTCTTCACCCGGATTCAAAGGTTATTTTATTTTAAGAAATAACCGGTTCAGTTAATAACAATGAAAAAGGAATAATCTTTTTCTTCTAAAAGAAATATTATCTTAGGAAATGATATTTTTCTCAATTAAATATTTCCGTCATGTGAAGTCGACAAATTAATAACGTGTAATATTTCAGTATTTTCTACGTGTATAATTATTATTTTGTATTTACTGTACTTGTAATTGACTGATGGGATGAATACATTGAAAATGTAGATAAATGTACGTGCCTAAATATTATATAGAAATATTATGTAGAAAAGTGGTATTAAAATATTTTATTTATCATTTCAAAATACAATTTAATTATTCGAAACACTAGATTTCTACTTTTATATTATACATGAAGTTTGATACCTCTACATTATTTTTACTATGACAATTCAATATAATTGTATCTACACGTTATTTTTGTGGTTGTTTTTCCTTTTTTAGCTTTGTTCACTCTTATGAGGAAACAAAGCAGACACGCAAGGTAGATAAACCGAACACTGCTGCTTTCCTATAGCATCTGACACACGAAACTGTTGACTTTATGAAACGTGAAACTTTTACAGTATGAGCAGGTAGGTATAAAATTTAAAACTTTTTCAATAAGCCTAAACGGTACTGCAGGAGAAAATATGAAATGTAGAATGGATTCTTCTATCAGACTCCATTTGATTCATTTTACAAAATATACAGCGCACTTATATAAAAATGAAAATTAAAACTTTAAGTTTTCAGTAAAATCTTTTACTTTAATACTTTAGGTTACTACCGTAAAAAATAAAATAAAAAAAAGGAATTATATAAAAATAATTAAACAAAACAGAGATTAGATTAACCTTTCACGTCTAAAATCCTAGGTTTTGTCAAATGAAAAATCACACGCGCACACGCGTGCGCGCCCACGATCACACACACATACACACACTTACAATAACACAAACTTTGCTAACCAAACTGGACTGATCTGCTACACAAACAACACATGGGTACCCCCATTTTAGCAAACTACCATCTCCCTCAATAACAAAATCCTATTTCTTTTCCCACCCATCTATTCTAATTCAATCCCATTAATGGTATCCCCATCACCCTCCTCTATTAAAAAGTATTCCCCTCACACTATTAACAACAAATTATTTGAAATAGTACGTTGATTTTAAAACTACATAAAACAAGATTTTATACTTATAACTTACAATTTTACCGTAACATATATAAATATTTAGAAACTTATAGATAATAAAATAAAAATTACATATAATTGTATATGATATAAATATTACTGAAGTATACAATTACGCACGTATTATTTCGAACGGCGATATCTGTGCGCTTATCTATTCAGTTCTTATATTTTTTGGTGTGCATCTTTTTCAAAACTATTTACTGTCAATATCTTCCCTCATCAAAATTTTTAACTTAACGATTTTATATTATTAATATTTTGTTTTTCTTTCCGTCTTTCGTCTTTAATAAAAATTTGTTTATGCATTTGTTGATATTTTTGCATGAATTTAAAGTATACTACTTGTACATGCAGCTTAAATTAAACTATATATTCAAGAGTAAGAATTACAATTAACCATTAATGAGAAAGTAGAACAAAATATCAATTGAAAATGATTTTTATCATCGTAACTTTACCGATAACAAATGTGACCCATTTATCCACAACAAAAGATTTTCTTCCGTCAGCCAGTTCTCGATTTCAGCGTTATTGCGTTTTATTTATTTATTTTTTTTTAACTATCATTTGAATTATCATTTTTTAATTTTAAACACCTCTTTTGTATTTACTGATCTTTATACTGAACGTTTGACTCTCAACAAACATCGTCTAAAATTAATCTTGAATTTTTCTCTACCTGTTGTATGGGGTAACTAGTAAATCGCTTTTCATATTAAATCATAAAAAGCAGGTTTTCCTCTACTCACTAAGTTTTCCTTCCTTTCTACTTATGTATATGATATGAATAATGTATTTATTGTTTATTTTTAATTTCAATAAAATACAGAACTGTTTAAAAGTTCTCATGAAATCTCTTCACTGGCCTATATTGTAATTGATGTAGATTTTAAGAAGATATTTAATTAATTTCAAATTTGTTTTTCACTTTTGTGTTCAAATAATTTAGTTATTTTAAAGAAAGATTACGAAAAATATAGGATTAAATTCCGTTAGTACTCTTTCTTTTTTTTTTGTCTTCAGTCATTTGAGTGGTTTGATACAGCTCTCCAAGATTCCCTATCAAGTGCTAGTTGTTTCATTTCATTATACCCTCTACATCCTACATCCCTAACAATTTGTTTTACATATTCCAAACGTGGCCTGCCTACACAATTTTTCCCTTCTACCTGTCCTTCCAAAATTAAAGCGACTATTCCAGGATGCCTTAGTATGTGGCCTATAAGTCTGTCTCTTCTTTTAACTATATTTTTCCAAATGCTTCTTTCTTCATCTATTTGCCGCAATACCTCTTCATTTGTCACTTTATCCACCCATCTGATTTTTAACATTCTCCTATAGCACCACATTTCAAAAGCGTCTAACCTTTTCTTCTCAGGTACTCCGATTGTCCAAGTTTCACTTTCATATAAAGCGACACTCCAAACATACACTTTCAAAAATCTTTTCCTGACATTTAAATTAATTTTTGATGTAAACAACTTATATTTCTTACTGAAGGCTCGTTTAGCTTGTGCTATTCGGCATTTTATATCGCTCCTGCTTCGTCCATCTTTAGTAATTCTACTTCCCAAATAACAAAATTCTTCTACCTCCATAATCTTTTCTCCTCCTATTTTCACATTCAGTGGTCCATCTTTGTTATTTCTACTACATTTCATTACTTTTGTTTTGTTATTGTTTATTTTCATGCGATAGTTCCTGCGTAGGACTTCATCTATGCCGTTCGTTGTTTCTTCTAAATCCTTTTTATTCTCGGCTAGAATTACTATATCATCAGCAAATCGTAGCATCTTTATCTTTTCACCTTGTACTGTTACTCCGAATCTAAATTGTTCTTTAACATCATTAACTGCTAGTTCCATGTAAAGATTAAAACGTAACGGAAACAGGGAACACCCTTGTCGGACTCCTTTTCTTATTACGGCTTCTTTCTTATGTTCTTCAATTGCTACTGTTGCTGTTTGGTTCCTGTACATGTTAGCAATTGTTCTTCTATCTCTGTATTTGAACCTTTTTTTTTTAAAATGCTGAACATTTTATTCCAGTCTAAGTTATCGAATGCCTTTTCTAGGTCTATAAACGCCAAGTATGTTGGTGTGTTTTTCTTTAATCTTCCTTTTACTATTAATCTGAGGCCTAAAATTGCTTCCCTTGTCCCTATACTTTTCCTGAAACCAAATTGGTCTTCTCCTAACACTTCCTCCACTCTCCTCTCAATTCTTCTGTATAGATTTCTAGTTAAGATTTTTGATGCATGACTAGTTAAACTAATTGTTCTGTATTCTTCACATTTATCTGCCCCTGCTTTCTTTGGTTAGTACTCTAAAATATAACTATTACCAATAGAGACAGCATAAGGCGATGACGGAAAGAACAATTATAAATATTTTTTAAATTTTTCGGTACGATTAAATCTATGAGTATTATGTCACTTAATTTTTAAGTATTTATAACTCAATCGAATTTTAAATCATCAGCAAGTAACAAACTATGAAAATATATACATACTCACGTCGTTATTAAATAATATCAAAACTAACCTACGAGATTTAAAAGTTGTGCCGGACCTGAACAAACTAGTTACCGAAAAAGTCCGTGTGATGAATTGCATTATATGTAATTAAATAAGAAATACATAAACGGGTAAGATTAACCAGTTAGGTCAACTGAATTGTGTTAGAGGTCTCATTTTTAGAAGAAAACAAAATTTAATGTATGAGGTTTTATGTAATTGATTTATAATTTAGTTCCAGTTTTAAGAAAAGTAAAAGATTCCTTCATTTATTTAATATTAAAATATATTTTCTGTTTATAAAAAAATTAAATTTTTATAACCGTATTTTGATGAAATAATTAAAAATAATGAGTGACCCTACATACACAAGCATCTAGTTTAACTCATTCATCACTGTGACTCTCTGTATAAGCGCGTTTGAAAGCTGTAGTAATAAAAATACAATCGACCTTAAATTTATATTATATCTCTTCTCCACAAGTCCAGTATCTCAACCAGTCTTAATAAAGATTTCACATGCACAACTTCAGATACAGGATATCTAAATTTCAGTAAAATTGATCCAGAGATTTTCGACTCTGAAATTTCATACCTAGGCATAGATATATCAAAGGAAATTACATTTTAAGTGAATGGTATTTTCATAATCCTCATATCTGAAAACGTAAAGAAAATTCAATTTCACACCCCAATCCCATCGTGCGACCGAAGATATTACCGTACTTTTCTTCAAAAAGTTGACATTTAATAGTACAATAATTTCCGTATTAATATCAAGCCTGTTTGATGAATATATCTACTACTAGAAGCAGACAAATTCTTGAATTAAGAAGGTTACAACGAATAATTAATCCCAGTTTAATACAATCCAAAACACGTAAGTGAAATATTGAAATTTCAGTTATTTAAATAAACCTATGTTATTAATCTTTAATTATTAACCTACTAAAAAAATTAACCTAAGAGATTTAAAAGTTGGAATTATAGATCATTTTAAATATAAATATTATCATTATTATTAAAATAAACTTAATTATATTTTTGTGCAGTGTTTTAAAATCAAAATAATATCATAGTTTTTATTTTCATTATAATTTTTTAACGTTTATTCAGTTACATTCAAACGTTATTTTATTATGTTGCTATTATAACGTCTACTACTGCGTTACAATATGAAAAGTTACTTTTATTTGTAATTTAAATATTTTATAATTTATTGTTAACTTTAATTGAGTTGTTACTTTTAAATGTTATTAATTTTATTTAATAATCTTTATTTTATATTTTACTCATAATTCTAATTAATTTAAATGTAACTTTGTTATATTCTACATACAATTTTATGATATGCTTCTTTAAAAGCATACTTTGATAAATAAATTAGCTAAAGGGTATAAACTACAGGATACCCCATTTTGTGTATTTAAATATAAAGTATAATTTTTTTTTTAGTTTTAGGTACATGATCAAACTAACTTTGGTATTTGATTTTAATATTTTTTTTAATTCCCTATATTTTTAAAATTATTTTAGCATAACAAAAGTTGAAATTTTAAATATAGTTATAAAATAAAAATTATTAATATTATATAAATAAAAGTAAAATACGTTTATTATATAAATAAAAGTTTAAAGGTTTATTCGTTTATTTTGTAAATAAAAGTATTGTAAATTTATTTTATACTTATACACACATAAACATGCACATATATATAGGAAATGTTCAGCTTCATAGAAATTTAATTTAACTAATAGATTTTAATAAATTTTTTAATCTGCAAAAACCGCTCTCGCAGAATTGTTAAGGATAAAGCTAAAGATTATATGGGATTAATAATTAACAAACTATCATAACAATGATTTTACAACTTTTAAAATTGTTGTTACGAAAAAATCGCACCTTGTAATAAGGATTTCTTTTTTACAAGAAGGATTGTTAAACAATTAAACAGCTGAGATTCTTCGTTTTGAAAGAACCATAATATTATTTGTAGAACTTTTAAATAGTACTTGTAATTTTTGTTCAAAATGTTTAATAAAGATTCCTCCCATTATATAATTAACATTAAAAATTATAATTTTGTTTCAAATGCGGAGTCAGATTTTTAAGTGATTATGTTACGAGAAATTGCACGAGGTCCTTATTTCAGAGTGCGATAATAAGAATTTGAAGAGTTATGTTAATTTGATTAAAATATATTTAACTTACTTATTTATAATAAAAGCAAACTTTTAAAATTTAAGCCAAAACCAATTTACGAAAAAATCGTTTTTATATTACATGATTCGGTCCTTTGTACACAAAATTGGTGCGTTACTAATTTGAAATAAGAAAATGACGACGACAAAAAAGAAGTCTAGCTTCTTTTGATTGAAGTTTAATATAACAAAAAAAAAATTAATGAAAAAGAGGTCAAACAATAATTGTTATAACAAGCGTTATGTGTTAAAATTATTTAATAAACTTTAATTATTACAGCATTGCTATTAAGAAATATTTTGTATATTTTGATTTTAAAATTACGCGAATGCAAGCACGCGCACACATGCCCATATATAAACCAAGCCATACGTTGGAGGTAAAAACTTATATTAACATTTAAATACGTCGGGGTAAGCTTTATTACAAACAAAAATTAACGAGACTGTAAGCAAAATCGTCTAAGCAAACAATAAATTTATAAAAATTTTCTAAAATATTCTTACCATCCATATTGTATCAAGTACAAAGACAGCATCTTTTTTATAAACTTCGGTGAAGTCATTGTTTAAATTTCCTTCGTACTAAAAATGATATATTTTATAAAATGTTAATACTTTTCAAACATGAATACGTTTTATTAATAAATGAAATTTATTTAAAAAATGCAGATATTACGTAACTTTAAAAATAAATAGAATTAAAGAAACACCATAAATATTTTCATCGTTCTATTATAATTTTGTTCAATAAATAGTAATGGTAATTTCCCTTGAGCAAGTAAATAAAAAGTAAACTTATTTATTAGGCCCTTTTCGCTATGACCGACTAGTAACAAAGTTTGAATTGAAAATCAAGAAGTTCCACAATTTTTAATTATATTTACAATCAAACATTAAATAGAGTAAACTCTTCTAAATATGTTATGAATGTAATACAAAATCTTTTAACTGATAATATAACGTAACTTACTTTCAACAACGAATAGCGCTGGAAACCATAAAGATTTTCATTGTATTGTATTGTTTATACAGAACGGTCTCAGAAAATGTTATTACTTTCCTTTGTTTGAATACCTTTTCAATTTTTATCGTACAGAGCTTTACTTTTTCCTGTAGTTCGTTTTCTTAAATATTGTTCTTTTCATTTTCACTATCTTCAGGGATACCTTCCAGCGAGTTTTTCTCCAAATATATTTTATTTAAAATACGGAAAAGATTTTCTTATATTTTATATTTAAGATTTGATTGAGAACAATTGAATAAATAATGTAACTAATATAGGTCTTTTTTGTTTTAGCAATTTAACAACAACATTAGAAATTTATGATGTTTATCGTGGCTAAAAATTGCAAAAAAAGGCAAAATAGAGTTTACATTTATTTTGTATGGTTCGACAGAGGATTATGGAAAACTTAACGTTAATATTAATTATAAAATTACTAGCAGACCCGACAGACGTTGTCCTGACGTGGCATTGTTCTGTAATAAATGCACAACACATAAATACAAGTAACTTATTTAAGTTAAAATTATCAGGAATATGGACGAAATTTCATTAATGTGACTATTATTAGTTTGCGTATGTTGTATTATTGTAATGAGTTTATTGATTAATTATGTGTAGTATGGTTAATATTTATTTTAGTAAATATTGAGATGTCTGATGAAAATTCAATTAAAAAATCGAAACGTCGAAAAATTAATAAATTTTTATCCACATTACTGCTAATTTTCACTTACGATCATTCTAAAAAAGTCCCTCCTACATTTTTATTTTATTTAATAATTTTGAAGTTTCATAACCATGTGATAGCTTAATTAATCAGTTAATAAAAAAATTAAAGCACTGTAAAAAAAGTAACGTAGTTAAAATTTTAGTAGAATTTTTATCATTTTTCTCATTCTTTATTTTAACATCTATTTTACCATATATTAGATAATTGTAAATTAAAAACAATTTTAGAAATTTTTTTTATAAAATTAATCAGCTACAAAAATTATAACTTCAATTTTTTAAATATACTTTAAACTATAATTATTATAAGTAACTTATATATTAATTTTATAAATGTTGTAAGTTATTTACAAAATTACGTTTTTATTTTCAAAGAGCCGTTCAATAATTCATAAGTTGCATAGAATCAAATGAGAACTGACAACTTACATTGGTAAGTTAAATTGAATGTTATTGAATGCACGTGTATATTTCATTAAAATTCGTGAAAAATCATGTAAAATACTCACTTAAATACTGCACTTTACAAATTTGCACAATGTATATTTTTTAATTACACTTTAAAACGTTATTTCAATAAATAATAATATAGTATAATATAATATCCTCAATAAGCGCGCAATTCTAGTGAACTAGGTATTGCTTCGCTATTGCTAGATTTGAGTATACATACAGATTAAATGAACACAATTGAAATTTTCGTAAAACCTTAAAAAATTTAACATCGGGAACTTCACAAAATTTACCCTTTCGCTTTATAAAAGTCAGAATGTAAATAAATCCAATTGTCAGAACAGCACTACCTATCGGATTTAATTAAACTACTCTCTAAACACAGTAGTCCGTTAAAAAAAACGAATTTTAATGTAATAACTGCACTAAGCTACAACGCAAGTAACTGATATGCGAAAAAGCAATAAAATAAAAAAAATTCCTAGAATCCGATCGCAGCACCAACTACTGGGTCTGACTGATTCGCAAAAAATTGAAAAAAAATTTCTAAAACGCAATCGCAGCGCTGCCTACCGGATTTGACTGTGAACCTTAACCATGCCAAGATCAATCAGTACACATAAATAAATTTAAAAAACATCTTTTATACGATCAAACTGTGAATCTAAACCATTCTCGTGTCAACTTAATCACGTTCACAAAATTTCATCAAAATCAGTCCTACCGTTTAGAAGGAGTTCAGTCACATATACACGGACAGAAGAAATATATATATATATATATATATATATATATATATATATATATAAAGATAATCCAAACATATTGTGTCAATTAATTCGAGATTCTGAAATCTCGAATATATAATATCTCTTGATTATAATCTTCTTTAGTTCTAATTTAAAGTTTTGAAATTGTTATTATGTTAAGAATATGTTGTGTTTCAAAGCAACTCAATTACGTAGGCGGTTAAGATATTCGTAGAAGTAAACAGTTTTCCACAAAAAAAAATGTTAATGTTTTTTAAGTTAATTAATTTTTTCGTTTTCATAATTTACCGAATGAAGATCGATCAATCAAATTAATTCTCAAATTAAAGCAAAAAGTATTTCTTCCTTCGGTTAAAATTCCGGATCGTATACGTATGAAAAGATTTCATAAAAATTAAAAAGAAAAATTATTTAAAAAAATTTAAATCATAGTTTCCTTGTAGAAGATGAAATAAAAACTTCCAGTTTTAAAGTAAAGAAACTATCTTAATGGAAATGATAGAAGATTCTACATTTTGTTTTCTAAATTTTGCTGATTACATTACTTTTTTGGCAGAAAAGAAGTGTGAATCTGCAGAAATAATTGGATGCTAATAAAAAGAAAATATAATTTGATAACGAAAAACATTCAGGATAACGTAATCAAAGGTAATAGAAAATAAGGATAATCTGAAATTAATATAAAATATGGTCATATATTAGTATATTTAAGAATTTTCAGAATTTAGTTATTCAGGATGTAATATAACAAAGATTAGAATAAATGAAGTAGTCGTTTTTGATGATGAAAACTATGTAAAAAGATATAACTGCTCGCTCTCACTCACTCTCTCTTTCTCTCTTTCTAAATATATATATATATTTATAATTGTTTAAAACATATTATATAGATAATATTATAAAAACTATTTCTCTAAACAATATTATCTCTTTTTATATGTGATATGTATCGCAGACTGCAAATTATATAATAAATATGCCAACAGTATGTATGTTTATGTGTATAATATTTTGTACCAAGATTTCATTAAAGAATAAAAATATATACTTCATATATTACAAAAGAGTAATTTACGTATAATCCACATCAAATCAAAAAGAAACAATACTATTGTTATCTAAAATTACGAAGTATTAAAAGAAATAACAAAAATGATATTCGATATGTTTAAAAAACCATTTAAACATAGTACAAAACAATAAAATATTCTTATCAAATACACGAAAAAATATATTTAAATATATATATTTTTTTTAATATAAATTTACCCTTAAAATCATACAAATACTATGTTTAAAAAAAAATTAAATATAATTTAGCATAAAAAAATATTGTGTAAAATATACATGTAAATATACATATCCTATCCAAAAAACCATATACCCATCTAATTCAGGAATTAATATCATAAAATGTAACAATTTCTCTTACATAGTGTGAAGAACAAACTATTAAATAGAAAAAAAAAAAATCAGTACAATTACAAAGCTTGTGAAAATAATAAATCAAATTTGTACTGTAATTTTAACCATTATATTAATCTATAACCATAATAATTTAATGTTTAACCATGATAATGAAATAAAAAGCTTTCTAGTATTCTTAAAATAATTAAATAAAATACATGAATAGTTGGAAAATATTTTTTACTAGAAATTAAGTTAGAAAAATCATAATTAAACAAATAATCCGATTTTATAATGAGAGATTATTCAACTCTTAAGATAAAATAAATAAAGAAATAATATATAATAAAAAATATAAAGATACCTATTGCATATTATGTATAAACTAGCTAGAACAAATTAAACTATGTTCATTCATTATATCAATAGACGAGAAAACAACAGGTGACAAATCAGTAAAGTATATATATATATATATATATATATATATATATATATATATAACAGTTATAATTTACTATTGACGATGACGCATGAATTGAAATACATTGTTTACAAGACTTTCAACTAAACTAATATTATAAAAAACATTTTAAGATTTAGGATTCTGCGATAGAAATCATGAAAAAATATATAATTTAATAACTATAACGCTGACGAAAAGGGATGGGAGGGGGAAATTAATGTATTAGGATATTTGAGAGCTGTGATTTGTACGTGTACCTCTGCACAGCACATCGAAGAATGGCAAATTGCAAAAAAACCAGTCAAATTACAGATCGATAATTTAAAGAAAAATCCGTCTGTCCGTGTAGATTTAGTTATATTTTTATTGATATAATATCTTTAAAATGAATGTGTATTTCTCCACGAACGATCAGCTTTTTGCTTTATAAACTTAATTTATGTTCAGATTTTCATATAAATATAAATAAAGTTGATATGAAATGTAACTGCTATATATTAAAAATTGCTTTAAATATTAAAATTAACATATTATTTGGTTTCTTGAGATAAAGTTCAGAAATAATTTAAAGAATTTTGAAACAGACATATAGACATACAGACATAGAATCTATAGCTCATTAAACAGCAAATAATTTACGTAGTGAATTTTTAATTTGGTGTACTGTTTCTAGGTCTTCCCACTCAAGTATAAATTTTAAATATGTTTTCAGTAATTATCTTTGACCAACATCGTTTATTTTAATTTTTTTCGTTTGGACAGTTTCCATATATTTTAATTATTTTCTATAATATTAAAAAAATTAACCTGCATTTTTCTTCTTAAATTAAAATATTGTTTAGGAAGCGCTGACAGATATATCTATGTTAAATATATTCCTATGTAAATTTGTTGCAAAAGAGTTGAACTTGTTTACATATATTTGAATATATTCGTTCATTTTTTAAACTTCTCAGATTGTTATATTTAAAAATGTGTATAATAAGTAAAAAAACTACACATTTTCTTTGATGTTGATAATTTTTATTGTTGCATAAAATTTTTTCATGTTACGAATATTCATCTGAAGGCTGTGACATAAAACTTACTCTATTTAGCTGTAAATTAAATTTTGATGCTTATTATTTACGAAACTTATTCGGTAAATTTATTTTATCATTATTTTATTTTTGAAGATCCATTTTTGAAAAAAATGAGGTTAAGCACTTTCAGTACCTATCCGTGAAGAAGGTGTATGAAGGTTTCAAAAGAGGTATACAGTGGTAGTTAAAGTTTTAAGTTGTAATTGACAAACCTCTTAAAAAAGAAACTATGCAATTCAACCTTTAGTAACACTTCTTCAGTACAACAAAGGATTGAAAGAGGGAAAATGGTGTGCACAAGAGTGATTCAATTTTACCGCATCTACCACTTAACAACAAGAAAACACGCTCTTGAAATACTCCTGTTATTGTTCTCACTAATTTATTTTTTTATAATAAAATCACAATCTTTGCGCTTGATCAGGCCAAATATTTTGGATTATATGTTTTACACAATATTAATAATAATTATTGAGGTTCATAATGTAATACGTTACTTATGGAGATAATTTTATATGTAGGGCTGAGGAGAAAAAAGTGTATAAAAAAGTTAATTTAAAACTATTTTCTTTTTATTGTTTCAAATCTTATTTACATATATCTTTAGTAAATTTGATCATATTCCAAATCGCGTGATAAGGAGTTCTCAGCGAAAATTCTCAAAATTACACACTTATATTAAAAAACGTTTATGCTAAGCATATACAATTACCAAATATGAATGACAGTCATTGCCACTAGAACAATAGAATGTAAATAAGAAAATATCATAATCAGTAAAAGTAAACAAAAGATGAACTGAAAAGATGAAATAAAACTGAAAAGATGAACTGAAAACAAAAGATGAAAGAAAAGTATATGTAACAAATTTAAAATCAAGTGGCCAAAAGATAATGTACGATACTCATATCAATTTACAATAGACATATTAAGATACTACACGGACATTAGATCTAGAACATTAATTCAAGCTTCTAATATCTTCTCCATTGTTTAGTAGGTTCATTATCAAGTGGTTTGTGTAAGAATTAAATCGTAGATCGCACATTGAACTGAAATGTTGTATTCCCTCCCACAAGGATTCTTGATCTTGAAGAAATAATCCTGGATATCATTATTCCTTGTATACTAAAGTATCTCTGTCATAAACTTCGCTAGCTTACGCTGAAACCGCTTAAGATGTCGACAATCTTCTCTTACGATTACATAGTTTGATCCTATAGGTCTACATAGGTTTTATAATTGTTGAGTATACCAGCAGCTTATTAGACAAGGACAAACTACAACGTCTGCCCAACAACCAGGGCATTTCCTTGAACTTTATCTCAAGTTATCTTCTTTCCATATTAACTTTCAAGGTTATTAGAGGCTGATTTGTTGACCTATATACCTCGCACTCTCAATTTGAGGAGCCGTCGCCATCAAGTGGACCCGGTGCAGTTACCCCTCTTCATCATGAATGTCACATAATACGTTTTTGTCTAGTTAACGCGTATTCTCCATATACTCAACCACCTGTTTATTGAATCCAATCCAAATTGTAGACTATTCGATGCTATATTTGGGCTTGCATCAACAGCGAGAGAAGCTGTCAACCATAAAGGAAGCGACAACAGTACTCTCTTGTGTATAATACGGAATCTGAGTGTAGTATGGACCCCAAGACAGAGCTCTGATGAACTCCGATTTGATTTCAAAGAATGTGGAAAACTCCTGGTTATACTTCGTCTGAGAAAAACGTCCTTCTAGGTAGCCGCGTAAAGTACGGTAATAAGGTTAAAGACCTCTAAATTTCTAATTTGCACAAAATACCAGGGTGCCAAATCTTGTCAAAGGCTTGCTAGATGTTGAAAAAGCTGCTGCACAGTTTTTTTTCTCATTAAGGCTGCTGCTGATTACATTTATGAGTCTGTGTGTTTTCTTGATGATGGAATGCCCACAACGGAAACCAAAATGATGTCAGGAATTACACGGCTACACTCCAAAACAAGCACCTACTGCTTATACCTTCCATCCTCTGAAGGAACAACCATTCGAACACCTTCGATGAAATAGCTAACAGGCATATTGGCCTGTATGGAGCCATATCGTATACTGATTTGCCTAGTTTCGGGACCATGATTATTGTCGGAGCTTTTCACTCCGCTGGAAAATGTGTTGTCCGGAGAACGACGTTAAACAGTTGTGTTATATACTCGATGGCTTTAGAAGGTATCATAAAGAAAGGTATTTTGTTTGTGATTAACGCCAGGGAGCTGCACTGTGAGGTTTATCCCTTAGGAGAAAAAAGATAACAGGAATTCCCACAGGGATCGGGTTATCTAAGAAACCAACGACTTCATCCTTACGATGACTTCGTATTTCAAGGACTGAAAGTCATCGCTTAAATAAATTGGAAATAATTCAGCCTTTTTATTGTTATCCTTAGAACAAAACCTAATAGAATAAGTTGTGAGAATGGAGTTCATCGGAAGCTCCTTGTGGCCTTCCATAAAGAGCAATTATACTCATATTTTAAAAATATGTATTTTTCTTCTATTTTTCCATTCATCAATTTATACGTATTTCGATTTGATAATAACACTCTTGAAACTTACTTTTCAGCCTGGATTCCCTTTTATTCTGTATTCATCAGCCCCTTGTTATTTATTTTCTTATCTGTCCATTCATGTTTTCTTAAAACTAAATTATGATCTGCATCCATGTCTGCTACTTCAGTATAAGCATGTTATCAGATAAGCTACTTAAAACATATTTCCCTAAACATTTGACTTCATCCTACATTATCTATATTTCTTATAATTTCTGACAATATCAAAATTAATAATTTTTGTTTTTAACTAAAACTTTAAAATCTGCTGAAGATTTGGTATATAAACTTATGATATTTTCACTACCTTAGGCTTCGAATACATCTTATTAGTTGGCAAAACAAATTCTCTCAAATGGTATTATTATATTGTACATATAATAAAAATAAAATCTTGTAACATATATGTGTATATATATATAAATACACTGATTTTGTAAGTTAGTATAATTAAAGAAAGTTTATTTCGCCTTTAAAATTCAGTTTTATATTTTCTTCTCTTAATCTAAATTATCAGTGACACTTTTTGAAAGTCACACAACAAATGATCGTCATGTATCTTCGTAAAATTCAGGTTTAATACATGTATCCTTTCTTTCATTGTAATATATATCCCAGATATTGGTTCTTGTTTCCATAAGTTAAATGCTGAAATTTCTGGAACTAAAAAAAAAATTACCTTCTAAGAAATGTAACAGAAATTTTTCTGAAAGAAATCAAAATAAGCAAGGATAGGTTAAGGAGAAGATTTAAAGAAGAAGAAAATACAATGATTAGGAGAAATTTATAGGCAACGGAACAGAACGAAAGGATAGCGGTAGATTTATTTATCTCTCTACTATTTGCGGAATTTGTTCTTTCTTTCTTTTCAGTTCTTTCTTTTAGTTGGCGGCTAATTATTTAATAGCGGTTATGTATATTTTGTTTTATTAATGAACGGGGATTGGTTTTGATTTCGTATCCTTTATACTGATTGAGTATTCACAGGGACTGACCTAGGGAGACAAGTCGCGCGTGTGTTTGCTTCATTTTCCAGGCGAGATTCCCCTTCAGTCGTTCTCCTGAAGTCCTGTTGGTGCTAAAGCCTTCTGACATAGCCGGAATACGCCTCTTGGGAGCAATAGTTGCTGGAGAATGCACTCTCTTTGCCGGAGGAAGGAAGTCGCATGTACTGGCAGTGACATAATTATTAACGAGAAAAAAAAAGGTGGCTGGAATAAATAAATTATCAATGCAAATGGAAAAGTTGTTGTATGAATCGATAGCAAAAAGGAATAGGAAACAATAGCAAAGAGGATTGCAGTTATAGAAAACATTTTTAAAATCGAAATTTAATTTAAGCAATGTCGGATACTTTAAAGAATGAGTAAGAGGCTCATTTAGTATTCAAAAAGTCTCTAAAAGACCTAAACCAGAATGCGGATAAAACGATATATTTCGGGAAAAAGTACAATTAAGTAATTTATGCTCTGCGAATTGAAATGCAATTTTTTAACTAAAATATTTTTATTTTCAAAAATAGGATTACATTTGAAATATTTTAAATAATAATTAAATATATTTCAAGAAAGAAACTGATTGAGATAAACTGGAAAAATACTGCGTTTTAAATTTTTCATATATCCTCCATGGCATGAAAAGAAGGCAGTTAAAATTATTATTATTAATTTAAAGGATAATATATGAAATACTGTGAAACTTGCTGAGGGGAGTAATTTTAAGTTACTGAAATTTTTTTATGTTTAAATGCACAACCAAACGGTTGTGAACACCTACAGCATACATAATAGGCGTGCTTACGGTTGCAATATAGGATAGTAGCTATTCCCAATAATAACATTAGTTATTAGTTTATTAACTTAAATTATTCTCAAGGATAATGAGAATTCCTTGCCATGTTTATTAAAGAAAGTTAAGTTATAAATGATTTACTGTTGCTCTTTCTATTTAGCGAAATAAAAATTTCATATCATCCTGGCAATGAACGACCGAAATCCAGATGATTTTAATCCCAACAAATGATAATATTTTGTTTTTTCGCCGAAAGAGGTTGTATAGTGGACATTATTACTATCTGAGAAAGCATTTCTGTCTGGTTCTGCTTGCACCTTAGATAGTTTAAGTCATACATTAATAACTAAGGGTCATTTACCATTTGTACTACAAACAAGTAGCACTATTGAAATAAAAGAAAAATAAAAGCACGACTATTCAGAGAAAATGTTTAATTAGCACTACATTTATCTATTTATTTACAGGAAATAAAGGAACTAAAATTCCAATTTTACATTAGAGTAACAACCCAAGAAAAAATAAAATAATTAAAAATTGGTTAATGTGATGAGACTAAAACGATGTGAAGTCCAACTGAACTTACCCTTTAACGTGTACTGAAAATAACTTGGTTGGTTATATATTTACCCGGATGAAATCGTTCCATGGGACTTAATTTTTTACGTATACTAAATTCCTAAAAATATTAAACCGCAAAGAAGAAATGACTAATTTATCATCAATTAATATCATTAACAATATTTACATTTTAGAGATACTCATCTCTAACATGGATCTTCTGCGCACGTGTGAAAGTAATTATATCAACGCGGAAACAGTATATCACACGGTTTCCAGTATTCTAATAAAAAAGTACGTTACTTTTTCTATTAGTGGAAAGTTTTTACCAATATTGGTTTATTGTTGTCATTTTAGTGGAGATTATTTACTATCCACACTACTATATTTTATTGTTTCTATTGTATTATTTCTTATTTGCTCTTGCGTGCTGGTGTTTACAAAAGATTTTATGTACTTGCACAGAATTTTCTCTTTTGTTGTTTTTTTCAGAATCTGTTTTATTTAATCTGTAACATTCTTTTTTAATGTGTCCGTAAAATAAGGAACTTCCTTATTGTTTCCCACAGTAATTAAAAGAAGAAACTAAACTATGTATTTATATATATGCATGAAATCAGTGAAAATACGTTTAAGTACGTATATGTATGTATTACGTGGTACATAATATGTATCTCGTGGTACATGTACTTATATATATATAATGTACGGTTAATCGTTTACGGATTATGAAAATGCTTATCATTTTCTTATTACTCATTAAATAATGGTGTTTACACCATTACATATGACGATCCTGATAGAGATAATAATTTCTTTTAAAGAATGTGACGAGGGCTAATGACCTTAGCCCTCGATGCCCGTAAAAATTCAGTTAAAAAAAATAAAATAAAATAATGGTGTCTTCCATTAATTTTATAGTTGTCAGTAGTCGGTGATAAATTAGTGAATAAATCGAAAAAGCAACAACGTTCATTTTTACAGATTCTGAATTACTTTAATCATGTTTATCTTTCTATCATCATAACAGAGCAAACGTTACCTGCCTAACTGGTGGTATATTGTACCACCGATATTTTTTGAAGTCGTTACATATATTTATTTCATAATTATTTTTAAAAAACCGATTAATTATTTTTTTTTTTAAGAATTTGCTATAAAATGTTTATTAATATTTTGATTGCAATATAAGGATTCATTTGTTTCATGTTCTTAATTTTTGTACTGTTGAAAATTTAAAATGCGGGAGCTGTCTTAATAATTTAAACTTGCTCAAGCAAGTTTTTTTCATAATTGAAACTTAGCTTATACTTTTTTAACTTAGGCTGTATAAAATGTAAGACCGGGTTCATTAAAAAATTGAAGACTTGTAAAAATTCGAATTGTTATTAAAAATGTTTTCAAAATTTCCTTGTTAAAATGGTTTATTTATTTACAAAAATCATCTGACTAGTGATTCATTTTATCCCCATTCTTTGCTCAGTGCAAGATTTATTGAAACAATACAAGTAAATGAAAGGGTGGATAAAGGGAGAAAATATAAATAAAAGAAAATTTTATTCATGAGCTAAAATTATGTTTTGATGAATCCTCTTTTTCGAGATAATATTTAATACACAATCTCAAAGAACTGTTCACGCTGTGATTTGGTTAGTGTTAAATAAATATTTTTAGTTACACATAGTACATTGACTTTCGTGCGTAAAATTTTATTTACTATTTCAGTGGATTAAGCTCAGAAAGAGCTTAAGAGCCAAAAAATAAGAATAAAGAAAACTTAGCAAAAAAAAACCCTGCAAATAAAATGAAGTTAGAGAACTTTCATACAGAAGATGAGACCATGATAACCCTTCCTATATGCCTGGGCTTTACCACGGGTGTGTGGTAACTTTTCTAAGATGTGTGGAACTCTTTTAGGATTACCTTCTTAAGAAATTTAAAAAAAAAATTTCTTGTTTTTTCTTAAATTTTATTTAAGATCATTGCAACATTCATTGAATATTCTTCACTCACAAATCTAAATCGTTGTACAGAATTTTTTAAGTACCTATAATAGAAGCTAAAAAGCAAAATAAAAATCCATTTTAGAATAAATTAATAATGATTATTCTAAATCAAATTATTCTAAACACTTGTAAATATTTTTAAGAGATAATTTTTTAAATTGATTTAACCTAATGTATAAAACAATTCAACAACTCATTAACAAAAAATAAAATGAAGATATCTGCAGCAGTTCTTGACAAAAAATACGTAATTTAGCATGAAGGGTAGGATGCACTGGTCCTAAAAATTTATAGATTTATAAGATAAATAGAGATTACATATTTATAGATTCATGAGTACCGAGATCGGTGCCAACTTCTACTTTGATAAAAAAGTTTAGCTGTATAGATGAATTCGTCTGACGTTATTGTTACTCTTTTTTATTTGTTGATGCGGTTAAAGCTAGGTATATGAGTAATTAAAATATAATTATTAGGAATTCTGAAATTTATTTATATTAAAGGAATAAATTTTATATATTTTGAATGTTTTCAAAGTTGAATTCTTTTTTGATAATAATAATATTTTATTGTTAGGGTAAAATATTTACAAAAAATATTTCAAAGAATCTCACAAGTTATTGTTACTATTTTATTTTTACCTAGCTACAGTTAACTAAGAAAAAAAAAGGATGATCTCTAGGTGAGTAAAAGGTCCTCTGCACATAGGAAAGGGTTTAGAGATACACTGTGAAAATAATATAAGGTTGAAAGAAAAGACGATGACGGTGAGAGGTGGAGAATACCCTTCTCTAAAACTTTTCTCAGCCTGAATTTTGTTCTAAGTAGAGAACGGAGTAGTCGTTTGAAGACACTGTAAGCAGAATAAAGATGCTTTCTTTTTTCTAGTCATTCTCTCTTCTTTTCTCCTGTTTTGCTCCTTTCTCTTCTTTAAGATTCTCTCTTTCATATACCTTATCTTTTTGATAAAACACCTTCCATAATTAAGCTCTACGTTTTTTAACATTGCTTCAATTCAATATGCTTGTGCCTTTTCTGCTAACCAACACCAGCAACTAATTCCCCGCCACCCTACTGAAGACCTTAGTAACTTAACTCATAAATTTGACGCTTGGTAACTTTAAAGTTTTTATTGCTTTCCCTCTCCACTTCGATATGAATGAGTTAGAATGCGATGGACTGTAGAATAAAACTTTATGCGTAACGAGTAATAATACAGCAATTTCATGCATTTGTTTTAACAGAATTGATTATTTATTTGAAGTTTTGTTTTCTATCTCCTTAATCCGGTCTTATCATTTATTCAATTTTAATCATCTATTTTCTATGATTTATGTTAAAATAGTTTTAATTGGAAAAACATTTTGGAGAATATTGTTCTCTTAAATACGTATATATTTCTCTTCAATTAGGGATATACTTAAAGAGAGTTAAACTTTTAATCGGAATTAACACACATTTACTTCACTCTAAAGAAAAATCTATTTATTTTTAAAGTTACTCCATGATCGAGTTTGGATTGAGAAGTGATAAGATAACCTGCAAGCGTGGGAATTCCATGGAATTCGAGAAAATTTCAGTGTTTTCCTTGAATATAAAAATAACTGAAAAATCTTCTTCATCCATCCTCCCAATTAAATTTTAATTTTTTATTATTTCTTTGTAGAACATCGATTTTTAGGTTTTAATTTCTGTGTTCTTAAGTGTTTATTTTATGAATAAATCGGTAGTTAAATTTAAAAATACAGGCTGTAAGTATAAACAAAGAAGGAATTTTTGGAAAATTACTGGATTTTAATCGCATAATTGGTAATGTGCATTCAACTGCTTAAAGAATCGAGAGAAATTTTTTTAAATAATCTTGAGGTTACTTTTCATGGCGCAATTTATTCAAGAAACACGTAAAATTTAGGTTCTTTTCTCTGTTAAAAAGAAACTATACGTATGAGACTAAGTATTGAAAGTTAAAGAAAAAACCTCTTAGAAATTCTATAAAAATGAAAATTGTTCTTTTATTACTCTTATAACAACTGGTCAGTAGGTATGATACCATAAGAATAATGGTAACGTCGTGAGCAGGTGTCCGTTGTGTCTTTTCAATGAAGTAATCTGAACAACTTTTTATTCTAATGTTTTTTCTCTTCGCATCCTCATGTTCTGAGAAATATTTTAAAACATTGAAAATGACATAATAATATCATAGCGACATCCCTACTCGATGACATTATTATCTCACTTTTTTGTTTTTTATTTGTTTCATAATCATTTATTTTAATGTTTTTTTCCAACATAAAGACGGAAATAAGCTGGAAGGCTATTGAAGTAAATATCGAAGAGAATTTCATAAAACTTTTGGAAAAATAAAATTGTACCTGTGGATCTTTTACAACTTTTTATGATATTTTATTTAAAGAAGTTATTTTTAAACAAAATATAAGGCGACACAATAGAATTAGAAAAAATAAATTTCAAAGAAAACCAAATAAAAAGCCTTAAATAAACAAATAAATTCAATTCTTAGGAAGCCATGAAAAATAATTTGTATGCACAGTTATATTTATTTTCATTAGTTTCAAACAAAATAGAATTATTGTTGCTTCTGATGTATATATATTTATTTAAAAATATAATTTTTAAGAAATTTTCAATTTTTTTCTTTTCAAGAACTAATTGGTTCTACGAAACAAATTATTTCATTCAAAAGTTTAAATAATAGAAATGTTACTTTTTCCATTTTTATAGGATATATATATGTATATATATATATATATATATATATATATATATATATAAATTATCAGCAAATACTTTTTTGTATTAATTTGAAAATTTGCAGTTTCTTATATTTAAAGAGTTCAAATAAATGTAGTGTCTAATAATTTAACGTTTGAGAGGAACAACTTTGATTTTTCTTTTTCAAATATTCGTTGGTTAGTAGTAGCTTGCTTAGTATAGAGCAGTTAGTTCGCATTTAAGCAAAGTTTTAGCATTTTTCAGATATCAATTTATATATTTCATTACGTTTGTTTAAATTACATAATCAATATAAGTGTGTAAACCTAGAAACGTTTTGTCGATGTTACTTAAAAGTAAAACAAGTATAAAATACTATTTTCAATAGTATAGCAATATTTGCATTGTGTGTTTGTGTTATAATTATCTCAAAAATTAGTTATATATTTTTTTCCTCTTCACGGAATCGGATTCTGCACAGAAGCAAACACAATCCAAGGGAATGTCCTTTTACTCTAATAAGACGGCTGGGTCTTAACTATTAATGCCTGCCTCTAAGAAGGGTAACCTGCCCGACTATGTCGTTCCTGTTCCCCAACTTAAGAACCGGAACTCGCACTTTATGCCTTGTTTGTCTCAAACGAGAACATCCAAAGGAGCATTCTCGCCGGAACTACGGTCTTTTCTACAAGAAGACGACAGAGTCCCAGTGCCTCATCACTACTACCCATCTCTGCATTTACAAACGAATAGCAGCTCAGCAGAGAATTGTCCCTCATCCCTTCGTTGTCCTAGCAGCCCTATCATTCTGTTGAAGGACCCGTGTGATAAATTCAGATATAGCACGGAATTGTACCTCATTCGACAACACACGGTCCACAATACTTTCCACCGTAAGTGGACCAGTAATCAAATTACATTGCAAGCGCTCCCTGTCCCAGTTCCAACAGGCAAACATGATATGCTCCGGAGTGTCGAGCTTCAGGCAGGATAAACAAAACGAGTTATCAGTTCGCTATCATACATTCAAATATGAAGTTTCAGCCGCTTCCCGGCAGTAGCAGTTCCCCCATGCTGAATACCGATGATTTATTAATAACAGTCTCCTCCCTCTGGGAATCATCTCTCTAGCAAACAGACTGCAAACGGCCGCCGAGACTTGTTCCTCTGTTAGAATTGGAGCCCGTCTACCAAACTTGCCGGTAACCAGTCTAAAGCTTTTCTCCCATGAGTCCTTGTGAATGGCAGCACAATGTTGCCTCCAGCAGTCCTTCTTGGCTTTTTTAATCGCCGCCTTGTACGCTCCTCTGGCCGCCGCAAAAAGACGACGAGCCCTCAGTTGGTCATCTGGAGTACCTCGTTTCATGGTCCGGTGGATGCATCTTCTGGCTGCCCATACTGCCGCCCTGAGGCGAGTGATGTCCTAACTATGGGGGGAAGGATTACAAGAAATCAAAACACCCGCTGCGGCACAGACATCTTGAAACACAGCCACCAGTTCCACTGGTGACAACCCACCAGTCAGCCGAGCCTGGATCATTTCTCCAAACCGGACACAGCCTCGATTGGAGATGATATTCTGTTCTCGGCAAAAGATGCTCGTGGAAGTCCTCGTAGCAAATTCGATAAAAGATTAATCTGAGAGCGACTTCTCCTTCAGTACGTGCCTATACACAAAGCAAGCCACACGGTCGCCGGACACAGAAGTCTAGTCTACGGAGGACAAAGAATGTCGCCATCTGTGTATTGAGGCACACCAGGCCCGCAGCTACTATTCTGTCGGAGGAGAAGGCCTCTAATGTCCTTAACATCTCCAGGAAATTCAGCCGACTTTGCATTAAAATCTTCAGCCAAGACCAGATTTTCATTCCGATGACGCCGAATTTCCAACTGTCTAGGAATTCAATGTAAACATCAAAACCGGAATTTGGAGAGCAAAAACAAGCGAATACCGTCAGGACATCAAGATTTGCCCAAACGAACCTCCTACCAGCTTCACTTGACACCACAGGCATTGCCGTCCGTAAGAAACTGATACTACGATCCACATACCGATGACACACTGTTCAGTAACCGAATTGCACTGTAAGAGACTGAGGTGGGCGGCTCATAAAGAATGACAACAACTGCAGATCGTCGAAGCGCCACCTCCCAGCACACGTCAAGAGAACGTCGACTCCTGCCAGTGTTGAGTTGCAAGAATCTCATGTTCGGGCGGCACAATCTTCCATCTTGTGGCCCTCCGAACCACAAATGCTACATCTCCGATGGTTAGTACATTGGGGTCGATGGTGCCCTTTCTGGCCCCAATTGAGAGACTTCTTCTTGTGGTCGGGACCCTTGCAGCCTGAAAACATGTGTCCCAACCCCCAGCACCTGAAGCACCGCTCTTCCGGATTCGCATGCGAGACCCGGAGGAGCGATGCTTCAGGTGATGGGGGTTGAGAGAAATGTTTTAAGGGTCCTGACCACAAGAAGCCATTTTCACGGAATTTCACCATCTTTTTGATGCCGGGGCTGAAGAGAAAGTGACTCCTGTGACGATCCTCAGCGCGTTGCAGGAGATTGGTGAGGCGTTCGACCCCATTTTCTTTCGTCCACCTGATCGGCTTCGAAAATGTGTTGGACTAGTCCTGTATTTGTTTCACAAATAGGGCTCTGGAATTTAGGTGGTAGATCGACAGAATTATACTGGGAGAGGTGATGTGATCAACCCTCCGGCACGACTTTCGACGGGCGGTCATATGCTGACTTGGTAAGGCGGGTCAAGCAGTCGGTGGCAAATCAAGAGGTAGGAGATATTTTGTCTTTATGGCAAGGCAGTGGAGGTGAGCTGTGCGTACGGGTGAGAGGAGCCGAGAAGTCGGCAGATCTGAAATTAGTTATCCGTGGCAACACACCAGGATTGCAGGTTTACCTACGGTCACGGAAGAGCCGGCGCACTGTAGTACATATAAACGATCTTGAAGACTCTGTGACTGAAGCTGAGCTGGTGAATGCAATGGAGCCTGTGATCTCCGCAAAAAGACGACGATCCATTAGTTGGTCATGGGAAGCATATCCCCAGCGGCTGCTCCAGAACGTATCCCACGACCTCCATCAGACACAGACTTGATTTATCTAAGAAACCACACGTATCCACGTGTAGTTTTAAATGGTTATTCAATGCTTAATTGTAAGTGTTTTATTGCAAACACCGCACATTGGTCTCTCATCACCGGTTAACAAATATGTATTTGTTAATCGCGTATGACCGATCTAAGTCTGGTCGCAGCTACTTGTTCTCGGCGAGTCAACTTCACGTCGCTTTTCGATTTATATGGAAAAGTTTTTACTGAGTTTAATTTTGTATTTAAACTCCTCCATTCAGTATTCCACTTGTTTTTTACTACGTTAGTTAGACAATTTTTAACATCTGCTACTCTTACAGGAAATGCATCCAAATCATCGCAGACTGTTGCCTTTCTGGCTGCTTCGTCTGCGCTCTAATTACCTGTAATACCAGCATGCCCTGAAGTCCATACAAATATGCATCGCTGTCTTCGTTGATTTAAAACGTATAAAATGGACAGGATGTTTGAAATTAAGACATCCTTTATGTTTTTGTTTCGAATTGCAACAAGTGCACTTAGAGAATCGGAACAAATTAGCACTCTCTCTTCGCAATAATGTTCTGTGAAGCGAAGAGCTTGCTGAATGGCAGTAAGTTCTGCCGTATAAACACTGGCCATATCTGGCTGTTTTCAGGAATGGGCTTCTCCATTTACATATATGGAGCATCCAACACCATGTTCAGTTTTAGAGCCGTCGTTATAAATACTGATATGTTCTTCATAGTTACTGACGATGGCTAAAAATTCCTGTTGGATGTTCACTGCTGGCTTCTTTTTTATTTCTCCCTGAGAAAGATCCAACCTTGTATTTACCGCCGGCAAGAGCCATGGCTGTATTTCTCTCGTGGAAATTGCTAGTGTCTCAGGAATAGCAATTTCGTGTTTTCTTCTCTCGTGGTACCTAACTCCGGCTGGTCTGGAATAGGTAGCACGACGTCCGTATAATGCAGCCATAGGATGGTTGTTGAAAAGTTTGTGATTTATATGGGCAGGAAAAGCCCATACATTTGCTGCATATCTTAGTAAAAGGATCTCTCTTCTATAATGTAGTGGCATTAATCCGGCTTCGGACATTACACTAGTCGCCGGACTTGTGCGGAAAGCGCCTGTCGCATATCTTATTCCGCTATTACGAATAACGTCTATCTTTCTTAGATTCGACTTCCTAGAGGATGAATATACAATACATCCGTAGTCTAGTTTTGATTGAACCAATGCTTTTACAATCTCAATAATATCTCTTTATCTGAGCCCCAACTAATTTTCGATATACATTTGATAATGTTTAGGGCTTTTTTTGCATCTAACACTTAAGTCTTGTATGTGTAATCGCCACGTAAGGATTTATCCAATACTAGTCCTAAAAATCTCACATTATCCTTATATTGTAATGGATTATTGCCGATTGTCAACGTAGGACTTTTATGAGGAATTCTCTTCCTACAGAAGTGTACACAGCACGGTTTTTCTGGTGAAAATTGGAATCCATTATTCCTTGCAACTTCATTTAGAGCGTTAATCGCTCGTTGCAATTTGTATTTCACCATAGCAGTCTTGTTGCTGGCATACACAATTGCCAAATCATCAACATAGACGCTATTGCTGATTTCTACTGGAATGGCTAACATCAATTTATTAATGGCGATCATAAATAAGGTATCGCTCAACGGCGAACCTTGTGGTATGCCATTTTCTAAGACTTTTTTCAGATGAATATTCATTGTTGACACGTACTTGGAAAGTACGATCATTGATATAGTTGCTCAGTAAGACTGGCAATCGTATAATAAAGTGAAATGTGAAAAATCGGTTTAAGGTTGGGTTGTCTACTGCAAAACCTACTCAGATTCAATGAACAATTATTTCTCCTATGTAGGGGATAGCGGAGAATAAATTCTTAATTACTGTTGCTCCTCACTCCCACTATGAATCATTAGACCTTGGGTTGGTGATGGGGCTTGAGTGCTCAGTGATGCAGAGTAGCTGGACCGAAGGTGCAACCATATCGAAGAGGTATGTGTTGAGAGCCAGACTAAGGAATGATTCCTGAAAGAGGGCAGCGGATCTTTCAGTAGTTATTAAGGGCGTAAGTCAGGAAGACGTAAACGGCCATATCAACACCACTCAGTCCTCTGAGTACTGCTCAGCTGAAAGCAATGGCAAACTACAGCTGCTTTTTTTTCCAAGAAACTGTAGCTCTGCATTTTCATATAGCAATGATGGAGGTGCCTTCCTTGGTAAAATATTCCGGAGGTAAACTAGTCCCACGTTCGGATCTCCGGGTGGGGACTACTAAGGAAGGGGTCACCAGAAAATTCAAAAATAACATTCTACGAGTCTGAGCGTGGAATGTTAGAAAGTTAAAAAAAGGTTGGTAGGTTAGAAAATTTAAAGAGAGAAATGGATAGGATAAATGTAGATTTAGTAGGAACTAGTAAGGTTCGGTGGGAAGAGGAAAACGACATTTGGTCAGGTGATTTTAGAATAATTAACTCGGCTTCAAATAATGGGCAGGCAGGAGTAGATTTCGTACTGAACAAGAAGATAGGGAAGAGAGTAGAGTATTTCAAAATGCATCGCGATAGAATCATTGTAATAAGAATAAAATCAAAACCTAACACAAGGCCCACAAGCCTGCCCACAAGGGCCGATATTGATGATGATGATGATGAAGTAGAGTGGGGTATACGAAGAAGTAGATGAAGCAGTTTAAGACATAATAGGGGATGAAAATTTAATAATCGTTGGAGATTGGAATGCAAGCATTGGTATAAGGCAAGGAAGGAAATATAGTGGGTGAATACGGGCTGGGCAAAAGGAATGAAAGAGGGGAACGACTTATAGAGTTTCCCACGAAGTATAATTTAGTAATTGCCAACACCCAGTTTAACAATCATAATAGAAGAATATACACTTGGAAAAAGCCAGGCGATACTGAAAGGTATCAGATAGATTACATCATGGTTAAGCAAAGATTTAGAAATCAACTCGAAGACTGCAAAACTTACCCTGGAGCATACATTGATAGCGACCATAATTTAATGATAATGAAATGTAGATTAGGATTTAAAAACCTGAAGAAAAGGTGTCACATGAATCGGTGGAATTTAGAGAAGCTTGAGGAAGAGGTGGTAAAGAAGATTTTTGAGGAGGACATCGCAAGAGGTCTGAGTAAAAGATAAGGTAGAAAATGTAGAAGAAGAATGGGAAAATGTTAAAAAGGAAATTATTAAATCAGCAGAAGCGAACTTAGGCAGAACAAAGAGAACTAGTAGAAAACCTTGGATTTCAGACGATATATTGCAGCTGATGGATGAACGTAGAAAATATAAGAATGCTAGTGATGAAGAAAGTACAAGGAACTATCGACAATTAAGAAATACTATAAACAGGAAGTGCAAACTACCGAAAGAAGAGTGGTTTAAAGAAAAGTGTTCAGAATTGGAAAGAGAAATGAACATTGGTAAAATAGAGGGAGCATACAGGAAAGTTAAGGAAAGTTTTGGGATACATAAATTAAAATCCAATAATGTGTTAAACAAAGATGGTACCGATTTATAATACGAAAGATAAAGTCGATAGGTGGGTGGAATATATGGAAGAGTTATACGGAGGAAATGATAAAAAATGGTGTTATAGAGGAAGAAGAGGAAGTTGAAGAGGATAAAATTGGAGAAACAATACTGAGATCTGAATTTAAGAGAGCATTAAAAGATTTGAATGGCAGAAAGGCTCCTGGAATTGACGGAATACCTGTAGAATTACTGCGCAGTGCAGGTCAGGAAGCGATTGATACATTATACAAACTGGTGTGTACTATTTTTGAAAAAGGGGAAGTTCCGTCAGACTTCAAAAAAAGTGTTATAGTTATGATACCAAAGATAGCAGGAGCAGATAAATGTGAAGAATATAGAACAATTAGTTTAACTAGTCATGCATCAAAAATCTTAACTAGAATTCTATACAGAAGAATTGAGAGGAGAGTGGAAGAAGTGTAAGGAGAATACCAATTTGGTTTCAGGAAAATTATAGGGACAAGGGAAGCAATTTTAGGCCTCAGATTAATAGTAGAAGGAAGATTAAAGAAAAACAAACAACATACTTGGGATTTATAAACCTAGAAATGCATTCGATAACGTAGACTGGAATAAAATGTTCAGCATTTAAAAAAAAAAAAGGTTCAAATACAGAGATAGAAGAACAATTGCTAACATGTACAGGAACCAAACAGCAACAGTAACAATTGAAGAACATAAGAAAGAAGCCGTAATAAGAAAGGGAGTCCGACAAGGTTGTTCCCTATCCCCGTTACATTTTAATCTTTATATGGAACTAGCAGTTAATGATGTTAAAGAACAATTTAGATTCGGAGTAACAGTACAAGGTGAAAAGTTAAAGATGCTACGATTTGCAGATGATGACGTAATTCTAGCTGGGAGTAAAAAGGATTTTGAAGAAACAATGAACGGCATACATGAGGTCCTACGCAAATACTACCGCATGAAAATAAACAAGAACAAAACGAAAGTAATGAAATGTAGTAGAAATAACAATGATTATGAATGTGAAAATAGGGGGAGAAAAGATTATGGAGGTAGAAGAATTTTGTTTTTTGTGAAGTAGATTTACTAAAGATGGACGAAGCAGGAGCGATATAAAATGCCGAATAGCATAGGCAAAACGAGCCTTCAGTCAGAAATATAATTTGTTTACATCAAAAATTAATTTAAATGCCAGGAAAATATTTTTGAAAGTATATGTTTGGAGCGTCGCTTTATATGGAAGTGAAACTTGGACGATTGGCGTACCTGAGAAGAAAAGATTAGAAGATTTTGAAATGTGGTGCTACAGGAAATCGTTAAAAATCAGGTGGGTGGATAAAGTGACAAATGAAGAGGTGTTGCGGCAAATAGATGAAGAAAGAAGCATTTGAAAAAATATAGCTAAAAGAAGAGACAGACTTATAGACCACATATTAAGGCATCCTGGAATAGTCGCTTTAATGTTGGAGGGACAGGTAGAAGGAAAAAATTGTGTAGGCAAGCCACGTTTGGAATATGCAAAACAAATTGTTAGGGACGTAGGATGTAGTGGGTATACTGAAATGAAACGACTAGCACTAGATAGGGAATCTTGGAGAGCTGCATCAAACCAGTCAAATGACTGAAGACAAAAAAAAAAGACAAAAAGTTGCTCCTCAAAATAATTTTTGCCCTCATCGTAATACGTATCCTATTAATGCTGTAGCCATTAGTGTTTATATAATTATTGATTCTGATGCTCATGTTTTTCTAGTTTGAATGATCCGTAGTATATTCCTCATCCTGTGTGTATAAAAATTAAAATGAAGAATATTGAGGCTCTATTTGCGTGGATATTACGAATTATTCATCCAACGATTATTAAATTTTCATCCCCTATTATGTCTTAAACTGCTTCATCTACTTCTTCGTATACCCCACTCTACTTCATCATCATCATCATCAATATCGGCCCTTGTGGGCAGGCTTGTGGGCCTTGTGTTAGGTTTTGATTTTATTCTTATTACAATGATTCTATCGCGATGCATTTTGAAATACTCTACTCTCTTCCCTATCTTCTTGTTCAGTACGAAATCTACTCCTGCCTGCCCATTATTTGAAGCCGAGTTAATTATTCTAAAATCACCTGACCAAATGTCGTTTTCCTCTTCCCACCGAACCTTACTAGTTCCTACTAAATCTACATTTATCCTATCCATTTCTCTCTTTAAATTTTCTAACCTACCAACCTTTTTTTAACTTTCTAACATTCCACGCTCAGACTCGTAGAATGTTATTTTTGAATTTTCTGGTGACCCCTTCCTTAGTAGTCCCCACCCGGAGATCCGAACGTGGGACTAGTTTACCTCCGGAATATTTTACCAAGGAAGGCACCTCCATCATTGCTATATGAAAATGCAGAGCTACAGTTTCTTGGAAAAAAAAGCAGCTGTAGTTTGCCATTGCTTTCAGCTGAGCAGTACTCAGAGGACTGAGTGGTGTTGATATGGCCGTTTACGTCTTCCTGACTTACGCCCTTAATAACTACTGAAAGATCCGCTGCCCTCTTTCAGGAATCATTCCTTAGTCTGGCTCTCAACACATACCTCTTCGATATGGTTGCACCTTCGGTCCAGCTACTCTGCATCACTGAGCACTCAAGCCCCATCACCAACCCAAGGTCTAATGATTCATAGTGGGAGTGAGGAGCAACAGTAATTAAGAATTTATTCTCCGCTATCCCCTACATAGGAGAAATAATTGTTCATTGAATCTGAGTAGGTTTTGCAGTAGACAACCCAACCTTAAACCGATTTTTCACATTTCACTTTATTATACGATTGCCAGTCTTACTGAGCAACTATATCAATGATCGTACTTTCCAAGTACGTGTCAACAATGAATATTCATCTGAAAAAAGTCTTAGAAAATGGCATACCACAAGGTTCGCCGTTGAGCGATACCTTATTTATGATCGCCATTAATAAATTGATGTTAGCCATTCCAGTAGAAATCAGCAATAGCGTCTATGTTGATGATTTGGCAATTGTGTATGCCAGCAACAAGACTGCTATGGTGAAATACAAATTGCAACGAGCGATTAACGCTCTAAATGAAGTTGCAAGGAATAATGGATTCCAATTTTCACCAGAAAAACCGTGCTGTGTACACTTCTGTAGGAAGAGAATTCCTCATAAAAGTCCTACGTTGACAATCGGCAATAATCCATTACAATATAAGGATAATGTGAGATTTTTAGGACTAGTATTGGATAAATCCTTACGTGGCGATTACACATACAAGACTTAAGTGTTAGATGCAAAAAAAGCCCTAAACATTATCAAATGTATATCGAAAATTAGTTGGGGCTCAGATAAAGAGATATTATTGAGATTGTAAAAGCATTGGTTCAATCAAAACTAGACTACGGATGTATTGTATATTCATCCTCTAGGAAGTCGAATCTAAGAAAGATAGACGTTATTCGTAATAGCGGAATAAGATATGCGACAGGCGCTTTCCGCACAAGTCCGGCGACTAGTGTAATGTCCGAAGCCGGATTAATGCCACTACATTATAGAAGAGAGATCCTTTTACTAAGATATGCAGCAAATGTATGGGCTTTTCCTGCCCATATAAATCACAAACTTTTCAACAACCATCCTATGGCTGCATTATACGGACGTCGTGCTACCTATTCCAGACCAGCCGGAGTTAGGTACCACGAGAGAAGAAAACACGAAATTGCTATTCCTGAGACACTAGCAATTTCCACGAGAGAAATACAGCCATGGCTCTTGCCGGCGGTAAATACAAGGTTGGATCTTTCTCAGGGAGAAATAAAAAAGAAGCCAGCAGTGAACATCCAACAGGAATTTTTAGCCATCGTCAGTAACTATGAAGAACATATCAGTATTTATAACGACGGCTCTAAAACTGAACATGGTGTTGGATGCTCCATATATGTAAATGGAGAAGCCCATTCCTGAAAACAGCCAGATATGGCCAGTGTTTATACGGCAGAACTTACTGCCATTCAGCAAGCTCTTCGCTTCACAGAACATTATTGCGAAGAGAGAGTGCTAATTTGTTCCGATTCTCTAAGTGCACTTGTTGCAATTCGAAACAAAAACATAAAGGATGTCTTAATTTCAAACATCCTGTCCATTTTATACGTTTTAAATCAACGAAGACAGCGATGCATATTTGTATGGACTTCAGGGCATGCTGGTATTACAGGTAATTAGAGCGCAGACGAAGCAGCCAGAAAGGCAACAGTCTGCGATGATTTGGATGCATTTCCTGTAAGAGTAGCAGATGTTAAAAATTGTCTAACTAACGTAGTAAAAAACAAGTGGAATACTGAATGGAGGAGTTTAAATACAAAATTAAACTCAGTAAAAACTTTTCCATATAAATCGAAAAGCGACGTGAAGTTGACTCGCCGAGAACAAGTAGCTGCGACCAGACTTAGATCGGTCATACGCGATTAACAAATACATATTTGTTAACCGGTGATGAGAGACCAATGTGCGGTGTTTGCAATAAAACACTTACAATTAAGCATTGAATAACCATTTAAAACTACACGTGGATACGTGTGGTTTCTTAGATAAATCAAGTCTGTGTCTGATGGAGGTCGTGGGATACGTTCTGGAGCAGCCGCTGGGGATATGCTTCCCATGACCAACTAATGGATCGTCGTCTTTTTGCGGAGATCACAGGCTCCATTGCATTCACCAGCTCAGCTTCAGTCACAGAGTCTTCAAGATCGTTTATATGTACTACAGTGCGCCGGCTCTTCCGTGACCGTAGGTAAACCTGCAATCCTGGTGTGTTGCCACGGATAACTAATTTCAGATCTGCCGACTTCTCGGCTCCTCTCACCCGTACGCACAGCTCACCTCCACTGCCTTGCCATAAAGACAAAATATCTCCTACCTCTTGATTTGCCACCGACTGCTTGACCCGCCTTACCAAGTCAGCATATGACCGCCCGTCGAAAGTCGTGCCGGAGGGTTGATCACATCACCTCTCCCAGTATAATTCTGTCGATCTACCACCTAAATTCCAGAGCCCTATTTGTGAAACAAATACAGGACTAGTCCAACACATTTTCGAAGCCGATCAGGTGGACGAAAGAAAATGGGGTCGAACGCCTCACCAATCTCCTGCAACGCGCTGAGGATCGTCACAGGAGTCACTTTCTCTTCAGCCCCGGCATCAAAAAGATGGTGAAATTCCGTGAAAATGGCTTCTTGTGGTCAGGACCCTTAAAACATTTCTCTCAACCCCCATCACCTGAAGCATCGCTCCTCCGGGTCTCGCATGCGAATCCGGAAGAGCGGTGCTTCAGGTGCTGGGGGTTGGGACACATGTTTTCAGGCTGCAAGGGTCCCGACCACAAGAAGAAGTCTCTCAATTGGGGCCAGAAAGGGCACCACCGACCCCAATGTACTAACCATCGGAGATGTAGCATTTGTGGTTCGGAGGGCCACAAGATGGAAGATTGTGCCGCCCGAACATGAGATTCTTGCAACTCAACACTGGCAGGAGTCGACGTTCTCTTGACGTGTGCTGGGAGGTGGCGCTTCGACGATCTGCAGTTGTTGTCATTCTTTATGAGCCGCCCACCTCAGTCTCTTACAGTGCAATTCGGTTACTGAACAGTGTGTCATCGGTATGTGGATCGTAGTATCAGTTTCTTACGGACGGCAATGCCTGTGGTGTCAAGTGAAGCTGGTAGGAGGTTCGTTTGGGCAAATCTTGATGTCCTGACGGTATTCGCTTGTTTTTGCTCTCCAAATTCCGGTTTTGATGTTTACATTGAATTCCTAGACAGTTGGAAATTCGGCGTCATCGGAATGAAAATCTGGTCTTGGCTGAAGATTTTAATGCAAAGTCGGCTGAATTTCCTGGAGTTCCTATTTTTTTTACATCTACAGACTAACACAAAAATGAAATGTATTTTATTTACACTAACTATGAAATGCATCTTTAAAAAATCAAATGAAACTATCCACAAAAATAGAATTATATTTAACTAATTAAACGAAATATTTTGATTTGTTTTGAATATCAATTTGTTAAGGTTTTTTTTATTAATAATCAAAATAATGCAAAATTTTTCCAGCATAAATAAATATATGTGTGTATGTAAAGAGTTTTATGGGCACATTTTACTACGTGTAAAATTGGTCACTAAACTGTACATGCGCCTTGTTAGTGTATTACCTACTCAATTGGCAGTTATTTTATTATAAGTCTGTTTTTTACGCTGTTATGTTAATTGTCTATATTTTTTCTATTGGAGCGAAGCACTGTGTTTTAATATTTTATAATAGACATTGGAATTTGTCACATAAAGTGAGTAATATTTTATATTACATTAATAGTGCAAAAGGCGCTCTTCATACTGCATTACAGAAGAAGTTTTATTTTACCAGATATTCATAATGTTCTATACCTTTCAGAAATATTAAATGTTGAGGTACATTTCACGAATTTGACATATAGTTAATATTCAAACATGTCAAATTAAGCCTTTTTGTTTTTTATTTTTCGTATTCTATTTTTATTACAGCGATACTTTTCAACGTATTAAATTTCATTCTTTATATATTTCAGTCGATTTTAATATATATATCTATTAATCATTATTTTACATGATGATGTAATTATTGACTTGACTTCTTCTAAATCTTAAAACATGGTTATTTTAAATAAGTGGAAACTATTTTTGCATATATTTTTGATGTTTTAATTAGTTGTCTATTTAAGTATTTAAACAAGTATTGTATAAAATTAACAGGAGAGTAAGTTTTTACTAAAAAAATTTCAATAGGTTTTGGCAAGGAAAGAAATTGGTGATGTTAAGTAATCTCGCAACTGATGAAATAATTTTAAACGTTTTTTTAAATAAGGTGAATAAATAACTACATTTTAAAACAACGTTATCAGAATAAATAATTCAAATATAATCTTCAAATAGCACTAAAATTACACTAATTAAATAAAAATACTTTTCAAAGAAGTCGGTAGGGAAGAGTACAGTACTAGTTTCAATCTCCTGGTGTGATTGGTGGTGGAAATACATTTCTTTTATAGGCCTATATGTAAAATTTACTGGCTCAAAAATCTCAAAAACTAATTGATCCATTTCATTGAAATTTAGATATGCTGTAGTAATGTATCTGAAGTTTTGCATGTGAAAATATGATGAAAATAGGTTGTGTTGTTCCATAGTTACGCTCAATTTAAGGTCAAAAACAGACAATATAACCTCAATTTGAGATATTGCTTTCAGTCGCATAGTGGGATTGGGAAGTGAAAAGGAATTTTCTTCACGTTTGAGGTAGGAGATGGAAATACCTTTCATGTATAAAATTTTGTGGCTCGAAAATCTCCAAAACTACTTCATCAATTTCATTGAAATTTAGATATACTGTTGTGTAACTGAAGTTAAGCGTGTGAAAATTTAATGTAGATTGGCTGAGTCGTTAATGATTTACGTTCAATTTAAAATTGAGAACAGACTATTTAATTTAAATTTGAGATTACGTTTAGTGTGTGTGTGTGTGTGTGTTTGCGTGCGTGCGCATGCGCGTGTGTAGTAGTAGTTGTTGTAGTAGTAGTAGTAGTAGTAGTAGTAGTAGTAGTAGTAGTAGTGTATTTTTCATACGCGCTTGTGCAGTGAGTCACATGGGTGAGTTAGTTGAAACTTGATGCTTAATTTTAGGGTCTAGTAGAATTGTTAATCGAACGTATGCAATGAGTTGTAGTCTAAAAATTGGTGCGTTTCTGACTACGAAATAGCTAGGACGTCGGGAAAGAACATTTAGTCTTTTTGAGCAGATTACGCAAGAGTTTTTTTTTATTTTGTTAACATAAGAATAAAATTATCAATTAGACAAGGTTTTAAATTGAAACTACAGTGGTCTTGGATTTACCAATGTAATTAGATTATAAGGTTATATATAATGGGTTATAATATAATGGTTATAAAGGGTTATATATAATGTTATAAGGTCATAATATAAGGATTATAAGGTATTATATATTTTCTCATGATTACTTAAAAAAGTAGACGGTAATATAAAAATTGTTGCTCAAAATATCCAATATTGGTGACAGTGTTGAAAAAAGATTATGCATCAGTAGAGTTAGTAAGACAATCTACTTTTTGAATTTTGTTTTCTTGATTCAAATAACGTTAAATCGAATTAAGGAGAAAAAAATTGCAAAAAAGAACATTTTTTTTCAGTCTTTCTTCAGATTTTTAAAAACATTTTAGTAATGAATTGGATTCTCTTAGATTAAACAAAAAAAAAATTGGGAAATAAAATATAATACTATTATGAAGTAAGTATTCAGAATCACCGTCCGTATTATGTGACTATGGTATCGATCATGAAAGAAAGATCCTGTCTTTGAAGAGATATACTTCAAATTGAATGATATAAAAAAATAATTACATAAAAAAAAAAATTGAATTTTGTATTACACTAAATCCTCATTATCTCTTGGAATATACCTAAAAATTACCTATAAAATATATCATCTTGCAGTTCTTTCTCCGCGGGTCTGGCATTTAATATTTATAAATTCTTTAGCAGTAGACAGAAAAACCGGTTGTTTTTATACATTTAAGAGCAGAATTTTTTCTATCTTTTAAATTTATTTATTTACCATTTTTTATATATATTGTTGTTTTTTATATCATAACAAAGTATTCTTTTTTCTGTGGTATAAGACAAGGTATTCCTTTTTTCATTTAAATTTATTAATGAAATGAAAATTAATGCAATGTTATATTCATGAATTAGAATGCAACTAAATCATGAATACACCAGCAATAAAAAATACAGTGCTAGTTCTTATCTTCCTCTTCCAGAATCACCATTTAGAAAAATTTTAATTATATAGTTCTTTCATTTCCAACGACTTTTATATTAGATATTCATTAAATACTACCGTATCGATGTTCCTTAAAAAAATAAATTTCATCTTACAGTCACACAATTAATTCTTCATTTAATAAGATAATATCAATAATATAAACGATATTATTTGAAAATGTTATCTGTTTTTTCAAACGTGGACTTCCAGAGGAATATCAAATTCCTTGACCTTTGTCTTATGCTCCAGGTGTCAAAAATTTATATCAACCAAAGTACATCGGTAGCTATCTATTTTGATGAACCAGTTTACAAGCAAAAGTATATTGTGGCTCTGATATCCAAAAAGAATTTATATTATGACAAAAAGAAAAGCTACTTTTAGCTTAAAATTGTTGTCTTCTGAAAATAAGAAAACAATTACTCTCTCTCCCAGTTCGTCTCTCATAACTCATAACAGATTTCAGAAATCATAGATAATTATATGTAAATGTAATATTTTTATTTATTTTGCAGGTAAGAACAAAAAAGTGGTTTCATGGCATTTAAGAACAAAATTTAGGTAAGAAATAACTATTTTAGTTCATTATATTTTAGTGTTTTTTTTTTAGACGTAGGGCATTAAAAAATAATTAGTTATTTGACCATTAGTTATATAACCATTTCATTTTTAAATTATAGAATTTAATAATAAAATTTTATTTAACTAATTATTAAAGTTAACGATATTTTTTAATAGAAAAAAAATATATAGAGTGTTTATAAATGTTTGTTCTTGTTTGATTTATAATTTTCTGCTTTATCTGTACAACTTAACATGTGTGTAAAATAAAGTAGTTCACTCACACTTCCTAAAAAAAAAGTACGCTGTTTAAAGTTATCTTAAAAAAAAACTTGACATTCTATGAGTGAATAAAAAGGAATTCATCATAATATGTTCGAACAGTATAAATTATAAGATGTCATAAAAATATGTAACAACAATGCAGTAGATAAAAAAACCAAAATTCAAATCCAACACTTTTCGGACAATTTTAAATAATCTTTTCTGCCAATCTAACCTAAATAAATCATCACTAATAACATTGTTTAAATTAAGTGTCAGAACAGGAGCAGCATTGGCTCCAAGAGCGACTGAAAATGTTACGATGAGTGTTTTTCAAATTCTGTACTTATTAACTTTTCTTGGATTTATCAAAAAAGTTACAGTTAAAAAAATATATCTAATTTTTCAAAGAATCCGCTGAAGTTTTTTCATAACTCCTTAAATTGTTTTCTTAGAGGCTGATCAAAATATCTTTTTTAGTAAATAACCGTAATTTAATTAAATAATCTCACTTAGGTTGATTAAACTCACAAATCAAACTTCATTAAATTAAACTCCTAAATAAAGAAGTATTTCTTCTTATAGCAACGAGATCAAACTTATCCTTAACAATTTGGTTACCAGGTGGCTAATTCAACATAAAATTATTTTGGATCACAGACAAAATCATAAACACTTTCTTGATACCTAGAGCATAAGACAAACGTCAAGGAGTTTTGATTTTCCTCTGCTAGTTCCCAATATAAAGAAATCTCGCATGTATTGATATTACCTCATTAACTAAAGAATTAATTGCCTGACTGTAAAATAAGGTTTATTTCGTTAAAGAAAACTTAAAAGGTAGTATTTAATGAATATTTAATACTAAAGTTGTTGGTTAATGAAAGAACTATATAATTAAAAGAATCTTCTAGATGGCGGTTCTGGAAGAGGAGGTTAAGAAAAATAATAGCTTGAGGTAGGCATGTTGAATTAATAACTTCCCTTCTCCGATCTGGCATTTTTGTTGGGTCGTTGGATATTTATCACGCAGAACGAATTTTGTTAATGATATATCATAGTTACAGAATTTTGTATTTTTTTTTCATTTATATTATAATTAATTTTTACAGAAAACTTGAGTTATGAAATCATTCATGTATTATTCCATTCAAAGAAGGTAGAAAAGTATGTTGTTTTATTTTTTAACAAAACAATAAACAAATTTAATAATAAAAAAAAAAAATAATTGTTAGTAATTTAAATTTTATTTTGGTTGATTTGGTCGTATATTACCTTTTCGAATACAGTTATGAAATAATATCAAATAAATTATATAAGTCTCATGATGTTAAGTTTGTCATAGTGAGAACAAAATTGGTTTTATTGTTTATCTCGATCAAATAATAACATTAATAAAGCTATTTGTATACATGTCATGTTCCAAAGATTACAAAAATGAAAATTGGAGGTAAAAGTAGGTGGCTTAAGTGGTTAGAATGAAAAAGTTATATGGTATGAGGTATGAACTATATAAATATTACTGAACAATACAAACTATAAAAATATATTATATAAAAAGCATTTTTGATTTCCCTACAATAAATTTTTCGGTACTTACTTGTAAACGTTCTGACATGAATCAAACAAATTTCAAAAACGACTGAAAATTAAAAATTTAGAGCTATCAGAACAATTATAATTTTTTTTTTTTTTTTAGTATTAATACATACAACTTTATCATTAAAAATATTTACAAGTGAATAAAAAACTAAAAAAAAAAAAACAAACAAACACTTTTTCCTGAATTTGACATGGAAGTTATAAAAATGTACAATTTAACCTTTATCTCCTTTTAAATTAATCTAACACTTGCCCAACCAGACCGATTACGCTCTGGTCATCGATTTTGCGGCGGGTGATCGTGAGGTGGCCTCTACTGTTTGCAGATCTATTCCATGGGTGTTGGAGAATGGACAAAATCAGCGACTATGCTTCTGTAGTCTACAAGGGCGGGTTGGACAGGTCTTACAGTGAACCGTGGAGTACACAGGGAGAAGGATGCGGAAACGCCTTCTCGCTCATCTGACATCTGACTTGGGCATCACCATCATCGATGATGGCAGGTACCCGCGGATCCGCCGACTAGTGGTCAAGGCGGAGGGCAGGACCTTTGCAGATGTTCTCCGCTTGGTGAAAGAGACTATTTCACTAGGGGAAAACGGAGTCCTCTCTGTCCGGCTGGGCCAACGGGAGGACCTCCACCTCCGAGTTCGGGCGGACAGTGGTGAGACGGACCAACTCAGCAAGGATATTGCCTAAAAGGTGGAGGGTGCTACTACGGCCCTGGCTGGTAGGGGCGGCAGAAGAGCCTGCTCCTGAATAAGAACGAGGATTCCCTCACGTCACAGGACGAGTTTATTCGACAGCTTCGCAAGACGATAGGTGAGTCGGCCACTATTGACGTTCTATCAATGTGGCCGGCATACGGCTCCTCTCAGGTGGTTACACTGGCCATGCCGCCCACCCTGGCGGAAAAACTACTGTCTGATGGGCGAATTGGTTGGGTGGCCTATCGCGTGGTGCGGCGTACTTCAGATGTTGGATTCCAGGCTACATGGCCAAGTTCTGTTCTCGCGCATACAGAAGCGGCCATTGTTTTACATGTGGTAAGTTTGACCATTTACGCAAGGACTACAAGTAGGATCCCAGATGTTTATGCTGGAAGTCACATGGTGATGCTGCAAGTCCTTCATGCTCATGTGTGTTGGGGATGAATGATTTCTCGATCGAAATCTGGAACTGCTTCTTCATAGGGATATCATGGCATCTCGGAGGGACAGCCCCATCCGAGAGTGGGTGGGTGGCCTCGGTGTCTCCCTTACGATTTTCGGGTGGGGACTCCCATGCAGTACCGTTGGGGGGAAAGTAAGACCTAGTCCCGGTAGGGATCCTTTCTTGGGTTCCCCATTAGAGGCAAGGCATAATTACCGTGTCCAGGCGTGGGGAGGGGATCTTTGTGTTCTCGTTATGGAGGGGATCTCGTTATCAACGAGGTCGTTAGAGGCAATGGCATCCCTCGGAGCTTAGTTTATGCTTAGTTGTGGGTCCGGCTCCGGGATGGGCGGGAAAAAAAAAAGAAAAAGAAAAAACCACTTGCAAAACAGTTAGGCAACAATTTTGTTGCAACACCCTTTAAAAGAAAATTTATTGGTTACTAAAAGACATTGTTACATTAAAATACATTTTTTTAAATTTACTAAAATTAAAATATTAAAAAAAAATTTAAGTCCTTGACCAACGTTTTTCTAATTGTAATTAATTGTATTATATATATATATATATATACACACAATAAAATTTATAAATTATTAAATTATTGATTTCAGACAGAAAGTTATTTTTACTAGACGAAATTCTGACTTTTATTGGGAAAAAAATTACAGTTATTAAGTATTTGATAACGTATTCATTATAACAGCTCCTACAGTTACCAACTAAATTAATAAACTGAAAGAAATTACCTCCGTTGATTAGCAGAGAAATTGCAACTTAATCGGTGACTATTTTTTTTAAATTAATGAGAAGCTCGGGGACTTTTGATCCTCTGCGTTGAGAAGACCGAGTCCCGGCGGAGCTTCTTCTCGGAGTAGCACCACTTGTGGCCAGGCAAAGATGACCGAGTCCAGGTTACGGGATACCGTGGTAGGGAACGGCATAGCGAAGCCGGACTCTGCACTTCCCCCGTGGCTTGATGAGAAGGCACCTATGCTGGAGCTATGCTATCCGGAGCTATGCTGTGCTTATCTATGGATCCGGCTTCGGAAAGCATGGGAGAAAAAATGGAGAATATGGTAGGCTCAAACCACCACCATATTTTATACATTGAAAACATTAAGCATGCTACATTGAGCAGCTATTTTGAAGTTGTCTTACTAATTTAGGTTATGTGCCAAAAAATGTACATTTCGCAAATGTAAGAAACCGAGTGAAAAAGTAAAACTAAATAAATAGATTATAAGTAAATAAAATTCGTTCGGTAGAATTAACATTCATAAATCGTAATAGATACTGTCAACATGAAGACTATAGATCACATTTTATTATGAAAAAACAAAAAATGCTCTCAATTTTTCTGTGAAATGAGCAAAAGCTTTTAACCAGTAACATTTAAAAGGTGTTATAAATTACTATAAACACAATGGAAAAATGTTTTCCTGCAAAGTGATCAGTTGTAAATAAATACATAAAATTTTAGAAAAGTAGTTAAAGAAATAAAAATACCATTACTGATAACACTAAAACCTTTGCTAAAAAAACAATAAATGTTTATAACGAATTATCGTTACGCAGAAGGTTTTACCACATGAAAATTCATATTTATTATCGCCTTAATATTCAGTGTAATTGGTAAGTAACAAATATACTAAGATGAATATATTTATTTAAATAAATATAGTAAAAAATATACTAAGATTATACAGATATACAAATACACAACTATCTACGATAAAAGTGTAAATCTTTTTAAATAACTGGACGAATGTAGAGAAATATTAACCATAATAGGAAAGGTTTACACGTAGCACATGAAAGTTTTACTGACTATATGATGATTTTGACAAAATAAGAAAATACAACATATTGAAAAGTAAATCGTATTTTATAAATACCGAACATTAAATGAAGAAAACAATACACATAAATATAGGTATATTTGACCATATATAAAATATATTTCTAATGATTGCCATTTATACCACTGACGCAGGAACCGAACAGTTCCAAAAGATTTTATGGAATCATATTTCCGTGATATTTGGTCTTATCTAATCACATTTAGAAAATGAGATTTACGATTATTTAACTTTAGTGTTTCGAGCATTTTAACAATATTTCATCATGGTATTAATGAAAATATTATTTTTTGTTATAAGTTTTTATAATTGAAATTTTCAATCTGCCGAATTCCATTTAAGTAAATAAATAAAGTAATATGTGACAGGTTAACTATCGTGGTTTCGTAGTAATAATTATTAGTTTAAGATATTTCATCCTAGCGGCTAATGTTATTCTATAATTACTTAACGAACAATTATTTTTATACCTACACAATGGACAATTTGTTTGTTTGTAGTCTTTGTTGAAAAGATTGTAACCAGTAACTAGTTGAAAAATGGCGCTGATTCTTTTAATACTTTAAGTCTTGATTTCCTGTTGTTATAATTATTTTATTGTGACTGAAATATTATATATATTATTTGAATTGAATAGAATAGAACTGGAACTGAAATGGGCTAAACTGACATAGGACTGGCGTAAGACTGAACACTTAAGGAAACAGAATGCAAGGATGTCGGAAAATGCAATACCCTCTTACTTTTCGCAGTTTATGAACTTGCGTTGTTGCTGCTGGGTGATTCTATTATACTGGCGGGTTATAAACTGGAGATGGTGTTATTCGTTTGTTGTAGTTTGGACTGCGTTCCGATCCAATAGAAGGTTTTAACGTTAGCGCCCCGGTGGAACGATGTGCTAATGAGCTTATCTTCCGAGACGCGTTCCTTTTCAGCCCATTCCGGTCTGAAATCCTTTGTTTAAGTGGTCGTCCTTTCTTCAGGAAAGGGCAGTTTAAGGGTATGTACTTGTTACATTTAATTTAATTTTAATTAAAATAAATGGGTTTGGTTGGGTGGTTCTGCGACGGTGTGTGCCAGAGCTACCCCGGTTAGTGGGAAAGTAGGGTTAGGATGGTTGGTAAGAAATTTTGGTGTTTGATTGTCGTGTCTGTCTCTTATTTCTTCTTTCTAACCTTACAAAAAGTCCGGTAGTTCTGGAAAGAACTAGACAGGCAAGAGACAGAATGTTGACTTATGTAAAAGGACACTAACGTAGTGAAGAGTTTGCTTATATACTCTTATAAGAGTATATACTCTTATATACTGTTAGCGGTGGAGCCGCTGATTCGTCAGGAGCTGAGTGCATCCGAAAGGAGCTGAGTAAAGAGCCAAGGGAATTGAAAATGCCGCTGAATCGTCGAAAGCTAAAAATCTTTAAGTTTAAAAGTACTATATTAAATAAAAATGTAAGTTCCAACATTTAAACAGGAACAACAAAAAAGTGAACATTTGTAAGAGTATTTAAAAATTAAATAAGTCATTTAAATAACCCTGAGTATTAGCTAACTGCAACTAGTAACCAGTCGCTTAATATTGCAGCGCACTCTGCTAATATTACATTTGAAATATTTTCAGTCTGCTGTTATGAAAGTTCGGATTACCTACTGTTGATATTTTTCTTTTGTACTGCCAAACGAGAAAAAAAAATAGTTTATTAAAAAAAAAAAGTCAACAGTCTATGACCGAAACCACTGACAAGATTAAAAGAAAAATGGATAAAAAATTTAGTAACTCACCAAAACAATATTTAATTTATACTGACGGTTTAAAACCGAACATGGTGTTGGATGCTCAATATATGTAAATGGAGAAGCCCACTTTTGGAAACTGCCAGATGTGGCCAGTGTCTACACGGCAGAACTCACTGCAATTCAGCAAGTTCTTCACAACACTGGACACTATTGCGAAGAGAGAGTGCTAATATGTTCCGATTCATTAAGTGCACTTGTCGCAATTCGGAACAAGAACATTAAGAATGTCCTAATCGCAAACATCCTGTCCATTTTATACGTTCTAAAACAACGAGGACAGCGATGCGTATTTGTATGGATTCCAGGGCATGCTGGTATTACAGGTAATGAAATCGCAGACGAACCTGCCAGAAAGGCAACAGTCTGCGATGATTTGGATGCATTTCCTGTAAGAGTGGCAGATGTTAAAAACCGTCTAACAAACACAGTAAAAAACAAGTGGAATGCTGAATGGAGGAGATTACATACAAAATTAAACACATTAAAATCTTCTCCTTATAAGTGGAAAAGCGACTATAAGTTGACTCGCCGTGAACAAGTAGCGGTGACCAGACTTAGAATCGGACATACGCGATTAACAAATTTATATTTGTTAACCGGCGAAGTGAGACCAATGTGCGGTGTTTGTAATAAAACACTGACAATCAAGCATCTTATAGAAGAGTGTACCATATATGAGGACCTCAGAAAGAGGTTCCGTTTTAGAAATAATATTAGTGCTGATCTGGATAATGGAAATGAAGAAAATATAGTTGCATTTTTACACGCCAGTGGACTTCGTAAAAGTCTATAAAATGAAAGTTTAAAGCTGTGATAAAAGAATCTCTAAGCGGTAGTTTATATATATATATATATATATATATATATATATATATATAAAGAAAGAAATGGTATTGATAAGTTTAATTTTAATTTTAATTTCATGGTCTTTTGAGAACCTTATCTCAAATTTTAATATCGGGACCCTTTACACCCCGTAAGTGTTTGTGATTGTCCTTGTCTTTTATGTCTTAAATGTTTTGTGTAGTTTGTGTTTTTAAATAAAATGTAAAGGCCCTTTACACCCTTATCATACAGATGGTGATAGTAGTTTCTTTTAAAGAATGTGACGAGGGCTAATTTTTTAAGGCATCGACCTTAGCAGTCGATGCCCGTAAAAAATTCAAAAAAAAAAAAAAGAAAGTATAATACAAAAAAATATAGTTCTTTTTAAAGGAGTCTAAAATAAAATAAAATTATAAAAATCACATCTTTACGTCTACAGTGGGCAAATTTGGGAATTTGCTACTCTTCTCAGAAAAAACTAAAGCTTTTCCAAAGAGGTTTCATATACTCTGTAAATTGATTGTAAATTTTATATTGGAAATTACAATATGAAATTAGATATTCGACATATATCAATATCTAGTAAGCATTTTAGTCTATTACTTTATCTCGTAAGCATTTTTATTTACATTTATATATAGTATGTTATATTCATTAAAATATTTTTGTAATTGTCTAGTGTAAAAACATTAATTATTTTCCCCATTTGTAAATACGTTTATGAAAGCGGATTTTACTATTATGGTTGGTTTAAAGTTCGTGTTTCTATATTTTTACTGAGATAAATTTCATCTTACACTCTATATATTACATAGACTACTTACACTATTATATAAGAGACATGGTCTATAGTATATTATGTAAAGTATATAAGGGGCGTAGATGAGGTCCTAGTAAGCAACAATAGTTGAAAGTTTTACCGATTTAGGTTGTATATATGCTAGTTCTAAGGTGTCGATAATAATTATTTAAAATATTAGTTTTCAACAGTTATTTTTATTGTTATTTGTAATAATTATAATTCCAACTATAAGTTTTAGTCGTATAGTATTTATTACGTACTTATTTATTATTACTGTTGCTGTCATTTCTTCGTTTTTTTAAAGGTATCTTTAAAAAATACTTGTATATATAAACAAAGATACACACACAAATTACTCACTAACTACTGTTGATTATTTGACAATTAAACAACATTCTATTTTCAAATTTCAACGATAACATATTTACACATTTATAAAAGATTTTTGAGTTTTTTTGATAATTTTTTAATTTATTTCAATAATCGTTTAGCACGTTTACTTTAGCTCTCTCTTGTATTTACTGTTGAATATTCATAAGTAGTTCCATTTACGTTGATTGATTTGTGGCTTATTTGTTGCTAAATAAATCCTCTTACTTTAGAGCACAGGATTATTGTAGCTAAATAATAGCACAGTATTACGAAGGTAGGTTTGATTCAATTTTGTAATTAGATTAAACTCGAAATTTTAGTAAATATACGTGAAAAGCTGTCGTATTTAAAAATAGTGTTTAGTTTTGTATCATTACTTTAAATTTGATATTCCGATACTTGTTAATTATGTGTGAAATATTTCAATAACTATACATTAATTTGAATTAGAAATACAGAACCCTAAATTCTATATCGTTCGTCTCTTTAAAATATCTTTAATCTTAGCTGTTATTTTATAGCTGTTATCTAATATAGGAGATAATTTATTTGACTATTTATTTATTTGCTCTCATATTTATTTGATTTTCTAAATATTTTTAAAAAGTTTTTTAAAAAGAGATGTAAAATATGTTAAAATAAATGTAATTTATAATTAACATGTCATTTATCATACGGAGGCTTAAATAATGTTCCAACTTACTACGGTATATGAAAGGATTAACGTTTCAAGTTGGATCAGTAGTAAGATAAAAATTAAAATATATTTATAAATAAATAAAAACAATATATTGTAGAACTGCTTATCTATTATCGCATTTATTACTTCTTGTTTCTTTCTCTTTAACCACTATTTTTTAGAAACCACACTAAAACATTGTTTACTGAAATCAACTCATTCGAATCCTTTTAATGAAACAAGTTCACTTGAAATGACCAATAAACGACGTACGAGTACAATCTTCAGGTAAAAAAAATCTTTTGTAATGATTTTAATAAGTAAATCAACATTATGAAATTAATTAACGAACAAACAAAATTCAAATTAAATACACTTTCCGTCTACGTTCTCAGTATCTCTGTCTAATGTAAAAATCCACCAGCTGATGTACTGTGAGAACAGCATAATCAGTTCGTAAGATCGGTGCCAGAGAAGACAAAACGTTTTGACGTAAAATTTTAAAAGGATATACACTTGCGCGCGAGCGCGCGCACACACACACACACACATATATTTATATATATATATATATATATATACATTTTTTAATTAAATTCGTTTTATCGTTGCATAAATGTAACCGCCCAACGTCGTGGACAAAAAAAAATGTCTGAAAAGTAAAAAAAGAAACGTATTCTATGATTCGCAAAAGCCTCTCATTTTCAATATTCTCTTCTTTTGATTTCACACATTCTTACTATCTTCTGACTGATAAATACGATTTTTCAGAGGGAAATAACAAAATAGATTTTTTTGAAATTTTAAGTGGCTAAAAATTGACCCGCTAGTAATAATAGAATAATGAAGAAAAAAAACATAAAATATTCTTAGATGTTTTAGTTTTAAGTGAAATTAATTTTATTCTATTGTTTATTTAAATGTGGTTCATAAGATAGATAAATTTCTGTTGTTTTAAAATCGAACTTACTTGGTCTTATTTTCCCAGATAACTAAGAACACATTTAATTAATACGTAACCTATTTTGTTCCAACAATGGGTATATAACATTTACAAATGTATTCATTAAAATAAAAACACACTATAAAAACATTATTATTTCAGTTTGCAATCGCTGAATACAGTTAGAAAGAAAAGAGACGTACTAGTATACAAGGTAATTTCTCCCGGGAGTATAAATTAAATAAAACAAATAAAGAAGCAAAGATAAATTAGAAAACTTCGTGATAATTAATTCTCCATATTCTATTGAAGTTTCATCCCTGGAATTTTCAAGATATGAATTTGGGCTTAAAAATTTAATTTGAAGAAATAAATTTTCTAGCTTATTTATAATCTCCGAAAATGACATTGAGTGTTGAAAAATAGAGCTCTTTATTATTCTATTCTAAAGTAATTTTTGTATTATTTTTATTATTTATTATTGTTAAAAAATATTTTTAAACCAAGGAAATTTAAGTCACGTTTGAACCACCAATGAAATAAATATAATAAGAGCTAAAGTACCTAAACACACACCCACACAATATCAATAAGTTTTCTATAATTAAAAAACAACATTGACTAATTCCCAACTAATTTAACTATATTCATTTACCACTAATTTTAGTCTCCTTTCAAATATTTGGAAACGGAGTAATGTGAAGTAGTGCGATTGAGGACTCTTATTCCTGAGAGGAATCTGCATGTAACAGGGATTACGAAGATTATTTTTATCTTCTCAGTCACCAGCTCTTGCTAGGGTGTTCTTACAAGTTTTATCAATCCGATGAGAAAAAGAGAAATTTGCCAAGATGGATATTTGTAGAACGGCTAATATGAAAATAATATTCTTCCGCAGAGGGAGAAAGTAGTTTTTCTGCATAGAAATGAATTCAGAGTATCTACTCATTGACATCTGTCATTGATATCATTCATTAACGTAATTTTTGTTTCCTAACATGAGATACATTATTTTAATCTCTTTTTTGATGGTAAAAACGAATATGAACTCAGAATCTTTCTATCACCCATCATTTTTGAAACATTTAAAAATATAATTAAAGGAATTTTTTTTCATTTTTCAACGTATGGTTAGCATTTTAAGGTCCTATATTTTATTTTGTTAGCTCATTTTTTATTGTTTAACTTTGTAACCAAAATTTGTAAGATATAAATAAACAATACTGGACAAATAATTAAATCATATCATTGTCACATATCACAATATATCTAATATTGAAGAGTTAGCATTCATGGACAAGATTAATCATGTCTGTGCAGGTCAAAGTATGTAGCTGAAAACACAGCTGTGTTGTTTGTATTAAGCATTGGATTTAGGAATGATTTAATTTTGTTCAGTCTTATTGCTGTCTTTGTTAACTGTGCAGTGTCATAATGCCTCAAAATTTTTTAAATATTGTGGATGCCTTTTGTTATATATGTGGTCAGTTTATCGAAAAATGAAATAAAAAAAATTACACTTTTAATGAAAAATGCATATCATTCTTTCAAATAGAAAAATCATCAAACCTTTAATTGAAAGAGCGCATCATTCTTAGTGTAAAATTGGCGATCAGGATAAGACCTAATAAGTTTCTCATTTAGTATGCACTAATTGTTCTGTATATTCTAAAGGATGGCTCAATGGTACACGGAAGGCTTTGCCATTTGGTGTACCTATGGTTTGGCGTGAACCAAAGGATCATGTAACCGATTGTTACTTCTGTTTAACAAAATTGTCTGGAATTTCTAAAAAAATCTAAACATGCTGTAAAATATTCTTCATTGCAATCTGCAATCAGGTTCACAGTGAAATTAATCCAGTTCCTGAGCCACCTGTGAATGTAGTTTTCGAAAGCAGAGATGAAGAATCAGGTAGTACTGAAGAAGACAACAATGATTTTAATTTTGAATTATCTTCCAATAAGTCACATCTTATATCACAAGGTGAATTAAATGACTTAGGGATTTAAATTTATAAAATATCCTTCGATACCAATCGCTTATGGTATTAATTTGACAGAGACATACGATATGATGAAAGATGGTCTTAAAAAAATTTAAAAAAAACATAGCTGGAACATATGTGGTGATATAAAAGTTGTATAAAAGTTATAGTTATTATGTTAGGCATGTAGTTAGGCTGTACTATGTACATATGTTTTCTTTGGGAATGGGACAGCATAGCTAGGGAAAATCATTGTTACCAAAGAGTGGAAGAAACGAGACAACTCCAAATGGGAAAAATATTATTTATGAGCCCTTAGTTGGACCCAAAAAATATTTTTACCCGCTCTCCATATCAAGCTAGGACTAATGAAAATTTTGAGAAAGCAATGACGAAGGATAGTCCAGAATTTTTTTACAGCAGACAGAAATTTCCGAACATAAGTGAAGGAAAAATTAAAGAATGAATATTTGTTGGTCCTCAAATAAGAGACTTGGTCAAAGGTGATGTATTTAACTCGATGTTAAATAATGTAGAAAGTGTAGTTTGGGCATCATGTAAAGATGTTTGCCAAAATTTTCTCGCCAAAAAAAAATCCAACATTTACTACGATATTGTTAATCAACTTCTTACTTCATACAGAGCTATGAGATGCAGTATGCCTTGAAAATGCATTTCCTCTACTCACATTTGGATTTTTTCCAGCCTACCTCGGAGATGTAAGTGACGAACATGGTGAACGTTTCCACCAAGATATTTCGGTGATGGAAAGACGTTATAAAGGGAAAATTGAATACTAACATGCCAGCCGATTACTCATGGACATTAATTCGGTATGTGCCTTAGATTATTTACGAAAGAAAAGCATCAGCGACGCCATTCTAACACATATATGGCCATGCAAAATTATAAATTTTACAGATTTTTAACTATATTTTTCCTTAATTTTTTTGAAACGTATTTTATTTAAAACCTTTAAGGGTGATAGAAAAATTGTATTTACAGATTTGTAATGTACGCAAAAAAAAAAAATCAATTCAAGAAATGGTACTACACTTAGAGAAACATTAAAAAATGTTGTTGTTTTTTTGTTTATCAGTATATTCAAACTCAATACTTTTATGATCAACTTGAAGACTTTCAAAGTAAATCTATAAACAAGTTCCACTTAAAAAATGTATCTTAAGTTGTTGCTTCTTGCGATTCGTTTCACAAGAAAAAATCTTAAGCTCAACGGATTTAAAAGATGTCACTCTCTCTGTACGTATGCTAATATTCAAAGTTAGATGCTGTTTTGGTTATTTCCACACAAGTATACACGAACGGGAATCTAGATCCTTCTTCCAGTAAGAATTTTTCCGTGATAACAAGAGTTTTTTCTCATTACTGCAAGAGTACTTTAAACCAATATTCATTCGGTCAAATGATAATTAATTTAATTTTTTCATTAGTTTTAACCTTTGAACAGACCCTGAATGGTAAGTGCACTATCTTCATGTAATCTATAAATAAGAATTTTCAATTGTATCAATTGGAAAATATATCAGTCTCGAGTGATATAAATTCTCATATATTTCTACAAATTAATATAAATAGGTAAATATCTTGTAGTATCTTAAATTCTCGTTAATATATCTGCAGGAAAAAATTATTCCCAGACCTAAACAGTAATCATAATTATATTTAAGTTTATAGAAAAGGAAACAACAGTTATAGCTTGTTAGTTTTTATTACGAAATCGTTTAGGTCTAAACTTAAATGTTAACAATAATTTGACTATAATGAAACCGTAACGATAATATCTACTGTGTCTGTGAATGGTCGCCACAATAAATAGTGTAGCTTCTATTCAATTATTGGAGGTGCTTTTTATGCCAAGTATTTTAGCTTGCTTTTAGACAACATTCTAGAAATGAAAGTTATTATATCAGAATTTTGAGTCGTTCAGATAGAAATGTAGCATCAGTTTTAACAACAAATAGTTTTATTCATCACACAAATTTTACTTTCTTGTAAACTGTGATTTTTTTTTTGTTCCAGTAAAGTGTAGCAAGTACCATCCATCATTAATATCTGATATTAATCAGAGGTGCCATATGAGAAGCTGTAAGATGTGGTTGTACAGTTCTGCCATAATAATGTTTAAGGGGATAAAAGATTGTTTAGGCAGTTGCTAAATTGATATTGTCTTCATAATAAAGTATTACCATTGTTTGTAAAGGATGTATAATTAAATTTTATTTACATCGTATTTGTCCAGAATTCTATATAAAAGAATTATATCTATTACGAAAACTTACTTGTGTATCCGATAAGGAATCCTTAACTGAAGAGGTATATTTTTCTAAGAACTGACGCGTTTCCTGTGTTCGACCAATCAATTTTTTATATCCGTCCACGTCTAAGTTTAGGATAAAATTATTCAAAAAATAAATTATATATAATTAAGAATTTGTAACGTTACATAATTTCTCAATATTCAACCTTTTAAACAATATCTTTACTTTGAATAATGGAAAAATTTATTTTATAATTATAGTATCCGAAAGAGAAATATATGTTTTCATTTATTTTATGTACTTTTTTTTAATAATCCGATTAATATATTCAGAATTTTTTATAATTTTCTGGATCATTATAATATTATTAGTAAAGTTTTACGAATATATTTTGTTTTTATCAAATGGTAAAATAATTTTGCAAGCGTGCAATATAATTATTTTTGAAAATTACAGTGCATTATAGATACTATTTATATCTCTCTACATCATTCGTAAATATACAGGATAAATAAGTTTAGGATAAAATTATTCAAAAAATAAATTATATATAATTAAGAATTTGTAACGTTACATAATTTCTCAATATTCAACCTTTTAAACAATATCTTTACTTTGAATAATGGAAAAATTTATTTTATAATTATAGTATCCGAAAGAGAAATATATGTTTTCATTTATTTTATGTACTTTTTTTTAATAATCCGATTAATATATTCAGAATTTTTTATAATTTTCTGGATCATTATAATATTATTAGTAAAGTTTTACGAATATATTTTGTTTTTATCAAATGGTAAAATAATTTTGCAAGCGTGCAATATAATTATTTTTGAAAATTACAGTGCATTATAGATACTATTTATATCTCTCTACATCATTCGTAAATATAAATTTTTGAACAAATTTACGATTTTATTAAAATAACCTTCTAATTCCAAGTTCTTTAAATATGAATGGATACGAGTATATATATACAGTATATATTTTAAAATATTTATTTAGCCTTTTGAAAAGTAATATTTTGGTGCTCACATTTCATTGCAATTTAACGATTGCTTATACGGTTAATTGATTTCTACATACTCAAATTTAAAGGTAAATTATTCTATTTCACAGATTCTAAGGAAGACGCATTACACATGAAGCAGCAAAATTAAAGAAGGTTCTCAAACGACCGGGCTTCATTACTACTTCTCCAGTCTCAAATTTTATAGGTATCAGAAATTCTTTGAAAATTAAAAGTTTTTTTTTATTAATCAATCATTTCTACCGGATATAGAATTTAGTTTGAATTAAAATAGAAAAGGCAAACAAATGCTTCTTTAAGAAGTTGTGCTCCATTGTAAAATCTTTGCTATATTAATAACAGGAAGTGGAATTTTATTGAAGGTTTTAGCAATCTGCAATCAACAAATAATTTAATTCTTTTTTATTCAAAAAAATCTTCTCTGAACCTGTCTGCTTTGTACATTAGGTGTGACAATCTAATTTGTATAAATACTTGTTGACTTTCTTTCTTCAAAACATCTTTACTAGATTAAATTGTAATAGTATCGTCTTAAATCTAAAGTAAATAACTTACAGAAAGATTATGGAAACTTATATAAACCTGTTGCTTATAAAACACTACTAAATATTTTTAAATGAAATTAGCTTTGGATACCACCAGATAATTAATTAAAATTATAGAATCAGAAAATGAAAGAAGGCTGTGAGTCAAATAATTTTTTAACTTTAAAATGTGAACAGTTTCCTGAAATAAAGATTTCTTTGTAAATACGGACAAATATCTTAACAGTTTTACATAAGTTAAGTGCCTAGATTACTTTCGATAACTTAAGATTTCATCATACATTTATTACGAACTTTACGTTTGAGAAATTTGATTTAAAAAAAATTCCAATTATAAAATAAATATTCTAGATTTTTACAAATCATTGAATTCCTGAGATTTTATGTATAAAAACTGGGAAATAATGCATTTGTATAAATGTTGTTTTATTGTAACAAAGTTGTTGTGCAATAACACTACAAGTGTCTTCTACATAGTACTGAAGTGAGACTTAGGGACAGGTAAGTAAATTTAGAGTTAAGCTGTGCCTTTAGAACTTAAAGTTAGCTAATACTGATCTTCGTATGTTGTAATCCTTTAAACACCATCGTTACTTCACCCCTTCGCACTACTGCTATTTGACATCAATTTCCGTATTCCCGCAAGAGTCTTATCCAATTAAATATGCATGTCTATAAGCTACTACTGACACTACGTACCTCAAATAATAATAAACTAAAGGTGCTTAAAGTCCTGTTGACTAATACATCAGGGACAGGAATTACGTAACATCACCTATGTTTTATGACAACCGAAATTTCTGTAAAATAAATGTAAGCTTGCAATTACTTATGTGGTCTATCTAAATCGATCATAAGAATAGTGTCACATTTAGTCAAATGTATTTATTGTTAAAAACTGTATGAATTTTATGGTGTGTTAACATTTTATCAATTTATATACGTTTACAATGTGTGCGTGTCGTGTATGTGTGTAGATTTTTATATTGTGGACACTTAATATAAAATTATTGGATGTAATACCAGTCGTCATCAGATGAGGAGATAATTTATTTTCTTATCAGTGTAAGAGATAATATTTCCTTATTTGTTCTTGCTTACTGGTGGGAGATTTCTTCCGGGACTTTTAAAAATCATTTTTTCGGAATAAATAATATAATTATTAAATACATATTTAAATAAACAGAAAGGTAAAATTAATCAAAGCATAAGTACGATAAAATCAAATTAACGTCAATATTAGAGAATTAATTAAAGTTATATGATAACATTTCTATAGAAGGATGATAACATTTCTATACTTATTACAGAAAGAACGGACACGATAATATATTTATTGTGAATGAAATGAAAGAAAAAGAATCACTTATGGTATCTGAAAGTAGGAGTTTTTTATTCGTATTTCATAAAAACATATAATGAAAAATCAATCATTTCGCTTGGATTTCAGCTAACCGGTGAAATGAGGTCGTACTGAAATTTTAGGACTTAATTAAAGGTTAATGTAAGTGATTTCTTGTGGTGATCGACCTAAAAAATCGAATAAAATAGGTCCCAAAACCGTATCTTCAGTATTTTTTAAGAAATTATGGGTGAAAATCAGTAAATTGAGGAAAAAATCTCGTTCTTTATGCCTGACGTACAACTTTGTTAAATTGGTAATGTAACACAAAAAAAAAAAACTTTTAAAGATTTTTAATTCTGAACAAAATTGTGTTGGCTAAGTTGAATGAAAAAAAAAACTAAGAAAAATTCTAATTTTATTTAGAAACAGTATACTAAACCTAAGTACATCATACATATCAGTTAATAATAAATAATCAAAAATGAGCCCGCCATTTTTAACATATTTCTTAGCATAATTCTGTAATGCTTTAGTTGCTGTTTTTACTTTTTTAGGACAGTCCTTAAATTGCTCAGATGCATCCATAATGCAGAAAATTAATTCCTCACGAGAATGTATTTTTGTTTTTTATAAATTATTTTTCATCCATCCCCAAAAAAATCTAAAGTAAAAAATTCTAAGGCATTAAATCAGGCGATCCGTGGACAGGAATTTGAACCGAACAATCACCACCGATCAATTTCTCAGCGTAATGATGATTTAAGTTAGTGGAAACGGCACAAGAAATGTGGGGAGGCGCGCCATCGCGCTGGAAGTTTACTTTACGCCTCAGCCCTAGAGGAATTTGTTTAAGAAGCTGCGGCAATCTTCTTGATGAACATTAAAGTAGATATCAGCATTTAAGCGGCCAAGTAATATGAACCATCAAAACTACTGATTGTGAAGAAGGCCGCACCATACACTGTAGTTAAATCGGTGTTGAAAATTACCTTCCATCATTTCATGAGGATATACGTCTGCTCATTTATACCCACTGCGTAAGCTGTTGACGCTGTCTTGACTGAAATTTGCCTCGTCGGTAAACACATACTCTACATACTTGTAGAGTTGTTGATTTGTACTCCGCCAGTTGCAGAACTCTAAGCAAGGCGGGTCTCTTGGGTGTAGATATTGAACTGGCTGCTTATAACAAGGATAAACCTTCTTTGTCTAAGTGTCTTCCAAAACATTGAATGTACAATTCCAGTCCGCTTAGAAAGACGTCATGTACTAATGCCTGGACTGCGCTGAAATTCATTGATAATAATTTCATCAGTAATAACGTCGTGTAAGACAGATCGAATGGTACGATGTAGTGAACGCTGTCTTTCCCGAAGATTGCCAAAAATCGAGCTAATTGTTTTGTGATCTAGATAACTGCGATTTGGAAAACTTATTTCATATTACACTACATCAGCTGTAGCATTACCATTACGCACACCCAATACGAATAACATATCAGTGTATTCCTCTGTTGTAAATAGTACGGCATCACGTTCAAATTAAAATTCACAGACAACCTTCGCTAACGATATCAGAGTTCTCAGTACCCGATGTAGGTAATGTACTCGTACCTTACAGATTGATTCAAAAACTAACACAGTACTGCGCATTGTTGATCAGTTGTTATTTTATTGCAAATTTTGAAATAATAATTTTTCAAATGATTGTATTTTTATCATTAATAAAAAAATTATTATTCAAGTAATTTAATTTTATTTTACAATTGTTGTGCAAATTTCTTTTTCTTAATGTTTTAATACTAAATTCTGTTTTTACAAATTTCTTATATCACCAAAAAATAATTTGTTTTTCTTTACATTAAATAAGTACTTTTCTGACAAATGTAGTACCGTCAGTTTTTAAATAAAATTCGAATTTTTCTAACTTTTCTTTGTTTTACTCAGTTAACTTTACAGTTATTTGTTTAGAATTAATTTCTGTACAAGTATTTGTTTAAACTTTTTATGCGTTTATTACCAATTTAATAAAGTTATTGTATGTCAAATACCAAGAAAAAAACAGTTTTTTTTTTAATCCACGTTATTGGATTTCACCCCTAATTTCTCAAAACGTCTCCAGATATGGTTCTAGAACTTACTTTATTCGATATTTCAATATTATCGATTGTCAAACATTATAAGAAAATCACCGGGGTACCTGAAATTCAAGCGAAATCTTACACTAGCCGTAACTGGCACACGAAGCATTTTAGGAGATATGTTTTTATAAACGTTTTCCATTATCTTCACGAGTACAATATGTTATGAAAGTTGCGTGTTACACGCTGTATATATTTACACTCGTGTGTGTGTGTGTGTGTTTTTTAAAATTTATTTTCTACTATAAATTCATACTTTAATTTGCTAACTGCTCGTAAAATTTATTCTCATTCAGATGGTATGAATCTTTAACACAGAATGAAATGGTATCTCGAAAACTTATTATTGTAATAAACTATAAAAACGATTTTTTTCTATAGAAGTTAAGCATCAGAGTTTCGTAACACTGATGGACGAAGTACAACAAGAACCACTGTATGAGGAAACTGCTCTTCATTCCGATGTGAGTGAGAGCGACAAACCTTCGTTTAACTAGTAATCTATTTAGCTGATTTTGCTTCACTTGAACTAAGTAAAAGAATAAAAATAGTCGTCAACATTATAAGCATCTGGACAACGTCTGCTATCACCTACAGTTGTTTGGTTATAATTATATATTCGTACCGTTATGTTAATCTCTTTATAATTCACAACTCAATTAATCTGAAATAAACATTTTGAGAGTAATGGAGAACAAGAAAAAAGACAACAGCACTTGGCCCCTCTTTAATCTATTAATCTTAATTTTCTTCACCATTTCTTCTCCATATTTTCTGATAGTATTGGCAAGAAGGAAAGATATAAGATGATAAAGATACTATCAAAAAACATATTACCTCACTTGAAAATTAATCAAATTTGCACTTTTATAGAATAAGCGTAAGTTAAAAGATTTTATATGGTGCTTCGTCTTTTTAGAGAGACACTTCCGATTATTTTTTACTACTATATGTTCTTCTTTACTCTTTGAGTTTGAAATAGATTCTTTGGTTAACATAAAACAGTTTTGACCTCAGTGGTACTCTGCAAATCCCGCTGTTTTAACACTTCTGAGGGAAGCAAAGAATATTTACTTACCAAATAGGCTCATTGTCTCACTCATTCTCTTTCTCTGACTCAGAATTCTACCTATTAAAAATATTTAAGATAAGTTATGATGTACGTAAACGAATTGAGTTACGTACATAACTCATAACTACATAAGTTATTGTAACTTGTTTCTATAAGAATTGTAAAAATTTGTAATGAAAGCTTAGATAACATTAATGGTAATTATTTTTTAATTAGAATTACAAATTTTAATTTATTATTTTAAATAATATAATATTATTATTAATTTTAAAATAATATAATTTTATTTTATTTTAAATTTTGATAATTTAATGTGATAATAACTAATACCGATAAGTAATAATTACTAATAAAATTATAAATAACAATATTTTTTTTCTAATGATATAATGTATAAAGAAAAAACGATGAATATTTATTTGTGACGTCTTTATAACTTATAGACGTTATAGATTTATAATCTTTAGGAATAAAATGACAGATTCAAATATAGTTTTTACCTAAATAATATCTGAGTTTTTCGTTATTGTTAAAGAAAAGTTAGTGTTTATAACAGCCTTGTTAGATTGTCTCGACGAATGATTAATAATTGCCGAAATAAGTAAAAATTTGTTATAATTTAAATGTTTCCTCCAGTTAATTCCGTAGAATTCATTACTACGTAATGTAAAGAATATTATTTGTAATTTTTGCAGATTTATTTCCTCACATAGAAAATAAGGTAATTTAAAGCAGCATCAGTTGTAGAAAAATTTACCGTACATAATATGAAGGTTAAAAAGAGTAATTCGCTGATAAATTTACAGAAGCGAGTAAAATTGTTTATCCTTTTCATTTCGAATAAAAACCTTGTAGTATAAAAGTCGCAATTCCTTTGAATAAAAATTGAATTTGCACTAAAAACTACACATCTAAATTTAGTAGACTCCGTAACGATATGCGACAGATGAACATCTATTATGCGACAGAAAAGGGTTTCTTCAATCCTTCTTTCCTATTTTTCCGTTAAAAAAATGAAGTAAAGAAAAAGTAAGGGATATGGGTTAGCCGGAGCGTGATCAAGAGGCAAAAGAACAGTTGGTACGTGCCCTCAAGTTTCCCCTTACATTTGCCCGTCTCATACTCCTGTTTCTCCTTCACTATAAGACGTATATCACCCCTTCACTACTGTTGTGCACATTAATTCAAGGAGGATTCCCCTGCGGGTCTCGAAGCTTCTGCGCTGCTGGATGCTAGAACGTGCCTTTTAAAAAAAGTTATCCCACTACTCTGCTAGAAGGAACAGTGATAAAAAAAATTTCCCTTCTTTAAATCTCGGGATAAATCGAGAAGAATAATTTAGACAGAATTATATAATTTTAGAGAAATATTAGACAAAATTTAAGGAATGTAAGGGAAAAAAGTATAATGTAAAATCCCAGCAAGATTTTAACGGGTTATCAAGGCTTTATCACTGCACGTATTCTTACAAAATAAATTGTAGTAAAAGTAAGACAAAAAGGTTTGGGTATTGTGCCATTCTTATTTATAACTTTAAAGAGATTTCGTTTACATTTGCATCGTAATTAGGTTCAGTAACTCAAAATAACCTGAAATTATAACTTTACTTACTTTCTCATGGACCACCTGAGATAATAAATTTCTTGTTAAGGACTGCTAATTTAAACATGATACTAGAGATTTTCTTCCGTAATTATTCCTCTTTACGAAAATTAATTTAAAAATATAAACGGAAACTTGTGAATTACACTAAAATAAAATGAAAATTTATACATTTTTCTTTAAAACTTTGACATAAACATGATTCAATAATCGCCATTTATCTAGATAAAACAAATTTATGCGAGTTATCACCGTTCATGATGATAGAAATATTACCTATCTAAATATTAGCTGTTATACAAATTTTTTCAATAGTGTCAATAAGTAAAATTTTGTGAAAGAATTTTCTCTTTTCATCTCACAAGAACTAACAGACTAATTACCACAAACAACGAAAAAAAACAATTAACTTCCATGATTATTTATCCAAAGACAATCTTTTAGCTCAGTATTCTGTACTCTTGTATCATTACAGATACGACAGACCGTTTTTAGTTTTATTTATAGGAATAGTAATTTTGCAATTACTGATAATAATAAAAAATTTACGCTGCTTTCGAAAAATACGTGTAAAAATATTGCAAAATTGATTATGATAATTTTTAACTTTTGAATAATTTAATTTCAACATACCGAATGGACTGTATTTAAACGGTAAATGGTTAATATATTTCAATTTTTCTTTTATTGTAGAATTATAATACAAAAAATTAACTAAAAGAAGTTATACCTACAAAATTAAATGATTAAAAATACCTAAAGGTGAAACATTGCATTGGTGTTCGGATATCTGTCATTTATCATGTAATGAGATAACAACTACCTTAGATGTCTTTAACAGCATGGCTTCATCAATTGAATAATCCATGTCTTAGTTAACGTTCTCCAAAACAATATGCCATAACACTAAATTTGCTGAACTCAAGTTTAGAATCATCCCGTTATTAAAAAAAAATGAATATCTCATGCAACAGAATAAGTGTTGCGAAAAGAACATTTTTACACAGATTAACTATTATTACGAACAATAACTTCTGTGACCTGTTATCTAAGAAAAACACCAGTTTTGAATTTAAAAGTTGAATTATATTTTTTACCTCAACTATAATAAATATAGAATTTCGGTTTTATCACCGCATCAATGAACTACGGCTTGATTTCAAACCAAACTACTTCCTTTTTGAAAATAAGGTGAAGGTAAAAAATTTAAATTCCTGCGAAGGACCAAATAAGACAAAACAAATGAGAACGGGAATGAAACCAGAAATGTGAAATACTTCTTAATATTTATTAGTAAAACAACGAAAACCATTTACGTCAATAACAGTCGCTGATGGCTTTTGTACGGTAGAAAAAAACCACTTCTAACCGGAACTCAAACGCAGAATCTCAGATTGAAAGAACAGATAGATACATATTTTAAATGGACGTTGGAAAATAGTCTCCCATTATGTATTGAAATTTAGGGTGCGGGATCATGTTACAGCTAAGGGAATAACAAGTTAGTGAGTGAATTAAAAAAAGTTTAGATAAATTTAACTGAGAGTTGAATATAGATTTTTTTTCAAATAATTCCAAATTTTAAGGTTTTCTTAAATAATTGTTTTAAAAGCCTTAAATAATATCCGAAAACTAAGTGATTCTTTGCAAGTTATGTGTATTCCGAGCCTCATCATCTCTTACTGGCCCACAAATTATATTATTTATCGGCTCTTTCAACTGTAATACCTTAATTTCAAAAAAAATAAACACTCAATCATATTGTGCCTTGATGGTGAAATAAATAGCAAAATACACCTTGATCTTTGTTTGGGTCAAAACCAGTACCGAGTGATAAAAAAAAAAAAAACTTATTTATATCTAACTGATTTTATCCAAATAAATTCCAGATGACATACAACAGTAGTTGTAATATACATACCACTTGTTTCTAGGATCTACTACAGAAATGTTATACGATGTGAATGATACTAAAGTTGATGATTAAAGAGCTCCTATAGTTTATTGAAAGTTATTGCCGTTTATGAGTATTGATTTAGTTCTAGATTTGTAAGATTCGATAATGGCGCGTTTAATTTTAAATTTAAAGTTCAGGATGGTTAACCGAGCGTTGAGTCGTTTCTGAATATTTTCCCCATACCTCGCGATTTATTAAAGGGATCATTATAACTGAAGGGCAAATAGCTGGTTTATTGAAAGTAAGGGGTGAGAGAGCAATGTCAGCCGTGATAATTTAGCGTAGTATTATCTGGCGTTAATCGTGCTGTAATCAAGTAGGGCCCTAGCCTCTACACACGTCGACTATATATACTTGGATCGAAAATCCCCTGAGAGTTTATGTCAACCTATATAGTGTACAGACATCGAACTCACTTAGAATATTGATCGAAGTAAAATCTGTAAATAATAAGAAAACTCAGGGCTCTGTACACTAAATATTGCCTTTTTCAGTAGTAGGAGATTTTACCTGACGTAGGAAAAGTTTACTTTATTTATTGCGAAACTGAAGTAGTTGAGAACAACGTTTTATTTTCAGTTATTTTATAATAAAATTGTTATTTTAATAACAACAGTTATTTTATTTTATTTAACAGTTATTTTATAACAATTGGCAATTTACGTGATTTACAAGTTACAGCTACTGACTTTTAGCGGTACTAGGGCGTTAAACTATAATGAACAATGTATAATTACTTCATCATTCATTTTTTGTGATAAAAATAAAGAATCTTCGATGGTTATTTTATATCTTTATTTATTATTAGATTAAACTTTTCGGTTTGCTTTTCATAATCTATTCTGTCAAAATCATACATAACATTTTCTATTAAACCAACCAATCTCCCACCTCCAGAAGTACTAATAAATCTTTAACATTTTATTTACTATTTTTATTTATTCATCCTTTTTTTACTGTGGTTATTATTTCCTCCCTTTTCCTCTTCGATTTATTTTATGGAATAAAGAAAACCAATTAATAAAAATATTGCGCACCTACTATGTCATGAGGAGACAACACTGTATAAAAGAAACATTTACCGTGAAAATCAATTATGTGATGGATTTATAGAAATTTTTTTTTTACATTATTTTCAATAATATAATGAATAATGAAATCCAAATAATAATAACAATAATAATAACAACAACAACAATAATAATAATAATACTTTTTTTTCTTTTGCGGAGGGAGGTGGAAATGCATTTACACACTGAGTGTCGGGCTCACACTGATGGTATTATCTAATCACCATCAGCAGACTAACGACTGAATCCACCCCCCTTTCAACCAGGACTCCAACCGGAACCCTTTAACACATTATTTCTGGTCTAGTCATCCTATACTAGGCTGAGAAGGCCGCTACTAAATTTTCGGACTATTCAAGTCAATCTTCTTGGTCCTGAGAATAATGCCGACAAATCGAGCTACATTCCCCCAACTGCTCAGGTTACGGAGCATCAACCACATTATGAGGGCTCAGTGCTAGAGCCACCTCCAGTGGCTCTCGATTTGTTGCCCACCGAGCACATTCGAAAAAGGTATGCTCGGCGTCGTCCCGTACATCGGGATAATAGAGGCAGTCGGTAGTCGGCGCTTTCCCTATGACATGGAGATAAGTAGGGAAGTACCCGTGACCCGTTAAAAACTAGGTCATTCAGTACTCCACCTCTCCATGCCGCCGCTCCGTCCACGGCATGACAGGAGGTATAAGCCTTGCGGTCCATCGTCCTCTGGTCTCGTGGTTCCAGATCTTTTGCCTTTTGCTCGTGGTTCCAGATCTTTTGAGTGCGTTTCTCAATGGCAATGATCTCCCGGTCTTCGCCTGCCCATCGCCTCCTATAGGCCGCCTGGCACTCCCTTGCCAAAATAAAAATGGATACGACGCCAGCAACCACCAGTACTGTTGGCTCGGAAACCGGCTGATACGCGGAAGTGACCCGCAAGGTCACGGTGCGTTGCACCTGCGCGAGCCGCTTCCGGTATTTTTCGACTCTTAATGCTTGCGCCCACACTCCCGCTATGTATAACAGGATGGATCGCACCATGGACATCAGCAATTGACATCTGCTGGTCTTTGGTCCGCCGAAATTTGCCATGAATCGGCTGAGAGCAAATAATAATAATAATAATAATAATAATAATAATAATAATAATAATAATAATAATAATAATAATAAAAATAATAATAATAATGAATGATAATAATAATACTAAACATAGTAAGAAATAAGTGGAACGCTGAATGGAGGAGTTTAAATACAAAATTAAACTCAGTTAAAACTTCTCCTTATAAATGGAAAAGCGACTTTAAGTTGACTCGCCGTGAACAAGTAACGGTGACCAGACTTAGAATCGGTCGATTAACAAATTTATATATGTTAACCGGCGAAGTGAGACCAATATGCGGTGTTTGTAATAAAACACTGACAATCAATCATCTAATAGAAGAGTGTACCATATATCAGGACCTCAGAAAGAGGTTCCGTCTTACAAATAATGTAAGAGCTGATCTGGATAATGGAAATGAAGAAAATATAGTTGCATTTTTACACGCCAGTGGACTTCTTAAAAGTCTATAAAATGAAAGTTTAAAGCTGTGATAAAATATACTCTAAGCGGTAGTTTATATATATATATATATATATAAAGAAAGAAATGGTATTGATAAGTTTAATTTTAATTTTAATTTCATGGTCTTTTGAGAACCTTATCTCAAATTTTAATATCGGGGCCCTTTACACCCCGTAAGTGTTTATGATTGTCCTTGTTTTTATTTTTTTTTTATGTCTTAAATGTTTTGTGTAGATTGTGCTTTTAAATAAAATGTAAGGGCCCTTTACACCCTTACATATGACGATCCAGATGGTGATAGTTGTTTCTTTTAAAGATTGTGACGAGGGCTAATGACCTTAGCAGTCGATGCCCATAATAAATAAAAAAAAAAAAAAAAAAAAAAAAAAAAAAAATAATAATAATAATAATAATGATACTAAACTCATTTCTTTTTTTCATTTCAGTTCATTGAACTTTAATTTTTTGTAGTAGTAACTCATTTATATATTTTAAAAGAGCGGAAGAAACAAATAATGCATTTATAGAGCTCTTGGAAATCCTCTATGAACGAATTCAGAAATAAAATATGATTTAGGAAATAAAACACGTATACTTTTGTTCATTTTAATTTTACGTTAATAATAGGCTTAATGCCATTGCCAATTTCTTTCTATTTTGTACTAACGTTACATAGTTACTATGTCATTTATAGCCAATCATCTGTTTTATATACAACAATTTTTGTTTTCCGTCTCCAATAGTTAATTTTTATATATAAATTTATAAATCAGGATGTCTTAAGATAAGACTTAACAGTTTAAAGATTTCTACCACAGAGTTCTTTTTAGATCTCTTTCTTATAAAAACTCTTCATTTCGTTGTTAATCTATTCATCATATTTCTGTAGTAACCCATTTAAAATTTCTACGTGAGAACAAAAGTAATATATTTTTCTATGTGAGAAAAAAGTAATATATTTATACAAAAGTAAATTGACATCAGCTACTAAAGACTTGACAAAAAACACAATAAGTTATAAATAAAAAAGGACCATACCTCGCAACAAAGTAACTTTGGTTTTAATAGAGCATTTTCTAAGAAATCCTTGGCTCACTACCGAGTGTCGGAAATTCTATTAAAAATTAATTTTAAATGCTTTTTTCATACTCGAAAACTATTTAGGAAACCTTTATTAAAATTTTATTGTACTTTAAATCTTAGATAATCCAACACACAGGATCAGAATCGCTGGCCCAAATCGCTGCAAACCACAGACAAGAGTTCCGTTCAGTGTAGATGAGGTTTCTGCTTTCGGTTGTACAACAGTGAAGTTGTTTCAGAAAACATTTATTCATTTGAGGTGAAAGAATCTTTTCTTCATCTTGCATGGACGATGAACGAAATCTGTAAGAGACAATGGTAATATATAAATAAAATAAAAAAATATCGGTTAAAATTCACTTTTATTCATAAAAGAACATTTTTAATACTATTCAGTAGAATGAAAATGTAGGAACTCAATTATTTCTGAAGAAATAATATATGGCAATTGCTTTACGATAACTTTATACGTGTCCTAAATGTGTTTTTTTTTTTAAATACACGTTAATAAATTGTAATTGGGGAAAAGTTTCTTAAAGTTCTTTCTGTTGATGGCTTTAGAGTAGCATAAATTTAGTAATATTAGTAAAATTTCGTGCTTTTGAAAAACAATATATCAATAGGTATTTTTTAGAAATATGAATATTAATATTTTTAGAAATATGAATATTAACTTATTTATTTAACTGTTTAAGTGTTGAAAATTCCTGAAAATGAAGAAAGAAATTCGATATATTTTTAAAACTTGTTATAAAAAAATGGAAGAATATGATCAGGCTAAAAATAAATTGTGATATTTACGGACCTGATGCAATATCAGTCATTCGGACAAAATTGGTTCTAGTGTTTTCAATCTGGAAATTTTGACGTCAGTGAAGCACCTCGTTCTGATCAACCACTGACTTGAAAAGTCTATGAAATCATTAAAATGTTGAGCGATACTGGCATATTAGCAGTCATGCTATCATTAGCCACTAATTATTGTACCCAAAACAGGTACGAAGAAGACTGGCTACAAAAAACTCGATGTTTGAGTGCCATATGCTTTGACAATGAAAAATTTACCGGATCGAATTTCCATCTGCCAATCGTTGCTAAAGAGGAATGAAATCGAATTCTGTTACAAACTGCTTATTATAGGAGATGAAAGATGGATCACGTTTGACAATAAAGTACGGAAAAAATCGTGGTGAAGATTGGCAAACGATGAAAAACCCAGGATTGAGGCAAAGAAAAGTGATACTCTGTGATTGGTGGGATCGCAAAGCTCAAACGAAAGAAGGTCAAACGATTGATTCTAACCTCTACTGTCAACAACTGGAAGATTACTTATAGCTGTTGAGATAAAGCCACCAGAATTGATTAGTAGGGTAGGTGTCGTCTCCCATCACGACAACCCCAGCCCCTTACATATCCTTGGTAACCCGTTGAAAATTGAGAGACATTGTTCGAGAAGTTTTAATGCAACCACCGTATATTTATAATTTTGCAACGGAAAACTATCTTATATTTTAGTCTCTACTGAATTGTTTTAATGGTATAAAGATTGCTTTAAAAGAGGTATGTACAAACATTCTACAGTGTCAGGCTTATTATTTTACATTAATACTGTTAAAAAATGGTAGATAAAAACAGCATATAATTAATTGGTTTAATAATCTTCGTTTGAAAAATAAAAAATCTCTTCTTTAATTTTCTATTAATGTATGAATAAACTACTTCCCCACTTTTATATATTTCTGAATTTAGTATCAATCTAAACGTACGCTTATTAGTACCCCTTATTAGTATTAAAGTACCCCGTTACTTTATGGCAAGATCATTCAGTCCTTTTCCGTTTTATCTTCTAAATATTTCCATATTACTTGTAATTTTTTTATTACAGGCGCTTTAATATGCAGCGTCTTACTTTCTAGAAAAACTTTTCATAATCTTCTAACCACATTGAAGTGGAGTGTTTAGAATTTTGTTTAGTTTATACAAACAGCATAGAAAGAGTAATTTCTATATTTTATTTCTGCTATGTCCCTGACTGGTCGATGAAAGAATGTTTCCTTTCATGCTTGTCTTATTAATTCTACACGGGGACCATTTTTCTTAAATTAAGAATATAGTAATAATTAATGAACGTGTATTATTTTTTTTAATTTTCTCTCTAGTACAAACTTTTAGAACACTTTAAGTTTTGTAACTCAATAGTAATTGAAATTCTGCAAGTTTGAATTAAGTGAAAAAGTGTGGTAAATCATTAATCTTTGTTATAAAACTATTAAGTAAATAGTTAAATGAATTTAAAAAAAAAAAAAGTTAAATTTGATGTATGGAGGAATATGGTATAATGTTATTTTGTTGAATATAGGTTCTTTTTTAATTTCAGTTATTGTGATTCAACTTAATAGGTTAAAATCAATTTCAAGTTTAAATTTATCACTCTATTTCACCTTAGAATAACAATTAACCAAGGAATTGGAATTGCTTCTCAGTTCTAAGGAGCACTTCGTTATAACAATGAGCTATCACTTAATTTCAGCAAGACACAAAACAGCTACAGATTTTGAATAATGATATAAATCAGGGATAGATTTAACCGTTGAATTTGTATACAATCAATCATCTCAAAAAAAAAACAAATAAATATTAATAAAAATAATTTACTTATTTTGCTATTTTCAGCACTGGTTGACGTATTTTAATGTCGTAAACTGTTCACTTCTGTCTGCTCTTTTTTACTGAAAATGTGTTGTATTAGATTTATTTATTCATATAACTTTGACGCTAAAACTGCTTGTTAAAGCACCTTTTACGTTTTAGACTGTTCATTTTTTGCAGTTTTTAATTTATTATACTTGCGTAATGTTTTTTTTTCTAATAAACAATTATTTTTGTGTATTGCTTTATTTAGAATAAGTTTCCATAAACAGTTATTAGCAATAAATTAATTGTATTGTTTTTTGTCTCGATAAATTTCGTAATTTAAATTCTGAATTCTATAATAACAAATGAGTTAAATTATTTTCTAGGTCTCGTTTCAAACTATATTTAAAAAGAAAAAAATTAAGATAAGAATTGTAATCTTCAAGATACAGTTCAAGTCATCAAAAGAAAATTCTTGAACATTTTTACATCAATTTTTATTAATATTCCTTGTCACCCTTGTGATTTTCTTTTTTATCTTTTTTCCATGTAGTCTATAAAAGCTACTAATCGTAAATCTTTATACCTTTGAAATTTATACTATATATCAAAAAAATATATAAATTAATCTCACTTCAGACATAAGACATAATTATATTTTAAATATAATTTCGAGTGTTTAATTGTTTTCCTATACTTCCTTATTTATGTTCACTTACATAAAGAAGCTAAGCGGATTATTTAGAAAAAATTACACAATACGAGAACTACATTTTTTCGCCGAAGATTTTTACTGCTCTGAGAAAATTTACCTTGCCATTATAAAATATATTATATGGCCGTACAAAAAAACGGTCTTTGTCCGATCTTGGGCCAATATTCTTTGTACAATGTTATTTGATATAAACTATGCTGTCTGAGAAAAACAGTTATATTAATGCGTAGGCTCTATTTATCTAGCAGGTGTCCATTAAATGCCTTCCTGAATTTGCACCAATTGCAAATGTCATTAACGATGATGCACTACTTATGTGGCGTATACATAGGTATCACATCATCTGTTTCATATACCATCACTCTCCTACGACAGTTGTCCTTCCCGAATCTTACATTACCATGTTAATTTTACATAATGATTATTAAATTAAGAGCTTGAAAGAATGTGTAGTATATGGAAATCTCAGAAAGAAGTACAGATTAAGAAACAATATTGCTGCTGATTTAGAAAATGGCAAAGAAGGAAAAATAGTTGCTTACCTTAAACGCAGCAGATTACTAACGTGTTTGAAGTCAGCGTTTGATGACAGTCAGAATGTGTTATGTTGTTCAACTGAGAATCACCATTGCTTGTGAATCAGTGAATCAGTTGTGATGTAAAGGTCTCGATACAGGAGTCTCAAAATGTCATTTTCAAGACTTTGTTTGACTATTTTCATGTGTTTTATGTTTGTGTTTTAACTTTCCTTTAAAGAAAATATCAGGGTTTTTTACACCCTGATAAGCGATACATGAGTTTTTCTTAATTTAATATTTCATGTTTGCGTTTATTTTATTTTATTAAAATATGAGACCTCTATACACCCTTACATCTGACGATCCTACTGATGATTCTATTCTCTTTTTTTAGAAATGCGTGGGCTATTGACTTTACACGTCGATGCCGTTATAACTCAATTAAATATATAAATAAATAAATATAATCATATAAAACAGTACGTTTTTGTAGTCCACGATTCTTTGTTTTTTATTTTAATTTTTTCATTTGTATTATTGCAGCTGTTTTGTTACGTAAAAATGATAATAATTTGGTTCTAAATACTTTTATTACTAAACAATAAAAATTTTTTTATAATATACAATTACTCGACCATTTTATTAATGGATAAAACCAATATTTGTATTACTTACAAGTGGATGTATTCTAAACATAAAAAATACTTAATTAAGTATTTATATTGCTTAATTTGTAATGATGATTACAAATTTAACAAATTTAGATTTTAATTTCTATAACAGTATTTAAAATAAATGGAAAAAAATTTCTCGAACAATAGGTTTTATTTTTTTCAATTGCACTGGATAACTGTAAATATGTTAATGTTTTACGGAACATAAAGAAACATTTCAGCTCGGCATCATTTAAGTTTTTTTTTATACGCTTAAGTACCCAGTAAGTTATCACAAACGTGATGATGAAGAACTCCCATTGCCAGAAGTTAAACCAACGATCGGCTGAATAAGAGGATGGAATTTTACTGATACAGTCATTTTATTGTCACTTTATCCAGTCGTGTACAGAGTGTTATTTGCAAACAAAACGTGATTTCTGTACATCGTATGTATTATTTATTTAATATATGTACCAAATTTGAACCGTTGTAGAACTACACTTCTCCCAAATGATTTTAACTCACAGAAAGCCACATAAGACATGTGTAGAAATCGCAGCAAACATTTGTGCAGTAGGGAATGGTTAGTCTATGAATTTCGGATGGAAGGCTCTTGGTAACTTTATAATACTACTAAGGGGACCACACCTTTTCACTCCCCCAAGAGACCAGTGTAACTCACTTGCCCGACTCTACAAAGCGCATATTCACCGCATTAACCAGATTGTTTGAAATAGCTAGATATAGTTTTCGAAAATGAAAGCCCGGAATATTATCACGATTACAAATTACAGTTTTTTAGAGATTTGACACTCCTTTTTACTAAATAATGTTTTTGCTATATTTTTTAAATCTCCACATCCTATTTTAATATATGTTATTGTTCTAAATAAAGAAAATGTTAAATCTTACAGAAAAAATATTTCTGGTAAATTTAGATTGAATTAATTACTATTGTACAGTTTATAAATAGCTTTAGATCATAGTTACTAAAAAAGAAAGACTTATAAGGAGAATGTATTAAAATCATGTACTGTAAAAAGAAAAACTATTATACTTTCATATTCCAATGTGTGTTTAACAAGCTATGATAGCATTTATTTTTTAACTTGAGAAGTGAAAGTGAGAATCTTCCTTTAGGTAATTGAAAGTACAATTAATTACTATCCTATTTGGTATGATGAATGGTAAATTACTTTATATAATCCGTTCAGTAGCAAGTATTTATTCAAGAAGTTAGTTCTTTGAAATGAAAGCACACAATTTCTTTTTAATGATTTAGAACAACATTTGACTTTTTCAACGTTTATCAACCGGAACTGCAACTGATCTGGTTGATGTTTTGGTATCCTTTGGATGTATGATACCGCTTATAAATTTAATCGTTTGTAGGAAGGTAAGTGCATTGTTTGAAAATGAAATAAGTTGTATGGATACAATACAATTAATAATCTTTATTTTTAATTAATTAAACACATCGTTGTATATTTTTTAGTTAGATTTACCAGCAAATAAGAAACGATTGTAATTTTTCCTCTCGAAAAGATGTTAATAGTGGGCTTCTCAGCGGATATGATTTTATTTAAAGGTTTTTTCTGCTCAGTGATAATTTAACGATTGATATATTTTTACTTTTTTATCTACTTCATCGTTTACAATACCTTGTTTATTAACTTTCACGGATTAAAGAAAATACTGCAATAAAGTAATGTGTTCACACAAAATTAAACGACAAAATTATTAATTGTCCAGTTGTTACAAATTATCGTAATAACACTGAGCGGAAAAATACTATATTAATAAACACATGAAGTTGTTATTTGTAGGAAATATAGAATTCCCGCAAACCACCTCGTTAGGTAACCAACTAGGTCTGATTACCGAATCACAATCGTGATGTTTCTACTGAAAGATTTTTGCACTTTTCAACAATCAACAAATTTCGGTTATTCTGAAGCTATAAAAACATCTTTTACAATTGCTAAGTGCAAGTAAGCAGAACAATTATTATACATTTAATATTTAGGAATTTAGCAGAGGCAGAAGCCTCTGCTAAATTCCTAAATATTTCTTAAATTCTTAAATTCTTTTAAGAGTAAAGTTTATTTATCCTGTTATTACTGACGAAAACTCAAAGTTTTGAAAATCTTGTATACATTGTTCCTTTTTTATAAATTGGAGATAATTTGGAACAACTACCATCAACAAAATAAAATATCTTTTAACAGTTATTAACTAGTATTTATGGAATTACTTTTTTTTTAAATACGGCAAGAAGTACACAACGTACGTTGAGCAGGGTTTGGTAGAATCATTAAACAAAATCACACTTTTGTTTGAATGTTTTCTCTAATACTGCCTTTAATTAATAACACTTTATTTAGGTTACCTTGGCGTTAATTATATAAAACCTGTATTCCGGGTGCTAAATAGTGTATAAAAGCCGCCTTGGTGCCATATATTGGTTACGTGTATTTATTCTATCTACTAACCCTGCTGGTTCAAATTTAGTTGTAAATAAAATATATTGCTCAATTATTTAAAAAAAATGTATTTTGATAATTTATAATGATAATTACACGTTTCACATTTTAATTTAATTTTTTTTATGTTGTTGAAAAATATATGTAATTTACTGTATCTAGATGTTAACTTTATGCTGTGCAAATTTGGAATAAACACAATTAGAATTAGATACATTGTTACATTATTAATTTAAAATGTCAGCTGTTAACAAGGCCAACTGAATTGTAACAACTTATATACTTTACATGAATAAGAATAAGGCAGTTTGCTTACTTATTTATAAAATAATAATAAAGAAATGATACATGAGTCTGAACAGATGGAACTAACTGGTCACTTGAACTAAACGAAATGTTAATACTACTCCATTAACACAAAAGAACACTCTTAGTATTATTGCAGGCACTAACAACATTTATATATTACTGTATTTGCTCGAATCTGTCGCCGCCGATTCTAAGCTGCACTATGAATTTTTTAAAGGTTTTATAAAAAAAATTCTGATAAATAAATATAAGAATAACAAGTTTAAAAATAAGTAAATTAAAAAATTAAACTACTTCAAAGGATTGTTTAAAAAATATAAAGATTTGATAAGCTAATTAGTAGTAAATATTAAGCATGAATTTAAGTAATAAAAAGTGCAATACATAAAGTAATTCCTAAAAATAAAATTAGTATTAACTTAGTAATATGAATTCTTTTTTTACGTTTCCTTATTATTTAAGTTTCATTTGATTTTACTTTGTTTTTTACATGTAATCATTTAATTTTATTTTTCTCAATATCTATGATAAGTTATGTTACAACTTAACTTTTTTTTTGTTCTTAACAGTTAATTTTCGAATCGTTTATACTTTTTTACGTTTAGTTATATTATTTATTCGTTATACTTTTTATTCTATTGTATTTCGCTTAAACGTTTATGGTATTGTCTTGGAGGTACAAATATATGGCTCCCTTTCACGTTATTATTAACTGTACAATTTACTTATAGTTTCATTGTTCAGGAAGATACAAATAAAACAATACAAAAAATCAGAGAAACATTACGTTTCATCTCTCTTTCCACTCTGGATGCGGTTTCATCATCCTCCTCCCATAATAAGGTAAAGGAACCTTCTGGTGATAAAACCTTCTGTTCCATCCATAGCATTTCTAATGCTGCGTATTTAAAGAAGTGAGATATTATTTTATTTGAGATTTTATTTCAGATAGAAATCCATTCCGCTTTTATTGAAAAACTTGCCGTTTTTATTTTTTTCCGTAAACAGTTAAAGGATTTGCTGCTGAATGTAACCGGTTTTCGTATTCTTTTCTTAGGTTATCTTTGAAAGACTTCATAATACCGACATCGAGTAGCAAAATTTGTCTTGTCAATACCACCCGGGATCATCACTAAGCCACAATTTTCTTTTTTTAATTTATTACTCATGAATCCGTTAAATATCCTTTAAATGCACGCATTATAAGCATGTTTTTAGGTTTTCGGAAGTTAGGTTTTCGAACAGTCTTTTGTTCTATACAAAAATCAAATGAAATTATCCTACTTTGGTCCTGTAAAAACCCTTTGTGTAAATTTGCAAGTAAAACTCAAATCACGTTGTTTACGCCATCAACAAACATTTGTTCCTTCAGTGTCAAATATTTTGGTAGCTAATTTCTTCCCGTTTTCTTCTGTTTATAGTCTTCATAGTGAACTATTCTTGATGCCATTATTGGTACCAATCATGATAAGATTGACAAAAATATCACGAAAAAATGTATGTAAAAACAAAATAATGAAAATAGGTAAGTGTACACAACGAAGTTATCAGGTAGACAAAATACCTACTGAATGAAGATTACCACAGTTAATAGTATTTTCAGATCATCATTAAAAACTAAAGGATTGTTAACTACTAAACTTAGCGAAAAAACTCATTATTGTCCCTTCCTTGCGCTAATGATTCCGAAATATTCTGAAAAATTATCTGACTAAGAAAATAAATTAAAACAACAAATTTTCAATGATAAAATTACTAAGTCTCAAGAAACGAAGTTTTTATTTTCAATTGTCTTCATATTTTAAATGTTAATGTTAAATCGTAATAATGTACAATACGTAAGGAACTGGAAGTCAAAATGTAAAAGGATTTTAAAACATCTATTACAAACCTTTTTTTTCGAATTAAAAATAAAGTTCAAATCTTAGCTACACCCGATATTTGAATTTAAAAAAAACGAAAAAACTGCTGCTTAGATTTGAGCAAATACGGTTGAACCTGGCAGTACTTAGGAATTAAAAATAAAAGAACGACCAAAAATTAATTTTACCTAATTTCTCAGTTTATGTTTAAAAATAAACTGATCCAGTTTCAGCGACTTATCAGTGAGTTTCGTGCAAAAGACACATTTGAATTTAAGATGTAAAATAATAGAAAACAGGTGATTTTTTTTTTTTCTTAGGTATTTTATCCTACAAGTTTTTATATAAATACGTTATAGTATATTATATTTTGGTAATACGCAGTCTGCTGTTCTTTTTTTTTGTTAAATCATGAATTTAATTACACAATCAATTTTTTTTTTTTGTCTTCAGTCATTTGACTGGTTTGATGCAGCTCTCCAAGATTCCCTATCTAGTGCTAGTCGTTTCATTTCAGTATACCCTCTACATCCTATATCCCTAACAATTTGTTTTACATATTCCAAACGTGGCCTGCCTACACAATTTTTTCCTTCTACCTGTCCTTCCAATATTAAAGCGATTATTCCAGGATGCCTTAGTATGTGGCCTATAAGTCTGTCTCTTCTTTTAACTATATTTTTCCAAATGCTTCTTTCTTCATCTATTTGCCGCAATACCTCTTCATTTGTCACTTTATCCACCCATCTGATTTTTAACATTCTCCTATAGCACCACATTTCAAAAGGTTCTAAACTTTTCTTCTCAGATACTCCGATTGTCCAAGTTTCACTTCCATATAAAGCGAAACTCCAAGCATACACTTTCAAAAATCTTTTCCTGACATTTAAATTAATTCACACAATCAATATTAAAAGAATTTTCATTTTTTCTTTTTAACATTTACTTTTATAAAATAAATAAATATCAGATTAAAACTTATATTATTACTGAATTATCTATGGAATTTTTCGCAATCAAAATGTTAGTGTGACATCTCATAAAAAAGAATTTACTGCTTAAATTTAGTATAGCCATTATCAAGGCAAGACTCCAATGGTAAACTAACAGATAGCGGTGAGGGGTGAAGTGGCTTCCCATTCCCTTCTTCACTGGACAAACATACACATATAGGCAATATTTATTGGCATTTTCTTACTCTCTGTTTCTTTTTCTACACGGTTTTGTGACCGAGGTACGAATTTATTCAAATGACATTAGTTAATGCACTTAAAAATAAACATCATGTCCCTGAAAATTCCCTCTAAATTAAAACGTTTACAGAAGTTATAGATGTATGCTAACATACTTCTACGCTGATAGAATATTTTTGTCCCTAACGCAGTACTTTTATTATTATAGACGTAATTTTTTATAGTATAATACAAAAATTAGAAAAATAATTTTCTTTAAAAATTCGATAATAACAGAAAACATAAAAATTTCACAATTGCAGGAAATAAAATACAATCTCTATTGTTAGTAATGTTTTAGAATCGCCGGAATTATGGAATTACAAGGATTGGAATTTTGGAATGGGTAAGTTGCATCAATTGTATAAAGAATAATATTTATGGTAGATAAGCAAATAAAAGCATCTTCGATAAATTATAATTGTATAACTTGTTTACAAGAACTCTAGCTCCTATAAACATGTATCGGGTTATACATTTTTATATGTTAAATAGTATTAAACATTGTAAATACGTTTAATAAGCTACTTAAGATATTTTTTTAGAAAAAGATTATTTTTTCAACGCTCTTTAGGAAAGTTTTTGGATGATTTAAACGGTTACGCTTTGATCTATATAATTATAGCAAAGATTAGAACATCTCATAATCTACATACCTAAACTTTTTTAGTTTTCTCTAGCTCCTATAAACATGTTTCGGGTTAAACATTTTTATGTATTAAACAGCATTAAATATTGTAAATACTTTTACTTTTAATAAGCTGCCTAAAATATTAATGTAATTTCAACCATTTAATTATAAAACGACAAGAGTTTTGCCTTTCTAAAAGGAATTAGTATTTGGTAATTAATTTTAAAAATCGTTATAAACATGTACATTGTATACGATTTTCTCACTTCCATCCGTAATTTTTTTTTTGAGTAACACTAAAATAAACAAAATATTGTAACTTATTAATAGATATGTTTTTTATTATATTTCTGAGATAAACCTAAAAGTTAAAGATAAAATACTATGAGAAAAGAAGTTAAAAAATTTTTATTGAAGGATAATAATCCCTATAAAAGTGAAAAATGTTGGTCATAATATTTTAATTATCATACAAATCCTTTTTTTTATATTTTAGTAAAATTGAAATTCACAGAAGTATAAATAAATTTGTAGAAGTCATATAGGACACAATGTAAATAAAGAAATATAATTATTTTGTTTTATAATAATATTTAACCAACCATCGTAAAAACGTTTTAAATATATATTAATCAGGATAAAATGACCGCGGTTAAGAACATAAATAGCATTAAAATTTATCATTAAGTTCAGCTTTTTTTATAAAAAGGTTATTTTTTTCAACGCTCTTTAGAAAGGTTTATAGAGGATTTAAAGGGTTACGCTTTGACCTATATAATTATAATAAGTGTTAGAACATCTTATATCTCCATACCTAAACATTTTTTTAGCTCTTCTTTTTTTTAAAAAACCACATTATTTCATAGTTTTTCGTAGTTTTAGATCTAATTTAAAGTTAAATTAAATTATTTAAAAATAAAAAAAATTATTTAACTCTAACCATTTTAAAAATCTAATCGTTAAAAAAAAAAAAACTTACAATTTCAATATCTTTTATCATTGTAATTAAGATTATGTATTTTATTTTGTGTAATTTTAATTTTTTAATTTTAAATTTGTTACATATTCATTTCAATTTATTTATTTTTAATGCATCATGTTCAGATTTCATATTATTATCGGTTTTTTGTTAACAAATGTATTTTTATTTCTTCCTGTCTTCCTGTAATCATTAAAAAAAAACGCCTAACGCCTAACTAGTCTATCAAATCAATCTAAAAATTTGTATTTCTATGAAAAAAGATTGCTCAATGTTTAACGTGTATTGAGTATATATTTTTTTTAGTAAACTTAATTTTTTAAAAGGTTTTCTAATAATAGAATTTTATACTTTCTTCTTGTAAAGTAAAATAAGTTGTGCAAAGTTCTATTTAAAATATTAAATTCAAGTAGGTCGTTTATTATTGTTAAACTCTGTTTTCATTCGTACGTTTATCTACCTGTGTTTATCTTCTGTTTGATAAAAGACATCGCGTGCGACCTAAATGTGTTGGACACATGTGGTCCATAGATTGGACAACTTACAAAACCCAGAGATGATAGTGTTTTTGACGTAATGACTGTTTATTGGATCTTAATTTTTACTATAAGTAGTTTTATTAACATCAACGTTTCTGTTATATAACCTTTTACTGTTTGTTTTCGCAGGGTTCATCACTGGATGGCTCTCTCTCTCTCTCTCTCTCTCTCACTCTCTCTCTGTCTCATGTAATATTTTTAGTCACGCTGACTTATGGTTTCTTCAGGAGAAACTGACTGTAAACTTTTGGTTCTACTGAAAAAAAGAGTTGTTTTTAAAATTTTTAAATACATGTTTTTTAAACATTTTTTTAATTATAAATATATATATATATATATATATATATATATATGTATGACATTTGATCAAATTAATTTAATTAACTGTTATGACTGGATCAAGGATTTCAGTCTGAAATATAAATCATTATATCTAGCCACCTTCAATATATATATATATTTTTTACTTTTGTTTTGTGTAAAATTTTTAGAAGTGTTTTTTTTGGTTTTATTTTATGACAATAAAGTAATGATTTTTAACACGTGGACTTTAAATGTGTGATTTGGTAGTGGTAAGGAAACTACTGTAGGAAGTAAAACAAAGAATGATATAAGCGGAGTTATAATACCAGTAGTGGAGTTATCAGTCTTCAAAGAGTTGATAACAAACTGAACGTACTTTTATCTGAATAATACGTTATGAAGATTGGCATTGAATTTACGTTTAAGAAAAAAAAAATGTTCGTATTTTTATTTATCATTTCAACAAATAACTGTATTTTTTTGTTTTGTTGATTATTGACAATACTATAGAAAAATTCAGCACATGATACATAATTTTTTTTTTTTTTTAATATTGAATTACTACGTAATGAAAATATTAAACTCAATAGAGTTTGTTCTAGAACATTTTAAATAATTGTTCTATAGCAGTTTGCAAGAAAATTTTGTAATCGTATCTACGGCCTCCATGAATTAGATAAAGAAAATGTGAAATTTTAAATGTGATTCGTAAACTACCTTGGTTTTAAGTAAAAGAGATATAACTAAAAATTTTTATACGATTCAAACAAATAATAATGGATGGAATCGAATGCTCCCACAGTTATTTAGTTAAAAAATATTTATCTTAAAGGACAATTTTTCAAAAGTTAATGTTATAAAAAATAGTCACATTGAATGGGACGGGTTTGATAACTACTTTACACAATATCCATTAATGGGATTATGTTGCCAAAGAATAATATTTAATTCAGAAATGAAAAATCAATGTTTAAAACCGAACTAGTTTTGTTTAAGGAATATGATAATATAGATTCTAAAGTAATAAATAATATTAATTGTCTTTGATTGTGACAAATATCAATGGAAAAGTAATTATAATAAAATGTTTAAATACTAATTTGTTTAGGCTTAATTATTATTATTTTATCCTTTTCTCTTTCACATACTGAAATTTTCACATATTTTGCTCGCTTTATTATTGTTGTATATCTATAAAGATATACAATTACTAAGTTTTCTATCAATTAGAAAAGAGATTCAGTATTTAATGAAAATATTAAAATTTGCGAGGATTTACCTTCATCAATCAGAAAATCCTTTAGCGTTTTATAAAAAGTAAACGTCGATTCTGAAGTTGTGGATTTTAGTGAATTGTATGATCAAATTTTTTCAAGAAGTCAGAACAATGTTGAATGTAAAGGGAAAAAATAATGTAGCAAAAATTATGGCACTTTTTCAGTAATTATCATAACAGAAATACATGTTTTTAAATCCGTAACATTACTAAAATTTAAGACAGAATTTTTTGTAGGTTCACATTCGTAAAAATATGCTGATAAAATTTTTATACCACTAAAGTCATATTTATAACAAGTTTGTTGGTTCTAATCTGCTAATTTTCTTTTATATATCATCAACAATTGCACCAATACGGTTATTATGTTCAAGATGAAGTTTTAGATTTATCTTACTTTTTACAATGTGGAATAAAATCTTTGAAAATCATATTTTAATTTAAAAATTTATTTGTGGTCGGATTCTGACAAATCGTTTTTTAGTCTATCCAAAGTTAAATCAAAGTAATTATTAAAAAATAAGAAAATATAATTTTAAATTATACCAATGGATTTGGACCCTGAAGAAAGAACTTGAAGTAATATTTTTATTTCAATTACTTTTTATAAAAATTTTAATAATACTAAATCGATGGAATGCTTTGGACTACGTCTAATTTTTAGGAATCTGCCATTGTTTTTAATCATTAAAACTTTAAAGTAACTTCATTACTTTCTGGTCTGATCTAACTGAAATATCCTTTCGCTGTGTGGATTTTAATTTATGTTTGTGTAAGACGGATTGAAAAATTACGAGGAAAATGACAGTGATTTCTTTTCTTTTCGGTTATTGCAGCAGAGATTAGTTATGATTATTCATTAAGCTCTCTCTAATTTAATCAGAGACGACAGATGAATAAGTTTTGTCTTTATTACGTAAACTGGTTTATTTCCGATTAAATGACGAGGATCTTGTTTTCCGGATTACATTTTTATATTCCACCAATCAAACGAAGAACCCGAATATTGTTTTATTTATCAAGAATTTAGAATAATTTAGTTTTGCTCCTTTCTCTTTGTATCACGAAATTTGGAATTAAAGCAGATAAATCAGCCCATATTGGTTTTTTATGATTACCAACAATTTATTTTGAAATGCTCAGATGCTTGCTTATACCAGTTCGGAAATAAACTGCTTTATTCTTTCTTCGTTTGTAGATTTTAATTTTTTTAATTAGAAAAATTTCGCGTCTAAATCAATTGATTTTTTAGTTTTTAATTAAACAAGGAATATGATTTTTATTAGATGGTAATTTTTATTTTGTTTATGAGAATGCTGAATACATTTAGTAATTAAATTTTTTATTGTAACTCTTCAGTTGGTTGTGGTTTGTGCGTACTGCGTTCGAGGTTGTGTGTGTCATATATATATATATATATATATATATATATATATAAACATAAAAAAGTATATATGTTTTGCGTAAGCGATAAACAAATGGATTACCTTTATTTTTCTTTTAAACACTTAAGACGGAATATATAAATTAACGTGCAAACTTTTTATTGAGTAGATTCCAGTTATTAATTTTTTTTTTTCATTTAAAAATTTTGTTATTAAAGTAAAAGATTTCTTTTAATGAAAAGTTTTCAAATAGCATTTATTTTATTAATTTAGCCCTTTTTCTTTTATACTTTTGATATAATTATGTTATTTAAAGTTTCTTTTTTGGGTGTAGTATGATAAAAGTTATTTTAAAGATTTTAATTTTTATATTAAATTTATTAAATTGTTTGTGCAAATGTATTATTTTCTTTTAATATTTTATCCGAAATTTTATCCATTTTATTATTAAGGGCTCTTTTAAAATTAACTAACGGTTCGTTGAGATAATATACTTTTTATAAAGTCATTTTCAATTAACTTCAAAACAAAAGTCATCTCAAATAATAAAATTAATTGAAATAATTATTTAATATAAAGATGAAAACATAAAAAATAAAAAACCCAACAACAGTTTGTTGGTATTATTTTCATTATGTTGCAGTGGGTACAAAGAAAACAATAACAAACAATGTTTGATTAAACAATTTTAAGTTTCCCAATGTTTTCCTACTTATATACCTATCGAAGTCTTAAATCAGAAAATTGATTCTTTCTTCTGTTATCGCATATCATTTCTTTTCTAAAACTGTGATATGGGTCTGCATTGGAATATATAATAATAAACTATCAATTCGAAACACGCGTAAAAAATATACTGTGCTATTCTCACTATCTAGATTACTTAAAAAAAAAAAAAAATGTAGTTTTTAAAAAAATATTATATATTGTTAACCTTCATATATAAAGACCCAAATTTGTTTTTCGGCACACTTTTATTTTATTTGTTATAGTTTACCAGCGCAAATAAAAAAAATAATTTGCGCATTCTTACGCAAAACTATATGTGAAATAATTCTCTATTCATGTAGTTTTAGTAATCTAACAATCTAAGATGAATCATATATATATGAACTTTATTTAAATCTAATTGTAATGTATAATAAACTTAATAAAATAAAAATCACGTTTATTTTTTGTGTTTTTCTTTAGTAACTAATTTTACTGCTCCGTAACTGGAAAGTTAATTTATTCTGATTAATTACTGACTAATTAGATCTGTCGATAAAGATAAAACTTTGAACGCAACTTTATTTTCTTCTTTTTAAAGGTAAAAAGTTGTGGTAATGTAGTTGGCTTCCTCTTTAACATCGACTCTTTCCCCTAGTTTACGGAGGGAGTTATAAAATAAAGTCTTATTTAAAGACTATACGCCTGAAAAGACAAAAACTTGCTAAGAAAACAAGACCCTTGCCAAAGAATTGTGGTTAAAAACCTGTATGTCGGCTATGGCTGAACGTTTCTTGGATAGAAAAATCTGCCCATCCAAGAAAAGAATGCGATGATTTTCCTCTCTTTATCTTCTTTCTTCTTTTGTCTTATCCGTTTTTAAGCTATATAATGCTTGAAGGTTTCTTTTCACTTACTATCCAAATTAAAAAAGTTTTGAATTACAACTAAACAATGAATTCATGTAAAGCGCTCCAAATTTCAAACAAATGAAACAAGATACAGACCCACGTAGATGTTTAAAAAATTGAAGTGAACATTATTTTACCAAGCAGCCTTTTCTTAATAATAATTTTCTTACTTCTAAACAAAAATATTCAATTTCTGATACACGCACAAACACACACACACTTATATATAAATGTAATTATTATTATCATATATACATATATATATATATATATATATATATATATATATATATATATATATGTGTGTGTGTGTGTGTGTGTGTGTGCGTGTGGTATATAATGTATATATATAGTTTTTTCTAAAATATATGATTTCATGATTACGCGTATATTATTCAATGTAGTGCAAAATAGGATTGAATTTTAAATTAAATTGAACTGTTTAAAATCTTGTTTGAATTACTTCCGATAAGAACCGATGCTCAATGACGTTTTATGTGAATAATAATTTCATAAGATAGTGAAATTTTCACTATCGTAGGTGATTTTATCCCAAATAAGAAATTATTAAAATTAAACATATTCATTTAATGTTGTAACGAGGAAAGTTTAAAATTTTACTTAACGCAATTTACTTTAAATCATGCGTATTTTGTTTTCCATTTTAACGTTAACATATAGTAGATATATGAACTAGAACAATAACAAATTCTACAAATTTTAGTGAACTATTTCTCTAACCATCAAATTAGTTTTTTTTTTTTTTCATTTATTTACCACGATTTAAAGTATTTTTAATTTGTCAGTATATTTTTAACCAACATTTACTAATATGCTGTAATATAAATTAATATTTTTATATTCACGAAATTAATCAAAAAATTTGATAACTGTAATTTCAGCACACATAAGTTGGTCGATAAACCAGAATTTTTTATTTACTATTTCAGCATATGAAATATGAATCGCATCTAATTTGTGATTATTTTGGCTTTTGACTTTGAATTATTTTTCTAAAAACACCGTACTAATCCTAAATGTAAATTTTCACCTCATAATATCATCATATTGTAACAAGACAATGTTCTTTTAACTAATAAATTATAATTATGAAAATCTTTTCAATTGTCAACCAATCAATATTCTGATCAAACCGCGAACACGAAATATTTATCTTTGAAAATGATATATGACATTTTTATTTTAAAAATGAAAATTTCGTATTTACTTTTTCTTCGCGTAATAATCTTCATGTTGTATCCATGAATGTGAAAACTGATTTGCTTTTTCTGGTGTTCTGAATTTACTTTAAAATAATTTATACCATTCTTTTAATCACAACGTAAAAGCATCTCGTTGAAGAGTAACTGAAAAAAATAAGTTTTATTGCATTTCCAAACTATTTATTTTTTGTCGTTACTAGTTACAAAAATTAACGCTTAAAATGTACTTCTACGTTCCAAAAATGTATTACGAGGCTATATGATAAATTGGTTTAAATATGTATAAAAATAGTTTCTTAGGTGTTCAAATATATTTATTATTGTTGATTTCAGTTTGTTTGTTTTTTTTTAATTGTTATCTTTCTCAGTAGAGAAAAACATTTTTGGTTTTTTTTTTAACTAATAAGTTCGGCGTATAATCTTAAAATCGGATTAGAGTCATAATGGAAAAAACCTTATCGAGAAAGAAGAAATTAGTTAAAAGTGTTTAGGATAGAGATAAATGCTAGGAAACCAAACACTTGTAAAGCAAAATAGCATATTTTTAATCTATTCTGCTTGCATGAAACTAAAGTACTGGTTTATCATAAACGGCTATGATTTTCAGAAATTTTAATGAAGTTTTTCTTTCCCTTCAAAATCCTTTTCCCGTACGCTTGACTTGTAAAATCAGAATCTATGTGGTAACAACAGAAATGCTTTTAAAATAAATGTTAAGATAAACATTTTAAAACCTATAGCTGAAATATCTATTTAAAAATTGGTCAACATATTGCAAAATCAACCATCGAAAAACCTTTTTTCATTCTTAAAATTACTTTTAAGTATTCTTCTTAAAAATACTTAAAAATTAATTTCTAAATCATCTCTTACTGAAATTATGGAACGGAGAAATTGCACTATGAGAAATTACGGGAAAAACGAGGTACTTTTTCATAATTGTTATTAGTTTTTAAACGCAAAATTCCTATAGATTAAAACTTATAACAGTAAGGCGGAAAATAATAAATTTTATTCAGGTTTAAAATTCAATTTTTCTATTATGTGGTTCATAAGATATATCTCCTCTAAACAAATTTATTTCTCTTGCTGATCTAAAACGAGCAGATGACTTATCCTGTTTCTTCACTTGGTTGATCGTAGAGTTAAGATCGTGGCTTATGAAAACATTATCTTAGAATCGGCTTCCTTAATCCAATATAAGATCTATTCAATCCTAATTCTAGCGTTATCTACTTTGTAAACAGCTTATCAAGTAATAATCTTTATAATAGATTTATTTTAAAACAATCAGAATGATTTCATTAATTTCATTAATTTTAATACTCCAACACTAAAATCGCATGAAAATAGCGCATAAGCTGCGAAATACATAAGATACAATACTGAAAAAACAAGGTAAATTAGAAAAACAAAAAAGTAACATTACAGCAGAGTTTAAAAAACAAAGTTTTTGAAGTTCAATTTGATATTACAGGGAAGTAGTTAGGGGAGCTAAAGTGCTTTATGAGAGTTAAGAGGTTTTTTAACCTTTTTACGTCATTATTTTTTTACTTGCACTTTAAAATAATCGATTTTTAAAATGCACATTTATGGTTTAAAATTTCTCCCTATTTTATTTTTTTGTCAAACATTAAGGAAGTCTGCGATATCTGGGCATGTAAGAAGGCTTAAACTATATAGCAACATTTAGATTTTCCTTCCTCTATTGGAGTATTTAACAAAATACATCGGGCGCCAGTACCGAAATATTCATAGGGAGGGGGTGAAACATTTTCAAAAGAATGGTACAAATAGTCAAATATTTTCACTTTCTCCTTAAGTTAATCTTTTTATTGGGGTAGGTTAATGACCAACTTCTGTCCGCATGATGTATCAATTATAAACAGTTTTATCGCAAAAAATCTTAATTGTTCTATTTAAATGTTATTAATTATACTATTGTAATATTGTTTTCTGGAATTTCAAACTATTATTATGCCAATACCTAAAATATAGATTTAACAAATTATTAGACAGTCCTGGTTTAATAATTACAAATTTAATTCGTGAAGTATTTTAAGTTGTAGTCTGGGATGAACTTTCCACTCACCTAAAATTAAATAATATACGAGTTTATATGGATATATAGAACACATTCATTCAAAGTGTTTGTTTAAACTTAATTTAACTTTTTTAATATTAGTAGCTAAATTGATCAGATAATAATTTTAGTTTTTATTTAAAGTAAAATGTTTTCATAAATTTACAAACTTATTTATCAAGTGAAGCGGTTTTCCTTCGATGGGATAAAGAAAATATAATTTTAAATAAATAAAATTTTCTTCTGTACTAATATTTAATTTTATTATATAATGTTAAATTTATGAAAATCGCCCTCACCCAATAGTTTATTTTTTGCGGTATCAGTAATAGTGTATTTTATTTTCATAATCAAGCATATTAATAATATGGCTCTAGAAGCTTCTTTGTCTCAAAGATTACTGCAACAGTGAAAATAAAACGAATTTTATATATAGCAACTGGCAATGATCTTTATGTAGAATGCAATGTTGTTGTAGGTCCATACTATTAAGACCTAGAAGTACTGCTCAGCAGCATTTTTGGATGTTCAGCAGGACTTAAGTTCTGGCTGTCTGGTCTGCTGTATAAGCTAAAACAGAGCCTTCCTTAGCCATTTTACTTAGACCTGCGGAGCTACCGAGCCAGGCGCTTTTCTCAGGTCAGGAATTACCAGGAATTGAACAACGGTTCAATCAGGTTCAATCTTGGTTCTTCGATACGACGTCGGGAGTTCCTCAGGCTCCATTTTCTGTAGCCAGTTCTGAATTCGATTTTTACATCCTGCTCCGGATTATGTCACTGTCTCATCGTTTGCTGACGATACGACAATCCTACCTGATGATAAAGATCCGAATCAAGCTTCTGATAAAGTACAATCAAACGAGATCGGCGTGTGGCTGACAAAATGAAGGATGAATCAGAACAAATCAAGCCATGTTACATTCAAGATGAGGGGTGGTTATCCATTGGTTCACCTGAACACCATCTTAATCCTACACACGGATCGGATACGGTTCCTTGGCGTACACTTGGATTGTTGTCTTACGTGGAAGAGCCACATGAAAGAAAATAGAAAGCAGATTAATATCCAGTACAGGGAACTAAACTGGTAGCTGGGTAGAAACTCACAGTTATCATTAGCTAACAAACTGTTGATCTATAGAGTTATCCTTAAATCTATCTGGATGTATGGGATCCAGCTTTGGGGTACGACGAGAACATCAATATTGAGATAATTCAAAAATTTCAAAATAAATTGGTAAGGATAACAGAGGCTCGTGGTTTGTTAGGGGTTGAGAAATTAATGAGTATCTCTATTTATGAAGATAGCTCGTCTATCTGTTTACGAAGAGACCTAGGAGAAAGAACCTACGACCTAGTGTCCCAGGTTCTTTCTGTAGGTCACTCCTCTAGTTACATCTTCCAATTTCAGCAAATAGAAATGTTTTAGTCGCCTGAAGCTTTCGCTGCTGACCAATAGATAAATTAACATGATAATTTAAATGTTTGCCTATCCTCTGTACCGTGAGCTGATTTTGTGAATCTCTTCGTAAATAGAAGGAAATCCTAGATAAATGATGAATTTGTGATTCAGGATGACTGAGTCACTATGGAGAATGACACTTTGGTAGTCTACGAGTTATACCTTATTCTATTTACCGACGAATATTTATCTATGGTGTTGTTTTCATATATTGGTATTGATGATATTGTTTTCATTTTTATTTTTATTCTTTTCTTCCTGTGATTTATTTCTAGTGCTATGTTAAGTATTAAACTTTACTTGGACCAGTTAGACAAGTGAAACCAGTTATATGAGCTGTTGAACCTTTGTTTGCTTTAACGAGGAGTCTCATCGGGGACCTCTCTTTACGTTCATCATGAATCAAATTCACTTATGGTCCTTTATGTGGTACCGATTATAAATGCAAACGGATAAACCAAAAAAAAATCCAAAAAGACTGTCTTCCTCTCGTTGAGCAATTAGGAAATTCAGCGATATGATAAATTTTTATGATTTATTTTAAAATCACTAAACTTAAATTATAGTCATTGAACAAGATATTTTCAATAAATTTATATTGTTTCTTAAAAAGAAAAGAAATAATTTTGTTTTCGAAATTCTCTTTAATATATAACTTTCTTAAATCTTCAAGATATATTGAAATAATGTACCAAAATAATCTCCGCATAAGTTACTGTAATAATTGAAAATGTTATTGTTAATGCTTTAGGAAGGTTTGGCTAATGAAACAGAAGACATTAACGCTTGAGTTTTAAACTTTTTGAGAAAAATAAAATAAAAAGCTGTGATAAGTAAGACGGATAATAAACTATGTCTTTATCAGACCAAATACCTCTTTCTCTTTATCTCTCACACTGACTCTTTTATTCTTTCTCTTATATATAAGATGCAACTAAGAAATTTATGAATCAGTTTTTAAGAGGTGGTATTTATTTTTAACATTTACCAATACGCTGTCGGTTGAAGAGTGATTCCTGTTGTAAAATAAAGAAAATTAGAATATATTATATTCTACATTTACAGCTTGGTGAAATCTGTTATTTTAGAATACTATAAAAATCATCGCAATTTACTTTCCATTGTTGATCCATAGTTATTCTACTCTACTACACTTATTTGGTTTCATAAAGACATTTATGATCTTTGGTAAAAAAATACATAAATTCTGTTATTATATTTGTATATAATAACAGAATAATAATAATAATTGGTAAACAGACAACAAAATAATCATATTTCTTTAAATTCTACTTTAATACTAGTAATTTCCCTTTAAATAAACAATTTCTATTTATTTCAGTATAACATCAATATTCATCCTTTACCATCAATGCAGCCTTCCTTGAGTACTACATCGTAAACAAAACAACGACCATATGATGTGATAAAAACAATTTTTACGTAATTTTTAAATGTTATTGACAATAGATCCCGAAGTGAACAGAAGAAGCTGAATTTCACCAGAATCCTTAATGCGGAAACAACGAGGTGAACTGGATTTTATTATAGCTTTTTATTGTTCAATAAACTGGGTTATAACGGAACAGTAGCGCTCGAATCTATTAGCATTCCATTTCCTTCAGCTCTCAGCCTATTCGTTTTCAGTGTTCAGCCTTACACTTGCAATAAATTATTTTAAAAGAATACATAAACCTCTAATAAAAAACCTCACGTCAATGTAATGGAATATACATACAATGCAGTATCAGAGGTTTTTACTCGTTTCAGGTTAACGCCAAATTTTAATTCAATTGAACTTGGTATATTTTAGAAGAGTACTCTGATGAAATTTAGATGAAAATGTTACATTAAATTCAGATGTTATATAATTGAATAAGCAGCTAATATTTATTTAATGACACGTATTTAGGAAGCTGAAGTAACAAGCAAAATGTAAGACGTTCAGTGATGCATCTACAAACCATCACCACTTAACAACCCTTCCGTCTGAGACCCCCCAACTGTGGGTCGTTCATTATCTGTATATAATCATCATACGGCTTCATCCCCTAGCTAATACCAACCCTTTGGCACATTCCTTTACACTAGGGGAAACATCTCAAGTAATGTATATATAGGTGTTTGTTTACATGTTTACTTTTGCGCAATTCAAGCATCCTGGGTGATATTGTAATTTAATCGTAACATATAATACAGTTCTGTGTAATAATATATCTTCTTGAATATTTCAAGCATAAAATATGCAGATTTAAGTCGTTCATGAATAAACTCCATATTATTATTCAGTTTGTTTTACTGGTATGTTAGATTATTAGTTGTATGTTTTTCCTTAAGTTGTAAAATTATTTCTTAATGAAAATAAATGTTAAAAAATTTTTACACTGAAGGATATTTATATTTATTTATTAGGCAGTGTTCAATATTTTATTAAATTTTTAAATATTAATATTTTACACAAAATACTGTTGACTTCGGCCAGTAATAATCCATTTTCTCGGAATTATGAAAACTAATGGGGTGAGAAGAGGTTGTTACTTAATTTAAATGACTTCACAATTGTATGTACCCAATAGCATTAAAATATTTAACATTCTTTAAATATTAAAACGTAAAATCAAAATTTTAAATTGTAGTTATAAACCACAAAAACAACTTTTTTGCAGATCAGTTGGTTTACAAAACTGGTCTGAAAAAAAATGCTTTTTTTTTAATGCACATGCATTCAATAAACCCTCATGTGGTACTTTTGCTTTGATTTCAAATCTGCAACCAACATTAAATGCATGGCAGGGCAGGGGTTTTAGTAACCCGGATTTAAAGAAAACCGGTTTTATTGTGAATTATATGGCCTATGGTATGACATGATTTTATCTAACATCAGTTTTTCTTTAATCTTCTGTATTCAGCCTTTTGAAATTCCCTTTTCAGTCTCCAGCAGAAATAAGTAAGATCATTGGAATTCCATTTTCCTTGGTAACTTCTTTCCATCATTGATATACCATGGCAAAAGCTTTAACTACGCTCATTAATTATAAGGATAGGTGTAAAAAAATCCAGATGTGTATTTTTAGAGATGTATTGCATCTGAGTTTTTTTATGGTTTTCAAGAAGTTCACTCACCAGTTCTACAGAAGTTGAAACCAATTCTACATTTTTTCCCCCAGGAATGGTTTATCTATATTTTGAAATGGTTCCATGCTAATTTCTCAGATACATTCAAACTATTCACAAAGACCGAATCCTTTTTTTAGCTTACGTTTCTGTAGTCCAAAATAAATAATATAATAAAATATTCCTTTTTTGATTTTTATCTAACTGACAATGAGAACCTTCTCTTAACGTATAAGGACCTCAACCATTACGATCAATTTTTATAACAAAATTTTTCATCAAACCATGTTTTATTAGTAATGGTAGAAGATAAACATTCTCTAGACTCATAAGATCTTGAAATAAAGTTTTTCTGCCTTTCTATGATTTTTTCTCTCTCCGGCCAGTATTTCTTAATGTAGCAGTTTTTCGTGTCTCTCACTCGCACAAAATATTTTTTTTTGTGCCCCACTCGCACAAAAAAAAATATTCAGTATAACCGATTTGCCTTCCTAATAAGATTGCTCTTAGAACTCTACTTTTCATTACTTTCCAAATCGCCATAGCCTATTTCATCTTCAAAGTTTTGTTCTAAACTCCATGTTTCTGGCGGCACTGGACGAAGGAACTGTTCACTGTGTAAAATAGGTGTTATAACCTAAGGAAGATTAGAATATACTATAAAATTCTTAAATCTATTTTAGAATCCTTTGTTTTTTCATGAGAAAAATATAACATTCTGTCAAGTAGTCAATAGATTCTCTCCGTACCATAGGAATTACAAATGGCATATGTCACGGCTTCATCCTTACTCAGCTGTTTACTAAAGTTACGCAAGGATTTTGAGAAGCCTAAGACTTGTCCTTATTTCAAATTTCCACCCAAAATAAAGTTTATATGATAATTGTTTTGCCCAGAAAGTTATTTTCTTTTCTGAAATTTGAAAGATTTAACACATACATTGCAAAAATCGTTAAAATGATTTATATAACTACGCGACATTTTTATATGAAGTACATAAAACAATACATAAAAAAATATGTATGAAGTCCATAAAAAAAAAACACACGTCTGATATCGGAAGACATACGAAAAAACCGAAGTCCTTACTCTTGATGGTATTCGGATGAAAGCCAGAACTAAATTGATTTTCTGGTCTGGGTTATTCCACAGTAAAAATAGAGGTTAGAGTGACTATGTAATTTATGATGCCTTTAACAAAGATTAATTATTATATTACTGTAATATATTTATCTTTCCTAGAAAGAATGAGTTAGTTAGTTTCGATGTTATTCTGTGATATTATAAAATATTAATCATTCCGGTTAGTCCTCCAAATTATTTCTCTGAACAATTTATAACGGTTCATTTATAGATACATTCAGCGATTAGAAATTCATTATTAATATAATTCACATACAATATAATTAACAAATTTAGTTCCTAATATAAACTCTGACTCACAAGAGATCATTAAAAGTGTTTAGTCTTAATACGAAAAAAACCTTTACAATTTTCATTTTATACGAATGATAATTACAAAAAAAGAACCTCTTATTAAAAGTTATGAGGTCATATTTGGATACAACATCAAAAAATTACAAAGAAATGTAAACTATTTTTGTAACAAAACTTTTGCAGACCAGTGTTATTACAAGTTTTATAACAAATATCTGTTAATCTTACCAGCGAAAATATAAAATATACTACCGTATTACATAAATAATAAACAGGCGAGTTGCACAAATTTTATTTGTTAGGTGCTACCACTGGACAGTTGAAATCGTTCTGAAGTGAGAATAAATTCACTGCCCAGTCATTCTTTCAAAAAAAAAAAGGAAGCACTACAAGCGTGGAGTGTTTTTCTTTAGGATATCTGTATATATCCTCTGTGTGTGTGTGTGTGTGTTTGTGTATGTGTGTGGGTGTGTGTGTGTGTGTGTGTGTGTGTGTGTGTGTGTGTGTGTGTGTGTGTGTGTGTGTGTGTGTTGTATATATATTAAAGGTGAGAGGTGATTTGGTTTCCAATTGCATACTTCATATTACGAAATGTGTTTTGATAAAATATTTTGTTACGTACATTGCACATTGTTCACATTACGTTTACACTACACATAGCTTTCGCTTTATAGGAAATAAATTTGTTTGTTGAACACCATTTATTCCCAAAACAGTACGTAATATTTTTAGTTATACAAATTTAATCTTTTGAAGAACGAACCTTACACTTGTACTCAGTGAATACCTGGAAACATTTTGTGTTTGTGTATGTAAATTTATTTTAAAATTAAAAAAAAAAACATTATAGATCGTTTTTTCTTTTCTTACACTCTGTTTTTTGTTTAATTTTTAATTATATTTCCTCCAGTGATAATAGTTCGTTAAGTAAAGTGTATTCCTTTAAATAATTATATTTGTCTTTTCCTCTGTATGTATTCTTTAGTTTATTTCATTTAACAAGCCATTTTTTTAAAGTTGATTTGCTGTGAAGGTTAAATTTTAAATATAGACTTTTTATTATTTTTTGGAGGTTTAGAATATGTTTATCTCTATATATTCTTATATAATTTACTGTACAATAAAAAAAATCATACAGCTGGGTATAAAAAACATGTATTTTCAACCTCTTAAATATTAATTTAATCATTTAAACCTCTTAACATAATTTAATAAATATATAATTCAATTCTATTTAAATATATTCTGCTACTCCATTGTAAATTTAAATTTTCTTGCATTTCAAATTATCAATTACGCAAAATTGTTATTATAAACTGTCATTATTTCTTACTTTAATTTTAATTGCCGCAATATTTAACTGTTTCTGAGTATATATTTGCTGCGTTGTTTTTACATAGGTTACTTATGAAATTTAAGTCATATATTTCTTTCTGATAAAATTTGGTTGTATTCTCTAGAGAAAAGTAATGAAATTTTGCGACATTGTTGATCAAATTTCTTTCAGTAGTCCCATTATGAGTGAGAACTGAATATTTTCCTAGAAAAATCAAACAATTTGATCTTACATAAGTATGAAATCATATTAGTTACAATATCATAAAGATGCAAGTGTCTTACATACAATTATCACCACGTTATCACTTAATTATAATAAATGTGTTGTTAAGCATGGTGTGGTAACACGTAATTAAATTAATATTATTTTTGTTTTCAATGTGATTTAAAATAATTCTAATCAAATGGTGTATTATCATACGTTTAAAATACATTAAGAAATAAATTATATATCTTTCAAACTATTATTTTCCCTTAGATAATATCACTCCAAGTTTACTTTTCATAAAAACATAATCATTCTAGATATGAATGAGCATTTTTATAGACACTACAGATTTAGAAATTGATGTTGTTTTACTGCGAGGTACGATATCTAAATGATAACTGATCTTTTAATATTAGTAATAACAAAATAATAATAACTGTCGATATAACAGACAATATTATTCTAATAATCGCTTTACTGCTGAAGTCTTATGTGAAAATCAGTGTTGTTGTGAAACATGATTTCTTACTAAGAATTTATGTAGTTATTGTATTTAACTGTATTTAACAGAATTGCTACCAAATCATATCCCAACCCCGTATGGGGAAGACACCCGCCTTGTGAAACTTCCGGTTACCACCCCCTTCACATTCTAGCCCTGATGGGAGTCGTCTTTCCCATCTAACTTTTACATCTCATAGTAATAAGCCAGGCCTAGTTGGGATGCGACCGATGTAAATGCCTACCAAGGCATTTAAAATCATCGATGTAAATGTCTACCAAGACATTTACATCGATGATTTTAAACTCAGTTTTTGCCTTCGCTGTAGGCCTCGTCCGGACATCTTGAATGTCCTACATCGTTGCCCTCTGAACTAGCTAACCGAGTTCCCGGAATACTACCAAATCACAGTCAAAAGTTAGAATTTCGCTATTACAGGTTGATGTTTAGAGTGTTAAGAAAACACTCAGAAACCTAGAATAGATAAAACTTAAGGCCTTAGTTTATCACTAACAAGGTATAACAATTCAAACAGTGGTAAACAGAATTTTCTTTTATACAAAAAATTAATTATAAAATATATTTATTCAACATCCTAAAAATTGACATGAAAACTGACCGTAATGTGTTTTAGTTAAATTGTATATTTTGGAAGTGAGTGATTTTATTAGTTAACATTTATTAACTTGTCCGGATACTGAATATTAGAAAATCTAATATTGTATTCTGAATTTAATTATATGTGCCTTTAAATGTCTCTATTGCTTAAGGATAATGGGTAATATCTACTCAAAAGTTACTGTGGGTTATATATTTAACATTTTTACAATTTATACAAATATTTTACATATAATCTATTTTGTTTTTTTATTTAGTATTAGAAACATACATTTATATATATATATATATATATGTATTAATTATATGTATATAATTTCAATATCATCTTAGTACATATTTGTGATAGTAATTTCCTACATGTTTTGCTGGATCAGTTAACAGTATGTAGGAAATTCCTATGGCATATGTATTGTAAGACGATGATTAAAATTACATGTGTTTTTAATAAAATATTTTTAACAAAATCAATATAACGGACGTGGGTAAAGGAGTAATTAAGAAGAAAATATAAGAAATTAATTGTGAAAGGAATCCGGAAGGGTACTAAAAGGGATTCTTTTCTCAGGTTAACAAGTCCGTTTAACAATCGTTATTTGTAATAATGTATTATAAAGAACACCTTCAACAGCCGTTGTTCAACAAGAAGACCGAAATAAGAATTCATGGGAAAATATACAGAAGGATGAAAATTCTCACGCGATTGTGAGACGGGGTTACCATTCAGCGTGCAGTAAGAACGTATAAAGTGTAGATTACAAATATTACAGTGCCGACAGAGGATGAATGCAGGGAGTTCTTCGGTGAGTTTGATGCACAATAAATGAAAGTGTACCTTAATAATAAATTGTTAAGGTAGTTTACTATAAACAGCAAAGATATTTGCAGGGAATGCAATTATATGAACCTTAGACTCCTTTAATTTTATCTGGTTGTTAATGCAATACTAGTTGTTAAATACGATAGTATTAGCGGTCATTATAGTGTCTTTAGTTAAATGGACAGTATTCTGGTTTATATGATTTAACTAATTTTAAATAAATCCTGTCCTTGTTTGAAATATTGTTTTGTATATAATTTATTATTATTATTGTCTGTTGTTTATTATTGTATTTTATTATTGTTGTTGTTGATTTGTCTTATTATTTATTTTGTTAAACTAATAAATTGTAATTATATAAACATTTGTATATGGAGTCTCTCAATATCCAGTTCGAGCCGCGAACCACATGGAACATATACACATATATATGTATATATATATATATATATATATATATACACCATATAGTAAAAAATCCTACCAAACAGTTAATATTATCTCTCTCTCTCTCTCTCTCTCTCTCTCTCTCTCTCTCTCTCTCTATATATATATATATATATATATATATATATATATATATATATATATATGAGTGTTTCATAACCAGCACAGAAAAAACCTGATCAATTTTATTTACGCGCCAACGGAGATATTTAGTGTTTCACACTAGCCTTGTGTTTCACATAACTTCCTCTGTAATCACATGTCCTTAGATTTTTGATATCTCGTTTAATTTTCATGTCATTATTATTTGAGTGCAACGTATTGAAGTGATAGTAGCGATTTGTTAATGTAAGACTTTCGGGAACAAAGATACAACATAACATTTTGAATGAAACTGGGGAAAACTTTCACAGAAACGTTTCAACTTTTGAAAAAAGCTGACGGTGATGATGCTCTGGGTGGTACGCAATGTTATGAATAATTGTCACGATTTAAAAATTGTCTTAATTGATGACCCTCGACCAGAAAGGCCTTTGATTTCGACTGATGACACACACGTTTAGAAAATCAACATTCCGTTACGTGCAAATCGTCGACTGACTGTCAGAGAACTAGCAGAAGATATTAGCATCTCAGTCGGATCATGCCGTGACATTTTGCCTAAAAAATTGTACATGTATCGAGTTGCAGAAAAGTTTGTTCCTCGTTTGACGACCGAACAGCACAAAGAACATCGGTGGACGTTTGTCGGCAACTTCTTTAACAAGCCAATGACTATGAAACATTCATGTAAAGGATAATAACGAGAGACGAACGCTGGGTTTATGGCTACGACATTCAGAAAAAAATTCATTCGTTATAATGAATTGGCAAAGGATCTCCACCGCCCCCGCCCAAGAAAGCACGTTAGTCTCGACTCAATGTCAGAGTGGTGCTTCCTGTTTTTCCAATTTTAATGAAATCATGTATTTCGAATTCTTGCCTCAAGATGAAACAGTGAACCGTGTGACTATCAAGGCGTTTTATAACGTTTAAGCAAAAAATCCACAAAAAGAGACTGGAGTTGTGGCGAGACAACTCATGATTTTTTCACCACTACAATGAGCCAACATACTCAACTTTGTCAAGTTGTAATTTTTGCGCCAAAAATCAGATAACTGTCCTTCCTCAGCCTCACTACTCGCCAGACCTAACTTCTTGCGATTTTTTATTTTCAAAAATTAAAATCAGTGATGACCACCCCTGGAAAAAGTGAGTAAAGAGGGGAGAAGAGTACTTTGAAGGGGACAAGAACCAATAATCTGTAAAATTAATAATAAATATTAAAAATTAAATTCCAATTATTTTCTGAACAGACCTCGTAGGGTACGTCTATTGAATAAACGTTTATACGTTTTGGTAACACTATATGATAATTTATATTTATAATTCCGATCATGTATTTTGCGAACGAATCCGCAATGGGAAATCTAAATACCAATTGGTGGTTCCTGTACTCACCAAACTGATGTTCTGAAGAAATTACAATACATTGGTAGTTTTTATAAATTGAACTGGCTTTAATTATTTATCATTATTTTTGTCACAAGCATGAATTTCATGAACACAGGGGATCCAGGGGATAGAGCTCCTGGTTGGACTGGAAGGGCGAGCAAAGCGATGCCTGACCAGCTGAACATTTTATACTGCAATTTACCTCTTAAGGGATCATCAATAATCTGCAAGCAAACACGAACTCTACTTGTCCTAGTATCGCTTTTCTAAAGTCATAATATTCTGATGGAAATAATCGTCATATTCATTTCGTGGGAAAAAGTGCGACTCCAAAACGAACATTTTCAAACACCTGTCCTTTGTTTTTGTATGGTTACAAGTAATTTACCAGTTCTTCATTATGATCTGACTTCTATTTCCTACGATATGTGACTGTTTTTTCTTTTTTAAATGAACTTTAGCAGATTTTTCACCGTCGTTCTAAATTTCCACATTTAATTAAATCTCTTATTTGAGAGCCTACAAATATTTCCATTTGATCCATGCATTACCGATACCCGGGTAAATTTTAAATACCGTAATTATATAAATCCAAGCTCATTTTGATGCACAGTTTACACACGACTTATATGGAGCGCAGGTAGATACACATTATTTAAATCAATGAATGATGCATTCTCTACGTTGTCCTGTATATAAAACAATGCCTCGTACAAGTTGAAGTCGAAGAAGTAGAGCAATTTTTTTATCAATTTACTTTTATCTAAGACAGTTTTTAATATCAAGGGATATTGAAGAATCTACTATTAAATTTCTTTAACTGAGCAGTATAAGTATACATATAGAAACAATCTCAGTCGCTCTTTGCAAAAATAACTTATTTAAAAATAATATATAATAATACTAACGACTTTGAAAAAGTTTTTATTGAAATGATTTAAAAAAATATATACAGGTGAAGATGAATAAAGACACGTTAATTTTCAGAATAAATCGATATTTTGTCACTGTCTTGTGGTAACTTTCCATGTAATTAATGAATAACGAGATAGTACAGATGAACATGAACACATTTCCATATGTTCCAGATTCATCAGTGTAGTTTATTATTACTAGCGATGTTATTTGTTATCATGAACGAACCTCAGCAAGAGTTGAAGCATTGTTTCGGGTGTGTAATGACACTTCAATAAAGATTCTCAGCCTTTGACAGTGACATGATGTTATACAACAAAGGATCGGGAAGGAAGTTAAGGGACGATAGAGGGAGCGTGAAACTGTGACGAAACATTGAACAATTTCATACAAAGAGCAGTGGGAGGGAGTGTGACTCAGTAGGCCTGTACTAAGTTTTGCTTGAATTGTTGAAATTGTACATTTTAATTTCGTTATATTAAATTATTAGAAAAATGTTTAATCTGAGAATACTGATATACTGGTTTTTATTTTTTAAATGTTTTTATAAATACCTCTTTTGTTCGTAAAATTATATATAATGTAACTCTTATTCGTAGAGTTGTAATAACATTATGGTTCTACATCACCTAACGTGGCATCTTTGAAGGAAGTGAAAAATGAGTAGTAGCCACCTTAGGATACTAATTCTTAGTGTGTGGCATGGATACCAGAGTAGGTAACCATACAAGTACAAGATTAATATAAGTAAATTAGAAGTGAATTTAATCGATCCTATAGCTGGTTTTACGAGTAATAGACCGTAGAAATTCAACACCGTTATATACAATTTCAGTGAAAAACAGTATGACTTTAAAAAGCCTGTTGGCTAATAATCTCACATAACATTCAGTGCCACTTACAAAATCATTATTAATAATTAATCGTGCAGTAAATGCATTCTTACCGTTTAGAGCGATTTTGTTGCTGAAAGATATCAAATACTACTTGCTTAATTCACCTCTTTAAACATTCCCAAATTCAGATGAGTGAAGTGAAGTTCAAAAAGTATAACGTAATAGCACAATATTTTTTTATTTGATATCTTACGCTAGAAAGTTGTTTCTCTTTAAACTCGTAATATTTAATATTCCATGCGTAAAAAAATGACATATTTGGTAATTATATTTTTACTTGCATCATAAATTAACACAACATTGTTTTTTTTTCAAGATTTCAAGTTGTTAATATTTTCGGATCAGAAAACAAATATCTGTAGAAAAAATTGGAAATTATTACTGCAACATAAAATTTATTGCCTGATGTTATTAGGGTTGTTGATATTTACTTTAGCTTAGAGTTTAGTAGACTTAATTTACCCAATACGAATGAGAAGAATAGGATATGAACTTGGTATTCTCTCTGTTTGAGAATTTTTGGGGATTCTAATTATTATGTAGTTGCTCTTTATAAAGCCTATCATTGGCGTTAGGTGATCAGGAAAAATGAGACATTCAAAGACGTTCACAAAGAGTATAAAATAGGAGTATCTATATAGACAGTAAGTTGATGATACATTGCATTCCATAAGCCACGTCCATCCGGTATTCAGTTAATTCCAAGAAACTACTATGTGCTGGAATACAATGCAGCTGCAACGTTTGTTTTAATTTTTTGTTAATGTTTTAAAAATAACATATTTTAGTAAGTTCGTCAATACATTGTGTTCAGACCATCTCCGTCGGTACCTGATGATTAACAAAGCTTCTGGCGGTTGGCTCGGCTACATCTATACTATATAAGCCGGCTCCGCACTAGATTCTGGCAGTCTCTGACCATCGTTCGAAGATTCATGTGTGTGTATTACAATTCTGATATTGTTTAATCAAAATTAAACTTCGTACAATTAACATGTAAATGGCACATATACTACCAACAACGTAACATACAAATTAAATTAAATACGAAATATGTTAATATATAATGATCATTATAAATTAAGAAAATATATTCTTTAAACGTAACTGAACAATGTATTTTATTTACCACGAAATATGAACCAGAAAGATTAATAAAAATAATAATTACACCTAACCAAGGTATTGCACCAAGACGGTTTTTATTCGACAGACTTCGTAACGTAAAGTTCTATTTTCATTATGTAATGTAAAACATGTACGTTTTATATGAAGTAATATAGCACGTACGAAAATATTACAACGTCATATAATTAATTATTAAAACAATTAAATGTAAATTAACTCGTATAAATTAATTGTATTTAATATATATTTTTTTTAACATATAATCCTTGTATGTAAACATAACTTATATATATATATATATATATATTTTTTTTTTTAACAAGTGTATACCGAAGAACGAGATGGAAAACTCACTAGATCAGAAGATAAACATGTATTAATAAATTTAAAAAAAACACAAATACTTATTTATTATACCATAAAAGTGCTTAATAACAGTTACTGAATGTAGTGAGAGTAGCATTTACTAGTTTATAAAATAAACCAAGCCTGACTAGGTTTCAGACTAAGAACATTCTGTATGACTGGCAAGGTGCTATTAATTTGTAATTGAATTTGGGTGAGGTAGGAAAGAGATTAAGGATCTCAAAACTATAAAATGTATATATATATTTTAGATTTACTTCAAACCAGAATGGTTGTGAAAGTAAACTACAATTATGATTGTATTTAATATTTGTATATTAAGTATAATACAGTTTGGCTAAATCAGTTTTATCATCAAATAAATTTCAGAAATGCTAATTTGCTAAATAATAATTTGTTTCTGATTACATAGTAATGGGATTGTAAGTTTAATTTATCACTTGTATAAAAGGTTGTTTTATAGAAAAAAAAATTATAGAAATAACTGGCTGTCGGAGGACTTATTTTATTAATATGACTTGGTATTCCATCTGATTTCTACTAAGAAATGATAAGGGATCTGAATAAAATGAGAACAGAAAATAAAATTTTCGAGTTAATTTCATGATGAGTTTGCATTTTTTTATGCATTTATAAAATAAATATTTCTTTATTTCCAGTTTGAAATTACAAATTAAATAAAGAATTAGATAATTCTAAAAATATCTCAAAGATAGACATAAATGCATTTCAGTTGAATGGCTTTCCAAATAGAACGATACTGACTACTTAGGTTCTGATCGAAATTTCTCATTGATTATCCTCTACTTATGGCAATAAACTTGTAGCAATAATAATTAGAGGTATCCAACTTTTTTCGGAAATTTACACGAAAAGTTTCTGTAATAAATAACAATTTTTATTTACTTCTAAGATGGAATGAGAAATCATTAATAATTTTAAACATCGCAGAACATAAATACCGTATTTCATTATTAAAAGGAGTTGGTTTTTTTCTTTAACTCCTAAAATTTTTATTAGATAATATTCTGAAGCAATGAAACCTATTTAGAGATACTGTATATTTGAACTCAGTAAAATTAATCCACCGGCCATTGTATAATATGAGTGATTTTTCAAAGTTATTGAAAGAATGATGATATTGTAACATCTAGTGTCACGTGATGTCACAACCATTTTGCTACGTCTAGTTTGCTATGTCCATCGTCACTAATCTTTTCAGTTCCGTTGTAGAAAATGTTGGAGGTTTTAATGAATGGTAGTCGTTTACATAAGTATATCCTGATTTTTCCTACATATTTTATGCTGCTGACCAAGAAATATCTTTCTCAAAAACCTTCACATCCATCTCCAAAAATGGAGAATTTGAAGAATTTGCTGCAAAATTTTTTTTAGTTTTTGTAAAGTTTCATCAGGCCTGGCAAGCCAGAAGCAGTAATCGCTTCTGCTTATTCATACACACGCAGACCGGGCAGTAGCTAGAAAAATAGCGGGAAAATGATATATAATGATATAAAAGTTATTTCTCTTTTAATATGTATAACGTTATATATTAAATTAATGTTACACGATTAAGATATTCTTTTAAGCTGGCTTGGGTGTAGTGTTTGATGCGGTAGTGAAATGTTCTTTTTATGTTGACTCTTGTGTTAGTAAGAATTGTCAAAAATTGGAGTTAATTTTCACAAAATACTACGTACTAAAAGTGAAACTACCCTTATTTACCTTTATAAAACAATGGTGCGTAGTTTGTTTGAGAGTTTTGTAGAGGTTTGAAACTTTAAATAATGGGCATGATAATTCACAGTAGAAAGGATTCAGATGTTTTTGATATTTTCTTAATTTAAGAAATTTATAATGTAATTTTTTTCTTTTATTTTATCATTGATCATTTGATGCATCTCTTTGGAGTTTGAATCACTGAAGTGCTCATGAAAAGGTAGATAGGTCGTTTCTTTTAATTCGTTTATTTTAATTCTTTTTCGTTTATTAATTCTTTCGTTTAATTCTTTTTCGTTTATTAATTCGTTTATTTTAATTTTTTTTCGTTTATTTTAATTCTTGAATTGATGCTAGTTTCCAGCTTCGTAACTTTCGTATCAAGCGTCTAAATGTAAGTTTGTGGCTATGTATTTTTATTCTTAGCTGAAATGTAGTAAATCACGAATTTTCTTCAGTGTCAAAGTGTACCAACGTTATTGAATCCATTTTCTGTCAATTACATTAATTTCTCCTTCCACGGAGAAAATTTCTTTAGTTGAGCTCACAGCTGTATAGGTTAATCTCGCTGGTGTATTAAATGTTCAAACTTCGTTTTGCATAAAAATATTATAAAAAAATCTAAGATTATAAAATTTTAGTTTATAAAATCGTATTTATTAGTTTAAGTCCAGTGTTCACTTTTTTTTTGATAATAATTTATTAGCTGCAATTTATTATTTTTATCTTGCATTTTTGTATAAATATATATTTTTTATTTCTCTTTTGTAGAATTTTTAATCCTACAGAAATTTAAAAAGTATTAGTTAATTAATACTTAATTGCATAGTTCACTAATTGTGAAGTAATTTTCGTTGTAGAAAGGTTTAAAATATTGTATTATCGTAGTATAAATTATGCAGGACGTAATGCTGTGCACATAATATGCTGGATTATAATACAAATATTATTAAATGTTGATTTTAATTATCAATACCTTACAAAAATATTTGTTTAAAATTGTGAATTCAACACTGATTTTCATCCATCTATGTATTACAATTTTCCGGTAAGGAAACATCTAATTCATCAGTATAAACTTGTTAATATTATAAATCAAAAGAAGTGTAATTCTTATGAAACCATTTCAGGATAATAATATGTTAGAGAATTGTAGAGAGAATATACAGTAGGTTCATTGTTGTCATGAATGGCCTATCTTTTGCCCAGATGAAGAGGGTGAGAAGTAGTATGATGCATTAGAAGTCTTGTTTTGGCCAAGGGGGAGCCATCATTCGTAGTTAAGGAAACCCTATAATTCTCGTATGTATGAATTTTGAATTATGTTATATAGCGTTTCAGAACATTAATAAGTCAGCGAGTTATGTCTCGTCTTGCTTTATGGTCTTCTTGACTACCTTCTGTTTTTATATTTCAAATTTACTTTGAAATAAAAAAAAACAGAATAAGGGGTTGAAATATGTTAGAATTGATAATTTGAATCTCAGGATGTAAGTGAAAATTTTTACTAAGTAGTAGCATGGAAACTTACTACAAGGATCTAATGGCATATGAATATGTTTAAATCGATTAGAAAATACCGAGTTTCGTCTCTCTTATTCAAAGGCATTCTTTATATGACGCATATATACATATATATATTTATATAATATAGAAAACATAAATCACTAGAAGAGACTGCGTTCTTTCAGAATGCAATTTTAGATTAGAATGGATTCACAAACAGAACATAAATATAAAAAGCATAATAATCTAAATTAATCTTGAAAATTTTATAAGAATAATCTGGAAATTAATTTTTAAGCGAAAAATAAGAAATCATCACTGTTCCTTATAAAGAGTTATTATTTCTTTATAACTGTGACCTATATTTTATGTATAATTTTCTTTTTTATTCGTAGTATTTACATTGCAATCTGTTCAAATAATGAATAATAAGCAAACACTTTTACGTTTCAATAAGATTAGAGGGATATGTAAGACTTTAATTGAGTTATAGCTTTGTACAAAATGAGGTATAGTCTTGACGGAACAGAATCAGGCCGACCAAATGTGCGGTTAATTGAACCCCAATCACCAAAATCTACCAGTACCCACTCACTAGCATTCAATTCCGTGTAACAGCAACCAACATCTACTTAGATTTGAATCTCTGTACCTTCGACTTCGAAAATCAGCTGTTAAACAACTGATTTGCCACAACGAGTTTAATCACTAGACCAGACCGGTGAGAATTATGTATAATTTAGCTCTTAATATATAAAAACCTGAAATTTTCTGTTCGAAAAAAATCTATTTCTCTTTTTTAATAATGATCACCATTGTCAGAGATGAAGCGAAAATAAAAACCTATCTGACAAAATCCAATAGAGTTAGACGTAGCTGTTTTAGCTCTGGTACTTTAGTTATAACAGCTTGTAATAATGCCTTATAGATGCCGAAATAATTAATTGTTTGGTCTTTACATTAATAATTGTAATTATAACCTGAGATAGATTATCCGCATATCCAGAACATACATCACCTTCGTTCTACTTCCATGGTGGTAACAGCTATACAAAAGTACAACACGTATAGTTAGCCAATGGGCTCCAAACCATTTTCAATGAAAGAGCGTATTTAATGATCCCCACCAGATTTCCAATTTCAGGATCATGTGAACTGGACTTTTCGTGTTCACCTCCAGACCATGTATAATGTACATTTATGCCAACTTTTAAGTTGGCGATGTGGCAGCGTTCAGGATCAAAGTGAAAGTAGGTGGAACAGGGAATCTTCTGTTATCGACACGCCAAAAAGGTCCAAACCATGCAGCTAATTGTTCCTTGTGTCGGTAGATGGCAGCTCTGAAAGCTTCCGTAAGTAGGGGCAGTGCAGAGTCAGTACGGAGGCTCTACGGACTGATACTAACTTAAAATAATTCATTTTATATATATATATATAAAGTTTTTAACTTTTGTTTACAAAATTAGGTCTATGAAAAGAAAATAATCATTCTTAAGAAACACAAGGATGATAAATCAGTATCATGAAAATATAGGAAGAAAGTGCAGAAATCATGCAAAGAGGATAGTACCGCACTGACCTAATGCGAACATATACGAGTATATTAATTTTAATTCTCAGTTTTTAATAGAAGTGTTGAAATTTACTCTAATATAACTGAGGAACAAAAAATATTTTTTTTTTTTGTCTCTCAAATCAATCAAAATATATGATTCTCATTGTATTTTTTCTCTTGAATTCAAATATGATATCGGTTACTCCCCGACACGCAAAGATTCCGACACACAAGCATTTATGATTTCAAATATTTTAATACTTTCTGCATTCTTAACTACACAATATTCAAAAAATTGACTCGGATAAAAAGTAAGAAATGACGATTTTCTGTTATATTTTGCTTGTGGAATATCCCTCTTGATGGTCCAAAAATAATTGGCCAGCATATTAGGATTCCATTTGTCTTGATACCTTTTCCACAGCTGAAATCTCCTGTTTAAAGTGTTCTCCGTGCTCATCGCTCACTGAGCCAAGAATTTCCAGGAAGAAATCTAGGTGCCAGTGCAGGAAGTGTACTTTTAAGGACATCTTACAACCCAAATTTTATAAGATCGTTGCCAATATCACGGTAATTTTCTACCTTTCAATTTCCCAAAAAACTTTGTGTAACATTTTTGAATGCTTGCTAAGCTGCTTTCTCCAATAGATTCTATAGTTCCTCAAAGTTTTCATCATGCATTAGGATCGTATTTGTGGATCCACAAATATTCTTTATTTAATTCGTGCTTCACTAATTTTAGGAAACTTCTGTTTTAAGTACATGAAACCAGGAGTATTGTCAACGGCCTTTACGAAATTCTTCATTAATCCTAGTTTGATATGTAACGGAGGTAAATAGATATTTTTAAGATTACACAATGTTTCACATTTTTCTGTTCAGAAATGAGTGATTCACATTTAAATCATTATTTTCTAATAAAATGGTATTTTCTGTCGATATTATCCCATTCACACAACAAACAAGAGTACTTTGGGTAACCAAGCTGCAGGCCAAGAATAAGTTCGATTAGCTTAAAATCACTCCAAATATTCCATTCGTACACTGCATATTGAAGATTTTCCAATATAAATTCAGTTTTCATATGTTTCTTTCATACTAGCAGAGTGAACCACAGGTACTGATGAGAATTTATTGCCACTATGCAGAACAGCTTTTAAAATAACTTTAATGCATCAACGAACAAGTACAATTCTGTTGGGTTATGTTCAATACAATCTTCATCTAATATTACATGTTCTGGAGGCTATGGTATGGGCAATTCTTCGCAGTGCGGAACTGGTCTCATTGCAGATTGCAAGTTAGGGTACAATACTGTATGTTCTGATTTTTGCGTAATCCCTTTAATGTTTGTTAAGCAGAAATAACAGTCAGAAGAGCGATCTTTGGGTTCCTTCCAAATCAGAGGGATAGCAAATGATATGTGAGGTGTAGCATTTTTGCATGCAGTGAGAACCCTTGAACACGATAATCAACAGATATGTGGGATCCAGGATATTATTTGATCCCCGACTTTATACCCAAAATAAAGTTCATAACACTTTTTTACTAATGGAGTAAGATTTCGCCTTTGGGACTTGAGCCCCACTTCGCCGCATAAATAACAAATATTATTAGGATGATATAAACAACTTCTAGGCATTTTGTAACTAACGACTAATTTAAAAAAATAAAGTTGTAAGTATGTAATACATAATAATTCAGACACACAAAGCATTCACGATAACGTGTTTACTGGTTCACTACTAACCCACAACCACCATCGTTCTGAAGAATGTGTGCTACACTAGATCACATTTGTACTTGTCTATGCACGTCTGAACCTGCACAACAGTAGCAACGCTATCCTTTGAGTTAGTTCATTTGGTTCCATCATATTTACAATGCTCTAGGAGCTTTTACTTGACAATGGACAAATTGACGAAAAAACGTTTTAAAATATTTAAAAAAAATTAAAATAACAAAAAAACTGTGGTGATAGAAAAATTCCAAATACATATTTGAAAACAGGATAAAAAACTGCATTATGTACAGCTATTGCTACTCGTGAGACAAAAATTATATTGACCAGTGTATTAGTTAATTTAGCTTGATGTCATTTTAGTTATTGGAATTAGGTTAAGCCATAAAATATTAGTAATTAGTAATTCAGAACAAAATTATAAATATAAGAAGAAAATAATTATAAATATAAAAGATAATCATTCTTTTTCCTTAATTTCGCAAAACGGTTACAAAGTTGCAAACTTCTATTACACAGCTTTTCATCTAGTTTGAGGTATAATAGCACCAATACAGATTTTAACGTGTAAATATGTTTATCTTAAGATTCAGTTACCGATTAGTTTTAACATTTTCATTTTAAATCGGATTGAAACAGGTTTGTAATATTTATTGTACTGAAAGAATCCTGTGAAGTTTAATTTCGTCGTGGTTGGTAATTTTTGACAATAATTTATGTTTCCCTATAGTTTATTATTTTTTTAAAATTATAATAAATATTTTTAATGTAATTCTTGTAGGTACATAGAATTAACTTTTTTTGCAGTAAAAATTTTAATCAATTTCAATCTAAAATTAAGAAAGTTTGAACTTCCATGCTGGTAACGAAAAAATAGATTTCAGAAATTTCCTAGATATTTGATTTAACAAGAGACTTTTTTACAGTTGTTTCTTTTGGGAATCATAATAGATATATTTGTTCTATTTTTTTCAATTTGCTCTGAACAGAAAACAAGCGAGAACTGAGACACAAGAAATTCTATAGTGAGATTCTGAAGGGTTGTGAAGCGCATCTTCCTTTTCTTTACTTTTCTTTACAATATGAACGGTTCAATATAAACGGTTATGTAGTTTAAAGTTTTTTATATTTTTGCAGTTAAAATGAACTGACCTACGCATAATCTCCTGTTTTATTAGTATTTATTAAAGAATAAATCCTACCAGGATATGTACTGCGAAAATATATTTTGCGAATTATTTATAATATAAACATTCTCTTCGTGTTAATATTTTACATTACTAAATTTTAAATTACTTATTTATTTACATATTATTGAACACTTTCTCAGGATCACTGTCGGTGAACACGCTAGTGAAACAATTGCAATGGCCATTAGTAATTGTTTTAGTCAAGAAAAAAAAAAAAATTTCTTTACCGCCTTAAACAAAAGCCAGCGACATAGTCAGGTTAGTCTTGTAAGACAGATCATCCAGAAATAGACTTATCTGAGATCATTAAAATACTAAAACGAACACAAAATTACAAAGGTGTGCAGACCCCTTGCCGCTTAAAAATTCCATTTATAAAGAAATATTGCCATATCTTCCAAAACGGCTCTAATATTCCCACAAATATTAAAAACTCAACCTTAATGAAAATTCGGCAAAAAATTTATAATTCTAACTATATATTTATTATACATCGCCCAGGTTTACTTTTAAGCCATCCTTTTTTGCTTCTTTTTCCATTTTCCTGATGGCATCGACCTCGAATTCCAGAGTGTCTGAGGCTACGGAGATTTCCGATCCTCTGCAGTAAATCAGTAAATCCCGTAGGATAATTTGCTACCGGCATCAGATAATACCCGCTCAGGTGATGTGGTGAGTATGCATCACAAACAAGACTTGATGAACTTTCTCCTAAACTGTGTGGGGTGGCGGAAATTCTTGCCCTCTCACTTGTCCAAAATACCGCTCTCACGAAATAAACGGACGTACATCCAATTTATAGAACCGTGCCTTTATTTTCTCCGGGTACTTCGGTTTACTAAAGATCAGTAAACTTTGCATGTGATGTGGAGGTGCAGTTTTCCCGCTTCAATGTAAGTTTAATTGTCGACATGCAACAACTTCTTGTCCAAGTATCTCTTCGAAAATGTCCTTCTCGATGCAGTTCAGCAAGTCCCTGCACACGATAACAAACACACTTTTAAGTATTTAGCTTACCGAGCGGCGTAACCTCAATGACAAACACTCAAATTTTCTTCACCATAAGTAAATATGAGGACTGTAAATTGTTGGCGGTTTTAACAAACAGTCCAACAGCGGTCTTTCTATCCTCCTTTAAGGCTTCTCAAGCAGCTTCCATGATTCCTGGAGCTATTCTAAATGGACTAATCTTACAAAACTATCTTTCTTACCTTTTAATAACCAAATATTTTGGTATCGCTGCGTTGTCTTTCAGTCAAAACTTGGTTTCATTCGTCTTTTCAACTTTCATAAGCTCTACGCTCTTCGTTTACTTCGCTTGTGAAGATTAAGGCTCTCGAAAACGAGGGGTTTTATGTAAAAACTCTGCCACAAAAGTTGTACAAATTGATATGTCCATAAAAAACTGTCGCCAGTTAACATGTCACTAGTGTGCGAGAGGCAGTTTGGTATGGCCCGAATCATTAATCCTACTCGTGTTGCTCCAGTCAGCCACCTCCCACAGATTTAACTTGGCCGTGGTGTCAGGTACTGCTTGACCCGTTATACCAACATCCAAGGCCTTGCATGTAGCAGTAAGGGCCCTAGTTCCAAAGTTTTAATCCAAAAAATAAGTTTTCTAGTATAAATACAGACCTGAGAATTAAAAGCAATTCTTTAAAAACATGTTTGTTGAGTGTATCACTTTATGGTAGTGAAATATAGTTATTACGAAACACAAAGGCTTTTAAAATATGATGCTGAAAATTATGTTGGTTGATAAAATTCGAAATTACCGAATTTCATAAGTATTGGAGAAGGTATCAAGCATAACCATGCAAACAGACGAATTAAAGTGGTGAGTGGATGGGTTATGTAACTTCAATACTGAGAGTTTTTAATCATTTTTACATAGATATGAAGTTGTGTATGCAAGTACACATACTTTCCATTCTATTGAATGCCATAATTAATTTTCATTTTTACAAGTAAATAAACGATATAAACTAATGGGTAATTTTTTTCTTTTTTTAAATATTTTTTGGGTCAATAATAAACGATTAGTTTATTTAAAAAAACCTTCTCCGGATCTTTACAGAAGAGTAGTGTAGTAACTAATCTCTTTAAAATAGTCTACTATATATTTCTTTTAAATATAATTCTTTAGATGCTTGATATTTTTTCCATTATCATTATCGATGTTGTTTTTTTTTTTTTAATTTAGTATTATTACTCCAAAACATATAAGCTATTTGACTGACAGAAACATTTAAAAGTTTCTTTCTGTCGACCTGAAATTAAATTAAGAAACTTCTTTAATTATAACTTGCAAATAAACTAATTTTAAACAAATTATCGCAAACTTTAGTTTTTCCGATGTCTTTTATTTTAAAAAAGTATTCGATACCTTGTATCAGATCTTATTTTTTTCATTGTTTATTATTTTCAACATATGACTTGAAATTTTATGATATAATTTTATCGTTATATACTAATGTAAAACCATAATGGCTTCTATGAGCAACATCCTAAGTAGAACAATATTCCAGCATCCTAAATTACAACATAGAGTTTTTATGGAGAAACCACTGCTGTACCTTTTAATAAAAAGAGGTATTACAACGCTATTTAATTTTTTACGTTCCTTCAATTAAAAATCCTAGGTGGAATAATAGAAAACTTAAAATTCATGACGTTTTAAGGTGTGGATGATATTTACGCAGAAAGACGTCATTCTTGTGTTTTATGACAATGATGGACCTTCGCGAGTCTCTTGTGAGTCCATAAACCGAGTAACTTTAGTTTCTGTTGGTGCGTTTTTTTGTTTTTTTTTTTATATTTACTTCAATATTAAACAATATTTTGAATTTATTAAATAAATAATGTATTGTAATAACTGTTTGTTTACCAATTAAGTGATTTACATAATAGTCAAGGGGCCTCCCTTATTTTTAACTTCATGTAGGATTATTTCATTTGCTAGAGCCATTTATATTTTGATAACTGATTCACATAAAGAAAAACATTATACGGATGTTAAGAAGACCGGTATAACGGACCTGACTAACGTATTTTTATCAATTAAGAAGAAAGTAGTTGAAAATATAATAATGGCAGGAATTCTGAAAGGGGCTAAAAGAAGCCCCTTTAGTAGAGATAACAGATCCGTTTAGCAATGATCCTTTGTAATACTTCTTACTGACACACCTAAACATATGATCGTTTCGGGAGAAGAGTTATCCGACCAAGGCTTGAAATTTCATGGGAAAATATGAGGGTGGACGATCATTCTCATGCTTTGAGTAGGGTTCGGTCCGGCAGGTAGAGAGGATAGGAGTATAAATACTTTGGGGAAGACCAGTTAAAAATGAGTTCTGCGAATCAGGCTAAGCGAGATGTTATTGATGTCAGTCTGCGAGATGTGAGTTTTGCGAGATGTCAGTCAACGAGAGTATTCTGCGAGGAGGTCAGTGAAGGAACGAATTTCTATTTAGGTTCGAAGCTATTACGGTGGCGTTACAAGTAATTCCAGTACATGAAAACAAAAAATGGTTCGGTGAGTTACTGTAAGACTATAAGTGAAAGAGATAATGTATTAAATTTCATTCATAAATTTAGGGTAGTTTTATTTGTGAATAGCAATTATATTTGCAGTGAAATAACTTTATACTTCTCTTATCTATCGTACTATTGTTATTAATACAAGACTAGTGGTGGAAAGTGTTAACAGTAACGGTCATGCTAATGTCTTTTGTCAATGGGACTGAATTCTACTTTTCATTATTTATCTACCTGTGAATAAATCCTGACGATTACTTTAAATTCTGTTTGGTATGTAATCACTGTTTATTATTATAATTACTTATATGCGGTTGTGATTACTATTTTCATTATTATTATTATTATTATTGATTTGTCTTATTTTATTTATGTTCTTAAATTGTTATTATATAAACATTTTCAGCTGTCAATCTCTCAATATCCTGATCGAGTCGCGAACACGCGACAGAATAATAATCCACGATGTAATGTTTCGTTATTATTTAAAGAAGCGTAAAATAAAAATTTTTCCCCTTAAATAATCAGTAACAAATTTTTCAACTATAGCGCATGCAGATTTTAAATTTTTAAAAACATATACAAAAATATGCCATAAAATGATGTGCTTTCTAATAAATTCAATTACGAGTTATTTATATTAAACGTTATTTTTCCGAACAACATTATTTCTCAAATTGGTTTTAATGCTTTAAGAGAGGTTTAGATGACTATTGCTAAGGATAAAGACACAAAAATGACAATTTTTGTGTTTTCTAACTAAAAAATTTCATAGAGAAATAAGGTTGCCATTTAAAAAAACATTATGTTTTCCCCACATATGAAAAAAGTTTTGTAACTCAATGAATGCAGATTTATTTTTAATACTCAAAATAAAATCGTAAAGGTTCCCCGTTTAACACTTCTCGTAGCGCTTCATTTTTGTTATGCCAGAAGTAGCCACCATTATTTAGTGCGTTATTAGGATACAGAGTTCTGTCTTATAATATAGATCTGTATGATCTATATCAATATTTGGAAGGTTGTGCTTTTGCAAAATAAGAGAAAAGAAAATTAAAAAAAAATAAATAAACAAGAAATCAAAGATTGCTTCTCTTTTTAACTTATTAACTATCTTTTTGTAACTGAGAATTTTTATCAAATTTTAGTTAAAATAGATATTACAGTGACTTCACTAGCCTTTGTTAACACAAGATTGCCACATTATCTGGACAACTATCTCTCTTAAATTAATGTAATGATTTCCAAGAAAAATGAGAAAATAGATTTATGAAATGAAATATAGTATTGATGTTATTTTGATAATTTGAAGGTAAATAATATATCTTCCTGTTTTAGTTACTGAAAATCTAAATTTATTTTATAAGTAAAAAGGACTGAAATAAATCATCGAAACGATTTTTATAATCTTCTGTTACTTGAATAAATTCAACCCACGCTTCATGAATTCACTGGCAGGTTGTGAGTTGCATGGAAACAACAATGTTGATGCGATGCATTCATTCTTCAGGCTATGTGCGAAAGCTTCTAGTATTTTCATTATCTATTTACTAAACGTGAACCAGAATGAAATGTTTTAATGAAGTTTATGAAGGATTCTATGATATTACGCCAGCAGCTGTTAAGAGGTTTATTACACGAGTACAACGGAATATTGCTAATTAGCAGGCGCAGTAGCACTTAAAGTAAATTTGTATAAATCGGGCTTGAACATATAAAAACAATTGGTATCGCTAATCTATTAATTTTTTATTTAATTATACCCTACTAAGAATTAGATGCTCTATCAAAATGTTAGCCCTACAAGATAAATTGTGTCTATAAAGTTACTATTTACATCGGTTAATAGATAAATTCATTAAAATCAATTTAAAAGATTTCGGTAAATTTCAGCTTTTTTCTTTTCCGTGTTCTAGCTTACGCTAAATAAAAATAGATATTTACATCCTTACATGATTAACTTAAGAAACGTTTTTCAGATAAATTTATGACAAAATAATAGATTCTTAAAATTTTCAGCCCTAAAAATAACAGAGGTCGGTTTTATAATCAAAATTTTAAATTTTTAAATGTAAATCGTAACAACTGCAAAATTGGACATGTATAATAATATCAGTTTTCTATTAAAAACAGATACTAGCAAGCTTTCATAATACACTTCTCCAGATAGTCTGTCAGTTACATTTTGTTTCAAGTTATTGTTTTAAAAGGCTTACATTCGGAACTACGAGAAACAACAAGTCCATTGATTACGGAGGTGCATAATTAATTTATTTTAAACACACAATATTGTTTATCTTAAAAAACAGAATTTAGATTAGTGTATTACAAATATTACCTACATATAAAGATAAAAAGAAAGGAGTAATCACTTATGGTAATCTACTTTCTTGAAACTAAGCTGACGCGTTTTATAATTTCATCACTTTCATTACAGATTCATGTTAGTGAATTTTATTTAAAGCTTACGTCTAGAAATACAACTAAATATTAATCAACTTTGTCCGTAAAAAAATATTTGGAGGTCATTAATATCAAATCAGAAATAAAAAATATTTTAATCATGCACTATTTAAAAATTCTGGGTTTTTTCTTTTGGTAATTTAATTAAATTGTTATCCTTAACCAACATTCTCCATACAATAGATTACAAAATGTTTTTTTCGGAAGTGTCATAATTTTCCCAGTACCATTATCGCTGTTTTGGCTTCTAACCGTATTCTCATTGTGACCCGTCCTGTTAAAATGCATTTTATTTCAAATTTTTAATTTAAATTTTACATTAAAATCGAAAATTAATGTAACATGGGGATTGTTTTTAACAACGGAGCAGTTTTACTCTCAGTTGAATTAAAGTGTAGAGTCTTGTAAGACAGGATTGCAAATAATATTATTAAAAATATAAATAAAATGAAAGGAAGTAAAATCCATTCTATTTTTGGTGAAAAGTAATAAATTATAGATTTAAAGGAAATAAAATAATAGCAACAAAAGATGATATTAAAAAAATAATTTTGATTTTGAAAATGTAATAAAACAAATTTATGCCAAATAATTTCAAATGAAATATATAATTGAAAAATCAAGTACTCTTTCTATAGTAAGCTATTATATCTATCAAGGATTGATCATTTATTAAAATTATTTATACAATTATCAGTGGTTGCATGTCAAATTTAAAAACAGTAAAAAATTGTCACAGAAGTCTATATTAGAAAGAAGTAAAAATAGCAAATTACATTTTTTTAAATTTTACCTTTACTTTTTGTATTAATGCTGCCAAGTGCTATTTTCTGACGTAATTCCTGGTAATTTCTGATATGAGAAAAATAGTTAAATATCAAAGAACATGTTAAAATCAGTAATCCCTGCAGAGTCTGCTTCTGAACATCGAAAACAACCGTTAATAGCAAAATTTATACAAAAATAAGCAATAAGAACTTCTGTTTTCAAGATTGAAAGTTAAGAAAAAATATGAGTTAGGTAAAGGAGAGAATATACTCGTAATACCAAAATATTTAAATACATAGTAGCAGAATTTAAAAGGTTAACATCTTTCTTAGATATGATCATCTTATAACAATTTTTTGGAGATCTTAAACGCACCTTCTGGTAACTAATCTTGTATTATTACTTCTAATTAACACAAAACGTCTCTTTTGATTTAGAAACGCTTTTGACCTACTAGCAAAAATCGGAAACATAAATGAGTAGACAGGAATAAACGAGGATGGGAGGAATTCCGGGTGATTTTCAGTGACTTAACAAATATAGAAATATAATACAAATAATACGAAATTAATGAAGAATTCTGGAAATGTGTAATTATACAGTAAAAAACTTATTACATTATCTAAATGGGAATGAGTATGCTGTTTTACTTCAGTAAAATATTCCTTCACAGCTTTTCTAATAAGCTTAAACATTTTTTTATAGAAAACTAATTATTGGAAAAAAAATTATAATTAACTATACATTCAAACCTACAAATTCCAGATATATAAAAACAGCGAAATTAATATATACATACACCTTCGTTTTAAAGTAAGTTAAATCGCAATTCCAAGTTACTAAACCAACTACTAACCAAATATGTACAAAGATTGAAAATTTAATCATATTTGGTTGTTGACAATGGTAGTGGTCTCAAAGCTTTAAGATTTATAAGTTAATTTGTACCTTCCATTAAACAGTTATGAATGATATTTAAAATCTGAAAAAAAGAAATAATAGATATATGAAATTCGAATTTAATATAATTTTTCGATATTTTTTTTTAATTGTATATTATTGCATTGTATTAGATTCAAGGAGTACATAGGAAACCTTCCTCACCTGAATGGGGACGGATGCTCCTTATGGAAGGCTACAAAGGGACTGCAACAATTATCAGGAACGCTCCCCGCCTTACAGAAGCGTACTGGATCGTGGACGAGGACTGACAAAGAAAAGGCCGATCTGTTTGCTTCACACCGAGAGGTAACGTTCCGACCCCACGATGAAGAGGGCTCCAGTGATGTGAATGTTAACGACTTCCTTCAGAGCCCGATGCCAATCAGCTTTCCGATTAAACCGATCTCTCCAAGGGAGATAATGAAATTAGTCAACCAAGGAAGACGATTAAGGAAGGCCCCCAGGCTTTGACTTAGTGACGCACAGAATGCTTGTCATGCTACCCCTTAAAGGCATCATCAGGAGAGCATCACCTAGGAGAACATCAGGAATCTGTTTAACGCTGTTCTACAGACGTCTTACTTCCCAGCGGAATGGAAGATGTCGCAGGTGGCGATGATTTTGAAACGAGGGAAGCCTGCACAGGAAGTTTCTTCTTACAGACCAATTAGCCTGTTACCGATCTTATCTAAATTGTTTGAGAAGCTACTACTTCACACGCTTAGGCCAGTGTTGGAGAGTAAGGGGATAATTCCGGACCATCAGTTTGGGTTCAGGTGTGGCCATTCCACAATCGACCAATCCCATAGAGTCATCAGTGGATGTCTGGAGGAGCAGAAATTCTGTTCGGCGGTGTTCTTAGACATCCAACAGGCCTTTAATATGGTATGGATACTTGGCATACTCTACAAGTTAAAGCTACAACTTCCTCAACCCTACTTCCTAGTCTTGCGGAATTATCTTGAGGGACGTTTTGGTCAGGTGAAATGTAATGAGGAGTTTTCAAGGTTCTATGAGTTTGGGTCGGGTGTCCCTCACGGCAGGGCCCTGTGTTGTATTCCATACACGCTGCGGACATTCCGGTACTGGATGATTGCATCGTCGCCACGTTCGCTGATGACACTGCTAACCTGGCCGTTAACGAAGATCCTGGTCTAGCCTCGCAGAACCTGCAAATGGCGCTAGATCGTGTCTGCGTGTGGCAGAAAAATTTAAGGATTAAGTTTAATCAAGGTAATTCGAGGCACGTCACATTTGCTATGCGGGGAGGTGACTGTCCCGGTGTGTACTTTGATGTGACTTTGACGAAGACTGTGTGGTATCTGGAACTTCTCCCAATTAGTTGGATGATTAGTAAGTTGAGATAACGATTTAGTTTACTTTAAAACGAAGGTATGTATATCAAATTTTCTGCGTTTATATTACTGGAATTTGTAGGTTTGAATGTAAAGTTATTATTTTTTCCAATAGTCAATATTATATAACTTATTTATTTAAATTCTTTATATATATATATATATATATATATATACAAATATTATTTTAAATGTAATATATTTTCCTTAAAAATGTTACCTTTATTAATTTTTTGGGTTAACCAATCAACTATACTAACTTATAAATTAAATACACAAAGTTTCACTTAGAATTCTCTAAGTTTCCTCAGGTGACAATACATATTTTTACACACATCAAACCAAATTTTCTTACCTAATCGTATATATATATATATATATATGGAAACATTTATTTTTTTCTCCTTTTTTAGACTTTATGTTTCTTCTGTTCTTTTGAACTGATTAGTTCATTTTTGTTTGTAATTTATTTGTATTACTTAAAAAAATTGGATCTTTCAAAAATTACGAACTACATGTGTATCTTAATAAACTGTTTGAATTAAAATCTGATCAAGTGATCTAATACGACCCATAGATCATGTAACTTCGTCAGTAAAAATAATCATTTCCTGTCCAAGTACATATTCTCATAGGTTTAGGAAAGATTTAGTTTGATTATTCATATTGAAAAATTTCTGAAAAAATGTTGAATATTTTATATGTTTAATATTTAACCAGTCGAAATTAGCAAACAAAACTGATTATTAATAGGATTTTCATGTTATAATACTAGAACTCAAGGTTGCTAGTATCAAAGTTTTTTTTTTGTAAGCGTTTATTTATTGATGACGATTATTTATTGGTACGACGATATGTACTATGGAATGTTACGACATCGTACTGATTATATGAATCGTAGAAAATATTAAAATATTTACTTATGTTTTTATACTTTTAAAACCCAATTATGAAAAGATATAAAAATAAAAATTTAATACTAGTTTAAATGATATGTAACGTTTGTCTGAAAAACTAAATTTTCGATTTTTGAAAAGTTGGTTCAGAAACGTCAAAATTTTAAGAATACAAGGAGAAACAAAATGTTTTTTTGTAGATTCATTATATAAATAGGCTATACTTTTATAACTTTTTCACATTTTAATAATAAAATGTACGTTAAAATTTAGTTATGTTTTGGTGGTATATCTATTTTTGTTAAGTTTTATTGAAAAAAAAAAAAAATATCTAATAAAGAAACGACAATTAATAGTTCAATGGAAAAATCGATTGGGAAAAAAGATATGACTAAACATATATTTTGATTTGCTATGAAGCGTATTGAAAAGTTTCACATTCATCGGCTAAAAGTTGAGAGATTAATATAGGGTTACAATATGTTATTACTGTAACCGGCGGAAACGTGGTACTCGTCGTTCTACCCTTCTGCCAGTACTGTTCGTGTAAAACCACTCCCACCTTTTCAAGTTATGCCTAATTGACGTGTTATACCGTACATTATCATATATTATATACATTACGTACGTATAATACATAAAGGCCAACGTAATAATATATTATGTACTCATCACTGATACGTTTACACATTGTAACACTGTTATAAACTATTATTATAAGGCTTTTATTGCAATGTATAACCCTGCCTCTAATTTAACAGTACTCAGGCCATACTTTACTTTGCTTCTAACGTCAAATGTTTGTTATTCTTGATATCTGATGAAATAAAAAATCGCATGCTCAGCCGGTACTTTTTTAACCTTACCGTCGGAGTCCTTTAATATTGTTTAACTCTCTTTTTTTATTAATCTCATGAACTCCGGCTGCAGCATTAGCTATTAAAAAATGTTCACTTTAAAAGAAGGCATCGTAGATTTAAGAGTAAGAAAAAAATTAATTTCATTCACTAGTTGTGTACTAAATCAAAATAAAACAATATTGGGCCTTTGTATTATTAACTTGAAGTAACGTTTTAAAATCACTAATTAAGTTTAAATACTAACATGAACATACTCTCGTTTGTTCAATTAAACAAGAATCCTATCGTAATAGTCTTGAAGTATGTTTTATTCGAAGACTGTTTTAGAGATAGTCTTCAGATAAGAATATGTATATTTTACGATTTAATTATGCAATAAGAACCTCTGATATATTTAGTATACAATTAACGTATTGTATTATCTGTATTATTTTATATTCTGTTCGATACTTATTACTACTGGATTAACAACTTTAATAACAGCAAATTCAGGTGAGTGGAAAGTAAAATTCAATATCATTCCGCAGGTAAATAATTTTTTTTTTTTCATAAATGCGTCTTTAATTAGTTAACGATCTCTCATTAAATGCATAATGCTTTACAGAAAAAAGTGCATAAAATAGTGTTTTAAAAATTAACTCTGGAAGGTCTTCATAGACAAAAAATAAATTGTCGAGTACAATTTATGCGCTGCTATTTTGCCCGAAGCTGAGTACATCTAAAAGCTCCCTTCCCATCCAGTTAGGTAACTTTCATTTCATATTTAATTTTTAATCTGCTGCCGGCTGAAGTAATGTTTTTTTAATAATTTTAAAAGTCTATTCTCTTAAAGTGTTTAGATTAATTTTTCAAGCTTAGACCAATACAGTGGAGTTAGTCTGCTACATTTAATGTTGAAAAATTCTAATAATATTAGAACAATTAAAAATAGTCTGTGTATTAGCGCATAAAGATGGAGAGGATATCAACCGTTCATTAAAGTAACGCATGCAAAGCCAATTTAGTTAATAATGTAATTTATTAATAGTGTTAATTTATAACATTAAATTAAAAATAATTTATGAGAAAATATGTTTACGAGAAAATATGATGGGTCAATCTTTACCTTGCTTGTTTAGTTTTTATTATTTTCTTTTCACACATAGGATTTCACTCTACAGTTTAATGCTTAAGATTACCATTAATCTTATATTACCGTTACATGTTTCTTAAGAATCATACGAACGGAAAAAGTTTAGTATGTAAGTTTAGTATGGTTTAAAAATAATTGCTTTAAAATTAAACATTTAAAAAACACGATAGTAGATTTCTTTAAGAGTAGAGTAAATTGATCCTATTAATAAAACATTAGATCATAAATTTATAAAGAAAATGTGACATTAAATGAAAAGTACCAAGTCACAATTAAAAAAAAACAATTAAATTGATTACGAGAACAGTTGATATGTGCAGATTGTACACATTTAGATATCACATATTATATCTATATAATATCTACATATTATATCACAAATGCAGATTTTTCACGCTAATGAACGTCCTTTTACAACACAAGACAATAAAAAAATAAACATACTAATATCGTTCATTTTGATCACATTATGATAAACTTCATTAAGCAAAAAAGGCTAAGTAACTTCATCCAGAACAATACCTGTATCTCGTATGGTAAAATTTATTTTGAAACTGTACTGGCAACTTTCAACGATAGTATTTAGTAGTGAGTGTTACTTGTTTGATGTTTCTGTTAAGTCAACATTGAAATTAAGTCAAATAATGAAGGATTGTTCACTATTCACTTGAATGCAAGAGTACCATTCAGTTGCAAGCAATAGTGGTTTAAATACAAGAACTGGTTTGAATTATACTAGTTCATGTGTAAATCGTTCTAAAAATTGTACTGTTCACCAAATAAGCGCTAAAATCAAATCATTTCTGGGATTCTCAGTAGAATTAAAAAAAAAAAAAATAGTTGTAATGTAGTTTTTTTTTATTTTTCATTATTTTGTAAATTTTAAAATAAAGTTCTAGTCACTTGCATAAGTCATTGCTGTACGAAAATTCGTGATCTCTCTATAGCGTTATTGATAATTAATTATTATATAATACAATCAATCAATATAATACATCATTTTCATAATATTGTGTATCAATTTAATATTCAATTGCAATAAATAATGCTCAAAAATTAATAGTGAAAATGTTAAAATCTTTTTAAAAGTAATTTAATGAGAAGCTATTTTTAAAAATAACAAAAAAAAATTTTGTTTAATGTATTTATTCACTTTTATGCTGAAAATTTCTTTTTACTCAGCATAACATAATATAAAGCTGGCTAGACCGGTTAGACCTTCAGGTTTTATCAACAAATTTGGAAGAAGACGAAGGAATGATACTTTCATTTAAAATTCTTTCATTATTAATGTAATAACTTTTCCCATTCCAGTAATGTTCTCTTCTATTCTTTCTCAAACTTTTATCCTTAAAAAGTATTATTAAATATTGATTTTATTCGAATCACATATCGTGTTTTGTTCTATCATTTATTGCTCTTCTGAAATAACTTGAAAATTTGAAAATGCTTGTTCACATAACATATAACAAACTGATTGTTAATGTATAATTGGTAATTCTGTAAAAGTGTAATTAGAAAACTGAATTAAAAATAAAATGTTACATTATTTAAATTATCTTTAAAATGCGTATGTTAATTAAATCTACAACTTATAACATATTATCATAGTAATATTATATAAAAATATTATCATAATACCATATGAATTATCCACGTGTAGGTCAGTCGAAAAAGGATTTTATAGAATAATTTTTACAGCAGTAGTTGTTTGTTTCAAATACTTCGTAAATCTCCTACATAAACACATCCTTGCAGGAATCAATAATTCCTTTATGTTTTCAGCCTCCATTTTTATCCAGCTTACAGTAGCTTTATTTAATTCTTTCATAGAAAACCGTGTGTTAAAAGAAAAATGAAATTGAATTTCATTTACATTTGATTACAGTTATTTCTGAAAACTAAATTTAATCGATATACATATATTTTTTCTTTATTAATATATTTGATTATTTACAGTTCAGTAGTGATTTTCGCAAAGTTATATTATGTTTATCTTAATAACATTTTCATCGCCAAATTAACATACTCGCGGACACGAAAGTGACCGATATGCAATTTAATATTTAACATGAGGAATGGGCGTAACCAGGACCAATTCTCCGGTTCTCAACGTAATTGAGGTACACCGATATCATTTTCGTGTCCGCGTGTGTGTTAATTTGGTGATGAAAATTTTACTTAAAAAACATAATATAGCTTTAAAAAAATCACTACTAAACTGTAAATATTAAATATACTAATAAAGTAAGTACAGTGAAACTCCACTATAACAGGGGTGTCACGTAAGCACCCCGATGGGTGCTTACGTGACACCCGCGTTATAGGCTAACCGCGTTATTTCGAGAAGTAAATTTTAAATAACAAATGAGAATGAAGTCAATGTGGAAATGAGTCATGTGCATTCCATAATAGTTTTTCCTATTACTGTATTAGAATCATAGGTTAGTTTTATTGAATCATGTTTTTGGAAATTCCAAGGATTAAAAAATTGGTCGTGACTAATTGACAAATGTTACATTAGAAGCGTATTGTTGACAATTTCAAAGGATCTGTGGTGGCTTTTACACCGATATCAAATACAAGTAAGGTGACTAGAAATCCCACTTTACTTTTTCAGAAATTCAGATATTTTTTGAGGGACAGGTATATCCGCAGTATATCGAGCTACGTTATAGCTAGGCAGTACTGCATTTCTTTAATAGCGTTTTAAATAAAATTATAATAATTAATTAAATTATATATTTATATAAATTTGAAATTTATTTGTTTGAAGAGACTGTAAAGCTGCTGATATGGAATGTAATTCATTTTTCATTAATGTACTTATACTTAGAAGAATATATTAATAAACAATACGATTAATTATTTCTACACAATTATCTACTCAACCAGTACATTATTTTATGATACAAAAAGTAAGTTGATGGTGTTTGGTATGTTTTGTTTTAATCAATTTAAAATTTATTTCACAAGTCCATTAAATAATTCAATAATTTGTAGCGCTTTATGCCATTCAATTTTATTGCAACTAGAAATCTATAAAAAGAAAATGAACTTTTTTAATTTATTGAGCAATATGAAATTTTGATTTTCCTCACCTACATTTTATTGTATCATATTTTGTTGAATTTCTTTTATTTTATCTATTTGATTATTCATTTATGACAGATGAAACGAAAATGTTCAATGTTAAAAAAGCAAGTGAAAACGTCCTTGGTTATTGTCAAGCATGTATTAGATCAAATTTTCTGATGCAACCTGTCTACCAGTAAAGTCTTTCTAGGTTTCTAATTTAGCTGGGATCCATGGCGCGACATTCTTGGCCTCTCATCAGGAGGTCCCGAGATCGAATTCCGGTCATGCATGGTATTTTCACACACGCTACAAATCATTCATCTCATATCCTCTGAAGCGATACCTAAAGGAGGTCCCAGCGGTTGAGCAAAGCAAAAAAAGAAAATCATTTAAAAGTAATTATAATATGAATAATTTACATTGGTAAGTATTCAAACAAATAAGAAAACTTATTTAAATATTACAATTGTATATATTCAGTTACACCAATTTATATTATTTTTATAAACAGGGATTAATATTTGTTTTTATGACAGATGTAGCCTTAAGGAATTTCTTTCACTCATAGATTTTTTCTTTCTAAAAAAAAATCAGCTTTATTATACGAAGGATAAAATTCTTTTGACATAGAAAGATGAAATCACATTTTCGAATTTCTGAATCTTAATATTTCTTGTATGAAATCAGGAACCAAAATATTTTCTGTTTGTTATTTTCAAATTATAAAGTTTTTAAAAGTTGTTTGTATACTCTTTGTATAAATGAGCATTCAACGTTTTTACGTTACATTACAGATTTTCAACGATTCTACTATAATTATTGAAATTTTATTTCAAATAACAACGAAAGATGTCAATTATACAGATTCTTTCTAAAGATCAAAAGGAAATGTGTTGTTATTGAATACAGCTTAAGTTGATATAAAAATAGGTAATTTTCTCTCCGTATCTCCCGCTATATCTTAGCGTTCAATACGTCAAGATTTCTTTCTATTACAAAAAATAAACAGTCATTTTTTTCAGTGGAAATAGAAATAATAAACTTACTTTTCGCTCTCTTCTTTCTTTTTTTTTGTTTCAATATACGGTGTGTATTTTCTTTCACTCTAAACAAAACTTTCCTCTCTAAATGAAAAGCTATCCTAAAATTTAAATAAAGAACTAGCAATTTATTTACCGCAGTAAAAATTTAATTTACCTTATTTTAAATCATTTATAGTATTCATCATAGGGAAAATTAGGAAGGGTAATAAAATTTTTCTATTAACAAATGACATTAAGAAATTGACTATGTAAAGTCATATGTTTACTTCTTTGTACGAAGTAAAGGAAGTATTGTAATCGCCAAACATTTCGGTTTTCATATTTTAATCGAAATATCCATTTTGACCATCCCTGAATCTACTTTGAATAGTTTTGACGTGACATCTTTACGTATGTATGTATGCATGTATGTGCATATGTATCTCGCAAAACTCAAAAACGATTAGTTGTAGGATGTTGAAATTTTGGATTTAGCACTGTTATAACATCTAGTTAAAAGGAAGGTGGACACTTCCATTTGATTGCAATCAATTAAAATTAAAATTTTAATTATGAAATATTTTGATTTTAAAGGGAAGGTACATTAGTACGAATCAGACTACACAAGAATAACACATACACTGACGCATGCACACCCAATCTTTTTAAATCGCAAAAAAAATTTATATTTTAATTCATTATTCTTCTGATTTTGTTGAAAAATATTCAACCTAAGTCGAAGTTGATCAGTTGGTTTATTTGTTTTTGCTGCCAATCATTTAATCGCTCTTTGCTTTCATATAATTATTCCGATCTTAATTTGTGCACACGTTCTCTAGTTTTCAAATTTTTTCTCTCTTTTTATTCATCATCCTCTCTTAATCTTTTTATTCTTTGCAACATTTTCTTCCACTTTATTTTTATTATCTTCTCTTAATCGTTTTTTTTTTCTTTGGTTTTAACATTTTCTTCCTCTTTATATTTATCACCTTCTCCTATTTTTTTATTCTTTCCTTGTTCTTAACATTTTCTTCTTCTTCATATTAATCAATTGTTTTTTTTGGGTATTTTCTTCGTGTTATCTTTTCTTATCCTGCATAATTCTTTCTTTTTCATTTTTGATTATTCAGCAAATAGTCCAATAATAAAAACTGAATATTTTACACCGTAAGGTCGAAATTAACATTTTTAACCAGTATACAAGAGTTCACCAAACGGAATAGTGAAATTATTTTTACTTTTATTTATACGACACATCAGAAATCTGAAACTTGTTAATCAACAACTAACGAAGATACGAATAATACTGATCTAATAATACGAGTAATAAAGGGACTGTTACTCTACCCTAATATTCCATGTATGATTGTTGAATTAATAATTGTGTAAATATTTGTTGTTAATAAAAACTAATATTTCAGCAATTGCGTAAATGTCCACTTTATTAAAGAATTAAAGGACCGTATCTTACTTTCAAATGAAATAAGTTTAAATGAAGTGGAGGAAAAACGTGTATATGTAATTTAATAGGCGTACATGGAAGTCATGTAGTGTCCATATCAGAATTTTATAGTTTGCTGTTGAAGTATTTTGACTTCAGAAACAGGTCTCACCTTTATGTAACTTAATCCTGTATAATGGAAATTTAATTTATTTGAAATAATATTAATACTTCAACGAAAATCATATCCAATTAGCACTTCCAATCTCCCTTCTATAACTTCCTTCTTACTAACGCCGCAACTTAAAATGATGTTCAATTTTTGACTGTATATAACGCTGACGTACGAAACTGCAGTAATCTTAATAAAATATCAGTTTATTTGATAAATTAAATTTATAAAAAAATTAATCATTTCAAAAAAAGAAATTACTTAAAACATAATTACGTATCATATGTAAAAAATTGTACATTAAATTAGCAGATTCATTTCCTGATAAAGAAGACGTCTATTCATTTTTCAGCCAGCATAAAATAAATCATTTAGTAATTTATGACATACATATTTTTTTAATTTTCTCACAAAAATTAAATAAAAAATATACGTATTTTTTGTGAAAATGTTATTTTGTCGTTGGTGGATGTTCAAGGACTAGAGGATGTAAAGTGTTTAAATTAAAATAGCCTTAAATTACAGTGAAAAGCATTTGACATATCCAAGAGATGAAAGATATAATAAAATTTCTGACAAAATGTCACTCTTTTTTGAACAACAGATTTAAAAGTACGCTTACAACACCCTGCACCATAAAAACTGCCTCTTGTCGGATTAATGATTTATTTTTACATATTATGATTACCGTGACACATATTAAAGTGACTTTTTACAATAAAATCATCGTTTTTTTCCATTGATTATGAATGTACACTGCTGAGCTGAACTGTATAAAAAGAAAGCTTGTAATTCATTTGTAGAACATTTTATTTTATCAAAGATGTAGTTTAAATAACTTCAATTTAAAAAAAAGGAATTTTTCTAAACGAAAGAAAAGTAAAAGAATTTATTTTTTACTTGTACATAAATATTTAAACGCCGTTGCAAACATAACAGTGGTGCCTAATGTTTCTGCTCTTATAATATCTTACTACTTTCTTTATTTTTACAATTGAATTGCATATAAACAGCTGAGCAGCACAAGAAAAATGGAAATTTTGAATTTACTTAATACGTTTAAATAAATAAACATTGTTTAAACAAAGAAGGGGGTTTAACCATACAAAAAACTCTTGTTGAATAAGCGCAATGTTTGACGGGAAATCGAATATATATAGTTTTTGATATACTAAGAAATTCGTTATTTATTTCTAAATTTTACTTATATACATATAAAATTAATTATCGTCTAAGTCAATTTATCTATTATAAAGTAGATTTGAGATAAGCAATTAAAATAATATATTTCTGAGAAATATACTTTGTACTGAAATATAATGACATAACTACTAGAATTATAAAACAATAGAATTTGAAAACATTGTATTATTATGAACGGAGTATACAATTAATACCCATGCTATTTTTTCTTATTTATAACCAGGATAGTTATGCAAATTCACAATTATCTATGTAACCTGTAAACCCAATATATTTTTAATTTATATGTAAAAAATCTTTAAGTTAAAAGAATAAACACAGCTTGAAACAATTTTCTGTAACCGATTTTACTTCGGTGGTAATATCATAGATTTTATAGTCAAAGCTGGAGCATTATCAGAAAAGAATTTAACGTACTGTTTCTAGTTCAGCCCTTCATTTTTCTGCAAAGAAGTAATCCAGGTTTTTAAAATCTCGTCAGCGGTAGTTTATGTTGATATCTCATCACAAAATCAATAATCCTCAATTAATGTACTTTGAAATACATACCGAATGCAAGCCATAAGCTAAGAATAGATTCTTACATTTGTACTCTCATTGAGTTGTTTGACGAAAAAATTACTATTTTTGATTTGAGCTATTAAATTCTTTAAACATTTACGTCATGCTTTCAATCCTGCGGTGCGTAGAATTAAACTATAGTGGTGCGCGTTATGACATTATCTGAGAGTTGTACTGTATCTACGTTATCTTTTTATCTACGTTTCACCCAACGTACATGTCAACATACATTTTGCAGTAGGTAACAACAGATCTTCACCGATTATATGACGTTTCTGCATTTTGCTATTTTTAAGTTCAGTAAGAAAGATGCCTCAACTGCTTTTTGGGTACTGCCTGTAAATGACAACATAATTTTTTTGTACATTCTATTTGACTTTTTTTGAATAATCCTTTGGTTTGTTCCCTAACGTTGAATGTTTTATATTAAGATGCCATTTCAATAATGAGGGTTCCATAATTTGGTTAGAAAGAATTAAAAATATTACTTATTGAAGTCGTCTTTTATTATTCACAGCCCGTGAAATATACTCAGGATTATATTTTATTACAGCTTTTTGCATTTCAGTACTAGTAATGAAGTTTCTATGATAACTAGGAATAACACATTTTTCATGCACGATATATGAACAACACTTCGGAATTAATATCTGTCAGAACTTAGACGACTGCTTTCTTGAGTGGTGGATTGGATTTCCAGGACCAGCATCGGCTTCCAAGAACACCGATAAACATCTTTCAAATTTTACCCTTTGAATACATCTCAAATATATGGTTCAGAGTACTTCACCGCTAAATGTAGAAGACCACCACCAAATTTGAAGAAAACTTCCAATATACCCTATATTTTTTAAAGAATGAGATAATCATCAAATCTTTGGCTATTACAATGTTTTGTCACTTGTGGGATCAATTCAAACATTTCCTCTAGAAAATTAAAAATAAAACTGGTATTCAATTATTTATGACTATTTAACGTTTAGGTAGAATCCGAAAATGAATATAAAGTTGAAAGTTTGTTTGTTACACTGTGTATTGCAATATACGAGCATGTTTGAAAATACCAACACACACACACACGTATGTAGCATGGAATGTTACCACATGCTGTGTTACATATCGGCGAGCGCGACGCTAACCGTTCAGATGTAAGCAGGACTATAGTATACCTACGCGCCAGCATACGAGTTCCTCCCCACCAACCCAGCTGACCGTACTTTGGCCCTTTGATGCTGACAAAGTTACATTGTGTCTGAGTCTCTATCTGTGTTTTGAGCTGTGGTTGTGTATGTACCTTCTGCAGTTCTGAGCGATTTGAATTGAGAGCTTTCGTAACCATCACTTAAACTTAGACCCGTCAATATTAACTTGTTCACGCAGTAGAAGGCGAAAATTTGTTCGGACACCCGCCTCAGCGCGGCGATAAACTGCCAACGATTCCTGGTCGTAAGTCCCCGTTACGAGTAAAGGGTATGCCTATAGTCCTACTCACGTTCTTTTAAGAACGAGGGCAGTAAACCGTGGTTTCTTGCCGTACGTTTACGTATTGTATTTAATCGATCCTGTATCGGCGAAGAGGTGCATAGTGTGACAGAAGAATATTTAAGGTCTCCAGCTGCCCGTGCTCGCCGCGAGCAGTTGTCACTTATGTGGGCTTGCCCAATTTAGTTGGTAGGAGGAAGACAGCAAGAATATCGTTGCTTAGCGTAGGATTAGGGAATCTTGGCCATGAAAGATTTCCAGGAGATCAGGAAGTCCAGGAAGAAGAGGAAGCCGGAGCCTGTACCTTCAAGCTCCTCTGAGGACGAGTCCAATACGATGGATACAAAGCAACCCAACCGGGTGAAGTCCAACCCTGCAGTCGAGGCTTTCAATAGTGCGAAGGGCAGACCTGGCAGTTCTGCTCCGCTGGCTAAAATAGTCCAGGAGGACCTGAACTACTTGTTCGAATTTCTGTCGCTTCTCGGCGGCGTTAGCGTGCGGACGAGGAAGACAATTCTTCCTCGTCTAGCAAAAATTAAGAAGGCGTTTTCTGCGTTAGCAGAAGGATTCGAGACCTTGGCTTCTCGAAGAAGGTTGAAGTCGTTCCCAAGGTGGTCCAGGTCCCAGGTCCCAGCGCAGCCCAGGTGCTATGCTGATGTCCTTAAGATATAAACCGGGAAGCCAGCAAGGCGGCGAAGAAGCCCGAGGTAATCTTCGTAAACAAGGTAGGAGGTTCGAAGACCACGAGCAAGGACCTCAAGCGTGACTTCCAGGTTTCCCTTCGTGACAACCGCAATCAGCTAAAGATTAGGGACATTAAGCAGATACTTTATGGACATTAAGTTGATACAAATGCCAAATCGCTTCTTTGGCAGACTGATCACAGATGATGGCGGCGAATTGATCGAAGGATTCATCATGCAGCAAAAAATTCATGTTTTTACTGTAGCCGTCGAATTGTCTACCTTCGCCGATGCAGTTGGTTTGGTACAATGGAAGGAGGACCGTCCATGGTACCAACATTGATGTTACCATTGGCAAGGATATCCCTGGCTGGATTCATCGACTTATCAGCCGATATATATATTCATCAACTAGTCAGCCTATGATAGCGAGAGTGATCATCGACTTATCGTTTTCGAGTTGGTACGTGGGCTGCGTTATGTCTGTAGAGGGAACGTTCCTGTTCAGCAGAGGCACGTTCTACACCGGTGAGTGGATTAACCTAGGTTTACAAATATTCTTGCAGCCAGGCTACGAGTTTTTGCTTGGAATCTGAACGAGTCGCCATTAGACGACCCGGCAGAATATTTTTCTTCTGCGATTATTGGAGCCGTTGAACAGTCGATTTCCAAAAGCACGGGTTGAGAGAAAATAGGTGGATAGTGGGACTCGAGACTTGACTGCGATAAAGCGGACTGTGTGATAGCTCAGGAGAGCCGCACAGCGTGAGGATGATCCCGATCGGCGTGCAGTTTTGATTGCGGATTATTACCGGAAGAGGAATGAGTATTTTAACAAGGTTAGGTCTTCTAAGCGTGATTTCTGGCGATCTATTGTACAAGAGCAGAAAAACAAAAACCCATGGGCTGTAATCTATAGAGTATACATAAGGTAAATAAAACATTCTTCTATCGGCTGTCTCATCCCAGGATGGAGTTGTAGACAAAGATCGGGTCCTCACTCATCTGATGAACGATCTGCTTCCAAATGATACCGAGGTTTGTGAAACCTCGTATTATCGACGTGTTTGTAGGGAAGTTGTAGGTTTTCACTATGAGAATATTTCTTCTGAACTGAGGCGGAAGTCCGCCAAGTAATTTGTAGCCTGGCTAGAAATAATGCCCCCGGATATGGTGCTATCACAGTAGAGATCCTTTTTCGCAGTTGCCAGTGATTCATGGTCCGTTGACTAGGGTTTTTACTAGGATGCTCTTTGCTGGGTATTTCTCAGCGTGTTGGAAACGTGGAATGTTGAAATTGCTCTTCAAAGGTGGCGACAAGGATCCCAAGTTCTTCTTACCGTCCTCTAACGCTTTTGCCTGTAGTAAGTAAGGTTTTCCAAAAGGTCTTGAACCTCCGCATTAATTTTACGTTGACTTCTAACCATATGCTGATGGCCGATCAGTATGGGTTTTGCCCCAGCAAGGGCACAGAGTACGAAATTCTTAGGGTAATGGATCTGGCTTCTTCCGGAGAGTGCAAATATATAATTGGCGTCTTTTGGACATACCCGGCGCCTTTAATAATTTGTGGTGGCCCTCTGCCTTGTTTCAACATCAGTAGTGTGGGTGCATGCTAAATGAGATCAGACCTCTCTCGAGCAATTTCAGCAACAGAACTCTCGTCCTTCGTGACGACAGCTCGGAAATAGGAAAGAATTGTCTAAAGGTTGTCTACAGGGCAATGTTCTAGATCTACTCGTCTGGGTCGTTGAGTTCGGATTCTCTCATGCAATTAAGGATGGCAAGCGGCTGCTGCATCGTGGCTTTGGCCTCACCACTATCTATTTGGCGCCATCCATTCAATTTCAATTCAAAAGAAGTCGGCGTCAGAAGTCGGCGGGTGAGACACCATTCCCTGGCATACAGACTTGAATCCAGTAGATATAGACCGAGTAATTGCTCAAATGTAACTGAAAAAGGCACTGGGGATTGATCAACTTGACTCGGACATATTCTATCATCTGCTTCCTGTCACAAGAGAGCCGCTTGGCAGTCTGTTCTCGGGATGCCTTAGCGGGGGTTGCTTTCCTACTCGTCGGAAGGTGGCTTTGATGAGGGTGCTCTTAAAATCAGGCAAGTCAGCAGTTATCGACCCATAAGCCTCTTGCTGATAATCAGCAAGTTGCTTGAAAGGCTGGTTGTGGAACGGCTGCGGGAAAATATCGATATGAATGATTTTCTAAATCGAGGCCAATACGGCTTCGATTTAGCCGTTTGCTAAATCGGCTTCGATTTAACCGGTGCTAACCCCATGAAAGGGGTTAGCACCGAGAATAACATCTTAAATGCTCTTGCTGAGGTGGAAAGCGCTGACTGTAAATATGTTTTGACAATTTTTATTGACATTTAGACAGCTTTTCCTTCCTTGTGTTGGAGTTCTGTTTTCTATGAATTGGAACTCCGCACTGTTCCCGTAGCCCTGAGGGCCATGACTATTTATCTATCCCTACGGCTCTGTTTAAGGATGCGCACCTAGTTGTGAAAAAATCAGTTACCAGGGAAAGCCCACAGGGTTCCGTTTTTGGTCCCTTGCTGTGGAATCTAGTATTTGACGTAATTATGGGATTGACATTCCCAGAAGGGGTCACAGCCCAGGTTTTCGCCGATTACTATCTCCTGTTAGTTCGTGGTAGTTCACGACCACATCTAGAAGACCGGGCGCTAGGGGCTTTGTCAACCGCCGATGGCTGGATGGGCATGCAAAATTTCAAGATTTCTCTGTCTAAGACGAAGTGTATGCGACTCAAGGGTGCAGACAAATTATTGTACGGTCGTAACCCCCATATTAAGTATAAAGGCTGTGTAATCAGCCGAGTTAGAGTTTTTAGAGGAGGCTTTTTACAGAGGAGGCTTTACAGCCTCGCGATGGAAGCATAGCAGCAAGAATGGCACGCCAAAAGTAAGCATATTGATTTATACAAAACTTGGGGTGACGGTACGCCTCTAGATCCTTTTTAAGTATAATCGGAGCCCAAGTGCTGTCCAACCACGCGAATTTGAACCAATATTTGTTTCGGTTCCACCTGACAGCTGATGAGCTGTGCGTCTGCGGGGAGGTCCAGTCGAACAAACACATGATGTTCGACTGCCCAGTATTTTGGGGGGGGCCAGAAGTTAGGCCACCCTGGAACTTAGAGGACAAGGGGGAAAATGCGGCGAGTCATTGTGGCATGAGCTGCATTGTCGGACCGTGTGGGAGTTCCTTGATTCCGTTGCTTTGTTCAACCGGCATCAGTAGTGTAAGAGATAACACTCCTAGTACTAGCCGTAGGAAGCTACCCTCGGAAAATGGCTGACCATCAGTTAAATAGCTCCAAGCGCTATAATATGGTTGGAAATTTACTTGCTGGCATTCAGCGACCTAGACGTGGCAGCAAATTGCTGTCCTTGATAGAATAAATTTTAATTTATTGAGAGGTCATGTATTTTAGTATGTAGACGGGGCGCGCCTACCCATTTTAGTAATATTTGGCAAGTGAGCGGTGGGACACGCAAGCAATTGTTGTAGGGTACCACGCTTATTCCACTCACGCAGTTAGGTAAGCTCTAGGAGGTAATAAGGATACTGATCGCTAAACCGTTTTGAGAAACAGCAGCCGTTTGTGGTACGGACATTCGGTTTTATGCTTTAGGCCGACCGAATGGGATGGTGGTGGGAGATTATGTTGCGATGGAGCAGAGTGGGAGTAGGTGGTCCGTCCGCCTTTTCCTTTTAGATCAAACCAGAGTCCGTAAACTAACCAAAATCTGGGGTATGAACTGAAGCTGAGTTCACTAAGGAAACTAGGACTGAATTTCGTTATTGGGAACAATATTTTTGGTGATATGTGGTTGTTTAATTTACCTCGAATTTCGAATCATTTACTAGAAATTGACTCAATAAAATTAGAACTAGGCGCGGGGTTCGTGCTTCCGCGAATTCGGTTAGCAAGTTCAGAGGGAAACGATGTAGGACATTCAAAATGTTCAGACGAGACCTACAGCGAAGGCAAAAACTGAGTTTAAAAATCACCGATGTAAATGTCTATCGAGGCATTTACGTCGGTCGCATTCCGTCGCGGCCTGACTTATTATTCTGAGATGCAAAAAGATAGAGCGCGGAAGACGACTCCCGTTAAAGCCCATCAGTGCTACGAACGGGAAGGGTGATGTAGCGGCACAAGCCGGTTGTCTTCCCCTTCGGGGTTGGAATGACCGTACAACACTCCTAGTTCAGTGGCGCTGCGGCCCCACCACTCGCAGGCGACTATATAAGACTCAAACTGCGCAGCTACAGCGATTATGTCGCGAACCATCACCAGGAGACGAAAAAGATAGAAAAAGAAGGTAATAGAGGTTCCCTGTCCGGCCCAACGTGGGACACGTCAGCAGTTAGTAATTCTCTGGAATATGATTAACAATCACATATGCAAAGATTTTACTTCAGTACGTACATATCTGTCCTGTTATTTTTCGGCAACATGAATCTTTTTAGGCATTCGTTTTTGTGGCCCGTACTGACAATTTAAAAATTTAAAATAATTAATATATATAATTTTTTTTATAATTATAACTAGTTATATATTATTTCATAAATAATTATTAAAAAAAGTAACTAATAAAGTATAAATAATTAATAGCACCGCAAGAAAAACAAATGAAATAAATATTTCACAAGAGTATAAAAAAATATATCTTTTTTCTCGTTATTTTATCAAAGTAAAATCTACGATACATAATCAAAAATTTTATTACGCATATGAATAGAAAGTAAAGTGTAAAGAATCATAAAACAAAGTATTAAGTTAAACGATTATAACAAAAAAGTGTTCAATTTCGTTGGCCTAATGTGGTAATGTTAAACTACGCAAATTTTATAGTTTATTTACTTAAACTAGTACTCAAAAAAATATTCTAAAAATGTTATAAAATAGTGATTAGTTTCTTCCAAAATATATCAAAATGATAAAAAAATATTTTAATATTATTTACACAAAAAATAAGTTTGTCGATTAAAAAATAATGAAAAATATTAATTTATAATCTTGGTTTATTCGTGATTTACGACTGACGGTATTTTAATGTAATTGTATTTGTCTTAAAAATCACCCCGTTTTGTTTAAAATTAATACGAAATAAAATTATACATAAAATATTTTTAAAAAATGGTATTTGAATTTTACAAAATATTTCATTTTTATTTTTGGCCTACTTAATACTAAAAGTTTAAAAGTTATAGTATACTCTGTTTGATGCTACAGAAAAACTGTATTATTTATACGTTGAACATCTATTAAAATTACAGTAAACCAATAAATTTTACACTATACCCACTTGAGGTGAAAGATAGAAAATGTTATAATGTGGTTTTTTTATACATTCTGAAGAAACTTTCAGGTACATTTTAACTTTTTATCTCAAATCGATTGTAAAAAAAATAGGACGATCGGGAAAATAAATCATAGTTATATTTCAAATGAATGTTTCTTGTCCTTTCTAGAGTGTGTTTCGAAAAACTACTTTTTTGCGTGTGTTAAAAGTCATAAAATATGATGTCAAGCGAAGTTTGAAATCAATAATTAGGAGGAGGTTTAGATTATGGTGATTGATGATTGTATCATTCTGTTAGTTACAAATTTCATATTATATAAATTAAAATTTATTTAATTTGCCTTGTTGAACAAGTATCTGACCAAAAAGTTATACCGTGAATAACATTTGGATAATATTGCTGAATGATACAAGTGTTTCTTAAAAGTATTTTGATTAAGAGGACGGACTCGCCTTAGATTAGAAGGAAATTATTTTTATTTTGTGATAAAATTTCCTAATATGCTATTTTATAAGCAAGCTCCCGGTAAGATATGAATTTAAATTTGTTGTGAGAATCTAAAAGTGCAATCAGTGAAATCCTTTTTACAAATATTCAAACCATTCTCCCAAAAATTTGTTTTTTTCTTAAATCAGTTATTGGCTATCCTGTTAAATTTTGAATTCATTACTTAAAAAAAACAAACTGAATCAAGCCGGGATAAAAATACTCTTTATTATAAAACTAATTTTATTTTGTACCTCTTGTAATTAATAAGTCAGATAGTGAACTAACTTCTTTTTCTACTTATATTTCAGCATTTAAATATTTTTCCACATCGGGATGTGTAAAAATTAAGCCTGCAAAAAATAAAATCATATATATACAAGTAATTTTTTTTAAGTAAATTATATTGATGCTTTGTTTATGCTTATTATATTTATGCTTTGTTTTTTAAACATCGCTTTAAAAGTTATGAGTCCATTTACATTACTCTGCAAAAATCAGGAATATTTTGGTTTAAAATCTACGTGTGATTTGGAATTTTTATTTAATTTCCATCAATGTATGATTTTTAAAATATTATTTTGAAAATGATAAAGTTTGCAATTTTTTTTTCAGCTGCTTAAAAGGCGGTTATCATCAAATGAATCTACGTTTTGTTTTTTTACATTAATTTTTGTTCGTAAATTGTTCCCCAATTGCAAATACTAAAAGTATTTTTAAACTTTTTGTAATATTTATTTGAATGTATCTTCTTTTCATTTTTTAATGTTTTTTTTTGTATGGTAGTATAAAAAAGTAACTATAAAAATTTCCCAAACAGATATTAATAAATTCGTAAAATATTGTTTAAAATTCTAAGAGTTCTATTGTTGTGGATTATAAAAGTTAATTACAATTACCTAGAAATGTTTGAATATTGAGTTATAAACTGAAGTTTCAAATTGAAAGGTCACTGTATATTGTTTATTGTTTATTCAATTAAATGTAGTCGTATATATAACTTGTGCTACGTGTCGAAATAGAACAAATTTGTGTTAAAACAACAATATCTTGTTAGTACAACTTTGTGTGATATTATTAATTTCTTTGAAGATTAATAAATTATTAAAGGCGAGAGAGATGTTAAACATAGGATGACAATGCCTATCGAATTCTCATTTAAACAGAAAAGTTCAGGTTTCAAAGGGGCTTACTGCAAAGGGAGCTTACTCATTTTGTAAACGTATAGCGAAGTCATTCGATTCATCAGAATTCATGATGAGTGGCCCGTGTGCCGTACAACAACTTGGTCTCATAGTCATCATCCCTACTGAACCGTTTGTGACTTTCCGTAGCAAAACTACCTGCTAACAATCTGGAACAAGTTTCATATAAGTCTGTTCTGTTAGAAGAGAACTTTGTTAGCTAAATTTTACCAAGTTACGAACAAACTTCGATAGCTTGCTAAGCCCTATGAAACATAACCAAAACTACATAACATAGGAAACACACAAATGAAAACAGTAAATACAAAACTTTTTTATGTGTCAAATTCTTATCACATTTACATGTATATAATTGTATTAATATCCTGTTAACGCAAAAAAACATGTTAACACGTCCAGTTGAAAGCATCATAAATATAAATAATTTAACTTTGTTATATAAACTTTTCTTTTGTTATAACCATCCGTAATCTTATTAATAAAGTGTATATTAAAATTATAACTTATTTTAACAAGAAAACAACTTAACATGATTCATTTATTCATATTTCAACTATCTGAGTGGAAATTACATTGGAAATAACTGAAAATTACATCGAAGAAAACTGGTGTAATCGTGATATAATTAGTATGAAATAATCATATGATTTTTAAAGCTAGTAGAGATTGTTTATATATATATATATACTAGCTGATTACCAAATCTTCTATTAGACATGAAAAGGAATCAAATTTACCTGTTGTATAAAATCTAAGAAATTCTATTTACAAATGTTTAAAAGTATAACTAAACTATTAAAATTATAAGGTAAATTTTTTTTACATATAAATATTAATTAATATTAATTTAACAGAAAATTTCATTACAAACAATATTTTTAATTTCCCCTTTAGGAACAGAATAAATGAAACTGGAAGACTTGCCGAGTTAGTTTTCCTGCAAATACTGCTTTTTAAGATTCGTATGGTTCTGGAATTTTCTCGAACATAATGAGTCGAAGATGGGGGCATAATGTTTTCTAAATTTTCCAGAAGGTTCAACCGACATTGAAATCTATTCGATTCAACAACCTTCTAGAAGGTTCTACACAGTTGGATGCCAATATCCAGGCCTGGCCGGCTCCGCACGAAGCCCGCTAGTGCCAGGAAGCGTAGAGGTGAAGACGGAGCCGGAAGATCACCGCAAGGGTTTGCCTGCCCTTCCATACGGTAGACACTAATGGGGATCCAACTACAGCTGAAGGACAGCTCAATTCGACTACAGTGAACAAGCCACCACTCCCTGACTACTCCCGTCGGGCCAAGTCGACTTCGCCGGAGACCAGCAACCAAATACAATAGCCCTTCTCAGGGCTACCTTATCAACACCTTATCAAGGCCGCCATTACAAAATCCTAAATAGTCACTTACATGACTACCACAAGGTTTTAAGGTGCCATCTGTCGTCGAAGCCATTTGGCGACAATAGGTAGAAGATATATAAATAAATATATATATATATATATATTTAGTTGATATTTAAAACGTATAAATATTCTTGCCAAAATACGAAAATTTTCAGGAATTTGTAAGATGATAATCGAGTATCAATTTTTGAGCAGTAAAATTTCATGAATTCTAGTTGCATCTACACAATAGAGAACACAGAATACGTATGCGTTATCTAATTTTTTAACAATGACATGGCATAATAAGGTAATAATATAAACGATATAAATTCGGAACTCATCCTAACAATGGACAGATTACCAGCTGTTTCTTTTATTTTCACTTATTGAAATTTAAATATATATTTTTATTTTATTTTAAAACTTCAATTTCTTTCATCAATAATTTGCAAAAGATAAATAAATTTTTTTCAATAAATTTTGAAAATGCTTTGTAACTTGTAATAAAAACAAATTGGATCTGATCAAATTGAAATGAATAAAAAATTAAATAAAAAAATTAATTAAAGGGGATTATACCTGATCATCAATTTGGCTTCACGTATGGGCACTCTACAATTGTACAGGCCCATAGTGTTTTTACAATCACAACCAGATGTTTGGAAGAGAAGAAGTACTGTTCAGCAACGTTTTTGGATGTTCAGCAGGGCTTTGATAAAATCCGCCAACCTGATCTGCTGTTCAGGTTAAACAGTAGATTATGGATTGTAATCCAGGATTCTGATAAGGATTCCTGTTGCCTTACGTGGAAGGGCTACGTGGTAGAGAAGAGGAAATAGTTCAACATCAAGCATAGGGAAATAACCTGACTGCTGGGCAGAAACTCACAGTTACCGTTAACTAATAAATTGATCTACAGAGTTACCCTTAAACCTATCTGGACGTGTGGGATCCAGCTAAGTGGTACGATGAGTAATAAAAATGTTGAGATAATTCAGATTCCAAAATAAATTGGTGAGGACCATAACCGTTGTTTGTTGGGTGTAGAAACATTTTTCTCCCTGTAATTTATTTCTAGTTCTGTGTTAAGTATTGAAATGTACTCGGATCATTCATACAAATACTTTATTTATGTACGAGGTGTTGAACTTTTGCATACTTTAATGAGGGTTCTCGTCGAGGACCACACTCTTTACGTGATTGTCAATAATAAATTTACTTATGATTCCCTATAATGTACCGATTGTAAATGCTAACAGATAGACAAAATAAATTAATTAGAGTACCAAAACAACCAGATATATATATAAGTACTTTTTTCTTATTATGTTCAACCAAAATGTCTTTTTTTCAAATCAGAAATGTATTAAAACACCATTTGCTACAATCATGATGAAAAGACCTGCAACAGAATTAACACAACGATAATTTGCATCTTATGTGATTTTTCAATGGCATAATGTAAACAAGTTTTTACAGAATAGGTGTTTGCGAGATTGAACAGTACACCGCGAGAAATATAAATATGACATCTATTAAACGCTAATAGATTTCATTTATTAGAGATGAAACTTTTAGTTTGATTCGTATGATATTACGTAATCCTGTATTATGGAACCATTTAATTTATCAAGGACCAGTAGGAAGGTTGACTTATTTTTTGGGGATATTTACTCTAAGTTGTTTTACATTATTGAATAAAAAGAACATTATATTTATTTATCAAAATCTGAAATTTAGAAAGAATAAGATGGAAACTTTAGGTTTTTTTTCGAATTTTATGTTCATTTTAATACGTATTATGAATTTTCTTTTAACGTAATGTATTAAAATCTGCAAGCAATTTACACATCTGTAATAATAAGTCCTTTAATGCTTAAAATATCAAAGGACAAATCTAAAATAAGAATTGTTTTATTGTACTATTATTGGATGAATAAAAAGGAACCGAATACATCCAGCTATAACAGGAAAAAATATTTTCCATTTCAAGAATGCGCTACTATTCTATCCTGTTTATTTTATAATTCAGCTAAAATTAGAGAAGAGTCTGATTCATGATTTCTCGGGTTAACCAAATATTGTTCAACCGTTCAATAAAATCTGTCTGTAAAACTGTAAAATTTCTTTGTTTGATTGAATATTTCAAATGAAGCACCCAGTAACGAAAAATATTTTTACTGAAAATATGTATCTGATAATTTTTTCTGCTTTTGTGTAATGCATGAAATAATATAATATTTTTATCATTAATATTAAAATTTATAACTATCATCACACCATTTTTTTTAAATACATGAACAATATAAAGTGTTATTTCCTTTTTTGTAGATTTTTTATCAGTGTTTACTCCCGATTTTCAATGTGAACACACAAAATGTGTTTTCTTAGACAAAGTACTGAGAGAAGTGGCTACTCTTATCAACAGTAGCAGCTTTTGCATTCGGATTAAGGTTGTATTTATTCTACCTACCGCGCTGCTCGTTTAGTTTTACTGTTTGCATAAACTATATGATCTACGGATTTTCATTTCCTGCTAGTTCTACGTTTTTTTTTTTCTGTTAATTTAAAATTTCTGAGATTATATTAATCTCAATTATATTTAAGTTTATTTGATACCTTTTACAGGATTTGTTACGACTTGCATGGTAAAAATCCAATTATTTAACGGATAAATCCACAGTTATTAAGTATAGAGATTAGGTATTTTATTAAGCATAGGTGTAGGTTTGCTATACCTGCGTAATCTGTTCTGATGTCGTAAGTAGAAAGTCGTTTTAAGTGATGTTCTTTTCTACTCAGTGGTGAACTTTTGCTTTTTTTCTCCCAGAACAGAATTGCGTATATCCAAAAGGTCAAACATATAAATGATACTATCGATTAGATTTGAATTTAATAATATTTCTGATTATTAGCATATGAATAATTGAAAAGATAGTAAATTTTAATTAGTGTAATTTGATGAACTTGGATCATGAAATTACAACACAGAGACAATATTGTCGATAAACACGAACGTTGTTAATTAAAAACGTAATTGATGAAACCGATACGTTTCTGAATAGCTGGATCAGGACGTTTGTACTGTTTTTTATAAAACAAACGAATATTGTTTTTATTCATTTTCTCTACGTTATTTGTTATGTTTTATGAATTCTTTTTTTATTCATTATCATTTATTATCTTTTTTATCAACTATAACTTTATATTTCAATAGTGAATTATAAGTTAGTGGTCAACCTGATAACTTTTTTATCGATTAGATATTTTGAATCTTTTATTAATAATTTTTGGGAAAAAAATATATGCTTCCAATATGGATAAAACGATTCAAAAAAAGGTAAAAAGTATGAACATATGCATGGGTTTCGGGAAAATAATAGAACTACATATGATACTACATAATCTCATTAAAATAAAAAATACGCTTGTATAAGAGGAAATATGCCTAAGACAAGATTAATAAAGTAGGAAAAACATTACAGCAAAAATCGAGAAAATACAAAACTAAGGTGAAAATTAAAGGAAATAACGCAAAACTAATTATTATTGGTCTTAATGTAGATCTTTTTTAAGTAATAGTAATTTATTAATATAATTCATGAAGTAATATTAATTTTTTTATAAAAAAAAGCATTATAGCGGTTATAAATTTTTATAAAATGTTTTTATACAATAATATTTTAATGGAAAGACATTATTTTCCCATTTTGTTCATGTTTCTTTATTATTAAGTTCCATTTTTTTTTTTAATGATTTAAAATATAAATTTTAATCTTATATTATTTGTTACTAGTATGTTTATTAGTAAAAGGTAATATATAAATATTTTTTTAATGACAATTCGACTTAGAGTTTTTCTTTGTTTCTAAGAAATGCTATACTTTTAACCCAGTGATGCCGATCAGAAGTCGCTAAATTATTTTTATTTTAAAATAATATACAAAATTTCAGTTACTTTTTTGGCATTTGTTGTGAGATTTTAGGCTATTGTATCGTTTAAAATAAATATATGCATTCAATCGGGAAATTTTACAAGGAACAAACAAAAGGCACAAATTCAATAGGCTCAAAGAAATATGAGGAGATTACAAGAAAAAGAAATGCAAATTTATAAATAATACTTATGTATGTAAAAACACTACTGCTTAGCAATTGTACATTTCCAGAAATTCATTGAACGGGTTCCGTTGTTTTAAAAGTGATAATTTTTTTTTATTAAAAATTAAAAAAGATTGTCACACTAATCAGTGACTATGTCTTTACAAGATAAGCAGTAAATAGAACGTACTAACACATTTGTAGCATCTAACGAATAAAACCATAAATATTTGAGGTATATATCAAAAGCAACAAACCGAGAGCAAATTTCTATTTGAAATTTTATCAGGCAAAGTCGTAACGTGATGCTAGTATCAAATTTATGTTAATAAGAATATATAAGGCTAAGAATATAAAAGAAAACACAAGTTTAATTTTGGATCTATAATATAATAAATATATGAGATAAAATGACAGGCACGGAATGAAAACTAAAAGGAAATAATGCATGTAAACCATTACGTAATTTTTTGTTCAGTAAAGTTAATCAGATAGGAGCCATCATAAAATTTATGAGCAACAGACTGGCATACTATATAACTGTTTTTTTAAATTCTTTTTATAGTTTTCATACAATTGGAAAAGTCATATAAAACGGACAAACTTTTTAGTTAGGACTTAATACATGAGAATTGTAAAATAAAAAGCTTTAATAGCAGAAATTATTTTGCGTATAAGAAATAAACGCATAAAGTTGCCTCATGTAGGGGATTGTTCGCATTGTAGATCAAGTAATTAAGATAAATGTTTCAAAGTAACATATTTCCAAACGAAAGTATTAATGACACCGAAATGAGCCTAAATATCCATCCACGGAAATAAATATTTACATATTAACTATTGCAGCCGTACATTTGTATTTCTAAATTACAAAATCACGAGTAAGTCCCATCGAAAGAAAAAACACAAGTAACCTATTGTGGTGAAATAACAAATCTGAGACCATGAATAAAACACATTAACGACTGGAACTTCACTCACTCCTTTCAGATAAATTTTGAGATTTGAGTTTATGAAAATTTATCCAGCTGTTCTGATATTGCGGGGAGAAAACAAAACATTTTCAATCATATCACTCCACTACCAATGATATCACTTAGGATTCAGATAACTGTATCCTGTCGGAAGACAGTAAATGCAGTTTTTTGTAATGCCCTGTTTTATCTACGGGTTAAAAATGAAAAAAAAAGGCTTTTTATTATTGCAGATTAAAAATTATATTCTCTCAATTTTTGTCTAGACTATACGATCACCTGATTAGCCATTTGCAATAAAGTGGTTACAATACTAATCCGTTTAAAGTAAATTCAAAACATAGTTCTGCATTTTGTATAACAAAATTTTATAACAAAATCCTTTTTTGTTTCAATAACAGGAATGCATTTAATAACATACAGATATAGCAGGACCCTTCTGGAATATTTTGTGTACATATATACAGATATTTACATATTTCAATTCAAATGTTTGTATTTTAATATTTAATGTTTTTTTTTTTAATTTTTAGTTTTTCGCATATTTTAGTTACAATGTTCTGAATGATAAATGAGGAAGTTTGCACTGCTGTTTATAAAACAACAAAAAAATATTGTTTTCATTAATCAACTCCTTACATTATTTATTGTTTTATGAGAATCTATTTTTTCCGAATATATTCTTTTGTAAAAAAAAGCGTAAATCGATTTTCTACTTCCATTTTTTTCAAATATGCAATATACTGACTGTACAGTCATGCAATAACAGTTATAAATTCGATAAACACTGTTATAAAATATGCAGTCACATTATGTTACTATGGAAAATGTTTGTTAGTATTCTCATGAAAAAAATCAACTATTATTCTACTGGAGCTTTAAATATGACTAAAATTTAGCCTTAGAAACAATAAGGAAATAAGTTTTTACAGCAATAGAGTTTGACAACAAAGAATAAAAAATTCAACCATTATCACATTTATTGGAAAAAAATCTGATGTGGGCACAGCATTACTTCCTTGTACGCCTATTAAATTACTTATATACAATTTTTACTGCACTTTGTTTAAACGTATTTCATTTGAAAATGAGATACGATCCTCTAATTCTTTAATAAACTGGACAGTTAAATAATTGCATTGTGGTGGACACCGCATTACATCACATTTGTTTTTGGTGTCCGTATTAGCATTTTATGTTAGTTTATATATTAATTTTGTTTCACATAGCTCAAGTAGTTATGTGGTGTAAGTGAGAACGTGCCGGCTCCATAATCCTGCACACAACGGTTCGAATCTGACTTCATGTATATCCATTTATTTTAACTTTTTTTTTATTTGAATATATCGATTTTTTTATAATTATTAATCTTTAAAAATGTTTGAATTAAAATGAAAAGTACATAAAATTTTTGTCATAACTTCTGATTTTTTTCATACTATTTTTTATTGTTATTACTGCATTATTATTAATTCTAAAGTTTTCTTTTACAATCAAAGGTTAATAATTGTTAACAAATCGATACAATTAAATTTAAAAAAAGTTAAAAATAATATATGTATATGAGGACGGATTCGAACGGATGTGCCTACTCCTTGTAAGATCCAAATATTTCATTAATTAAAATTTCATTTAACTATAACTCTGGAACCAATTATGTACCAGTTATGATATTTCGTTGAAAAGCTCTCAATGAGGGCTCATTACTGCAGTTAAAGAAAAGTCCAAAATCCAATTTTTTTTTTGGATTTTGGGCTTTTTTGGATACTTTTGGTGTAGTCGATTGGAATCAAAAGTTGAGATGCACAATTAGATGTTACAACAGTCCTGGTCAGTCTCGACTTCCTTTCCTCTTTGTTTGTAATATCAAGATGTTTATTTCTTACTATAAATGTAAACAAACTTGTTATTTTATTAGTGGCATGGTTGTTCAGCGTATTTCTACTGAGAGTAATTCGCATCCTGCTACTTCTAAGTTTGGCCGCTTGGTTGGAGAGTGCTTACTCAATACTCGGCTGCGTGATGTGTTAGCGGCAAGTCGTTGCTCGAACGGAGTTAACCTTTCCGTGATTCCGAAGGATAGGCGTCCGGAATATTATGCTTTATTATGTACTTGTGTGTTACCTTTCTTAATTCATTTATTCAGCCATATTATGTGTGTTAATAGTGTTTTGTTAATAAGTGTTTTGTGTTAATATAATAAGATTTTTGAGCAATTACGCCTTTTATTTATCTATTCTCCCGACGGATGAACCACCCGTTGGATTTACAGTCCGCTTAATAGAACTTAGATATTTTAAGGTTTAAGAATCAACAATGGTTACCATGGATTTTACTTAAATATGTTAATATGCACTATTAAAATTAGTATTTCTTTATATATCAAACGACACACAACACACTAAGAATAACACTTATTTATACATGTAAAGATTAATAAAGGATTTACTCAAAATGTGGTTACTTGTATTTTTAATTGATATCCGTGAATCAGTCCTATGGTGAAAAATAATATAAAGAAATTCTGTTATGTGAATCTACATTGTTTATAAAACTCAAAATTCAACATTCTACAGCTAATAGTTTTTGAGTTTTGCGAGACAGATACATACGTACGTACAGACTTCACGCTGAAACTAGTCAAAATGGATTCAGGGATGGTCTAAATGGGTATTTCCGTTGAAATCTGAAAACCGAAATTTTTTGATCACAATACTTCCTTTACTTCTTACAAGGAAGTAAAAATGTTAACATATACTCATCATTGCCTAGTGCCCGTAACGATTATGGAGTTTGATTGCTTTTAAAAATACACAACACTTTTTCGTAGAAGGAACTTATTGCATTGTTATACAAAGTATATTGCATTTATTTCACGTTAACACATTTAAGAAAAATAATATTTTACTTTAAAATGCTATATATTTACGAGTTCGTACTTATTTATTTATGATGATTTCGTAACTAAACCTTTTTACGTTTGTAATAAAAAGACAAAACTTTTTAAACACCTATTTTAAATATACCAGTTAATGTAAAATTTTAAAATACGGTAAATTTATAGCAACTTTTAAATAACTTGACTGAATAAGTTGGGAATTCTACTCGTACTAAGATCTGGTTAAAAACGTTTCCCCCGTTGGGATTTATTATGGTCAATTTAGTTTTTTATACATAATCATTGCTTCTACTTTCGGGTAAATATTCAGATATAAGTTCAGTTACCTTCAGTTTACGTTAATTGAAAGTTAAAAAATTAAATTATTCGACTGAAAATTGAACAGGTAGGAGAATTGCAAAATTAACAAAAACAATAGAGATCGATAAAAAAGGTGATAGAGTGAGTGAGAGGAAGGGGCAGAGAGAAAGAGAAAGCATAGTCAGAAGTAAAGGAAATAATAAAAGAATCTGATTGATATTTTACAATCTGTATAATTTATTTTAGATTTTGTAATGGATGTGCTTAATTCGATCCTAAATAAAGAAGAAAAAAGAATATATTGTAGTCGGGTAGGGTTCTTTTGGAATCGGTTCCAACGCCATTCATTTTTTCCCTTTTTTATTTTTCCGGCCAATTGAACTTTTATACTGGTTTATTTATTGGATTATCTGAACAAGCGCATGTATTGAAATTTATTATTCGAACCATCGCCTCCTGAATAATTTTATTTGTTAACCGTTGATTCAACATTATCGAGATTTGGCAATCTAAAATCTGAATTTGTTGCTAGCCATATTAATTGCACACAACAAGAGATATCTCATATATCTTTGAGAAAAACAGTAGAAATTTATAGTATCAATAACTACCAGCCTGGCAGAAATAAAAATTTATTTTCCAGAAATAAAGAAGGGAAATAGAAAATATTAGAAATAAAATATTTAATGAAGTATTTCACATAATATTAACTAACTTACCTGCTTGATATATTTTTCAGTTCGATTATATTATTCTACAAATCTAGGGTAGTTGTATTGTGATAACTCGTACATTTTTTAAAATGTTTTGAGGATCAAAAAATTTTTATATTCAAAAAGTAGACGAAATTGTACTTGCTCCTGATTACATCGGATTTATTTAACCACTCAGACAAATATACACAGCCTAAATCATATTAAATTTTACACTGGAGTTGTCGATATATAGATGATTGAAAATCGTGTTTAGTGATTTCAATCAAATGAAAAACTGTATTCACTAAAACAATTGATTGAATCGGCTCAAAAAAGTCGGTGAGATTTTTTAAAATATCCGACAGTTTGTTTGAATTTTTATTTCTAACTTTAAATCAGATTTTACTTTTTGAAAAAGTTTTTTCCTGATTGAATCTCTATTCATATTGTGTGAATTATATTTATATATTTTTGTGATTTCAGGTAAGATAATTCCGTACATCGACTCATCCTCCTTTACTACTGTGGAACTCTTGCAAGTATTACTTAATTTTAGTAGTTTTTTTTTTTTAAACTTGTAAGATAAAATTTTCCATAAGCCAAATAAATCAGCGATGAAACGTTGATTATTACCTTGTCTTGACATTTAAAATTACGAAAGTTTATAATTTGTAACAATTGCTGTTACAATAGGAAGCAATCAAGTGGAAATTATCTATTTACATCATTGAATATTTAGTGATATATTTGATAGGCAAAAATAAAAATTTAATGAAAATGAAAATTTAAGCAATAGGCACAAAAATAATTTTAATAGCTTATGAGAAAATTGAATTATTCAGAACGTAAATTTTATAACGATACAGCTATTTCTAGATTTTATATAATTTAGGTACAAGAAAATTTTTAAATATTACAGAATTACTTTATAACTAATTATTACTACAAATAAATTATTGCCATTAAAAGGGAATGGTTTGAATATGATAAAACTGATGCTAGAAATAATATTTATTAAATTTATTTTATCTCATTGATTGTCATTTTATAGCATGGAATGATTGGAATGCAAAGCATCCTCTCTGGTGATCCCGGCTCATCAATAACCGGAAGAATTTTAAGGAATTGCATTACCAACATGAGTCAGCTTATATATAATCTTTGGGATGCAGCCCACATACTAGCCGTCGGATCCGATATTGAACCCAAACTTATTAGAAATTTTGTTACCACAGTTATTTCGCCGATTAATATTGAAATACGGAAAGTTTTTGATTCGACGTCTGATCATTCAGTCGTACTTCTTACTATGGACACAGTAGTGGTAGCAATCAACAAACTGTCTGTCCTACACAATAACAGATCAAACTGGACACAATCAGAGCAGGATTGAGAACGAATTAAGTGAGCTCATTGATTGAAAAGTAGTACTGGTATAGACAATAAGAATCATAACTAAACCGCTATCCTGCAGGAGGCAGCTTGGCGGTTGACAGCAGAGAGTAGACAGGAAGGCCAGGGAGGCATGGACTTCCATGGAGGATATGGATCCTACTTCTAACTGGAGGAGACTAAGAATTTGTAATACTATAGACGGTCTGAGGATGAAGCGTTTATTAATAGGGCTGCTCGTAGTTTAAAACGGCTGCTGAGGTCTATTAAAAGCTAGACATTTAGAAACTTTCTTGAGGATCTTTGCCCTTTGCAAAAGTATGTTAGTAAATACAGAAGGCCACGAAGGAATTTAATAGACCATTAGCCTCAACTCAGACATATGACAGACTGGTGAGAAAGATATAATAGAATACTTGAGTAGCCCAATTTCTTTGAGTTTCCCGTGAAACGTTTTTCGTCAGAAGACGTTCTGCGAGTATTCAGGAGAGGAGGGAATTCAAAAAACTCTCCCGGATATGACTTTATAACAACCAAAATGCTTATTATGCCTTCATTTAATGTCATTTAGTATATAACACTTTTTTTAATGCCATTATTCGAAGTACGAGCATCCCGATGGAAGGGGAATGGGTTGCAGATTGTAATGGTTCAGAATCCGTGTAATCCGGCAAAGTTGTAGCTTCATATAAGCAGATAAGCTTGTACCTATTCTATTTGTAATATTACTACTCTTGAGGTTATGGTCGATTTTGGAGAAAGACTGAGTTATCCTTGACTATCAGTTCGGCTTCAGATGTGATCACTAAGCAATCGAACAAACACACAGGATTGTCAAAGTTATTAGCAAGTGCCTAGAAGAAAAGATGTAATGCTCGGCTGTTATTTTGAATATCCAGCAGGCTTTTGATAAGGTCTGGCTGGCTTCCTGGCCTATTCCATGAATTTAAAAGGAACCTATCTCAACCGTATTATGGGATCCTATACAGCTAAGTTGACGGACGTTCATCCCAAGTGAAATGCAATCATGATTTTTCTATATTTTATGATTCTCGGTTTGATCCTCCTTAGGGCAATACTGGCTGCAGATGTTGTCTCTATCGTAGCTTCTGATAAACTGCAAACTGTATTGGAACTAATTAACGAATGGCTAACTAGATAGAAGGTTAATCCGGCTAATCAATTCGATGAGATGTAGTGACTGTCCATAGGTTCTATTTAATGTCGTTTTCATCCCGCATGCTAACAGCGTGCTGTACCTAGGTCTGCATTTGGATTGCCGTCTGACGAGGAAGATTCATGCCAGGGAGAAAAGGACGCAGGTTACATTTAAGGAGATGTACTGGCTACTAGGTAGGGGGTCATCGCCAAAATTCTTCATTTCATTTCGTCACTTACTTTTGTTGGTTCTTTGTCTTGTTTCATGTTTCTCTATTTAATTATTTATTTGTAGTTGATTGATAAGAATATTTTTGGTATTTCTTTCTTTTTTATACACCGAACTTGATCATTATTCTTTGGACTCATGTTTGTTTGCGCTTATTTATGTTATTTATATATTGATGTATACCGTATAAAATTTGTATACTTATGCATATATATCCAGAACATTGAGGGATTTCAAGACTTTTTAAAATTGGCTTTTAAAACCCAAGTATTCAAACCATCGATAATTTTTTTAGAACGAGACTTTGCTGATAGCCGTATACACTAATAGCTTTACAATAATCCTCTTAGATCGGCTCCACTATCTAAATCAATAAAAAATAATAGAATGCTCAAAATACAGCCTTGCTTTACACCAATAGTAATTTCTGAGGTTTCAGAAATTCTAAAATTACTCCAAATGTATGTATGCATACTTTCCATTTATGGAGTTATTTTAAACAATATTCTCAAGACATTCACTTTATGAAATAGAGCTTGTCAGTCTATATGATTGAATGCAGTGGACAAAGTCACGAAAAAAGTATAAACCTTTTATCTTTTTTACACTTAGCTTTATACGGAAAATTACAAGGAAAACTAAAGTAATTATCTACCTAGGAATATCTTCCTAAAGCCGACTGAAATTCTATTAACAATTTATTCTTATCAATTAGGCTGAAAATTTATCTGACATGATCCTGCAAAATGTTTTCCATAACGTTACCAAAAGAGTTTCCGATAACTCGTATTGTCTCTCTGATTAATTTTTTTGTACACATATAATTAAGCTAACAAAAATATGGGTGTTCTAGACGTTTAAAAAATTTTGTAAATATCAAATAATTTGTAAAAAGTTTTAAACGACTTCATTAGGGATTCTGTTATCTCCAATGTTTTATCCTTAACTCTACATAGAAAATATCAAATTAAAACCTAGTAAACGGCGGATCTAATTCAACGTCCATCTAGTTTAACGTAGGATTCTGCATAAGAAATTTTAGTAGCAGTAAATCCACGCTTGAATAAATAATTTTAATGATTTAACCTATCTACTACAAGTATATGAATAATTCTATCTCTGAAAAACTGCTTCTTCTTAAAAAAAAAATAATATAATAAATTAAGCATATTCGTACGTATATTTCTCTAAAAGTACAAACGATTTTTTTCCAATATCTCTTCCGTTTTTTTCTCCAAATCTTTTTGTAACATACATTACATTCCAGTAATCGATTTCTTACTCAACCAGAATTTATCTTTCTGTAAATTTTCAAAAACTTTGAAACTTTTGCATTTTTTTGATTTTACTATCAATTAAATGTTTTATATAGGTCTCCAGGACGTCCGGCAAAATCCAAAGCGATTGATAAGCTATTCAATCTTTATTTTATACATTTCATCGTTAGTTTTCCGAATTAATTTAGGAGATAATGCCGCAATTATACGCCTTTAGCAGAGATACCCATCTGAACTGTTACAGTTAGAATAGTTACAATTTGGTTGGAAAATATAACAGATTGGATCATAAATTCTTTGAGAGTAGACAATCAAAACGACACAAAAATGTATTACTAAAGATGTTTTTCAGTAAATGTTCATTAAATACCAACTTCCTGTTTATTCGACCATTCAGTAATCAATGTATATTTCGTAAGAAAGAGATCTCTCCCATCAATTTTTTATTCACAATATTCCAATACTTTATCAATATTTTCTAAAAAGTGTAGTACAGAAATTAAACCCTACGCAATCATCTGTTTATCGCTGATATATCTTGTATTACTTAAACAACTTCTTCAAGTTGCCGTGATCATTACATAAATTGCTTAATTTTAAAAATTCTTGTCTTCATGTACTACAATATTAATATATCAGAAGGAAATTTAAAATTTGAGATTTTACAATTATCTAACATTTTTTTAAAGTTACATGTTTCAGAATTTTTGCTCAAATTTTAATCCAAAAATGTACTATACTTTATCTTTTTCTAAATGAAAATTGTTTTCCCGTGGTTCATAATTTATGTCATAATCATCACTTATATATCACTTAATTTACAAAAGATTATTTTCGTTATAACAAAACGTTCCGAACAACAAAAATATTTTATTACCCAAGCTCTCCTCTTTAGACATTATCTGCCTTGATCGAGCTGGCCAAGGAATTTGAGTAAGTTCGACGTAGAAAAAAAATCAGTATAACTGATTTATTTTTATAATGAACTTGGTTAATTGAACAACATTAAGTATTGTTAATTGATATTATCTTAATTAAACATAATTAAGGTTTTTAGGATTGAACGTAATCAACCCAAACAACAAACTTGTAAGGTTATGAATATAAAAAATGTACGTTAAAAGCTCAATTCAACTTAAAAAAAAAAAAAAAAAAAAAAAAAAAAAAAACATTTAATCCAACTTTAAAGAATTATTCTCAATTAAAAATTGAATAAACCGTACTACATTTTAACTCCCATATTATACATAACTTTATTAATCTTTATCAATTAACCTGGATCACAAAAATACAATAATACTGCTTTAAGTACTTATGCTCCTTCAAGTGTCAACCACTACTCCTTTGCACACAAATGAAATAATTGTGTGAGAAAAAATTGAGAATTTATTAAGCTATTGAGTCTATAGAAATTCTGAATCCCTTTATTAAATAGATTACGATATTCGGGCAGTTTAATCCTAAACGTTACTATGCCGAACATCCATGGAATGAATGAATTAATAATACCGGCTTATTTGGGAATGGTAAGTAAAACGATGGAGTAAAAGTAACTGTTAGATACTCATAAAAGCAGACGGACAAACATACCGCACACTCACACAAATGCACGCTTGCGAGCGTATGCGCTCGCTCGCATCCTTTGATTAAGAACACAGATCACTTTAACTAAATTTTGAATAACAAAGCAGAAAAGTGAGAATGAAATTGTCTGCTGAATGGATTAAGGGAATTTATACTAGAATAGGAAAAGAAAACATTTTTGAAATAGCTCAGAAATTAAAAAAATAGCTCAGTCAATTTAAATGTTAAATTCTTTAACAAAGAATGCAAAAAAATATATAATTGAGTGTAAGTTATTACACTTGGGGAGCACTTAAAAATCTGATTGGATTGGGTTTTCTTTTTTTTAAATCACAAAATGCAATTTGTGATCTCAGTAACTTCTTAATATGTTTTTTAAGAGATTCTTCGTCTTAGGTTTTACTAACACTTGGCATATACAGAGGAATACATTTCTATATTATCTTATCCATTTCTGATACCTGAATTTTATCATAAAAGATAACTTCGTAATTTGGTTCTGTTTTTATTTTTTTAAATGTTATAATTTATATCGATTTTAGAAATAAATTTCGTAATTGTTTTCTTTAAATAATAGTTTATGTATATGTGTATAAAAATATTTATTTATTATGCAAAACGATATTGTATCGTATTTTACTACTGATCTTCCTTTTGTATGATAACCTCTTAACAACTTTACCGAAATAGTCTTGAAAGATTTTCATTTTAAACATGAAACTACATTTCTATGATTACTAAATTTCATTACTCAATCTATAAAGGTCGTTTGAAAATATTTTTAACATTTTTATTTGGTAAAATCAGGGCTGATCTAAATTTTAAGATTTTAATAATGATACAATTCAATACTTTTTGCGGACGCGAATAGACTATGACTAACTTATAAAAAGTGCGATTATCTTCTAAACACTAAACTAATGTAGAAGCATGTAAGATATCATCACTCGTGAGTAAAATTGATTTAAATATTAACTTATGTCGACAGGCTTGTGTTTTTACTATTATCATGCAACTATTACTGATGTTATCTTATTAATTATTTATATAAGGATAGATTTTTCTACTTAGGACAATTGTCATAATTTTATTCCGTACCTACCTAAATTTAATAATTATTTTAAAATAGGAATCTTAACATTAAGTATAAAGCTACAATATAAACATTTATTTTTTTATTATTTACTACTATTATTACTCTGCTCGTTACTAATATTTACTATTGATCGGTTACTAAGAAAGAAGTTTATAATGGTTATTTATAATTTATTTATTTTTTTAATAATAATAGTTGCATTAATTTTATGTTTATGTAATATTACAAACGTCTTTTGTGTATATAACTGTAAAATGACTTATTAAGTTTTTGAATTATCATAAATAAGAAATGCTAAATATTTTCAACGGTTATAAAATTATTATTGTTATAAAAAAAATGTATTTTATGTTCATATGATAGATTTCATTTATATATTTAAAAAATTTAATAGCTTATGTAATTATTTTTATAACTGGAGTGTTCCCTTTCAGTTAAATCTTTAATTCGTTATTTTACAGGGTTCAAAATTTCTTTCATATCTTAATTCTTTATTTTCGAATTACTTGTAGTTTACATAATATACCTATTATTGAATGTTAGGAATTTGTTTTTTACAAAGCGGAGGTAAATTACGTAAATAAAAAAAAATAAAAGTGAACAATTCAAGGCAAGCAAACCTAGAAAATTTAAACAATTTATCAACTGAAAACGGTAAATAGATATTTCCATGAAGATAATTATATATTAATATATAATATGTATTAATAAGGTAAATCTTATATATTAATATAAGGTTGTACTTAATAACTATTTAAGAATGTCTAACTACCATTCAATACTAGTTTAGTGTTTTTGATCGGTATCCATTCACGTAGTCTCATTTAGAGAACTCGTGTATGTTATACGTTAAATTTTATCCTTAGTATTATAAAATTAACAGACTTTTGCATAACATGAAGAATTTTGCATAATATTAACAATGTTTTCCAAAACATCCTATTTAACACATTAATAATTATAATAGGAATCTAATAAACTTGCGTTTAAAATCTACATTTTGTATTCATTATGATTTGACTGTTATAATTACACAGTGTTGTAATACTCTCAGCTGTTATGATAGCTGAACAGCTTCATAAAAAATTTCATTTCATGATTTTTCATTTTAACATAATTAATGTGAAACTTTTTTAGGTATATTCATGCTATTATTTTTTCGATAAAAATTAAAGATGAGTTAAAAAAAAATTCTGAATGACATGATCTTCTTTAGGTAGGTGAATTTACTTTTTAGATAGATAAGAATAAAACAAAGATAATAAAATGTGAAAAGAATAAAATAAAATATGTAATATTAATAAGAATACAATATAAAAGAGGATCGATTTTTTTTAATTAGCTAATAACACTTTAAAGAGCGGACGGTAATGCAGACATAAAAAGCAGATTGGCAAAACCAATGAAAACTTTTATCCAGAAATGAAAATGATTAGGTTCAAACATAGATCTAAGAATTGAAAATAATTTTTTCTAAACACATATGTTTGGAGTAAACCTTTATAGTAGTGAAATATGGATAACAGGATTACAAAAAAAGGATAAGGACTTTCAAAATTTTAAAAATATGGCAGAAGATATTAATATTTATCAGCCCGTCATATTTATTTTTGGTTGATAAACTTAGAAACTAGGAGGGATAAGTTGAATATGAATAATCTAAAAAGACAACGACTGGAATATATGAAACAGATTTTTGAGGGGGTAGATCGTAGTAATATATTGAGGTTAAAGGATTAGTACAGAACAGAAACGATGGGAGAACAGCTTTGAGTCTATCAAACGTCTGAAAATAAAAACTGAAGGGAAAAGCTATGATTAATGTGTTTGTAAGGTTTCGTTATTTAAATTATGATATTTAACTTAACATTTGCTATTCCTTACCGTTAGAACAAATTTTCTTAAGCAAATTCATATGTAACAAAAAGGGATAATTTAATTTTGCTGTGATCGTGAACCAACCTGCCTAAATACTTTTACAAAAAAAAAGAAACAATAATTAACATTACATTCTAATAAAAAAAAGTTTTTACTAAAATAAAATACGTCAATCTTATATATTACGTATAAAATGAATATACAAAGTATTAGTTATATTTAATGTCTTATTTTTCACAGGAGTTACTGTTATAAGTTTATGTAAGTAAACTAAGGTATCAAGAAAGTATAAAATTAAACCCGTTTTTTTTTTTGTAAATGAGAATATTAAGATTGATGAAGAAGATAGACGCACCGAATTCTTTGCCCATGTTTTGTAAGGTATTAAAAAAGAATCCCCAGTTTATACTGGTTATAAATAACTGTAGATAATTCCTGAACTTATTTTTTCTTTTGGTAGTTTAGAAAAACAACTACAAGTAAGATGAAACTCACGTTCAATATTTACTACGATTAACGATTTTTAAATTTATTGATGGCAATTAATAATGATTGGTCTTAATCTTACCATCTGATCCACAGTTAATTATTTTATAAGGGATTAATCTGTCGAGTTTCTTTTGAGCTTATATATAATAATACATTTTTAAATAGTTTTATATATGTGTATTAATCATTTTCAAATTTGCAGCTGCTTCTCTTCTTAAATTCGCTGCAGTTGTGTTACTTATACGCTTCTATTTTAAAAATTTTGTACCTATTTGTTAAATTCATAAAGGAGATTTCACAAAAACTGAATTGCTTATTAAACGGTTTATAAAAACAAAACAAAAGAAATTAATTCCTTTCCTATTAGGTAAAAATAGATTATCCGTTATCTATCGGGATTGATTTTAGAAAGTATTCCTTCGTTTGTTAATAAGAAAGTATTTTTGTGACATAATTTTTTAACTATTGATAGCAGAAAATCAATAACTAAATGCTAAATTATTTACTTAAAGACTAGGAATGATTTATTTAAGGTGACTGATTAATACTATTTTTATCGTCTGTAAACTGCATTTTTTCTATTCGATATATAGAGATGTTCTTGTTTTATGATTTGTCTTTTGTAAGCGGCTTTCTAAAAGGTTGGTTACTTTCTGGCCTTGTCTCCTATAGGTTTATATGTTATGATTATTATTAGTCTTTTCTAAATTTCGAATGTATTATTTTGGAATTTAACGGAATAAATTGTAGTTTTATAATGAGTTGAACTCGCTTTTGCCTTCTACGGATAATTATTTCGGTTTCTTTCTTTAGTTAGATTGTTTGAGTCTTATTTAAGATTCGCTAAGATGTGTTTTTCTTTTTAGTTCATTAAGTAGTAGTACACCGATAGGAATGTCACTCGTGGCAATCGCATCGGCGGTATCCTGGCCGAGGCGGATTGGAATAGGTCAAAAGCCAAGATTTCGAAGATGACCTCCGGTAAAACCTATAAGGGCTAGAAACCGAGGGGGTGTGGAAGGGTATCTTCCCCTACGGGGGTTAGGATGTAGTTTTATAATTCTTTTAAACTAAATCCCCTGTATGTGTCAACGCTGTAGAATATTTCTAACCTCACAACCACCTGAAAAGTTCATTGTTTCATAATTTTATTAAGTTTTAAAAGATATTTTGGAATATCTATGAATGTTAATTTTAATTATTAGTGTCTTTAAGTACGGGAGGACAACTGAATTAGAAATATACAACGGCGATATTGAGTCTTTGATGACAAATTTTGGATGAATTCGTTACAAAACTGTAATGTTATTATAACGCATTTTACCCCTTAGTTGGATTTCGTCCAAGATTTGTTTGAGAACCGTTTTGAATAAGACTACCAACATTGGACAATAAAGCAAACGGTTTGATGTTTTCCCTTAAAATCAATATAGGTGCAAATTATTACTTAGTTCTTAGTTTGTCCTTATGTGGGTTTTCCAAATTAGTCTTCAATCACAACCTATTCCGAGATAATTTTCTGAGTACGATGTAGGAAGTTGAAACCTACTAATAGATATCGGTGATATGTTTCTCTAAAAAGCGCAAAGATGGCATATTGGCATAATCTTTTTTGACTACAATCGTTTTTTGCATATATTTCTAGGCTTGCTACAAATTTAGATATCCTAGTAAAATTTACTTCGTAATTTTTAATAGTTTAACTTACTATTTCATTCATGAATAAAAAATAATATTTAAGTATTGTTTGCTTTATACGGAATGTTTCGGAGGAAGTTTCGCTGGAAGTCGAGAGTTCCAGCGTTCAAGTCCTAGTAAAGCCAGTTATTTTTACACGGATTTGAATACTAGACCATGGGTACCGGTGTTCTTTGGTGGTTGGGTTTCAATTAACCACACATCTCAGGAATGGTCGAACTGAGAATGTACAAGACTACACTTCATTTACACTCATACATATCCTCATTCATCCTCTGAAGAATTATCTAAACGGTAGTTACCTGAGGCTAAAACAGGAAAATGAAAGGAATGTTTCGGGAAGTACTTCCCGAACTTGAGGTATTGATTCAGGAGACCAAAATGAGTAAAAAAATTCTGAACGACGTTAGTCCTATTTTGCTTTTTTTTCCTTCCGGACGCAATTTTGTGATTTTCAAGCTAAAAATTGTTTCTCAGGAACGGGTAAACCTACTTTAATTAAACTTGGCAAATCTATGACTAGTGTTTTATTCTACAAAATAATAAAATTTGAAAACGTCACCTCAAAAATTAAAAAATGGCGGCTATGTTACTTTTTTAATCTTCAATGTCTTTGTAAGTATTTTTTTGACAAAATTTTTGTTTATTAAAAAATGTATTAAGCATTCCATTTTGAACAACTGTTGACAAACAATCGAGTTACCGAAGACAGTCAACCTGGCAGTACTCTTGCGTATCGTAATGCAAGCTGATAATGTTTATTAATTTAATATTATTATTTATTAATAGTTTTTATTACATTTAGCGGAAAAAATAAAAACCGGCAAAAAAAATTTGAAAAATGATTAAATTAAGAATTTTAATTTAACTATGTAGTTTAACTTCGTAGAATTTTCTTTTTTTTTAAAGTAAATTTAACTATAATATTTACTAACACTGTAGAAAGTTAAAAAGTAAATGAAATATCATAAACGGTGATGAATAATTAATAGGAAAAAAATTATAGGCATATCTAAAAAAAAACATTCAAGTAAAAGAATGATATTTTTGGATGTTACCTACTTATAAGTAGGCGAACATAATTTGAAATGTCTACGTCTAACACCATTTATTTATTTTCATTTGCGAAGACTGAGACTCATATTTAAGGTTTAATAAAAAAAGTAAATAATTAATACTTTTTGTATCTACCTGACAGTAATATCTTTGTAAACTGAAGGTTTTCCTCACCAATGAATACTTTTTGTTTGATCTTTGGTAGGAATTTTCATCCTTAAAAACGAAAGGTAACATTTTTGTTTTAAACAGTTAAAAAATGAAAAATTGTTTATAAGTAATTAAGCTTTGTTTTCAGTTTTTGAATATTGTATTAATGTAATATTTTAAAATAAATTATTGTATTTTCTCGACTGAATTAAAAAGAGAATTTTTAATCGTTACAACTTGGTTTTTGCGTAAAAACAGTAGTACTAGGAAATACGGTAAGTACTTATTCTGTTAATAATTTACTTTTGTTTTTGCGTTAATTTTTTTATAAAAAGAATTCGATAGTAGACTAAAATTAAGTAGTGGGAAGCATTTACCATTTTTCCATAAAGTGAATTAAAACGAATTTATACAATATATTTTCGATACATGATTTTACTTGTGTCAACAAACATTCTATAAGAAATATTATCAGAAAAATTACTTTGAAATAATAATTTTCTCTTCTTATGTAATATAATCTTTTATTTCATTTATTTATAATCTTTACCTTTCTTTTATTTAGCAGTATCTTTTAAACAATATCTTTGTTAAACATTTCAAGATAATTCTAATTAACAACAGCGTATTTGAATCGAAGAAGAAGATGTACAGTATCTCCAAAAAAATATTCTTAAAATGAATTTCTAGTAGGTTTATATTTTAGATTGCTTTTTTTAAGGATTACTAATGTTTTTCTATAAGACAGTGTAAATAAAATAAAGATCAACAAAATCAAGGGAACGTATAAGACCGCGTACATGATCTGGTTGAGAATAGTCGTATAATTCACAACCTTCACGAATTATCTGGGCGACAGGTTTTCGCAGAAGTTGAGCGACTCAAACCTTGATAAGAATTTTCTGAGCAATAAAAACAACCCTGAATTCAGTTTAGTGGACATACTTCGACGGAATTACATCATCAACCAGGATCTGAACGCCCCTCTCACCTTGAGTGAATTGCGAGATGTACTTGCACGTCTAAAACCTTCTAGCCCTGGACCTGATGGAGTACTGTAACTGTATGTCTTCATATGGGAACTCTTTCACGAGAGTCTTCAGCACCTTTCACACCTGTTCAACATTACCTTGGATGAAGGAATGTTTCCGGACATCTGGAGCGAGGCTGTAGTCATCCATTAAGCTCAATCGTGACATCACTTCAGCAGAAAACTACCATCCGATTGCTCTAATGTGCACCCTTTGCAAGGTGATGGAGACGGTGATAAATAACAGACTGAAATGGCATCATCTGGAGAGAATCAAATTCTTCTCCAAATACCAATACGGATTCAGAGAAATGAGATCTACCGTGGACCACCTAATATCTGTGTAGACAGATGTGTGTGATGCATTCGCCTCCAAGGAACATCTCCTTGATGTGACCTTAGATATTGAAAAGGCTTATGAAATGGCTTGGAGAGAGAGGATCAATGCTACCTTGTTGAAGAACGGTGTTAACGAGAATATGTTGCACATTATAGCTAATTTTCTGAGTAAACGGACAATTCGTCTTAGAGCTAATGGAGTCCTTTCAAAGATTTTCAAAATTGATAACGGAGTCCCACAGGGATCTATTCTGTGTACTGCGTTTCTTGGTTGCTATTAATGAGATGGCTGATGTTATGACTCTCCAAGCTAAGAAATGTATCTACGCTGATGATATAATTATCACCTGCAGAGGTAAGGAAATTGGAACTACGAGGGAAATAATGCAGAATTCGTTGAACTCGGTGCACAGATGAGCACAATGTAGTAGTTTAAAATTGTCGGTTACCAAGTCTAAATTTATTTTTTCTCTAGGCAACCAGTCGGATGCAAAGACTTGGTATGACTGCACGTAGGTGAAGACGAGATAACGAGAACAAACGAGATAAGGCTTCTTGGTGTGACTTTTGATGAGAAACTGACTTTTTTTATCTACATAAAGTACACCAAGGCTGAATGTCTAAGGAGAATGAATGTCCTTAAACTCATTTCATCTTGCAACTGGGATGCGGATAAATCCATCATGCTGAACACGTACGGAAGCATTGTTCTTTCGAAGTTAGAATACGGGTGTGTACTGTATTACTCTGCGAAAGAGATTATTAAGAGTATACTTGACCCCTTCCACAACACCTGCATTGGCATGTCAATAGGGGCATTTGCCACTTCTCCTACACCAAGCTTACTGGTGGAATCTGCTGAACTCCCACTGCGTTACAGGAGGAAATTCAAGACTATCCAGCTCGCGACCAACTGCTCACGGAAAATGACCTGACACACTCGCACTTTGCTACTTGAAGGAAGGACGTCCTTACCGCAGTCTTTCAGCCTCACGCTGCTCCGTTATCTCCAAGAATTAGATCTGCCTGCCCCAAAGATCCTTGAAAAGGGAACAGGATGCGGCGCCCCTTGGTTATGCTCGTCTTCAGAGATTGTGTACTTACTATCTGGAAGTCGTAAACGGGATCCAAGTTTTCCAGTCTGCTAGAGATCAATTTAACAACATGGCTTGGAAGTACAATGGGTACACTCTCATCTACATAGACGACTCTGTCTCGGCCGACAGATGTGACTATTCTATGTACTCCCTGACACCGAGATATTATGAAAACTTAATTCCTACGCAATTTACTCTGGCTTGAAAGTTATGGAAACCCGTAGCGATAACAGCTTCCTAGTAATTACCGACTCTAGAAGTGTACTTGAGAACTTGAGCTGCAGACGTTCTGAGTCCATCTTCCAGATTTTTCATGACATCCTTTCAAGAATAAATAAGACTGTGGTACTGGTATGGATTCTTTGCCATTGTGGCATCCTCGGGAACGAACGGGCCAATGAGGCTGCCAAGAAAGCTGCAATAAATGGCATCCGAGCATAATCTACATCTGTGAGATACTTCATGAGATCAGTCCGTATAAAATTGCAGGGCTCAGTGGAATAGGTTCTGACTGCTGAGTCCTCCCACGGCATTACATAACACCCGGGAGATTGTGCTCGAGAAACTTCTTTACCCGAGCAACAGAAGAAACCAAGTCATCTTAACTCGGCTAAGCTAATCTTAACTCGGTGTGTCCAAGTAATCTTAACTTGGACACACCAGGCTCACCCACACTCATCTATTTGGCTCTCCTCAGAAGATCTGTGAGGCTTGCGAGGTCAAATGGTCCGTGCACCATCTGCTCTTTGATTTCCCAATCTTTGGAACCATCCGACAAAACTTAGACCTTGGTTCAGATATGAAATTTCTATTAAACAAGAAAGAAGGTATAAAACGTCTGTTACGGTTCCTGTACTACATTGAAATGAAGAATACAATTTAGTGATTTTTGTCTAAGTTTTGTATTTTAGGTTGTATTTGTTGTTGTTTCTTGTTTATGTTTATTCTTTATTTTTCCTGTTTCTTTATTGTTTATTTTTGTTGTTTTATGTAACACTTATGGTAGTGTTACTTTAGTCGCTAATGACTATAACTGTTCACGCGACTGTAAAAGCATTTAAATAAAAAATAAATTAGCTTAATCAAAGAAAGTATGAGAAAAAACAGAAAACTATTATAATTAATTTTCTTATTTAATCATTTGGTGAGGATAAACAAAAAAGTTCAAGAAGATAATTAATAACAAAAGTGACCATAGTGTAAACAGTTTTAGTTAATGGAAAAAAACCAGTTTAGTTAATGGATTAAAAACTAGTAGAGAAGTGAAAATATAGAATGTGCCGTTCCTTTCATCAATTTAAAAAAAAACTACGTTTTCATACATAACTTTAACATTATTTCATATGTGTATATATATATATATATATATATATACATATGGTAATAGTCGGTTTTAACGCGGTCGTTTGTGGCAAGAATCTGGTAGTAACGAGCAAAAGTAAAACAATGATCGTTTCCTATATTATAAATGTATAATAGTAACGTTTGTTTTAATGAACTAAGAAAGTTAGAAGTCGGTAGTAACAAGTAAATTATTTTCTTTCGAATAATAAATTTGTTCCCTGAGTAATTAAAAACGTGAATGATTTTAAAATAAAGGTACAGAAATTAAATTTTAAAGTCATTAGTACTGTATGTTTGTAACGCTGAATGTTTTACCGACGATGTTCAATTAGACTGGGAGATAATGATCATTTCCCAATAAGTGCAAGTGGGTAATAAGAAACAACCAGTTGCACTGTAAGCCATATTAATATGGCTATTTCTGAATTCCGGAAAATTCCATTCTTCTGCTATAATAAAGTTTATACAAGTAGTATGGCAATGAGAAATGTGAGGAGTAATTTTACAGTAAATTTCAGGTAGTCGATTGTTAAACGGGTTTGTTGCTGCTTTCTACAGTACATTCGTGTGTATAATTCTGGTTGAAGTCAATTATTTTCTAGAAGCATGTTGTGATGTGTTATGATAAATATTTACGATACAGAAGTAGTGTCAGGCGTTAGAAGAAAAATTCTTTCAGTTTCCAACTTATTAAAAATTGTTGAGGAATTAAAAAACGGGCGATTTAATTCTGACGTTGTAGATTTCATAGCCTATTTACTTCCACTGCTTGAAAAATTTGGAAAAACCGTGGTAAGTTAGGGTTAGCATTTAAAAAAGTCAGTCTTACGTAAAGAAGAAAAGACAATGTTAAAAAAAAAAATTTGACGAAACTCTTAATACACAGTTCAAAGTGAAAATGAATGAAAACGTTCCCATAAATGAACCCATTTTGAAAATTCAGGGTGAAAAATTTGCGGAACAGATAGGATAAAAAAGGATTATTTGCAGCGATGGTTGGCTGAATCGATTTAAAATCAGACATCCAAATCGTTTTGTAAAAATTATTTTCAGTTAGGATTTCGAACTTTATCATCTGTTGAGTTATTACGTGGGGAATTATCTTTAACTACGATTGACTAAATACTCGTATATGATTGGAAATTAATTTTACAGTTCCCATTTCTTAAATTTCTTTCTTCTTATATAAACATTATTAACAATTTCATTGCTTGATTATGAAGTTTTTTATTCTTAATTTCTGATTTAAATTCAACAAGCCCAAAATAAAGATATCACTAATAATAATAATAATAATAATAATAATAATAATAATAATAATAATAATAATAATAATAATAATAATAATAATAATAATAATAATATTCAAAACCAAGCATTTATGAATACATTTTAGCGTTTGATCCAGAATAAAATCCATTAAACTACAAAACGTAGGAAAGAATATTAAGTTTTTAATATGTGTCTTTGTAACACAGCACGAGTACCCTTACAGGATACTATAAAAGAAACTAATTATTGAAAAGATATGAAAACATATAATTATTTGCATAAAAAGATTTATACTGTTGAGAATCCTTTAGTGAATTTGTAAATATCATTAGAATTATTAATAAAACTGTGTTAAAATAAATAAATTAAGAGATATACTGATTTCCACAGTTTTAATATTAATCTGAAAGTAAAGATGATTAAGAAAGAACTAATTGTTTAAATGTTTAATTTCTTAATAAGAACACTGTGTCTTCTTTTGTAAAATAAAGGATTTTTGTTGATGGTTGTGACTTATAGCAGGATGAGTTAAAGTTGTCGGTTGTCAAAGACGCCTATCAAAAAAGAGAGAGAGAGAGAAATGAAGAAGTTTGATAGCAAAAGCCTAGCAAACGTTCTTCATTTTCTGCTATTCACTTTTATTCTCTGAATTTTCTTCAATTTTCGTACTTCTTATTCCTTCAACAAATCATTTCGTTTTGAAACAGGAACTGATGACATGTTATAACTTAAAGAATTGAGTTAATCTCATTAAACGGTAAGTAACAAGGGAACTAGAGAGCTCGTTTATCTTGATGAATTATCCCCGGAGAGGAAAAGTGTAACATGGTAAGACATGCTGCTGCTGCTGTTGCTGCTTCAAGGTATAACTGTCACATTTCATAGCCTTTTACTACAACCGTCTCGTCTACTAACGGTAACGGAAGAGGGCACACACTAATTTGTTTTAAATTTGAGCTATCTGGTTTTCCTTTAACAAGGTGATGTGAAAATCAGCAGAGATATTTTTCATTTGGGGAATGATAACGTTTTAATTAATAGGTTAAAATATTTTAAGTACAAAAGCAATGTTATGATATTGAATTCTATGTAATTAATAATTAAAAAATTAATTTACTCTGAGAAAAATAAATGTAAACATGAAAATATAAAATAAAAACTTAATTATTCAAAAGTAAATTATCATTACTTTTATTAATTTCTTTTACGGTATTCAGGGAAAGATTAAAATATACAAAAAAGTAAACATTTATTCAACCTTTTTTTTTCCAACATTTATTATTATTACATTATAAGTTATTGATTGGAATAACAAATACTGATTCAATTTAATTATAATATGAATTAACTAAACTGAGCAGTTATTTCACTGAAGTTCATTTTCATTATTTTTTTATTTTTATTTTGTGAATAAAAAACCTACATATGTGCTAATGAATAAGAGAAAAAATTACCTTTATTGAAAATTATATAGAGATACTTAATTGCCCTTGGATTTTTTTGAATTTAAGCCGCGACTTAAATTCAACAATGCGAAAGGCTGGTTGGCGTTCCACGACTAGTGGAAAGCATGCTGATCTGCAGGCAGGGACTACCCGAGGGATGTATTGGACCTGTTTTCTGGCTAGAGAAGGATCAGGAGAGGACGGTAGCGCTACAGGATGCCGGAGGATAGAATTACTCAGAGGTTAAGGAGAGTGCTGAGGAAGATCAAAACGACCCATTTATGGATATAGTAGAAAATATGTCCCTTCTCGAGAGAGACGAGTACTCAATATGGAAAGTTACGAAGAAATTCGAGCGGCCACTCCTCTTATTTCCTCCTTTAAGGACTCCCGACGGATGGGGTTGTGGCGATGTCCAGAGGACCAAGCTATTTGTTAGACATCATAGCATGGTGTTCCAGTCACATGATAAATAAGGAGCAGATGAAGGAGAAATTTTTGACATTTTGATTAGCTCTATCCCTCTAAGGCTGCTTATGAGACCAATCTCTTTAGAAGAAGTATCTAGTGAACTCAAACTATAGTATGTACTTACATACTATATACTTCTTTTTAATTGAAAAATATCTCTAGAAACTTTGTATCTTTCCTTCTACTCTGTTGTATAGTTAAAAGAAAAAATATATTAAATAATAGCTAGAAATTTCTAGTATATTTATTCACGATGCCTTCCTGTTTCTTTCATAAGGTTTTATTTTAAAGTCTTACTATTGACTTTACTCTCTTTTGTTCTAAAATTATGGTTAAAAGCATTGCAACAATTTATTATTCAGTAGTAATCCAGCCACCAAATTTATTGACTGATATTTTATCAAATAATTTGATAAACATAAATTTTTCTGATATTTGTAATTTATCAATTTTACAATAAAATAAAATTTACGAATAAAACAAAAAAAATTATTTTTTTTATTATTAGCTTTTAAAATTAGATTGAGTAATATTTTTTCCTGCTACAAATAGTTTAACAAAACGTTCAGCATTTAACATGCAACTAAAAGATGTTAATTATCTGATTTAAAATTTTACACATACTTTCAGAATAAAAATATGAGAATAGCATTAAAAAGGAGGAGTTACAGACAAGAATACGAGTAGGAAAGATAGCTTATAATAGTATTAAACCTCAAATACAGATTGTGTAAAAACAATTTTAAATGATTTAACTCATGAACGAAGTATATCGTTACTATATGTACAAGTATAATTTACTTTTTTTTAACAATGTGAGAACTAACAGCAGCATCCTTGTCGCCACTTTCAAAAACAATTTCACAATCCCTTTTTCCAACACACAGGGAAGTACCTCCAAACAAAAAATTGTTAAATACAAGTGTGACTCCACAACTGAGCGAACAAGAAGCTCCACCGTTATTCCATCAAATCCTGGGGCCTTATCTCTACTTAAACTACAGATAGGATGACGCACCTTAGCCTCAGTGATCTCCAAGGACACTGCAACCCCGCGGAACTGAGCGACCTCTTGCCGCACCCGTAGAGGGTATACGGTCCCTTTAGCTTCATATCATCAGACAGTAAATCATCTGGTAATTTGTGTAAAATCTCACAATTATCCGAAATTACACCAATCCCGGTTGAAAGAGCAGACAGAAGAACATCCTTTAGTCATTTGTGTCCCATGAGCCTATACACTACGCCCCAGGGATCTCTGTTTCCCTGCTCATTAACAAAGGAACGCTAGTAATCCCTTTTCGCAGTCCGGAATTTATGAAAGTAATGACACCTCAGGCTCCTGTATTCAGCAACAAGGAGAGCCCCCTCATTCCGGATCACCCTCAAGTTGAGAAGCTCTCCGCAAACGACAAACCGCGCTCTTCATGCCGGACAGTTCCATATTCCATCTTGATGCAATCCTCTCCCGACCGGAACTTTGGGGAATTAAATACTCAGCGGCATCAAGAAAAGCCCCTGACAAACCAGTTGCCAGATAATCCAAATCCAAGACATCCAGACTCAGCTCCAAAACTCGGAGCCTGATCGAAAGTAAATCAACAAATTTCTTCCAGTTCCTACCCTGTGCCGGAAACGACCCTGATAAACCGGAACGTTACATCAGTAGCGATCAGTGAAGCTACCAGCAATGTATTATTAGACTATCAAAAGATGATCGCTCGAGCAACCATCAACTTCCCTACAATTACAACCATTGGCAGGGATAAACCTACCAACGGTAACATCGATGTTCGTTCCACCAAACAATCGATGCCCATCTACCATGCCTACGTTGGTGGGAAAATCAACAGTAACGTTATATACCTGTAGGTAATGCTGGGCTAAAATGCCCTCTATTAATTCATCGCCATCATCGGTGAAACCGCTACACCGCAAGAGTGACTTAGCATTCACTTCCGCACCTCCAAGGATTGAACCAGTAACAGAGAATCGTAGGATTCTTCCCAGACCTCAAGATGACGATCAGCAGGATCTATATTCTGAAAAAAATCAACTAGCAACATACAGATACAAATTCTGAGTATCCACACGGAGACGACATGATGATTATCCGAGACCTGTCGAATAAAGAAACAATCAAACAATCTTTTTCATAAAACAGCGGACATGCTTTTAGAACCACAGTAGAACCTCTTTCAACGAGAAAAATCTGGCAGATCACCGGACATAATATATCGATGCTGCAACAAAACAACATCCAACCTCTACGTAATGCAATCTCTCCAAACTCAACCTGAGCAATGTAAGCACTCTGAGCTTCAACTGACCATATCTAATCGTTTAATCCAGTAGAATTGTATTACATATTGAGAGCACTCTGATGACCAACAATCTTTACTTTCACAGAGTGCTTATGATCCTTCCAAAGACGTTTGCAATTAACACAAGTCGGACCCTCCGAGTTCTTTGGACACTCCTCACGCATGTGTACTTCATCACCACAATAAGCGCAAACTGCAGGATGTTCACAGAACTCCAGTGACTAAACTGGATGTGACTAAACCTGCAGTACTTAATACAGCGTTGGAAATTTAAATACCTCTTGACCTTACACGAATAGAAGTCTACAAAATACCTGCCCTCTGCAGTGAAGCTGCCGAAAAATTTAGGACTAACCTCAAAAATCCCCCTCGCAACTACTCGATTTAAATAATAATCGACACTTAGACTTGAATGTAGCCTAATCCATCTGAGTATTTTGCTGCCTAGTGAGAGCCATTAATTCATCTTCAGATTCCGTCGATCTATATCATAAAATATCACTTTAAGACGCCTCTTGCCTTTAGGGTGGAGTTTGATGTCGGACTTTCCAACTATAAAGAAGTTACAGTTTCTTTGTCGCAGCAATGACGACTAAACCCTTCTTCGTCTCTCTAACACGAATGTTCAAGTTCTGCCTCTTATGTCGAAGGACAACTTGAAACTTGTCCTTCATCTCCTTAGTTGTTTTAATTGTTTTCCCCTCCTTTAGGCTGACAAACACAACCTTTGGATACTTACGGGACAGACTAGCCTCACGCCTCTCCTTCATTACCTCCGCGTAGCGTTTACCTTGTGGATACATGGGAGGAGCGGAACCTCCCTCACAACCTCTTTCACCTCACGCTTAATAGCCAATCTTTTGTAGCCTTGAGCCAAGGCCTCAACAATGGGTTTGAGTTCCCTGATCATAAGGAGGATCTTACCTAGCACATTAGCCTTTGCACCTATCGGTTCTCCAAACATCGAATCAAGAAGTTGTACTTCTCTTCAAACGCCCGTACTAACGGGACCGAACCTGTATCCCATTACTTCAGAAAACGTCTCAATCATTAATTGATACTCTTCCCAAACCGCGAAGAACCGGAAGCACTTGTTGCGACCTCTCATCACCAGAAGCGGATAAAAAGCCGTCGAGTCTAACCTCAATCATCTCCGTAATCTCTACTCCCGGATTAGCCCGTTTAAACCTATTTTACTTCAGTTTCAGACATTTCCGAAATCATAAACACAACAAAAACTGTAATAATTAACTGTAACTATTCAGTTTGAGAAATATATTACACGGGTATGTATAGAATATTATCATTTTTCGGTATAGAATGATCAGCCATGTTTTATTACTCCGTTATTAAAACAATGTACAAGATATATAAAAAAAAATTATTTTATATGTGGTATCATTTGAATTTAGAAAAACAAATAATTCAACTACTGGTATTCTTATAAGTTTATTTATTATTAAATTAGATTAAAATGCGTTCCTGAAGAGCGTTGTAAATTACCGGTCAATAGAGGAACCACGATTCTGGTTCGAAATTCTTTGTGGCATAACCGAAGTCTTGGTTTATGCATTGACCAGATTCAGGAAGTCACGGTTGAAATTACAGACTGGTTGGAGCCTATTAGACTGTTTGCGATCATACTGTAATCCTCCACGCCATACTGTAACTGACGAGTTGTTATCCGATTACTTTGTGACTCTGGATTCTAGATTTATTGCTGGAGAAAATTGGAAATTGGAACACCAAGGACCAATGGTGCGGTTCCCGGTTAACAACCAGCAAGCGTAGAATGTTAAGGAAGTGTGTCCAAATCCGCGCCTGGACGTGGTATCGGGATTCCAGTCGATATACTGGCCTAGACCTGACGAATACCCCCGATTTACTTCATTTTTTTGTCACCACGGTTATCTCATCTGCATACACTCTGGTGGAAAACAACTATGATTCATCATCAGACCACTCGCCCGTTCGACTTAAATTCAGCACAACGCTGCTGAGGAGGAAAGGAAATGTTGTTCTTCATACGAGACGAACGGATTGGGTTTCTTACTAAGACTGGATCGAGAAGAAACTTACTGACCCTTTTCCACTCGATACCTTTGGGGATATGGATTATGACCTTTTGACGTCGGCCATGCAGGAGGGAGCGTGGTGGTCTACACCTGAAGATTTGCACTCAGCCAGAAACAATACCTATCGGAGAGAAGTGACAGTACGTACGAATTGTCTCGAACCGGCGACTTCGGCGGAATTGGCCGCGTTTCAGAAGGGCAGAAAACAGGACTCTTCTTAATAGGACGGCGCGGAGGCTGAGTAGGCTGTTGAGTACTATCACGGACGAGATACTCAAGCAGTAAATAGGAAATCTTTCTCACCTGAATTGGGACAGATGCTCCTTATGGAAGGCTACAAAGGGACCGCAGCGATCCACAGGAACACTCCCCGCCCTACAGAGGCGTACTGGATTTTGGGCAATGGCTGACAAAGAGAAGGCCGTTCTGTTTGGTTCACAGCTAGTGGTAACGTTCCAACCCCACGATGAAGAGGGCCCCGGTGATGTGGATTTTAACGACTTCCTTGAGAGCCCGATACCAATCAGCTTCCCGATTATAACGATCTCTGCAAGGGTGATACTGAAACTAGTTAATCAAGTAAGGGGACTTCAGAAGATCCCGGGATTTTATTTAGCTCAGTATCAAATATTTGCAGAGGATTGAGAATCATGTAAACCACTTTACAATTAATCTACTCGATAACACCAGGGATGTCCGACAGTTGAAAAGTGTCCACGTACTCGACTTAGGATTCGCGTAACAGTTGGAAATGTAATACCGTCAGGTTTAGTGGTATCGTATCTAATTTCTTTTTCTTTTTTTGTTATTAATTTTTGTTCTTGTCGACTATATGGTGATAGTATTAATGGTTTGTGATTTATGCTTGAAATTTCATGTTGGATTTTATGTTTGCTTGCCATTATTTTTTCTGTATTACGTTTTTTCAAAAAAAGTAAGTTTCCTGACAAAAGGAAACTTGTCAGGAAGCTTAGTTTGGCTCCGCAGGAGTGACGATTTTAATTTTAATTGTTTTTGAGGAAAAAATAAAATTCGTACTCGTATTCAGTTAAACCACTAAAAACTTTTACAGAATTTTAGTGCTATATGATTAATGAAATATCTTGCACATGAATTTTTACTAAATCTTATAATACTCTTAAAAATTCAGTTTCGTCGACACCTCTATCCACTTCTTAGGTAGAAACAAGACCAATTATAAGTCATTAAGGAATCAGCTCCTTGTGGTATTACATTTTATACTAGGATAAGAATTAAGTACTAAACAAGAAAAATAATGTACACACATATATATATATATATATATATATATATATATATATATATGTGAATATATATAAACCAGAATTGTTGATTTTTAAAACTGAAATAATAGTACCGAAGTGAAAATAGTAATGATGAATATAACATTTGATGGTTTTGTCAAATAATGATCTGTCTCACTTTGTTATTGATCACTTTTTAATGTTATTATTGAAAACTGAAATATCCTCAGTTCCTTATTTTTCAGTAAGAAACTTACATCATTTTTGTAATAAAAATTTATTTATATTTAAGACTGTTCGTATGTTGTGTTTCAAAAGTAATAATAAAGGATTATTTTGTGATAAAAGTTCACATTTGCTACGTACAAAATGTCTGTACAATCAACAAAAGAAATTTGATTGTGTTTCTACAAAATATAAAATTATTATTTATATATTCACACTTTTAAAAACGGTTATGCGAAATCCCGTTTATCATAATTCTTTAAAATTGAATTGTTGACTTTTCAGTTTTGCATAAGATTATAAATGTTTACATAATAAAAAATTCTTTCCATTTTGCTAAAAAGAAAAAAACATATTTTTTTTTACTGAAATGCTATTTAAAAGGATCGTACTGAAGTGGGAATTGTGGTCAGTTGTACGTCGACTAAAACGGAAACACTGTATAACAAGACTCTGCAGGAAGCTAAGAGTACAACAGCGTTTGGGGAAGAAGGAGACGAGATGAGCTAAGTTATATATAAGAAGACATTCATACTGCTCTAAGAGGAAATAGTAGTAGAAAATGGAAGTAAAGATGGTCTGAAAGAGAAAGTAAAAGGTAGAGGTCAAATGAAACATAAAGATTTGAACTTTTGACCGTTAAAAAGATTAATTTTTGGAATTAGGTATTTAAACATTTTTTTTAATGTATTATTACTTTGAATGCTTCAGTATGCTTAAAGTTGTTTATGATTTTAGTGCTAAATTATCAGGATAAATGTAATTAGCAAAATTGTTAAGTTAAGAAGTTACTAATAGGGTTTTCTTTGTATTATAGGTAGTTGTTAGTAATAAAATAATCTATTTCTATAGCCAATTTTTAAAACCATAATTTTACTTCCCAAAATATTAAATTATTCATTTTGTTAAAAGTCAATAGCTCGTTAAAGGACATAGGATGTTATGTATATTCAATATACCACTAGTCTACTTGTTGTACTGTCAGTTTCAATTAAGAAAAAAAAAAAAATTTTTACTCATTTTCATCGACACGTTTTGGTTAGCGGAATGCAATTTCCGAAAAAAAGCAATGATGGAATCGGTTAGCTGGTGAGAGGATGAGAATTACGCACAACTTGAATGAAAAACACATCAATCATATACGATTTTTTAGAAATGTTAGTGGATGTAGTCCGATGTATTGCCCCGGATATTAAGTTCACAGAAGACATAAATTACATACGATTTAATATTACCTTCATTCTATTCAGGTTGCAGACTGTATGAAACTTCATGATGCAAGACACGAAAACACTGAACGGCGGTTGAACACAGATAGAAGTTACATACTTTATATCTATCTGATAAATGAACATACTCGTAAAAATGGGTATGCTACATAAATTCTTATTGTATTTGGTTATAATCACTTAATTTTATCTTTTGTAAAATATATGTTGGCTTTACAGAAATGAGGGTCTTATTGTATACATTGAAATGTAATTAATAAATATTTTATGTTCTCTAGAAAAAAAAAAATTTAAACATAATATTTTTTTTTTTGTTGTCATTTTAAATAAACTTAATATATGTTATAAGTAATGTTAAAATATGTTAAAATTAAGGTGGATAAAAAAAAATGAAACCTGTCTTTAATTTCATAGCTGATACGTACAAAATTGTAATTTTTTTTCGTTAAAATGCTTATGTATTTTCTTCCTTCGTCAAATATTCAAACATTGTCAAATATTCGTTGAAAATAATCAGAACACTTTCAAGCTAATACTGAATAAACAAAGTACCCAATTTTTAGCTCATATTATGCAAGTGAGTGATTTATCATCTTGAAAATTTTCAGCCATATGAAGGAAGATCAACATTTAAAGTAAATAATCAAAGATTAGCGATTTTTAAGAAAGAAAGGAACTAAAGAAATTTTGAATAAACTATAGTTAGTTACATTCAGGTAACTTACACTTTTTTACCCACAAAAGTAAAATACAATTAATTTTAGTATTTTTTATATTAAATGAATTTTTCAATATTCCTGGGACCTGATGTTGAGTATCCAGGATCCAGAAGAAAAAGAATGCTTCTCATTTTTTTGTAGTTACAATTTACTGTTGTATACCGTAGTATACGGCAGTAGATTTTCTGGTAGACACATTATTTGGCCAGTGTTTTACAAGCTGGTATATTAGCAATTATGCCTTTTTTCTTATTTAATCTGCTACTACATTTCTTCCTCATTGGAAATTACGCCACTCTAAAATTTATCTTTCAGTTCCGGAGCTGGTTTTTTCAAGGTATAAACTGAAAATTAATGCGATCATCATTTTCTTATTTTTTATATCAGTGTTGGTCTTCTTTATGTTCTACATGTATCACTGCTATCCGGTTCTTGAAATGACTTTACATAAATCTTTTTTCCTTTATTTCCGTCCAATTTTTTATAAAATTTTAAACATTTATTTCAATTTACATTGCCTTCTGTATATCTAAAAATTTATATTTTTGTGCCTAAGTTTTAAAATTATTCTGATAGCCAGAATGGCCATCCTTGTATACGATTCTTTCCTAACTTGAACTGTTACTCCATAAGTATATTCACCAGTGAAAAATCCTAGAGATTCTAGTGAGCATGCAACGTTAATTTGAAATTGTGCTAATTTTGAAAACCAATTCTTCATGATTTTTATTTTATACCGGAAAACTTTTATAATATATATGTATGTATTTACACGAGGGTATTTCTCCAGAATCAAAATCCCTCGTGATAATCTATGTAGCTTCTTCAATTACAGATTTCCTGAACATCATAATAATCTTTAAGCAATTGTTAACTTTTCTTCTAATTTTCTCTCTGCTGTATTACATATTCATAACATTTAGATAGGAAGTATTATAATATTTAAAACTGGATAATAAGAAGTCAAAAAACATTATTGATTTTCTTCTTATCTGCCATGAAAACTGATTGCTTTCATTTTATACAACGATCATTGAGTGCTACTACAATTTTAGTTTAGTTCTTGCATAAAGGAAATTATATTTAAATTAATTTAGAATACATCTCTGTCTTTTCTCATTAAAATATATTGAATGAAGTTTACCTAAAATGTCATCAGCAGAAAATATATTTCGTTATCGGTATGAAACCTTTTCCCATTAACGTTGAATTTCGCCTATTTGGAGGAGAAATATCTCTTCTTTAAAATTATTCTATTTCTAGCTTAGAACTTAGCTTGGCTAGTTCTGTGTAAGGAAGCATGTAATAATTTTAATACTAAATAACTTACCAATGTGGAAATATTCTCCTGTGTGTGTATATATATATATATATATATATATGATGTTGGATAATTTATTCCATTTTATACAAATGTTATTTACGGTCTGGTCTATACTAGACTGCATTGAAACTGCATTGTGTAAATTAAAATATACATTTTAATTTATTATAAAGATTAATTTCTAATCGACTGATAGAACAAATTTTAAAAAAATGCATGTTGAAAGCATATAACTGTAAATCTACACATAATGCATCCGAACAAAAAATGATTTAAAATTTTTAGATTAAATTAAAAAGTGATTTATTTTTTTGATATTTTGTTATTTTATAGAAGGTCTGTAATTATTCAGCCTGCTTACCATCATCCCTTTTCACTTTTCATGAGGTCTACTTTTAATCAATTTCTATATTAATTCTAATAATTCTTGATTCTTAATTCTTAATTTCTATTCTATAATTCTTGAATAGCTATATATAGCCAAAGGATTGTAAGCGAATTTATTCGTGCATATTTGATTTTGATTTTATGGAATAAATTATAAGTAAATGTACCCATTATTTCGTCGTCGTATTATTTTGTTTGCGCTAAATTATAGTACACAGAAATTATAAATTACAAACCTCGTTTTACACTATAGAAGAGAATCTCCTTACTGTCATAATTAAAACGAAAATAAATTAATAATTGATAAAAGTACTACTCTACAGTTTGCGAATGGTGACTGTTACAGTTTACTTTAAATTATTTCCTATATTTATTGAATAAAAAATCTCTTTATTTAATGACATAAGTTAACAGAAAATCAATTAATTTAAGTTCCCTTCGTTTACATTAAAATTGTAATCCATTTATAAACAATCTGACCAAATTAACAACTCATTAATCGTTAATGGTTTATTAATGAAGTCATTAAACTATCTTCTAAGACAAATCAGAGTGCTAATATTATAATAAGAAACAAGAGTTCTGTCCATACTATCAAGTATAAATCCATACTATCAATTATTATTTACATAACATTGATTGAAAATATAAGTTATATAATAGTTTACAGCAAAATGATTATTTATTATAAACGTGTTTTTTTAATATTTTGAACTAACCATTTAACTACCGTATTACCTTTAGCAACTACAGAAATCCCTAATAAATACAAGTTGCACAATCTCTCTGTTTCAATAATTAAATTCAGGATGGAAGTCTGTACGGTAGTTATGGGGAATATGAAGTGGGTATTTGTACTATGTGTAAAATGTTCAGTTTAGACAAGTATTAATACATTTATATATTTTAGGAAAATTTTGTTAATTTTGACTATAAAAGAAATATTTTTGACTGAGCTTTAATCACTTATTCCATTCACTTGAATGGATTAAATGATAAATAAAATAATGAAAACTGACTACAACGATAAAAAACTTTAAATAAAATTATTTTTCATGAATCTTTTAAGTAATGAATTTTTTTAGTGTCTAAGAAGGAAATTAAGATTATTGTCAACTGTCCTTGGAGTTTTGTTGCGTTATAGTTTATGTTATCGATTCTATTTGCCGAATAAAAGGGGAAAATTATCATGTTTTTAATCCCATTATAAGATAAGAAATCTATTACTCAATGCAAATAAATTATCGGAAATCTTATTTAAATAAAACTTTAGTATTTCTTACTTCTAGAATCAGTCAGCTCTGTAACCGATTTCTTCATCACCAGCCTCTCTTTCTAGTTTCATTTTCTTTTAATTTTCTTAAAAACTCAATTTGTATCTCGACTTAAGTTTTTCATATCACTACGGTGAATTTTCATCAACCTTCCATCTTTCTATATACCCGTGTCCGTTAAAAAAAATTCTTCTTGGCAACATTTTTTTAATTTTAGTTGTTAATTTCTATTTTTTTATATACATTTACGAAAATAGAATTGATTTTAAACTTACCCGTTTATTACTTAATATTACCCTTAATTTTTTAGGAGAAGTATAGATAAACACTATAAAAAATTTGTTTGTAGCTAGTAATACGAGCTATTTTTATTTTTAAATAGACTCCATTAATTTTCAGGCTAAGACAAACGAAGCTAATCGGTCGATTAAAATTACGAGCGTAGAAAACCTTTTTAAAAGATTAAAATTCTATCACTATATGACGTGTTGTGATTAGTGTAAAATAAACACCTTTTTCAAGTCAACATTATAGCTTGGTATTTTATATCTTTTTAGTGCCCAAATATAAAAATATACCGCTTAATAATCTATTTCCTTTGATTTATAGATTTCGAAATACTACTACTGTGTATAAAAAAATATTTAGATTTTTGGGAAATTCCGATACTTAGTTTGAGATTATATATATATATATATATATATATATATATATATATATATATTTACCTTAATATACATATATTATCTTTATATGAAGCTCAATACATAGTATAAAAAAATACTCGTATTATTAAAGATGTCGCTAATAATAGAATGACCATTATATAATTATAATATAATACAATCATTGAATATTTGTACGCTTAACATTCTTATAATTTGCTAATAAATTCTCCGATTGTTAGGTATTAGGAAAATGTAAATTTATTTATGGTTAATATTACGCATTTAAAAATTGTTAATAAGATAATCAAATTCTACTCTTTGGTTAGGAGAAAAAACAACATAAATTTCAGTAAATTTCTGTATTTCATTAATTTTTTAAAGTTGAATTTGTATTATTTTTATAGGGGGTTGAATTCTAGATCGTAAATAGCGGTGTTTTTTGGTGGTTGGTTTTCAATTAACCACACACCTCAGGAATGGCCGACCTGAGACTATAGAAGATTAAACTTTATTTACATTCATACATATCATCATAATGCATCCTCTGAAGTAATACTTTACGGTGGTTCCACAAGCTAAACAGAAAAAGAGAGGTGCTGATTATGTTTAAAGTCATTTACATTAAAAAAAAATCGAATCAGAAATAAAAGGCGGTTAACTCGCTTTTAATTCTACTGTGACAACATATTATTAAAATTTTGTTATTTTGTTCTTCGTAATGACAATTTTTTGAAGAAAAGCGAATTTTCAAAAAAAAAAATATGTTTAAATATATTCCTAACAAAACAGACTGTAGATTGGACACAATATTTAAAATAACTAGCCAAGCTTGGTCCTGTATTCTTGCATTTATTCAGCCTTACATGTGAAGATAAATTGCTTTCTAAAACATGCTCCTAGAAACTTGCTAAGAAAAATCTCTTTAATAGTTCTTAGAGGATATTGATTTTTGGTAACAAATCTATACTTGTTCAAATATGGTAAAATCTTCGAACGAAAATATATGACCTTTGTAATGCTTTACTTCTTTAACTTTCAAAAAAAAAAAGTAAAAAATGAAACGTTTACTTCCTAAAGCCTAAATATATTTCCTAATTATTTATTTCGTTAAATTAAATATTTCGTTTATTCGTAATGTAACAAAATGAATAATTTAGTGTTTTCTTTCTAATATCAAATAAAATTTATGGAGTAAAGACCATATTAGTTTATCCTTTTGAAGCAGCTACTAAGATGTTCATTTCAGTTACGAAACTTCTGAATCCATCTGTTACATTTATTATGCGTGAGAAATTGATTGGTAATGCTGTTTCATTCATAAATAATAATTAAATTATTCTCCAAATGCGCGCAATTTATTTTAAATGCTATTTGGTTGGAGACGCATTGTATAAACTTTTGTGTCATATTCTATATATTTGTTTCTATATGCGGCAACGTATATAAGAATATCTTATTAAAAAAAAAAAAAAAAAAAAAAATGGTAACATATATTTTGCCTGAATATTAGTTACTGGAGGGCAGTTCCAAAATGTGTAAAATTTTTATATTTTTACTTCCTTGTACGAAGTAAAGGAAGAAATCGTGATTACTTCGCAATTGTGATCATGAAAAATTTCAGATTTCAAGGGAAATATCCATTTTCGCCATCATTAAATTCATTTTGACTAGTTCCGGCGAGACATCTGTATCTCGCATACCTGAAAATCGATTAGCCGTAGGATTTTGAAATTTTCGATTTAGGACTGTTGTAACATCTAGTTGTGCACATCTCCTTTTGACTGCAATCCATTAAACTAAAAGTGTTCAAAAAAGCACAAAATCCAAAATAATTTGGATTTTTTACTTTTTTTTAACTGCAGTAATATCCCTCATTGAGAGTTTTCCAACGATTTATCATAAGGGGTACTTATTTTCATTCGTTCCAGAGTTATAACCAGATGGAATTTTAATTAATGAAATATTTGTGTCTTATAAGGAGAGGCACGTCAGTTCGAATCAGACATCATCTCCTCTTTTTTTTTTCTAAATTAAATATATTGATATATTAATTTATTAACGAAATAAAATTTGATGTACTTCTTATTTAAAAAAAAAAAAAAAAATGTGTATATGTAATTTCATAGGCGTACAAAGGAAGACATGTGGTGTCGACATGAGATTTTTGGATTTAAGTGAAATTTTCCTGATAGTGTTTTCTTTTGCACTTTATATCACGTTTCATGCAAATATTTATTAAATTGTTAAAATATTCTAAGTAATCAGTGCTATTCAAAAATTATTAATTTACTTTTTTTATATTTTGTATTTTTATGAGTTTAAAGTTATTAATTTATTTCACCAAAATATAACGGTTGTTCTTTAAAAATTGAAGAGATGAAGCTGAACGGAATATAACAAGGGAATAAATCAACAGGTTAAGAAAACTTGACTCTCATTATCTAAGAAATAACACTTCGTAGGAGTAACTTAATGGCCGGTTAAATATGAAATATGAGTATATGAATTTTATGTTTAGTACAAGCGATGGAAATCTTATCTATTTTATTCCTAAGAAATAATATCTGCTGTTTGACAGATATTTGATGTAAAATATTCCTTTGAAAAATAAATCCTTTTGGCTTTATTTTTTGTAAAGACTTAAAAACTACATTACACAAAAAAATACAAATACACATCATTAAAAATCTATGAAAGGCTAAACTGAATTAGAGCCAACAAATAAGTTAAAATAATGAAGCTTTTTGAACAGCATCATAGGAATAAATTATTTCTAATACTGTTAATTCTTTCGTTTAACGACCTAATAATATCTTATTTGAACAGAATTTCTTTGGAAGATAACCTACCGTAACTCATTCTACTTAGTATTATTAATTTATTTAATAATTTTCTCCTCTATGAATCATGAGACCTTGCCGTTGGTGAGGGGGCTTGAGTGCTCAGGGATACAGAGTAGCTGGACCGAAGGTGCAACCATATCGGAGAGGTATCTGTTGAGAGCTAAGAAATGATTCCTGAAAGAGGGCAGCAGCTCTTTCAGTAGTTGTTAGGGGCGTGAGTCAGGACGACTTAAACGGCCGTATCAACATCACTCAGCCCTCTGAGTACTGCGCAGCTGAAAGCAATGGAAAACTACAGCTGCTTTTTTTCCAAGAAATGTGGTTCTCTGCATTTTCACATAGCAATAATGGAGGCGCCTTCCTTGGTAAAATATTCCGGAGGTAAAATAGTCCCCCGTTCGGATCTCCGGGTGGGGACTACTAAGGAAGGGGTCACCAGAAAATTAAAAAATAACATTCTACAAGTCGGAGCGTGGAATGTTAGAAGCTTGAAAAAGGTTGGTAGGCTAGAAAATTTAAAAAGGGAAATGGGTAGGACAAATGTGGATATAGTAGGAATTAGTGAGGTTCGGTGGGAAGAGGAAGGCGACTTTTGGTCAGGTGATTTTAGAGTAATTAACTCAGCGTCAAATAATGGGCAGGCAGGAGTAGGTTTCGTGATGAACAAGAAGATAGGGAGGAGAGTGGAGTATTTCAAAACGCATAGCGATAGAATCATTGTAATAAGGATAAAATCAAAACCTAAACCGACAACGATTGTTAACGTCTATATGCCTACAAACGCCCATGATGATGATGAGGTAGAGTGTGTATACGAAGAGGTTGATGAAGCAATTAAACACGTAAAAGGAGATGAAAATTTAATAATAGTTGCAGATTGGAATGCAAGCATTGGAAAAGGCAAGGAAGGAAATATAGTGGGTGAATACGGGCTGGGCAAAAGGAATGAAAGAGGGGACCGACTTATAGAATTTTGCACGAAGTATAATTTAGTAATTGCCAACACCCAATTTAAAAATCATAATAGAAGAATATACACTTGGAAATAGCCAGGCGATACTGGAAGGTATCAGATAGATTATATCATGGTTAAGCAAAGATTTAGAAATCAACTCGTTGACTGCAAAACTTACCCTGGAGCAGACATTGATAGCGACCATAATTTGGTGATAATGAAATGTAGATTGGGGTTTAAAAACCTGAAGAAAAGGTGTCAGATGAATCGGTGGAATTTAGAGAAGCTTGAGGAAGAGGAGGTAAAGAAGATTTTTGAGGAGGACATCGCAAGAGGTCTGAGTAAAAAAGATAAGGTAGAAAATGTAGAAGAAGAATGGGAGAATGTTAAACAGGAAATTCTTAAATCAGCAGAAGCAAACTTAGGCGGAATAAAGAGAACCGGTAGAAAACCTTGGGTTTCAGACGATATATTGCAGCTGATGGATGAACGTAGAAAATATAAGAATTCTAGTGATGAAGAAAGTAAAAGGAACTATCGGAAATTAAGAAATGCTACAAACAGGAAGTGCAAACTGGTGAAAGAAGAGTGGATTAAAGAAAAGTGTTCAGAAGTGGAAAGAGAAATGAACATTGGTAAAATAGACGGAGCATACAGGAAAGTTAAGGAAAATTTTGGGGTACATAAATTAAAATCTAATAATATGTTAAACAAAGATGGTACACCAATATATAATACGAAAGGTAAAGTCGATAGATGGGTGGAAGATATTGAAGAGTTATACGGAGGAAATGAATTAGAAAATGGTGTTATAGAGGAAGAAGAGGAAGTTGAGGAGAATGAAATGGGAGAAACAATACTGAGATCTGAATTTAAGAGAGCATTAAAAGATTTAAATGGCAGAAAGGCTCCTGGAATAGACGGAATACCTGTAGAATTACTGCGCAGTGCAGGTGAGGAAGCGATTGATAGATTATACAAACTGGTGTGTAATATTTATGAAAATGGGGAATTTCCATCAGACTTCAAAAAAAGTGTTATAGTTATGATACCAAAGAAAGCAGGGGCAGATAAATGTGAAGAATACAGAACAATTAGTTTAACTAGTCATGCATCAAAAATCTTAACTAGAATTTTATACAGAAGAATTGAGAGGAGAGTGGAAGAAGTGTTAGGAGAAGACCAGTTTGGTTTCAGGAAAAGTATAGGGACAAGGGAAGCAATTTTAGGCCTCAGATTAATAGTAGAAGGAAGATTAAAGAAAAACAAACCTACTAACTTGGCGTTTATAGACCTAGAAAAGGCATTCGATAACGTAGACTTGAATAAAATGTTCAGCATTTAAAAAAAATTAGGGTTCAAATACAGAGATAGAAGAACAATTGCTAACATGTACAGGAACCAAACAGCAACAATAACAATTGAAGAACATAAGAAAGAAGCCCTAATAAGAAAGGGAGTCCGACAAGGATGTTCCCTATCTCCGTTACTTTTTAATCTTTACATGGAACTAGCAGTTAATGATGTTAAAGAACAATTTAGATTCGGAGTAACAGTACAAGGTGAAAAGATAAAGATGCTACGATTTGCTGATGATATAGTAATTCTAGCCGAGAATAAAAAGGATTTAGAAGAAACAATGAACGGCATAGATGAAGTCCTACGCAAGAACTATCGCATGAAAATAAACAAGAACAAAACAAAAGTAATGAAATGTAGTAGAAATAACAAAGATGGACCGCTGAATGTGAAAATAGGAGGAGAAAAGATTATGGAGGTAGAAGAATTTTGTTATTTGGGAAGTAAAATTACTAAAGATGGACGAAGCAGGAGCGATATAAAATGCCGAATAGCACAAGCTAAACGAGCCTTCAGTAAGAAATATAATTTGTTTACATCAAAAATTAATTTAAATGTCAGGAAAAGATTTTTGAAAGTGTATGTTTGGAGTGTCGCTTTATATGGAAGTGAAACTTGGACAATCGGAGTATCTGAGAAGAAAAGATTAGAAGCTTTTGAAATGTGGTGCTATAGGAGAATGTTAAAAATCAGATGGGTGGATAAAGTGACAAATGAAGATGTATTGCGGCAAATAGATGAAGAAAGAAGCATTTGGAAAAATATAGTTAAAAGAAGAGACAGACTTATAGGCCACATACTAAGGCATCCTGGAATAGTCGCTTTAATATTGGAAGGACAGGTAGAAGGTAAAAATTGTGTAGGCAGGCCACGTTTGGAGTATGTAAAACAAATTGTTGGGGATGTAGGATGTAGAGGGTATACTGAAATGAAACGACTAGCACTAGATAGGGAATCTTGGAGAGCTGCATCAAACCAGTCAAATGACTGAAGACAAAAAATTTAATAATTAATGTAATTAAATTCCGAACTCCGTAATTTTGCTCTATATATCTATTTAATACTATTAATTAAATAATTTCATAGTTTTTGATTCATCATTAATTAATTAGATTAACAAAGAAGATGATTCGGTTGGTAAGATTTAGAAAAAAAAGTGAAAAAACATTTTTAACCTGTAAAAGAGAAATGTAAATTCGTCTTCAAGTGCAATACTAACCATTATACTCATTTCAATGGTGATTTTAATATAACAAGAAAGAACGATTCCAAAATTGAGACAATGGTAATAAAATATATTGATTTTTTATTTAAATTATTATTACTTTTTATTAATAACTAAACGAGGTAATATGTACGTACATGAAGGAGAGGTATTAAAAATATTGACAGATTCTCTGAGAGGATTTAATCTAAAACTAATTAATTTTATTGATAGAAATTAATATAGCTAATAGAAATAAATTATTAAAACATTTTCCAACAAGTTTTGAAACTTTAATTTAAAAAAAAAAAAAACGTATTGGCGAAAAGCAATAATTTTGCGTTATTATATAACTTTTTCTATAGAACAGTAGCTAGAAACAATCATCTGGATGTAGTAGACAATAAGATCTGTAATAGAAAAGTTATGTTAAATATTTTTTTTTAAGTTGCCACAGACCCAGCGGCTTATGACTTAAGAATGAAATAGAAGAGCATTCCGTACGATCAGACCATAAAGTAACCTAATTGAAACAATAAGGCAAATCAAGAATATTGCTCCTCAGCAGTCTTGAAAAATCACTGATGATGTTATCTTATAAACTGACCGCCAAATAATTCGGGTGCCGATCTAAACGAATTTGATACCGTAGGCTGACCAGAGTGATTTCCTGCCAAACGGTTTATAACTTAAGATCATTATACATAAAAGCCTATTACGTATGTACCAGAGTATGTTGAGAATTTTCCGCAGTGTTTTTGTTTGGTAGCGTTCAATACGTCAATACTGAAGTTGCACGCTATACCCCACAATTCAATCCCGTAATTCCAAACAGGCTTCAAAACTGATTTATAAATCAATAATTTACTTTCTGCAGAAAGCCGAGCTCTATATCCTACCAGTCAGTACATGTGTTTAAACTTGAGATCCAACTGTTTCCGCTTACAAGTGATGTCTTTCGTCCAAGTAAGTCGTCGATCAAAATGGAAACCTAAATGTTTACGGCCTTGAGATCTCGGAATCGGAACATTGAAGATAGAAACAGGAAGACAGTGTTCCTTACGAAGGGTGAACGTTACGTGCTTTGATTTTGTTTAGTTTATTTTTATTTTCCAACATGTAAGCCACAATTGTAGGAGATATTATGTTATGTTAATTAAAGTAAAATTGTAAACATTCTAAGAAATAGTGGTTGAAAGGAAATTAATTGTATTCACTAATATTTTATAAATCGAGAAAGTTGGACATTAAATTAAACTTGTTTCTCTAGTGTTTTGAACCTTGATTAGTCATTTACATATCTGAACATTAAAAAAAATTATTCAGGGGGGTCTTAAAGGATTTTAGTTTCTTTTTGAAAAAAAAGTCTCTTTCTCTACATGACATGCAGTATCTTTTACATTTGTAAAAGATACTGCATAGTTAAATATAATAATCATCACACCATAAAATTGAGAAATATTTTTCCTTCACCTTGAAAGAGCCCACCCTTCAACTAATTCCAATTTTTTAGTTTTCTTTATAGGGATGATTAAGGAGTTATATTTTATTTTTTCATGTATTCGATTTTCTGACATTAAAAATAGTACTTTTACACACATTCAATAAATCTGAATCTACCTCTGATTAAATATTACAAAATTAAAAATTTAATCCAAACGTGGCTTCTAAATTAGTAATAAGGTGGCAGAAAATTAATCTCATAAAAATATTGAATTATGGTATATCAAATATATATATATTTTTTTTTTTTTTTTTTCACTGAAGCGGACATACTTAATCAGTATTATGATTTTATATTTAAATTCCGTTAAACCATGATGATTATGATAATTTTTAAAAAAAAACATGATATTCAGAAAAAAGTTTGAAAATATATTTGTTCAAAAGAAAACTATATAATAATAATAAATTTATAATTTTTCCGCTTTGGAATTTTTTTGTTTTCGATCATGTTAATACGGCATACAACTAATTATTTATTTAGTTGTAACCCTTATTTTTTAGTAAGGGTTTTTCATTAAAAGTGTTTTCCTATGTCAAATTTTGTCTCTGTACTACTATAATAATTTCTGATAAAAACTAGACAACTAGCATTTGAAATTTTTTAAGGATTTTAAGGATTACGCTATTAAAATTTACGAGAAAAGAAAAAAGTTTACGTTCGCTCACGTACGGGAAATGTTAAAGGCTACTTTTCAAACAAGTTGTACGTTTTCCATTAATTTTTTTGCGTAACTTCTTGTTTATGAGAGGTTACAAATAAAACTAAAGATGCCTTCAAACCCTAGGGTATTACTAGAACATAAAAAGAAAATAAGGGCGAAATAGAGTAATAAATAAGATTACAAAAGGTCAAAACCTTTGTGAGTTATATTACAGAATGTTCTGTCTATCATTAAAAATTGTGCCAAAAAAATTTCATGTAAATGTAAATGCTTTTGAAAAGTAAACAGAAAAAATTATTATTTGCTTATGAGTGGTAAAGGACATTTTATTCATTATTACATTTATTAACTAAATTATTATTATTTTTATCAAAACAGTGAATTTTGAGAACAGAGAAGTATTTCTTTGATCTGAAAAGTTTTAGTTTCTTACAGAGAAAATCACATTTCAGGCATTGGAAAATCACACTTAGGAATATTTAATGTCGGTTTCTGCCCCCATATTCTAAATCCGCCTCACTTGTTAAATTTTATACGCTGTTTCTCCGTTAAGTAAAAACAGAAATGATGAAATAAATTTTTACATCTCAATAAAAATAATGTGCAATAACCATATGTCCGGAAACGCTCAGATTCCTGTCCGTCGCCCATTTTTCGGTTTTGCATACAAATTCGTATCAAGAACAAAATTAGATATATTAAAAATTTTATAAAAAGATAAATATGAAAAGTTAACTGTAAATGTTTTGTTAACAAATGTCAAAATTTCTGCTCGATTAATCCTTAGATCACTAATAGCTTTATCGCTGCATTTAGAAAAATCTTAGAATTTAAAAAAAACAAAAAAACATTACTTTATTTATTTAATAGACCAATATAACCAGTCATGGCGGAAAATATTGATGTGTCTGTCTGATTAATAAACCAATTTTTAATTTCTTTCATTAAAAAAAAAAAAAAAAAAAAAAAAAAAAAACAATAACAATGCTAAAATTAAGGTAGTCACAAATATCGGATTTTCGGAAAGATCTTGTATTTTACATAAGCGGTAAATTATTAACAATGAAATATAGTGCAGTTTTAACAGTATTTTTAAACACATCATTGCTTTGAAAACAACATTGAAATTGATGTGCATTAGGTACCTATTTACAGTAGTTGTTCAAAGTGACGGCCTTTCGGGGTAGTTGGCATGAATACATGTTTAGAGAACATCGCACTTTCTCAAATACCCTCGATTAATTCTAATGTTTTCAAAAATCGTTAGCTTAGCATTTGTTCAACATCAAAAGGCATCAAATACTATAAAGTTTTCATGGGATCCAACTAAGTCAGTCAAAAGATCCTACATTCACTGCAAACTGTAAGGTTAGAATATTTGTTCATGGAATACTTTCTAAACAGTCGTACGAATAACTTATAACATTGCTGCTAGTTACTTTGTACTCAGGCTAGGATATTGACTGATACAGTGTGATATTCATCACTTACTTTAGTAATTCAAGCTGCTTTCTGAATCCTAACACAACCAAATGGTATCAATGTCCCCATTCCTCTGAAATGAAAATATTTTGCAGTGTAGGTTTAATATCTGGCTGTTAGTTAAAAGATAACAACTTAAGAGCCACGTAACTTCAAGATTATTAGTTTCTATTATTATCAAGATTATTAGTAACTATTAGTTCCTTCGTTAACAAGTATTCATGCCTACTCACAAATAATTAAATATAGATAATGTTAGTTAATTAAAGATATTTAAATATAATTAAATGTCTGTTGATTATAAATAAATGCTAAAAGTCCAACTAAATATTTGAGAATCTCCCATTCCTGTACAAGACCATCACTGCAACAATTGCAAGAAGATGAACAATACCTAACATAAAACAACATTCTCACAGAAGAGCAAAACGATTGCAGGAAACAAAGCCAAGAATGGAAAGAACAGCTAATCATAGATAGTGTCATCATGAGACAAACTGAAGAAGAAAACAGAAACCGTCACAACTGTTACATAGACTAGTTTTTGATTCATTACCATATAGCTGGCTAAGCAAAATCCTAGAGATTGACAAGATCAACCCATAATTCAGACAGTTCCTTACACAAATCGTGCAGACACAACAGACCGAAATCCACCTGAAAACACAAACTGAACAAATCCAAAAGATAACATTTAGTTTTGAGACTAACATTTTCCAAGGTGACTAACTCAGTACCTTCTGGTTCTGAATCTGCCTCAACCCACTCTTGAATTTACTTAAAATTATAGACTATGGCTATCCCATCAGACACCAAAAAAACAAACAAATTTGAGAATTGCCCATTACATGGATGATATTAAATTATATGCAGCCACATACACAACTAAAAGAACACCTCAAAACTACAGAAAATTTTACCACAGACATTCATACGGGTAAAACAATATTCACCAGTAGATCAGTTATCACCCGCTAATCCCAAAAATAAAAAAATACACCTACCATCGACATTGCCATTCCCAACGACACAACATCCAAACCAAATTTACTGAAAAGATAACCAGACACACCAATTTGGAGATAGAAATAAAAAGACCCTGGAAACAAGATAAAAATCATTATCATCCCCTCATCAAGTCAGTCATGGGCCTCATACCTTACGGTATGAGGCCCACACACCACATCTAGTACATTTAGGACTCGGTACTCGCATACAGAGAAACTTCTAGATATCAGTCACTTTAAAATATGCAACATCAGATCTTTCTTTAACACAGAATCATAGTAGTATTTATACTGACTTCGCATAGCATGTCAGTGGAGATTAAGACTGCAATCACCCAAGGCAAAGAAAAGTAATAATAATACTATTATCATCATTTCCCTTCTTTGTAATTTAGTACTAAGTAAGATGTTTTTAAATAACGAAACTTAATTTTTTTGTTTCTAGTATTTTACATTTGTAACTTTCTCTTTTATTGTTTTTAAACGTTTCTTAAGGAGGGAAATGTAGATGGATCATAATTAAGATTAACATATTTCAATATTTCCGCCATGACTCTGTTTTGTTAGTAGTTTTTGAAAAAGTGAGTTTTAATTTATATAATAATAAAATACCAAGAATATCTTTTCGTAAAGCGAACGTAAAAATGCATGCAGTTATTTATTAATGATGTAGAAATTAATATGACCACCATTTTAACAATACTACAAGAAGTTTTCATTTTTTCATCAAGAAGGCTGTTTTTAACAAGTATACCTATTATAATATCTGATTCTTATTTTTAGATAGAATTACTGCAAAACAGAAAAGCGTCAACTGACGGAAGATAAGAGTTCCTCAACATCTGGTTATGGGAACTTGTTTCTTATTTTGATATCAGTTAATATTTCGGCTTAATATTTTTGATTTAAAATAATAATATTATAAAAAAATCCTATTCCGGATATCGTAATTAATTTATGGTAATACCAACAGGGTAAAACCTCATGACGGTGTAAAACTATACACAGTGGGGGCACCACTTGTTCCAGTTTTGGATCTGATTATTTTTACTATATATTTAAATGAACTATCACATAATGTATCCTCTTAATAATCATGGTTTTAAAGTATTTTATATAATTTTATTTTTTCTGAGTATTCTAATATAGGAAAACACCATATTTTGAATGTTTTAGTTGAAAAACCACATTAATTTTTATAATTTACATTAATGCTTAAGGCAGTTATTATGGAATACCTATTCCCAACGACACAAATACAATCAAGTACAACACATATTATTTACTTTTTTATATTGGTTGCTCTGAATAGTATTTTTCCTATGTTAAAGATCTCTGAATTGTACTTATTCTATTTTTAAGAGCACTTCGTCCGACTACATTTGAATATTTTCGTTGAACAAAATTTTCTTATCGATGTAAGACCTATTGAGAACTTCATCATTAAACAAACTTAAATTAACTACATATACAAAACAAAATCATTAGAATCAGCGGTCTCCAAATCTTAATAAATAAATTTTTTTATTAGTTTCGTGTTTATGCATTCCAATTTTCGACTTATTCTATCCAGAATCGGGGAAGGAGTGATTAAAGGTGCTTTAAAATGTGCTAATATACATGACAACGAGATTAGAAAAGAAATTATATCGTCAAAAAAAAAAATAGACTCCATCATAAGAAAAAAAAAGTTGATTATTTTACTTACATGTTGAACTGCGTCCAATAATATTCCGAACATGGTGAGAATTATTCTTCTTTTGATCGTTTAATGCTAAATATTTTAGAGAAGTTATTTAAAAAATGTTCCCATCATCGTAAACAAAAATTCATTTACCAGTAATGTTTAATATATATGTAGGTTTTTATAAAATATTCTGAAGTGCAGTTGAATGCAATTTTTAATATTCCAATATAATTTTAATTTGAACTATTTAAGCGTCATATGAAAGAGGATTTTTTAAATTAAATTTAGTATTTTACGAGTAACCAACGGTGCAAAAAAAAACTTTTACTCGCATCTATGCACAAATAAAAAAGAGAAAAATAATTTTAATTAAAATGAATTATAATAAAACTCGTACATACGCTGCATATGCACGTATAACTTACGTTATAAATTAGATAAAAATTACAAGTACCCAAAGAAGGGTACAGAAACGCATTTTTATACCTGCAGTCGTCTGTGAAAAAAAATATATGATGCAACCGATGGAACAGCTTCGTCCATCGATTCTATGAATAGCTGTTACAGTAACATATGTCAGTACACAAGAGGATCGGATATAAGAGATAGACAAATTCGTAACAGGCTCTTTGTTCTTAGGGTAAATACGTTCCACTCTTCCATTCGCTAGTTCATGCCACTATAAATTACCCATAATTTGAACATTTTAGTTAAAAAAAGAATGAATGAATCTATTGTTTAATAATATTTTCAAGTGGACTGACTGCCTGTCCACTGGTATGAAATTATTTATGTTAGAACGTTGCAATAAAATTTTTATCATTTTAACATTTAATTATCAGGTAAATATTTTTCTCAAAGTCAAGCGAAAAATTCGTTTCGCTTATCAGGTGTAATTCATGTACAGTACAAATATCTGATATTAAATTAGGTACTGATATCTGATGTTCACTATTTTTATGTGTGTTATTGAATTTCCAGCAAAATTAAAATTATTTTTAGTGCAAAATATTTCTAAAGAAATTGTTGTGCAATATAAAAATATATAAGTTTCCTTTTTACTGAAATTCTGTAGTTCTATGTGTATATTTATCATGTAAATATACACACAGCCTCCGTTCAAATGAAATTGCTCAGCTGATTAAATATCGGGTCTAATTAATAGTTTTTTTTTTTTAAATTTGATCTAATTTTTATTCATAACTTTTAGTAAAATCAATTTGAGTTAATGTGTTTAGCATTACATATACGTATTTCTGTACGTACTTACTAAAAATAAATAGGACTGAATGGAACTACTGTTAAAAAATCATTTTTAGTTTTATTGCTATTATTTTTTTTTTATTGGAGTCTGAGATTCCCATCTAAATTTCAAAAATTGCTATTCAAGTTAAGAGCTACGTATATAAGATTTATACTTCAAGAATTTATTTCTTTACTCTAATGTTTGAAGTTTGAATTGCGCAACGTATATTGCAATAAATCAAACCCTCAAATAAGATTTTGGATAAATTTTCATATTACTTAAAAGTAAGTTTAGTTACAAACTCCCAACTATTGTGAAATATAACTTTACACAGTATTATATTTTAAATAATTCTTTTTTTTTACGTAATGAAATTATAATTTTTTTTTATACGTTTAAAACGTTGGAACATTTTATTTAGAAATTATATCAATGTTTGTAACTACCTGAGTATTTTCTAATATTGGTTGTCTGACCAATAACAGACGAATGAAATCCCTTCTCATTACCGCATGAAAGCCTATTACTGTTACGTTATTTATTCAAAAAATGACTAATGTATTAAGTGCTGTGTTCTGTGACCAGCAGTATCTCAATGCTTACTCACAAGTACTGGATCGATTTCTAGGAAAATCATTTCGTTTTTTCTGATCATTCCTTGGTCATCATTACAAAAATAATCTTATCAAAAAATGTGAAATTTTTTTTCTTCTATGAATAATTTTAAATTTACATAATTTTTGGGTTAAAATCAATAAGGTGAGGGGAGTATATTTAATTGACATGAGTAACACATTCAAAAACATATCCAATATGATATAATAGCATGAGCGGCTTGAAGGGATATTTTGTGGCTGTCCATTTTCAAAAGGGGCTAGGGGTGAACTAAAATTCGACACAATTATCAAGTGTAATTCATGTAGAGTACAAATATCTGATATTAAATTAGGTACTGATATCTGATGTTCACTAATATTTTTATATATATATATTAACGAATTCTCAGTTTCATCCTCAAATATTTAAAAAAAAAATTGTTCTGCAACGTATAAGTTCGGGTTAATAGACTTTTTGATAGAAATTATAACTTTTTTTTTAGTACATAATTTTAATTAAAATTAATATTCTCGAGACTTTTATTTACATTACTTATGAAACTACTCATTAATCAAAAGTCTTTATAACCAACCAGTTTTATAAGTTATATGTATTACAAAAAATTAGGCTTCAATTGTCATCAGCAACAGTAATAATTGAAGAACATAAGAAAGACATCAGGCGTGGAGAAAAGTATAACGACAATTTTTTTATAGTTTATTTCATTGTCGATATATGATATCAACAACTCTAACCCTTTATGTTGTTATTATAATTAATATTTATATACATTTTTGTTGTTACATGATTCAATATAACTTGTATGTGTATATTTAAATTATTATAATTTATATTAGAAAGTAATATATTAACAAAAAACAATTCTATCGAGCGAAGACTCGTAATGTATAGTGAGAGTAAAACACAAAAAACCTTCTGCAATTTCACTGTGTTCTATTAAAAATCTATTTTTTTTTTTTTACTTAGATAAAAACAAGAATAAAAATACTTTATTTAGTATATATATGTATACATATATATATATATATATATATATATATATATATATATATATACATAAATGTGTGTGTGTGTGAGCAAAAATAAATTTCATTCTTTTTATTTATCCATTTTAGTCGAGACAAAATAGGCTACATTTGAATGGAACTAAAATGTTTTCAAACATTTTGCGATACTTTCTTCTGTTTTAGTCAAAGTTCACATTTTAAAACTACACGAAAAGTTACTTAAACCTATAACGATAGTGTTATCAAATCATACTCTCTACTCTTTGCTCCTTTATATCATATCCATTCAGATACAACACAATATAACAAATATTATAATAAACGAAAACATTAATATTTGTCATTTAAATCCATTATTAATTATTTTAAATTGCAGTTTTCAGGGAAAATCAATTATATATATATCAAAATAGAATATGTATACAATATATTACTATATGCACGAAATTACTCTTAGAAATTAAGTCTTTACTGAACTGGATGTACGTAGATTACACATTTATATCGTATCGGCGATTTACTTGAATTACTCATTATCTGAAATTTACATGTTCATACCTAGTTAGTACACTTTGTGTTTGGTCATTTGGTAATTCCATGCTTAATTTTTTTATTCATTATGTCTAGGTTTGATTTCCAAGACATCATCTTTCTTGATTTTGAATTGGTTATAATAAATACTTGACTGAATTGATACACAATTATATTTTTTTGTAGAAATGTTTCTTTGTTTTATGAAATACTGCTTCAGCTTTTCCTTTTCCATTCATTTGTACACCTATTAAAATCGTTTTTTTCAATAAGTGTAATTTTTACTATTATCTTAAAACGGCTTTCTACAAATCTATTGGTTCTCTTTCGGGTATTATGATAGTGTGTGTTGTGTTGCTGTAAAGAGCTGTACTGGATATATATTTTTACGTTTCAATTATGTTTGAAACTGACATTTTCCTTTACATTCATGCTTGTTGAAGTGTGCTTTTGATGTCTTCCTTATTACAACAATCTTTCTGTGATTTGTTTCTAAATAAAACATTTTACAACTTCCGGGGTTTTGAACTATAGGAATATTGTATTATTATTCCCAACTGTAAATCCGTAGTAGTTATTACTCTGTCACTTACATAGATTCAGGCAAAGAACAAACTTTAAAATTCTTATTTTTTTGCTTTGAATTTTGTTACCTTTGGTTTAAATTTTCCTTTTATATTCTTTTTTGGTCCTTATATTTACATAAGCCTATATTTTGCTGCACTTTTTTACCTTCTGGTATTTTGGTTTTACTACTGGTACCACATCTTCTTTATACACATATTTCATGTTTCAGTTACCGAAACTTAAAAAGTGAACTTTCAGTCAAAGGATTTACCTAACGGATCTACCCTTATGAATCAAATAGTTACGATTCATCCCAAAATTGTCCTAGCCATCTTCAAGAGCAGTAAAGAATGGATGCGATACTTACTCAGTAAATTAGAAAGGAGTAAAGTGATTTAATGTTGCAGTAAGTACAATATGGTGAGCACGTCACTGTGTTAAGACCGCTGAATTTATGATAATATACTCTTAGTGACACATTAATTTTCTTTAACCAGGTACTGAGTCAATATTGAGGATCATTCTCTAATCTCTGGAAAAAACCACTGTGAAGAGTGCTCCTTTTACCTCAGGAAATTACGTGTATTTAAATGTAAGTCTCTTATAAATAGTTTAAAGTAACAATAAATGCCTTCAGTCAAGAAGCCATCCATTGTATGCATTAGATCGACTCAGTAAATTAGTATTATTAAATTTTAAATAACATGACAACCAATCAGTGTCAATTGAATTAAATTTTGGTTTGTTATTTTTTTCCTTCTGGTTTTATTATTATTCTGATGTTCACCGATTACTTGATTGTTCTATATAAATATTATTAGAATAAAACATAATAATTTTTATGAACACCAGACTCAAGATATATATCATCAGGTATAAAAATATATATATATATTTTTTTGAGTTATTATTGACCAAGTAGTGTGATATGTTGGTGTTAGGAGGCTTCTTATAATGCTTTAAGCTGGAAGGTATTTTGAAGTCTCACAACACTATTGAGTAGTATAGTACTTTCATTGAATAGACTTTTCCATCCAAAAATCTAACATCGTAATATGCCATTATCCATTGTAAATATTCATGTTTTCTATGTTATATAATAAGTATGTTTTACAAAATTATAGATTATTTATACAACCATAAAAAAGTAACTAAAAACAAAAGTGTGGAACGAAAGTTTTAGATTTTGTTAGAATCGATGAAGAATGTCGGTCAAAGTTACAACGACTAGTATAAGATCTACAGCGAATGGAATGAGCTGTAATAGAATTCGCCACGGCGTCTGTGTTAGTGAGTATGTTATTGTGCTTTTATGTGTGAGTGCCTACGGTTACCATGACGACAAAACTAGAACAGTTGAACGGATGGAACCGACAGACGAGTTACATTGACGGTCAACAGGGAATTCAACCCCGTTCGGGTTATCCTTCCCTAACAATAACAATCAAGCTTTCCGATTGTGGAAGAGACACTTCACCTTGGATATGATGCTTCATTAAGCGGTAGTATGACGTTATTGGACGATTCCCTAATAAAGATAAGTAATTAAAGAAACAATAGTAGTTAATAGAATAATGACACATTGATTTATATATATATATATATATATTTAATAATAATTATGTTTACATCACTGTTCCCAAAAGCGCGTGTACATTATTAAATATAGGTATCGGAGCTTTATTATTTTGCTAAAGCTCAAAATAAATTATAATATTCATGAGTTGTAATACAGTAGTTTAAAATTAATTAAAATACTTGTTTTTTTTTTTTTTTTTTAATAAAAATTGTAATAATTCAATTGATTTTTTTTAAATTTATGTTCACCAATAATTAAAATTTTGATTGAAATTAATTTACGAGAGATTAATTAAATAAATTTTATTCGTATCTAAGTTTACAAGAAATATAATGCCCTTGATTAAGAATGTTTACCTCACCGTTTGCATGATCGATTGATAATTGTCAATTTTACTAAACTTTGAATAATTCAAAAACTCTGAAACCTGATTTTTGAGAAACATCTTCAAAAAATGATCTAATGCGTATGAGCTCAGATGGAATGCTTTACTGTATCGAAAAAAGAAAAGATATATTTGGTTTCAGTAATATTTTGATTGTGGATGAATATTTCGGCAATATAAAACAAACGATTCCTGTGACTGAATTTTGTTTTTAAGTAATTTTATATAAATAAACATTTATTCTGATTGGAATACAAAAATACATTATATATATCATAAAATAAATTAGAAATATATAAACAAATGTTAAAACCAAAACAATAAAGGAGTTTAAAGTCCACTACTAAATACATACATATGAAATAATTTTAAGATAAATTCAAAAAGTTACAAAATATTTCACAATTCGGAAACCAGTACTGAAAATTATTTGAGCACGTTTCTGTGTATATATTGAATGGGATGTAGAAAATCTTGCTTTTTGTTTTTAATTATTTAAAGATGCATCAAAAGAATATTATTGTTTCCGTATAGAAATTATTTGAGGGAGCTACGAGAAATCATATCTCTTATTTCATATTATATTATGTTTTATACCGCTCTCTCCATTACATTGAAATTGAGTATCAAGCTGCCAATTTTTTTTTTCTTTTAATCCCTTATCTGTTTACTCTTTCATTTTTTGAATGACACTTCTGCTGAGATCTCTTGTCTCTTTCTTGTTACGCTCTATAACATTTGGCCCAGTTATAAGATATTTTAGTGGCATTGGGCTAGATTATACGACATCGTAAACCGCACTTTAAAAATAAGTTAATAAAATATTGTTGACTTGGTATTTGCACTAAAAAGGAAAAAAACAGTAAAAGATACACGAAAATAAGTATAACATTAATATTTTAATGAATATTTTTAGAAATTTATTTTTCTTATTATAAAGTAGACCTAAACTCGCATCATATACCTATATTTTTTACGTATTTTATTGAAGGGAAAATATTTTTAACATTGCTTTGGATTACTAAAAATATTTATTTATTTTTTTTTAATGTAAATATTATTTAATCGGTAATTGTTTTTTGTTTTTTCGTTCAAAAACTAGTATAATTATAATCGGCTCTCCAAGCATATCCATAAGTATGCCTCTTGACAAAATGCACGTAATAAGGGGGGTTCTTAAGCAACTTCCAAAATAAGTAATTCACAAAAATAGCAAAGTGGTTTACATGATTTTCAAGTCTCTGCTGGTATTTAACACTGCGCTGCCGGGCAACCTGACGAACCGGTGGAAGGTCTAGATAACCGTGAATTTCATAATTTTGCGTGAACCATGGTGCTTCAGCAATTCCGCTCGTTACATTGGTTTGGAAGCGTTGTATAATTTCTATCTTACTAGTACTAGCTGTTCCCAAACAACTCCACAGCGTACGTCCAGATTGCGCGCAGGATAGCCTTGTAAATTAATATCCTGTTAGCTAACGTGAGGCCTGAGTTTCTCCGTAGCAGCTAATGTAGTTCGTTATACCTTTCGTTTAGTTGTTTTCTATTCATCCTCACTTGGTACTTTCAGGTCAAACGCCGATCCAGATGAAGTCCTACGTACCGCAGAGTCTCTGTTTTGTGGAATCAAGACACCGTCTAAGTACACACTTGGACAGTCACCCATTCGCATGGCGAATGACATGCTTCGATTTATCTTATTAACTTTAATCCTCCACTTTTTCTGCCTCGCGCAGACACGGTCTAGTGTCATTTATAGGTCCATTGAGGCCAGGCTACGGTCTTCGTTAACGGCCAGGATGGCAGTGTCATTGACAAACGTGGAGAGGATGCAATCCTCCACCGCTGAAAGGTCCGCAGCGAATATGGAATACAACACAGAGTCCAGTACAGAACCTGAGGGACACCTGATCTAATCGGTATTTTAAATAAAATTATTTAATTGGTGAATAAAATGTTTAAGAGACTCAAAAGATTAGTTTGTTAACGAATGAAAAAGCACGAGCTCAATTTTATTTTAAACTGTACTATAAATTGGTAATACTAGTTTGCTAAAACAATGACTAATCTTTTCTGGAAATTTTGAGTGGAATATTGTTAAAAACAAATGAAAACCATTAGTTTACTTTTAAAGGTAATTATTTATTTAGGAACAATCAAAATATAATGGCTGAAGAATACGGCTGGACAATTCCCAATGTCCTATATTTCTTTGATATGTTTATTATATGTTTAAAAAATTCTAAAATAAAGCCACAAGAATTATTTATGCTTTCTACGATAGCTACCCATAGAGTCCAGTCAGCATTTCAAGCAAACAATTCTTTCATCTCTAATTATTTGATGTAAACTATTGTTTGTTTTTTTTTTGTTTTTTGTTGTTTTTATTTCTTTTTAATAAATCGCCTTCAATTGATCAGAAAAAGTTAATGATAACATTGGCAGCTTTATCTTTCATGTAAAACAGGAAACATTTTTCGTATAGTAGTTCGTGTTACCATCAAATAACTGTTTCATTAAGAAACAGTTATTACTTCAAAGCATTATGCTTTATAAATAATATCTACATGACGGTTTTGTATTTAGTTACTAACCCACAAATATTGAAAGTAAAATACAAATATTTTAAAATAATAACAAAATAAGAAATTGATTATAACTGCTGATTACAAAATTGTTAATGAACAATTTTCATTGTATCGGCCGTAACTAAATTTATACATTAGGCATTTATCTTGTTTTGTATTTAACTAAATAATTATAAACAAAAAAAAAAAAAGAATAAACAGAAATATTTGTTTAGTACTGGTTAATAATAGGTTAAGTATTTCACTAATTATAATTAATTCAATTTCAGAACGAAAAATTCAGATATAAAATATTTGCTTTAAAAATACACATTGAAAATAGAAAATAATCTTTAATTTTTTAAACCGTAAATTTTATATATTTTGTTTTGTATTTAGTTCACTAGCTGAATTTTACTATATTTTTATATAAGCAAATATTTCAAGATAACATTTGAGTATTTTAAATCATTACAGCCAAGGGTATTTTTAATCCATTACATCTTTTGAGATTTCTGGCTGTCGTAATCAAAACGGTATTCTCCTCTAAGGTTACTTGTTAATTTTTCTATCTTTATAATTATTTTTAATAGAAATTTTCTTTGTTTAACCTATGTTATATTGAGATCACGAGCATCGACTGCTTTGGTCATTTTTCGTTGTGAGAATGGAAATTTGTAGCGTATGAAAAATGCAATGCCTGACCGAGATTTGACCCTGGAACTTCTGGATAAAAGGCTGAGGCGCTACCAGTCTACCACAAAGATCGGCAACAAAGTTATTATTAATTTTTTTTAAGCTTTGTTCAAGTATAATCGTGAAAAGAATGAGTGAAAGTTGCTTTTAAATGTTTTTGGTATAATTTAAATAAAGACTAATCTAATCTGTCAGTCTAGTTAACGTATGAGAGTCCCCATCTAACATCAACGTATATACATACACTTTATCATATACATATTATATTCATACACTTCGAATGAATATACATATATTTCTACATACATACTCATATGTGGAAATACACGTACACTGTATGTTCGTCCCCTAGCAACTAATTCAAATACTAATAACTCAATGAAAAGATAACATATAAATATGAATAATATACCAATTTAATCAGAAAACTTTAAAGATTGATACAAGAAAATAAAGTTTTGATGAAAAAATTTTAATTTTAATTTTTGGGGAATTTATTACGTGACAAAAAGAAAATTGTTAGAATAGCTGAAATTCTCCATAAATCTGAATTTCACATAATGGAATTATAAACAACCATAAAATAAAATCAGCACTAGACTTTTATTCAAATTTGAAATTACTCCTTAATTTAATGTGTATATATTTTAACAAGATTTAAAATTTTTACCTTTAATAATTCAGATAAGCAAATTGAATTCATTAGTTTATTATTCAACCCTTGATAACAGAGTAATTAATTGTATTTAACTTGATAATATTTAAGAACCGTTCAAGGAATATGTTTTTACTGATTACATTTAATTTTTAGAAGGAAAAATTTATAACAGTTTTAAGCAATTACATAATTCTGTAACTAGAAGAATAATTTTGGTTGCTTATGATATGGCTTTTCATTAATTACTTAAATTATTTATTTTCCTAAATATTAAAAGGCTGACACTCATTGCAGTTGAATGTATGCGTATGTAGATGACAGCATATGAAAATTCTAAGCTTACCAAGATTCAGACACAGAATCTCTGGGTGATCAGCAGAAATACAACTTCTGCTGCTCTTATACAATTACTTCATTTATTTCTATTTTAACATATCTCTTATTAATAAATATATGTATTTTGTTATTTTCATTTACTGAAAGACGTAGTTCATTATACTGATTAAGTATATTATTTAATTATCTGCAACACACACATCCTCAGTTACGTAAGGAAAGATGATGAAAGCCTTGTGATGATGCTGGTTGCCACAGCATCCCCTCAGTTCATAGCCCCCCTTTGGCTTTACCAGAGGGTTGACTCTTTGCTGGCTATTTTTCTGTTTGCTGGAAGAAAGGTGTTCTTTTATTATTGTTTACAGGTGGTGACAAGGACCCCACTATGAACTCCTCTTGTAGATCTATAACGCTCCTGCCAGTTATTTAAAAGTTCATTGAGAAGGATTGGTGTCTTCGTATTACCGATAGATTGAATTTTAGAAAGTTTATGATGGATGATCAGTATGGTTTTTGCACAAGGAAGGGCCCAGAAAATGCTATTATTAAGATTATGAGCATTGTTTCTAAGATTTGTGAGTCTGCGTATGTATTAGGTATCTTTTTGGCTTTTATTAATTTATGATGGCTCTTTGACCTGTTTCAGCTGCAGAAGTGTAAGTTCACGGAGTATGAACTGAATATATTAAATAGTTATTTCAGCAATCGAGACGTCGTACTTCGAGACAGAGTCTCACGAAATAGCAAAAACACTATCTAAAGGTTGTTCGCAGAGTAATGTTTTAGGATCCCAGCTCTGAGTTATTAAATTCGTTGATGCGGGTGAGGTTACCCAGTGAATGCCGCGTTACCGCGTGTGTGCTAGTTAAAGAAGATTCAAGGAATGAGATCGAATTCAGGGCAATCCATACTTGCAAGATACTCCAGTTGTGTAGTTTGCAACATGAGATGGTGTTTAAGCCAGAGAAAACAACGATGATGTTGCTCGGGTAACACTAGCTGTTACCCGAGGACCTCGTCTATCAATGACCTGCCATTAATACATGACGGCCTCGTATATCAATGGTGGGTTATAGAATTAGGTATATCCCGCTTAAAAAAGGAGTATCAAGGTGTTATTCTTGACGAGAATCTTCGATTCAAGGAGCACTTTCAATATGCTGTTAAAAGGCTTGTTCTGCTTTCTTCGGAGTTCGGAGAGTAGTTCACCCCGATTTTGGGCTTAATTTCTTCAGGTAAAAGTTTATTTTTGAAAAATGAAAAATACGGCAGATTTTGTAAAGTTTCCATTAATGAATAAGCAACTGAGAGTAAATTTTTAATATGTTGCTTCTATCTAAATATTTATTATTTTTTCGCAATTTGTGTATAATACTTTTGATTTTAGAAAGTCTTCAGCTGTATTAATATAATTTGACCTAATTGGTCATCATTTTATTGAAGGAACGATATTGTTTTGCACTCAAATCCTTCATACTCTTCTCCAAAGAAGACATTTTTCCACTTATTATTTTATTCATTATTAATTGCCTGTTTTCTTTACGTAATTCAAGTATGATGACAATTATATTTGTGCTGTTTTGTAGTTACCTATTAAAGCCACAGTTATAATTCGGTGAATTCAAGTTGCCTAGAAAGATATTTACGGGAATAAAGAATAAAATCTTGGAAATATTTACTCGTTTGACTAATACTGAATATGATATAACTTGATCTAAGTTTAATATCTCAAAAGAATTCCAAACTTTCCTTTAATTTATTTTTTTGAAATGCATGAAAATACGGGTCAAAATTATTTACTACCTAACTAGTTGGCTTAAGGTAAAAAAGAATAAAGCATACTGAATGAAGTTACACCGATGAAATTCTTTTAATAATTTTACAAAGATCTTTAAAGTTTATTAGGATGAAAATTTATCATTAGTCGGTCTTGACGTCCAATTCAGAGAGCTCTGGAAGAAATGAAAAGTACATTTGAGTATTTATGGATGTGGCATAAAATGATATTTGATTGCAATATTTTCTTCAAATACAAAAATATAATAAAAAAGTAATAATAATAATAATAATAAATATGTATACACATTTAACAGCACTTTATCACAGTGATTAGTAATCTGCATAATACATTCTAATTTATTTTAAAAAAATAAATTATTTTTTTATTAATTAATATACATTTTTTTCATTTTATAGTTATTTCTGTTGCCCTAATAAATTATTTCATGGATCTTAAATATATGTTTTATAAAGCTAAAAAAAACTGGGTAATATTCCCGTTAGTTATATTATATTTTTATTTTAATTTATTCAATTTAAATTTTATTCATTTTTTTGTTTAAATTTTATTAGGACATTTTAATATTATTAAAAACCTACGTATTTAAACGATTGTGCACTACATACTGAACATATATATTTAAATACACATTTCATACAAGAATATAAATGTTTCTTTTAGACTTTATATATTTTATACAAAATTAATTTAACTTTAAGTGAAAATGTTACGTCAAGGAATTTTGAAATTGTGCGGTAATTTATTCAACATTGCTAGAAAATTTTTAATAAAATCTACATGCATAGTTGGGCTTTAGTAAAGGCTTTAAACCCCAGCTACTCTTCACAGCTTTATCCTTTGATTCAAAAGATAACTCAAACTTTTTTTCATCTTGTGTTTAAAAAGAATGCGGGTCTCACTTTGCGAAAATTTCGTTGAACTAGGACCTCAAAATTCTTGCTTAAGGATAGTTAGAAAACAGCTCTGTATGGTTTAAGTTTACGATTCGGAAACTGTACCTTATCACACATAACGGACATTAAAACAAATAAAAATAAGTAGATATAGATTAAGTAAAGGAATAATAATATAATAAAAAATAAATGCAGGTTAAAATTTAATTAATTCCTTTCTTCCTATCGTTTTTCATAATACATTTTTTTAAGCTGTAGATATTTAATGTTTCCTGCATTTTATTTACGATGTATTTTAGTCCTACAAAGTTTAATTCGTATAACTTTATTTGCATAACCTTTTATTTCATATCATCTCATGTTTTCAACTGATGAAGTCTGTTTTGAAAATATTTGAACAATTTAGATTCTCTAGGTTAATCTTTATGAATATATTAAATAGATGAAAATATATGTTAATAATTTTAGATTAAAATTCAAAGGTTTTTTAATAAATAGCTGCGGTATACATCGTTGATGAAAACAAAATTTTACATAAAAAACTTTTCTGAACAAATTATATCTGTGAAATCTTTTGTATGAAGAAATAATTATATGTGTAGTTAAGTAGTTTGTTTAAAAAAATAACTGCAAAAACATTACCTGTTATTTACATTAATGATTTCCATATTATATTAGTATTATTCTGATGGTTCTTCAGTGAACTTCTTGAATCAAAACTTACAGAAGTTTCACTAATTCAGCTAGAACAATTGTTATAAAATAATTTAAAAGAGGAGCTGAGAGACCTTTCAAACAATGACTTTTAGACGTATCATCTTCCATTTATATCACTCGATAACTTTAATTTATCGATTGAGAAACATAAACTGCAATAAAAGCAATGATGAAGAATATTCATAGATACTAGAATTTTAATGGAAATACTTCCTTTTTTTCTTATGATCGGTTCATATTTCTTTTTTTGCAAAGATTATTATAATCCTGTATTGAGATTAATTATTCCTATTATCCATGTTCCTAATGTTTAGAAATATTTACAGTATATTAGAGAAATATATAAGTTCTTTTTATTAATGGAAAATATAAATTACCAGTGTTAAGAGTAAATCTACATGCATAGTTGGCAGAACCTCTGACAGAGCCCAAAATTCAAAAACAAAAGAAAATTGCAGGAAAACGGTTTCATAACTTCATGACTTTATTTTTGTCGTGAATCTATTTTATAAAATACAACCATTGCAGAAATTCCATTAACAGTACTTTTTTCAAAAAGCGGATGATCTTTTTAAACGTTTCAAGTTCAAAATGATAAACAGAACTTGTAATGAAAGTATTTCAAAATTTTATTTTTTCTGTCTGTTAAAATTTTTTGATGGAATACATTCTGCAAGGATAAATTAGAAAAAATATATTCCCAAAATGGAAGAGGATTTATCCGGCTAATAAGAAAATGAGACAAAATTATTATCAATGAAGTTGCTTTAGTTTTATATGAACTGCAAAAACAACAGTTAAAAAAACGCAATCACAGGAATTTATTAATAAAATCGTACTTCGACCTTATTACAGGTAATAAACAGCACTAACCTTGAAGTATTACATCACACTTTTACAATACATTTTTCAATAACAATCTTATTTTTCAATTTTTAATAAAAGTATATAACTCAGATTTATAAAAACAGGTTTTAAAAAATATCTGCTATCTATAAATCGTATCCCCTAATTTTTTTAAAATGAAAACCAAAAAGAAATTTACACTAATTTCTGAATTTTTCTCAGTTTACTATTAATTTATACGTAACGGAATACAGCTTAGATGGAGAGTCAAAATACTGACACATAATATTAAAGTTGTAATCTTTAAAGTCTGGAAGATAAAATTTAACTTTATAATAATTTCAGGAAAAATTTCAAGAAATTTTTGTTCGTATCTCAGATTATATTTACAATCAGTCTCTTAGGTAGAATCTATAATCAGATTTCATCACAGTCCGTAAGTGTAAAGGAGTTTCCTTGAAATATCTTAACTGAATAAATTCTAAAAATATCAATAGGATCTCAAAGATAGCACATGTAGTGACAAGGTCTACGCAACTAGACACTAAGGATTCTTTGAGTCAAATTATACGAATAAAACCACTAGGTAAAAGAAAAAGTAACGTAACAGCTAATGCCTCTAAGACATACGCAATCATAAACATTGGTGTAAATAATTAGATGATCCATAGATCAAGAATAGAAGCCTCTTCCTGAATATCATTACTAGGTTTCTAGGTCTAATTCATGTCGCCGCTTTAACCGTTTAATAACTTCGATATTGTCCAGAAGGTTAATAGTTAAATAGTTCAAGTGGTCATTAAGCTTTATTTTCTACTTGATTGCCAATCGATTGACTCCGTCCCGAACATAACTCTAAGTACTTATGGATAATTATACTTACGATAATTCTAAGTACTTACGGATTTCGGCGCTCTAAACAAATCGCCTGCATTTTGCATCACGCAAATTTATTCTGGAAGCGCTAAATATTCTTCAAGAAAATTTGAACATGAAAAAATCATTTGTGTGACAAATTTTTATTAAATACAATTGTCAAAAAATAACAGATTAGAGTTTTACTCAATTGTATACTTGTATGTTGTAGAATTTAGACTTTCTAAACAATAAAGGTAACTGAAACACTCTGTATTGTATAACAATTTTCAACAAAAACTAAAGTGTAAAAGTAATCCAATCTTCATTTCTATGATTAAAAAAATTTACAATTTATTTTCTCAAAAGAATATATCTACCATTTCATTGCCCTAAAATATTTTTAAAAAATGTATGTCAAAGAAATGATAACGGATATATAACGTTTAGATTATTACAACACAAACGCATTTCATGATTAAAATAAAAATATTTTGGAAAAGTAATGGAATTGAAAAATAAAGTGCAGCAACATATATCTTACATTAGAGAAGAAAGGACGATACTTTGTATTTGTAATTGGATTATGTTACCAATTACTTTTAATTTATTATTTAAATAATTTTTATAGTATTACCGCTAAAATAGAACCGCTAGATGGAATTTAGTAAAAAAGAATATAAATTTATTAGTTAAGAATAACAAAAAAATACAGTAAATAATCTATTTTTGGATGAAATTAAGCCAGTTTTGGATATGGATATTCGATTTGGATAGACAGATCTAGAAATAAATCTGGGTAGATGTCAGAATCAAGAGGTAACGTTTTATGGTCGTTGCATGCATGCACGTGCGGTAGTGGTAATGTAGTTGTTACAGCTGGGGTACAAATTAATCTGTGTATATATACAAATATACGTCTAAATAAAATTCGTTAACTATGCTATATGACCTCTGCCAAGCTATATGATGCAGCTTCACATACAGCATTAATTAAATATTGATGTTTATATCTGTTTAATTGAAACGCAATCTTCATATTAAACCAAATTGAATCAGTAAATTCCAAGACTCTCAATATCGAAACCGCCTTCATTAAATCGACAGAAGGAAAGTTAACTTGAGAAAGATCTTCATACCTAGAAGAAAGTCATATTATAATTTTTCTTTCATTGATTTAGGCAAATATATTTTTTAATTTTAATATTTATAAATATATTACTTTTAAAATCTCAATGTACTTCTTTTTTAACCACAAAACCTTCCCATACTAATATCACACAAATATTTTGAAACTAATTTATTAATATTGTAACAATACTGACGATGATAATAATAATACAAAACAAAAAATGTATTTTTTATTTTTAAATAACTTACGAATTTTCTGAGCATTATATTATGACACATACGCCATTAAAAAAGAAGACGTGCACTGATTACTATTTGAACGTTCATGAATACAGAACAGATTAAGACATAGTGTTTGAAAGATAAATGATATACCGTTCAGACAGTTATGGAATTTTCTCAACAAAAATTTTGACTAGTCTTTCTAAATTTAATCTATTACGACATTTTTAACCGAATTCTTGAAAAGTGTTTTACACGTCTTCCAGTACGATATAATAGATTTTTTACGATACTTTAAATTCCTTGGAAAATCTACAACTATTTATTAGTCTACATACGAAATTGTGAATCTTTATTTTCAGTATTTTAGATTTCTAACTGAATGTAATTTATTCAGCTACTCAAAAGATCGCACTGTAAAATACGACACGCTTTAGGTTTAACTATAACTGATCATCTAATAATGGAGTTTCGTGAAAAATTTACACCATCCTCAAAATTAATAAACATATTTTATAATTTTCAAAAAAAATACAAAATTGTTTATTACATCTTTTTTAGATAGATTTTTTTTTAGAATCTGTTACTTCCAAGATCATGGATTCCTATAATTATAAGTCACTGGAACGTTAATAAGGGAATTAATGAATTAACGATGTGGGAGTTATAACATTGAAGGTAGAATAATGTATACGAGAGAAGATCGTATATAGTTGGTTTACAATGCCAAACACATAATTGGGAATGGCTCGGTCAGGTCACAAAATCCCTTGTGTAACATATGTATCAATGTCTTCAGTCCTGTTAATTGAGCTAAGACCTTGGGAACAGAGATTAATATTAAAATCTAATGCTTGTTCCTTATAATATCCTGACATTATTTGTCTTTTATTATCCATCACAGTATTATGTTAATATTTGGTCGCTAGATATATCTAAAGAAGTGAGTGAACAATTTTATTTAGGAGAAATATTTTTCTTGTTCAGTAATAGAAATTTTTGTATTGTTAAAAACTAAACTAGTATATGATGCAACACCCATCATATACTAGTTATAGTTATGGTTAGAAACTTAATTAATGTTGGTGGAAGAGTAAAATCTACATAATTTTATATTTTACTTTGACTGATGTAATAAAATTATTCTAATGTTGAAAAGATTGTTTTTTTCATTAACTTTTCGCATTGCATGACATCATACACTTATATACTACCCAACAAGAAAAACCTAAAACTCATCCAAGCAGTTTTCGTCTTAAAAATATTTCTGCATTCAGTCAGAAAGATTAAGCAAAACATCCAGTCGCAAATAAATGTAATGGGTATTTAATAACTTACCTCTTACCTCGTATTATGTTTATACATAACCCATTAATGCCAGTAATTTACTTTAATAAAATTTATTTATACCTCTAATTATTTACATCATAATGAATATGGAATGGAATGCAAAGTTGGCAGGAGTCTATTACTCCCTACTTTATCGCAGAACCTGGACAGAGTCCCTTGCTGCTGGATCATTCTAATCGGGCTTGTTTTTAAAAGGGTTATTTTTTAATCTCGGATCTAATTTTTCAAGTTTTGTCTATTATTATTTTAGTGAATTTAAGACGGATTTAATTGCATTCCAATCCGTTGTTAAACCAGCGTTATCGAACCCATTTCATGGGCCGACCGCGGAAGGCTAGGCTTATAAAGCCTGTCCTCCCGACGTAATTCCCCTTCAGACCGTCCACTGAAGTCCTTTCGGTGCTAACTCTTTAATAGGCTAGCAGGAATACGCCACAACGGGGCACTAGCTATAAGGAGCGAGCAATGCGTCCCCTTTTCCGGAGGAGTCGCAATTGCTGGGATATTTTGTCTTACTGTAAGTTTTTTTTTTTTTAAATTTAGACCGCGTTTTTGTTTTATGCGCGACTTACCGTGTTTGACGTCTTCAAACTATATAACTCGCGAAAACTTTTCACTCGCGACCCCGGAAACGCGTCTGACGCACTATTCCGTTTATGGCTCATGCGATATGGAGGCCCCTAAGCCTGGTTTGTCGATTTTCGGCTACCGCACCGCACCATCACGGTGGTTCGTCCAGTACGGCGTGAGGCCGCTTCCTTACAACTGTCGGAGTTGGGTCCTCTCGGCAGATGTCCCGAAGATGACTGTGTTCGGACACAGCCGCTCTCCCGAACAGTCTGCGCGCCTGCGCCACCCCCACCTCGGACACGGATTGAAATCTCGCATCAGATCGGAGAGTGGCGTTCCTGACGAACCACGGAGCTCCAAAGATCGTCCGCAACGCGATGTTTTGGACGGCCTCGATCTTCTTTTGAAGCGAGGAGCTCAACACTGCCCCCCATGCCGGGTAAGCATATGTTAGAATCGGCAGTACGTACAGCCGAAAAATGAGGAGCTTAGTTGCCAGTGGGTACGGGCTGGCACTGTTCAGCACTGGGTATAGCGAGGCTCTGGCGGCCTTAGCCCTCCGGGTCGCATAATTTACATGTTCGCCGAAGGTAAGCCGCCTGTCCAACACCACCCCCAGGTACTTAACTGTTTTCTCAAAAGGGATTTACTCCCCTGAGATTTCCAGCTCTCTGGTCGGTTTACGTGTCTTGCATGTGAACATCACGGCCACCGATTTTTCACCGTTGACCCTGATTCTCCACATGTCGAGCCACGGTTCCACTAAGTCCAGCTGCCTTTGGAGCCTCCGGACCGCGTAATCCACATTTGCGGATTCGTAGAAATATGCCGTGTCGTCTGCGTAAAGGGCCGTTTTGACCCCTTCCGACAGCGGCATATCGTTCACGTACAAAGTGTACAAGAACGGGGAAAGTACTGCTCCTTGGGGAACCCCAGCGGCTATTTCTCTGGTAGAGGAAATCGTTTCCCCTACGCGCACGACAAAATGTCGGTCTAGCAGATATGACCGCATCAGTCTGACATAGCGGTACGGGATCGCCGATCGCGCTAGCTTATAAAGCAGCCCGCTATGCCAAACTTTGTCAAAGGCCTTGGCCACATCCAGAAAAACGGCTGCAGTCACCCGTTTCCTGTTCAGGCCTCCGACAAGGTCGTCTATTATTTTTACCAGTTGGAGGGTGGTTGAGTGACCCTCCCTGAACCCAAATTGCTCGGGCCGCACTTCTCCCTCCATGTATCGCCTCAGTTTTTCGAGAAAAATCCTCTCGAACAACTTAGACAATACCGGTAACAGGGAGATTGGCCTATAATTCCGTGGGAAAAGTAAACTTTTCCCCGGTTTGGGTAAACATACGACTTTGGCCGTTTTCCAACAATTCGGGAAATATCCAACGTACAAAATGGACGTGAATATCACCGAAATTGCTGTAATCACGGAGGCCGGTATGTTCCGGAATGCACGGGCGCTGATCCCGTCGACACCCGGGGCCTTGTCGGGGCTTGTGGCCTTAATGGCTGCGGAAACTTCCGCTTCAGTGACTTGGTCAATCTCTAGAGGGGCGTCCTCCACCTGTGAGAAATAATCTACAAGAAAGGATTCCACCTCGGTTGTGTGCTCGTCGTTCGGGGAGGGAGGGGGGTTTGGAGTGAACTGCTCCTCCAAGGTATCGGCGAATACCTCGGCCCTCTCCGCCTCCGAGTATGCAAGAAAACCTCGCTGCCCCACAACCGGATGGCGAGGCTTCTTCCCTTCTCGCAGTCTCCTGTTCAACCTGAACACCGAGGAGATGTCGTCAGAGACCGAGGCGAGGTATTCGTTCCACGAATCCTCTCGATGGCTTGTCAGCAGTTGTTTTACCCTGTCCGTTTGATTATAAAAGGCCCGCTTATCAGCGGGGGACAGGGTGATTCGATATCTCCTCCTCAGTCGTCGTTTCTCCGTTATGGCTTCGGAGATATGAGGAGGGAGGTCGTTTCGAACAACTGCTCGAGTTTTGGCCGATGAGCTGCCTGCCAGGGCCTCGGTCATTGACGACGTGACGCGCCCGACAGTGTCGTCGATTTCCTCCGGGGTGTTCAGGAGCTCAGGATTTACCGGCCTGTACTCCCGCTGGAGGGTCTCGTAGAACCTTTTCCAGTTGACTGACCTTCGGGGTATAGGCGGGGGATCTCGGCCACCCCCTGCCTGACCTAGTTCCAACAGGACAGGGGAATGGTCCGAGCTGAGGTCTTCTATCGTTTCAATCATGAATGGGAGGGTACCCCCCTTCATGACTGCGATATCCAGCACGTCAGGCCTAGATCTGCCTGAGCGATGCACGAACGTGGGCACCTCAGGGCCTACGACGACCAAGCGGCGGGCTCTCGCCCTTTCGTACAGCAATCTGCCATTCGGATTTGTCAGAATGCTGTTCCATGACACGTGTTTGGCATTGAGGTCGCCCATGAGTATCACGGGCCCATCCCAATTTTCCAGCACGGCATCCAGATCTGCGCCGGTTACCGCGTCGTTCGGCTTGCTATAAGCCGAAACCAGCCGATACACCGTGCCCAGATGCTCCACATGCACACACGTTTGCTCCATCACGTTTGTATGAAGAACAACGCGCGTATGCATGTGGCGTCTGTGGACTAAAACCGCAGTTCCACCAGAGGTGCGAGATCCGGGTCGAACTGGCCTATCCGTCCTATATGTAAAATAGTTCCGAAGGGTCAGTTGCTTGTTTGGGTTCAAGCACGTCTCAGACAACAGTATCACGTCTATCAGTAGATCCTCGGCCAGACGGCATAGTTCCTCCGTCCGGCCTACTACTGAGTTGGCGTTCCACTGCAAGAGTCTGAGGGTGGGCCTAACCATACCTTGACAGTACAGCCATGAGGCACTCTATTAAGGACTGAATACAGTCCTTGAGAGATTTTGCCTGGAGCAGGCGTGGCAAAACCATCATGATATCTGGCAGGATATCCTTCACTGTCATCTGCGACAGGAAGTCCATACCAGTGGTCTCCAACGGGGTAGCCGGTTTCGGATTGCCGCTGGGGGTGCCTTTTGGCGCGGCCGCCCTTTTGGTGGGGCGCGGGGCCACAGGGGCCGCGGTGTTTTTAACAGCCTGCTTGGCCTTCCCAGCCGGAGCAGGCTTTGCCTTTCCCGTCGAGGAAGGCTTGGCCTTCTTCGCCGGGGCCGGCTTTGCCTTTCCCGTCGAGGAAGGCTTGGCCTTCTTCGCCGGGGCCGGCTTTGTCGCCGCCTTTTGTTTTACCACCTTCTTGGTGGTTGCCGCCGGTTTTGGCTTGGCGGGTGTTGGGGAGGTTACCTCCCCTTTTTTCACGACCGCTTTGGCCACGGGTGCCGGCACCTCCGGTTTGGGGACTGTTTTTCCCCCACCGGCAACACGGGCCCAGCTGCGGCCGTCCAAAGTCGCGGGCTTTTTAAGTCCCTTGACTTTGTTTGTCTGCTCCTTATAATAGGGGCAGCCCCTGTAATTGGCCGGATGTGGCCCCTTACAGTTGACGCATGAGGCTGGTTCCTCACGCGGCTTGACGCAGGCAGAAGTGTCGTGGTTTCCACCACACTTTACGCATTGCTGGGCCCTCTGGCAGTAATTGGACGAGTGTCCAAATTTCTGGCATCTGTGGCACTGGGGTGGCCCCCCTCGTGACACAAATGCAGTCACTGCGACCTTGCAGTAAAAAATACTGCCAAGGTCATAAATGGCCCGGGCCAAAGGGGTCCTCTTAAGGGCCACTAGGCAGGTCGGGGTTTCCCGACCGTCCCTTGTGAGGAGCTTCTTAACCGAAACCACCTCATAGCCAAGGGAGGTCAGTTCCTCCCTTACTTCCTCCGGGGCAGCCCCATAGGGGATCCCCCGTATAACCACCTTCAGCTCCCTGTCCTTCGGGAGCTGAAAGGAGTGAAAGGCGATTCCCTTCGAGTGCAGAAAACTCTGCACCGCCCGGTAATCCGCCTCGCTGCCCAGCTGCAGCCTTATCGAGAGCCCGGTGCTTTTAGCCACCAGGCGCCCCCCAATCCTCGACTTTATGTCCCTCGCCAATGCTGGCCACTCTTTCGGGCAGTCCAGCATTATCGGCGGGATTTTCTCCCGCCTGACGGTAGCAGGCTGTGATGGGGCCCCATCATCAGCCTGCGAGTTGGCGGCTGCTGCAGCCTTGCTACAGCCCGCTACGGGCTCCGCCTCCATAGGAGGCGCGGAGTCCCGGCGTTTCTGGCGCTTCCTAGCGCCAGACCCGCTTTCCTCTCCACCGTCGGACAGTTCCGTGGTGGGAGAACGGGGTGGAGGAGGCCTTATTTTTCCTTCCATTGAGGAAAATAAGGAAGAAAAATTTAAAAATTAAAATTAAACTTAATTTACACTTCTTAATCTACACTTGCTGTAAAATAAAATCACTGACAAGAAAATCAATTAAAAAATAAAATTATTTTAAAAGTAGCACAATAGTCCTATAATAATAGGCTATTTACTTAACGTATTCACAATGACTACAAGAGTTCACTTTACATTATTAGAAATATTGAATAGTATAAAAGTAAAATTAAGAAAAGGATTATCCTTTTCTTAATGTGACTGGCCTGTAGTCCAGGTAGCTGGCCGCCCGGCTGATGTCCTAGCAGACCCTTCTCACATTGTCTGGCGACGCAGGTAGAAGAACTGTTGAACACCTGGCTGGACTGGTTACAACTGACAATTCACAGAGCACAACAAAACACAACCTTTCACTACAAGAGCCAAGGATGGAATATAATGAATATAATTTAAAATTATGAATTTGCATTCAGTTATTAATTTGTAAACAGTAAGATTATTCCTTCTCTCCATAATAGACGGTATATATATCCTTGCAAATTTAATGGGTACTTAGGCTCTGATAAAATGTACAGGCTGTGCATTATAGCAGCTAGTGTTGCTATTAAAAAAGTTCGGTTATTTAGTTTTCGGTGCGATCATCTATGCAGGCACCTGGACGTCTGTGTAGAGTCACGTTACACCTTTGCTTAAGAGATTGACGCTTATGAGTCGCTTCTTAATAAAAGTATAAACTGGAAATCGGTATTTTTTTGTTTTTCAAACAGTTTTATATCAACCCTCGCAATTTTATATCATAACTAAAATCTATTTTTATAAAAAAGAAGGAAAGTGAAAGATATATAGTAATTTTTAGGTCATTTTAATATTACTAAAATTGATCATTGCTTGAAATGCATTAAAATAATTAATTCTAGTTACATGCGAAATAAATAACACTTTCTCATTATGCTAACCTAATTTAGGCTTATTTGGATCAGGATCAGATTACCCGTTACACCCCCATTCAACCAAGTAATAACTATTTTAGATCATTATTTTTTTAAATTAACAAAAATATGGTGTATTCGTTTTTTAAGCTGATTAGGACAATTTGTTAAATAATTAAAATTAACCATTATTATGGTGATGAAGTTGCAGTACTTTATTAACTGTCACAAAGATTAAAAAGTAAAGCGATTATTATTTATATAGATTAAATTATCTACGTAGTAATAAGTCTAAGTCAGTGTTTCTCAACCTGTGGGGCGCAATCCCCTAGGGGTGCGCCCCTACAGTAAATGGGGGGGGGGGGCGCTAACATTTCGAAAAGAAAATATTATTAAAAGAATTTATTAAAATGGAAGGAAAATAAAATAAAACACATTCTTACTTAATAAATGATAAAATAAATATGTACACTGATATAATACACTTATAAATAGGATTGTATTAGTACTTCAATATGTATTTAATAATTAAATTTTCAACAGTAAATTAAAAACAAGTCTTGTTAAAAACAAGAAAATGGTTAAGAAATGATCTTGATTTTAGTGCAGAAAACTCATCATTCACTCCTATCAAAAATTTAATCTATTACTAAATTATTTTTTGATTTCGCCAGTTGGCGTGAAGTCTACAAAAATTTCTTCTTTGGCAGTTGAGAACGCTTCAGGAGTATTCTAAAGTGGATCCCTAACCTACTCGTAACTAGCAACCAAGTTGTCGTCAGCAAGAAAATGCTTTTTTCTAAATTCATTGTCAGCGTGGCTAAATGATTTTCAGTGTTTACAAAAGCAAATTTCACATGTTCTTCAGCCGTGTAATTTTTAAAATATTCATCCACATTTTCAAACACTTCTAGGTTCTTTTTAATTATATTTCTGCTCCACAATTTCAATTTTCTACAAAAACATTAACTTTATCACTCGTATACAACATATGTGTATTTACTTCTTGGGGTTAAAGATTCAAGGTATTTAATTTCTCTAATATGTCGAACAAGTAACTCAATTCCATCACAAATAAGCCATCTCGAAACTTCTCGGCTTCCGGTCGGTTTTCCTCTTCCAGAAATTTGGTGATTTCACCTATTAATTCATAAACACGTTGCAAACATTTCTCACGAAATAACCATCTTGCCTCATAATAAAATATGTAATGCTGCATGTACTGCACATATTTTTACAAAGTACAGAAAAGATTCTTAAATTTAGCGGCTCATTTTTTGTACAATTTAATACGGTTAAAACCGTCGTTAGCACAATATTCAGAACAGGACTCATTTCTTTGGAACCCAGAGCTTCTTTGTTGATCGTGCAATGTGTCCAGACACATTGTGGAGATTTTTTATTTACAAGTGCTCTATACGTTGGAATCTTCCAGACATTGAACGAGCACCATCGGTGCACATTCTGAGGCAATTTTTCCATTCTATGTTTTCCTCGTTTATAAAACCATTTAAACTAGCAAATAATGCGAGTGCTATTGCTTTGAATTCTATTGATTTGCAGAAAAGTGATTTTTCTACTGCTGACATTCCAACATAGGCAATGAAATGAGCATGTCTATTGCTATTTGTTGCCTCATCATATTGAAATGGAATCAATTTGTCATGCAACTTTCCGAAAAGCTGATGATTTATATCTTCAGCTCTATCACCAATTTAATGGGCATCAATATCATTTGATAGAGGTATAGACTGCACTTGTTTGGAAAAATTAACTTTAAACATAATTTTTACAATCTCAATTGCAGCTGGCAAAATAAGCTCTTCACAAATGGTGTGAAGCCTTTTAACGTTTGGCGATTTTATAAGAAATTTTGTAAGAGGCAAATAAAGATTTTTCATTCACAGACAAAATTCTTTCTAAAAATTATGTTTGCTTTTCATATGTTAATTTTAATTCGAAGAATTCCAGGAGTTTGTTATCGTACTTACTATGAAGCGTTTGCAAATGTCGTTTACGTTTATTAGGTTTCAAGCTGTCTGCTGCTGAAATGTTTGAGCAAGTGACACACCGGGGGTTTTTTTCTTCGTTTATTTCAGTATTGATAAATACAAAATTTAAGTGTTCTTGAAAATATTTTCTTGATTTTATTTTCGGAACCACGCTCGTCTGTGCACTTGTTGATGCTTCACTATCGTCTAATGCTCGCTTTCGCCAACTTAAAAATTTATTCAAGATTCTGTATAAATCTACTGCCGTGAATATTTAACACTGTAAATTGCAATTAACACGCAATTTACAACCTACACATTCACAATAGATTCGATAGCGATAGAAGGATCGACTGGAATTGAACGAGGTGCAGCATTTATACACGTTTGCGCAGACGTTCCAGAATATTTGAAACAAGTCGGAACTCCTAGGGAAGCTACGAGAATGTCTCATATGGTGGAAGTAGACAGAGAGCTGCAGATAGACATCGATTTTGGTTTTGTCGATGCAGCGGATCGGTGTTGCCAAATATCAATAAATTGCTTAATCTTGGTAATTTGTAAGATTTTTTATTTTGGTCGTAGTGTAGCTTTAGGGTCAAAATACTCAACATACACTATTATTGTATACATAGTTATTGTATGAGAGGTTGGTGCGATGTAAATTATGGTTGAAGATTGGGTCGCAAATACTGAAAGGTTGAGAAACACTGGTCTAAGCAGTGCTTTGTGACACACTGGGTTGATCTAGTGGTGAACGCGTTTTCCCAAATCAGCTGGTTTCGAAGTCGAGAGTTCCAACGTTAAATCCTAGTAAAGGCAGTTACTTTTATACGGATTTGAACACTAGATCGTGGATACCAGTGTTCGTTGGTGGTTGGATTTCAATTAACCACACATCCCAGAAATGGTTGACCTGAGACTGTACAAAACTACACTTATAAATATCATCCTCAATCATCCTCTGAAGTAATACCTGACGGTGATTCTCGGAGTCTAAACAGGAAAAAAAATTAGTGCTTTGTGAACTACTTTTCAAATACGATGATACGTATAATTTGTTTCTCTTTGTTCATTGCCTACTTAGTCGCGGATTATCTAATCACAATTTTGTTAATCTGCATCAATTAAACAGCGACGTGTAATAGTTGATTTTCATTATTATATTTCTTTTACACTGATTATCACAACAAACAATTTTTTTTTAGTTTTATAAAGATAAAATTTCTCACAAAATTATTGATAAGTGGAAAGCCGTTTGTTACGAACACCCAACTGTGCCACATCACTGAAACAATTCTAGCTGTTTGGTAGTTAATAGCAAAGTTTCTGCAAATTCTTGAGTAAATCACACTAGAATGAAGTCGAGTTAGCTTGAAAAGTAGTAAAGCTTGTATTTTATTTTTCGTATTGTTATTATTTTCTTTTTATGAAATGTTTCATTTATAAAATAACATCGGCTAATGAATAGGTAACTGTGGAATAAAATATGCTGGCCTCAATTTTTTCTGGTTCTCTGAAGCGTGTTATTAATCTTAAAACTAAATGATGACAATATAATAGAATAATAATTAAAATAAATTGTTTAGCTGCTATTTTTATTCAAAAAATTCTGTAGTGTACCTGCACTACTAGTTCAGTTGAAAAAGGATAGTAATAATATACGAATAATTTATGTATATATATTTACAGTGCTGTAAATTCAGAATAATGGTAGCCCTTTTCATGAAAGAGGAATGGAATTGTTTGTAACAAATGCGGTATTGAAAAACCGATATTTTAATTAATAAAAACCAACTTCGGGCATATACTACTTATTTTCGAACTAAAATTTTTTTTTTTTTGCATCTCGTCTAGTGAGTAATTACACTCAAGCGTAAAATAATATATATTGTGTATTAAACAAAATTAAATTTAAATGAGAATTTCGAATTTTCATGAATACTTTTATATCGTTAATTAATATTTCTTTGATAAATTAATTAATTTTTCTTTGTAATATTGAAGATTCTATATTTATAACATAGTCACAAATTGTACCCGAACTAGTTTTTATTATTCTGATTATAATTTTTATAAAATAGAAAATAGTCGTAAGGATTGGTAATTTAAAAAAAAAAATGCTTTTTTATGTAGATAATTTATACAGCTCTTACCTTATATTTAAGTGTTGGACCATATTTTATGAAGTGTTAAAGCTACTTAAACCGCTAATTTTCATTTAATAAGGCAAAATGCCAAGTGTAAAATTTATTGAAGACAGTTTTTTTTTGTTTATTATTTATACATTTTTATTATCTGGTAAAAACAGATATTTTTGAAAAATATTAAAAGCCTTTTAATAAAATTAAATTTCATGTAGATTAATACAAAAACAGATAAATATATAGGCACAAAACTTAGATCAGTCTTTTATTAAAGTTGTTTTTATATGACAAAATTAGTGGAAAAGAATATCTAAACCTATCCTTTATAATATTTGAAGAAATATATTTTTATGTTCAAATTAAAAGCTGAAATTTTTCCTTCATAAAGTCAGAACAGCCCAGAGTAGCGTGTGTGCGTAATCTGAGATAAAATGTCCATTTAAAAAATGTTTGTTTTTCATTTTACAAATTTTATCCACCGTTACATAATAATTACTTATATAATATTTTTATTATTATGCTATACTTTTTATCGATCTTTTTTTTTAACTTGAAAAACAGTTTTTATTTCACTTGAAATAAATTTAATTGTAATGTATTAAGTTATTTTGTAGAAAAAAATTCAATCAATTGCTCGTGCTAAATTTAAATATCAAGTGTTAGAAGTAAGGAATCTGAATTGGTGTAGTACAAATAAAGTGGTGATTTAAAATTATTTTTTTGAAAAATGAAATTGGTTTTTACAACTAAATGCGATTAGATAGTTTTATCGCTGGTATATAAGAGTTATTTACACAGATTGAGAGAAGAGCATCAGTATAGTTGAATAGAAAACTACAAACTAAATTTGTAACAAGTTATCAAACCAGATGGTTCTGGTAAGTAATTGTGCAGTTATTCGAGTTATCTCGTTACAACAAAACTAGTTAATTATATTCCAGATGCTATACGCAGTTTTCTTAAGTATATTTTATAAAACTTGGATGTGGTAAATGTTTTTTTTTGTTTTTGTTTTAAATATGTCTTGTCTAATTCAACTTTTTATCGGTATTGTGTGTTAAACATGGAAATTAAATTTATATAAAATGACGTAAATTAAGTAAATAAGAGCATTTACTGTTACAATGTAATTCATTATAGCTTGGCACTTAGTGTTTTTATAACATGATGTTGCTCGTAACTTACTAGTTTTTATTTTTTATTTCTTTGTTAATTAACATTATTATATATTCCTTCCTAATAATTTTCCATTTGCAATAATTAATGGGTGAAAAATTAGTGCGTTTTTAAAAATTTTCCTTTACTATTAAACAAAATTTTCTAAACCTTTCCATTCTCAATCAGTATGAAGTTTTTCTACCAAAGCTTCTTGAACCGATTTTTTTTTGCTTTCAATTTTGCGTTAACATACCAATAAAAAACAGAAAATGTGAACTAGGTAAATAGAGAAAGCTTTTCTCCAATTCCATGATGGTAAATGTTCCTTTGAAGCATCATAGTTAATTTTTTTGCAGTTCAAAGAATTTGTAATTTTAAAACATTCACATGTAGTACTTAAAAAATGGAATTAAACTTTTTCAATAAACTTTCTGCATGATTTCTGTTAATTCTTCCGTCGCTTTTAACGTAAATTCAGTATTCTGTTGAATATCCGAACATCAAGAGGTAGTATACTCTTGATGTTCGGATATTCAGCAGCATATTTTATTAGTGGTGACTAAAAAAATTGAATTTGTTTATGATGACATTTTTAAACTTGAACACGTATTTTATGGATTGTATTAAGTCAACCTTCAGTGTAATTGATACATCTCATTTATTCAAATGTTGAGACCCTTACGATAGAGGAGAATTTTAATTAAACTCAACCACCCAAATAATCTCCATCAGCTGTAATGGTAGAGATAAAAATATACGCTTTCTTCCTCTCCCATGAAACAGAAAATCTTCATTGCTCGAAGAACAACGAGATATTCCTTTTCGGCGAATCGCTTCGACGGCACGCGGCAATTTAAAACTTTGTGGTAGCTCTGAAATGAGCTGTTAGATGTTTGGAGTGACGGCTCTGAAAAAGACCGTTTATGCTTTTTGTGAGGTAGCCCTATGATGGGTTGTTGGGTTCGGAAGCTCGTCTTCGATGATGTCGGCAAGGCTGTTGTTGGGATGTTGCGACTCGTCCATTTGAATCGGACTTATCTTCACCTAAGCGGAAATTGGGTCCCCACTATAGCGTGGCAGTGGTGGCCCCCATAGAGCCCCGAAGTGTCGGGTCGGCATTAGTCGTCTTCCGCCGGTGCGATAGCTTCTGGGAGAACCCAGAAGCGATCGCTGGGTCCAGGAGCCGGGAAAGGGGACTTGAAGCCCGGCAAGCTGGGGCGGGAAGATACGTCCGCGCCAAACGGCTCCCTTGGTGGGCCGGCCAGGCTTGCTTCTCCGGCGGTGATGTTGGCATTCGCCCGGAGGTCCCAAGTTTAGTCGGCCAGGTAAATTCTTCTTTCTTCTTCTTCAATATCATATCTGCTTCTTCTCTAGGCGATGGTCGGCGACGAATTGAAAATTCAGAACAGTACTAATGGGCGGGAAAGTTTATTATATCCCTGTCAATCACAGAAACTGAACATATGTTACTTGCTGCTGTGTCTGTCGTTTGTTGGGCTAGTCATTATTTATTTGGTGGTAGTTATAGTTATTTTTTTTATTTATGGACGGAATTGTTATTTGCTTTCCGATCCTTTAGACCGGTGTGAAATTGTTGACCGAGGCTGATCATGGCAGACTAGGAGCACATGAATTTCGTTCTCCCGGTACGATTCCACTTCACTCTGCCCCTGAAGTCTTTTCGGTGTTTTCTTCGTAACAGAACTACGCCTTTCGGAGGCGCTAGAGTTTGGAAGAAGCAATGTGCTCCCCTTCCTGAGGCAGTCGTATGTACTGGCTGGAAACACAATTGTAACTTTTGAGAAAGGATGACAGGTGTTTTGTGAGGTGAAGTTGGGGACTTTCTTCCCCCCGGCTGTCTTCTCAGCTACATCTCGGCTGGGTCGGTCGAGTCGGTTTCCTGTCCGTGTTGGCGAGTTGATGTTCATTCTTCTTTCTTCGTTTCTTCTTTAGCCTGCCTTTCTGTAACATGTTTGTGATTAATTTCTTGTGTGTGAACCTTGTATTGTCTCGTGGCCCTGAGAAGTCCATCACTGGGATAAGCACAGGCCTCTTCTCTCTTCCGGCGGGCGACTGCTGGGTTCCTCGTTCGTCGCTGTCCGTGTACGATCTTCTTCGCTTCCTTGAGATAGGAAAGGAAATGTGGACCTTACAGTTTTGTATCAAACATTTCGCGATTGAAAATTCGCTCTACCGTTCGCCAGTTTATAAGCTCCTGCGACTGGTGGAGTAGCAGTGTCGCTATGGGTCAGCTAGGTGGTAGGGTGTGGCTCCTGTGCCGGTGCGTTCGTCCTGTACTTCCGCTGACGTCTGAGCTTCTAGCGATGCGTTCGCCGATATGAAGCTCGGCATGTATATGGCACCATCCTACAATCAGTATAGTATGATTTTTTTGCTCATACATACTTTTGAACATCGGCATAATGATCTTGACTTTTCTCGAGACCGCCTTCTTCTAAATAGTCTAAAATCATACATCTGCACTGGAAGTGTTGTATCTTTGCATAATGTGTTTTGAAATTTACGAATATCCGAGAGTTTTCTTCGGATAACTGAAGTGTTTCATTCACAAAAGCTGTGGTGTTTACCAATGGGAGACTTGAACTACAAAGAGGAATTCCCCTATAACAACGAGCGTACTCAGATTATTGTTCTGCGGACAATCATTTAGTGAGAATTTCTGATTTAACATTACAGTCACAATAAAAATCATTAATTCTAGTATCCCATCGATTGTTCATACGTAGAACTGACTGTTTCAGCTGAAAGAGAACATACGTGAAATTGTTTACTAATGTATCCTCATATTATACCTTCATATTAAACTTGACTGTTTCTCTTTTGTAGCTGTGTGATGTAACGATTCAGCAGAAAATGTTTATTTCAAGTCATAACCTCGCTGATTATCTGTTTATATATACATTACACAATATGTATTTCCTTTTTTAGTAAAATATTGTAGCTAAATCAGATTATAAACTTTTTGTTAGTACGTTAGTATTTCACTTACGTTAGTATTTAATATATCTAGTGGTGCTAGTGATATGTGTACACACACACACACACACACACATATATATATATATGATCATTGTGAACAGCACTGTTTTGAGTTGTATTAGGACGGATTATCATCTCGGCTTTAGCCGATAAGCACCCTAACTCTAGATTGGGCTTTTTGTATACAGAGACTAAATAGGGACGTGTTATCCTAAACATAACTGTAGGGATTTGCTTATAGACCATCACAATTTCAGATAACGCCTCCATTAAACCAAATATTTACCAAAGATCTAGTATTTAAAAAGAAAATATTAAATTAGAAATACCTAATAATAAAATTAACCTAGCGATCGACTCACGATTGTTCACATGCACAAACATTACACTAATATAATGAAATATTTTTTTCCTGCTATCACATTGCTTACAAATAACTTCCTATTTATTTCCTTGAATTGAATATTTAATGTTAAATTTAACTGAATTACAACATTATAATGTGTATTTTATTTTCACTTCAAGGGTCAAATAGGTCAAATATAAATTATATTTTGCAAAAACTCGTAGTTTTTAGTATTGTAACTAATAAAATATTTTATATTTGTAGTTACAATTCATAAAAAAAATGCTATAAATAATGTAATTTTTATTTAGTTTTTTTTTTTACTAGGTTTACATAAAACTTAAAAATAATCTATATTTTGAATTGTGGTGACTAAATTTAAAAATTTTCTCTGTATATAAAGTTTATTTTCCGGTTTATAGTATATATCATAGCGAATTTATAGGAGCCAGTGAGCTACAATTTGTTTATTTTTTCATCCACAAAATTTGTTTTATTTTTTTTTAATGTAGGTTGTTTTAAGTGTAAAAATATTCTAGTTCATGAAATTCATTTTTTTATAACAAACATCCAGGATTTGATAGAAGCGAATAACGAATCAAAAACTTTTACCCACTACTAAATACTAACGAAAAATTAAAAATATTTTTTTCATGTGACTACTTCCAGTAATGAATATTATAATAGAGTTGAAAGTTTAACGGTATACGGAATTAATCTCTTATTTTGAATATAATTTATACATACTTAAAAATAATTCTCAGGTTAAGAAATAAAATTGTAGAATAAGTTCCATGAAAGTCACAAAATAATCATAAAATTGCAGGATTTTTTTATGTTTAATTTAATACTCGTATGTAGCCACTTTTATGGGATATCTAAAAGTAATCTGTATCATCATTCTGTTATACATGGATAATTAATTGCAATTTTTATGATGTAAAAGTTAAAACAAGCTTTTCTGATTACTAGTGATTTTTCTGGGGCGGGATACTAAGGAACAAGCTGAAAACATTTTTCTTAAAATGTCATCTGTTGCTTTACTGTATAATTCATCGATATATTCACCCATGCTAACATGCTCACCGTTAACCTCAGAAAGTTTGCAGTTAATAATTTTATTTATGTTTATCGTCTTTGATTTTCTAGTTTAAATTATGAGAACCATTATATTCTGAAATTCAATATTTATTGATTTTTTATAACTCAATGTTTTATTGCAGAAAATGATAAATTAATTTGTTGTTTATACCACCAGCTTCAGTAATTTTTGTGTTTATGCACCAAACATTCACTCCCTCTAAGTTGTTGATGTTCACTCTATAGCCTAGTCCCGGTAGAGAACTGAATTTCGGTGGAAATGAGATGCTGATATGTAACCGTATATCTGGGTTAGTGAAGAAGGCGATTAGAAAACACTGCAATTTTCATCTTCCTTGGATTGAATGCTTGTTATCCTTAAGATTTTGTTATTTGAAGTAGTGACTTATTTCAGATCGCCTACAACAATTAAGGTTACGGAATTGCACATATACGAGTATATTTTGTTTCTTAGTTTAATATTAGTTAATTTATATTTCTAAATTCAGACAGAGGGAGAGCGAGAGATTATAAATTTATCCGTTTTTACAGAAGAAAAATCTAGAATATCTTTTTAAAAGGAAGATACAAATATTTTTTAAATGCTACACGTATACATGGAGCACATTTCATCACAAAATTTATCAAGAATAAACAATTACATAAGCGTTATATTTTACAGTATTTACAAACACTTAAAAAAAAATAATAATTTCGAGTTAAATTCGAGTCTTTAAAGACCCTAATAAATATTATGTTTAAAAAATCATTAGCAATGAGAAAAATATAACCGTCAGCCTTACATGTGAAGATAAATTTTATAAATCTTATTATTTTTTTATTTATAGTCGCATCAACAATTAAAGTCAGTATCGACTTATTAGTGTAATGTAACTGTACCGGTAAATTTGTAGTCTTGAACAAACTCAGTTCGACTACTCCTGAGGTGTGTGGTTAATTGAAACCCAACCACCAAAGAACTCCGGTATCCACGATCTAAAATAGTTTTGTATATTATTTATTTTATAAATTATAAATTTGTATACAATTAACTTATATTGATAAATTTACTTCACTAACGCACGCGAACGCGAGTACACACACACATGGAAAAAAATTTAAAAAAAATTTGTAAAATTAGTAATAAAGCAATCAAAATTTTTAAGTACATTAAAATTAATCCAATTATATAGATTTTAGTGACGTAACAGTAGCGCTTCGTCATTCAACCGGAAGGTTATTGGCAAGAATAAGGTTTGATGTAATCCATCAACTAAGAATATTTCATATCATATTCTTGTGAAAAAACTTTTAACATTATGTGCGAATCCACTTAATGAAAAAAAAGTAGATGGAAATGAGTTTTTCTTTTAATATTGATGAAATTATAGAAGGAATACAGTTGTATGTTGCTAAAAAAATGTTTAATCAAGTCAAATGAATAATCTGTCACATTCTCATCCTGTAAAGCTTTGTATACGCGGAATAATTATTGGATAAGACGTCACTGAAGCCAGCCACTGAAAGGTTCTGGAATTTGTTCGTGGTTAGTGTTTGTCACAAAAAAAAGTGTTTTTAGTGTTTGTCACTTGTATGCTTACAATTGTTTTTTTTAAATATCTTTGTTAGCAGTATAACTGGAAATATAATGATAAGCAATTTGATGCTTAAGTTATATAATAATTATTGATTATTTGAAGAATGTTTGATTTATCATTATATTTATTTTTTTTTATTATTAATTAAAAATATATTTTCATGGAATATGAATTTTTTTTCACAACCAAATACGGATTTTTGAAGAAAAATAGGCTTATTACTTTTACATCGGCAACTGAAGCTTTTCTATACTGGAATAATGTATTCTGTTAATCTGATGTAAACTTCGTACTGTAATATGTGTAATCTGTAATCTAATGTATTCTGATTGTATTCTGTTAAAAGTGTGAACCCTTTTATGAATTTTAATTGTACTAAAATGTACGAGGTGAATGAGGTGTTTTGTAAAAGGGTCATGGAGTAGAGCAGAAGTACGACTTAATCTCTATCGATATTTTTGTTTTTAATAGAAGGTGATTATCATAATTATAATATGAGTATTATCATAGAAGCACAGTTTAAAGGAGTAGCTATGTTTTTTTTTATTTAAAAAGTTCTAAAAGAAAGGGTTTCAAGTAATTTAGATAGTAGTGCAGAAGAAAAGTAATACTGGTTTGAATAATGTAAGTTAATTTTGTCACCACCACTGTTTGGACATAATTATAGACTATATCTGGTTAATTTCCCGTCAGTATCATAAAAATGATGTAGAATGTGTAATAAGAAACAGAACTGTGAATCTGTAGAAGCGATATTGACATAACATAAAAAGGTTAAAAGCGTATTGTGAACAGGGGATCAAAACAACAATAGTAAATCAAATGCAATTATTCTTTTTAGTTACAGAAAACCAGTTTTGTAGCTCGATAATGATAATATGAGAATAATTAAATATTATTTGACTATATTAACCTTAGTTACTTCAAGGGCTGCATAAGTTTTGAATGAGAAAAGAGGAGTACGATATAATTTATTGGAAAAGTAGCTTCATTTCGTAAACTGCAATTAAAAATTAATTACTCTTCTCAAAAAATGACTGCCTTGGATTACTAAAAAAATAATGTATGGAATTGAAAGTTGAATAACTTCTTCAAATTCAAGTAAACTGGCTTGGTAGAAACATTAGCAAGTATAAAATAATTTTTCTTCTGAATCGCTATGATTTATTAAAAAAATACTTCAAAGAGAGCAAGTTGTTTTCTGTGTTAGTAGCAAATTATTTAATGTAATGTGCATACCAGATTACTGAATATGTTGATAATTTGGTGTAATGTTGTGTTATTTGTTGGAACACGGTTGATTTCATAACACACATGGGCTGGTATGCCTACGCTTCAACAGTCCTGCAATGTTATTGTATGTATGAATTTAACGCATCTGTCGTCCTGGTTGTATTGAATTTTAGAATGATTATATTTTTTACAAATTTTGTATTACTAAATTTAAAATGTTGATCTTGTATATTAAGAGCGATGTAGAAGACAAATTTATATGTAAATTGAAGCTATTAGTGTAATTTAAACCATAAACAATAAAGCAACCATTATGCGCTTTATAATGCAATCTTGTAAAAAAATACCTTAATCGTACCTCTTCAGTCCTTTTTTTTAAATTTCCTGCGAGAAAAGTACGGTTATATTTTCCTAAGTTTGTAGCTCCTGATATATAGTTAATTTATAGGTATAAACCTATAAATTAATTACATGTCAAGGATTTATTAGTTTTCCTTTGATAAATATTTGGATCAGCATGTGGAAAATATCTTTGAAAGGAAGAAATCTGTTAAACCCAATTAACTGTGTAACTTGATTAAATAAGGTTAAGTAGGTTTGAAACAAGCAATAAAATAAGTCTCTGGAATCTCCCTGGAAAAAATAAAATTATTAAATTAATTATAAAAGCTACAAATGTACTTAAAGTTTCTGACCTAATATTAAAATGACAGCTTTGGTGGTTAATCACCTTAGAACATACTAGTAAAATATCCAATTAGCACGAACGGAAGTGACCAATTTCTGAAACGTTTTATTAATATTTTTCAAAGGTTAGCCAGGACCATCATAAGAATCTTCATTGTTCGAAAATTGCATGTGACAAAAATAATTGGTTGAGATTTAAATCAGTGTTTTACAATTACAGCTTTTACCTGTGTTTCTAACAGTGGTACTGATTTAAAATACTTTGCGTACTGGAGTACAATTTCTAATATTATTATAAGATTTCCATCTTAACTCACTGTAAAGTATTTTGAAGCTGAAGTTTTTTTTCGGATTTCTACTGTTATGGTACTTAGATATCGCCGTTTTAAATATTTACTTACGAAAGATTCATATTAATTTATATTATAAAATCTTCAAGTAACAACAGTATTGTTTTCTACTCATCTTCAAAACCTAATAATATCTACTATTCGTCAAAAGGAGCATACAAGATTACAAGCAAATATGAAACAGTGAAACAAAAGTTTCTTGTTTCACTCTAATAAAAAAAAAATCTAATTTTATTTGTACCAATATTTTTAACAACATACAACTGTAAAATTTGTTAATAATTTTTAGCTATTACGAAACCCACATGACAATTTAAATGTTTTTTGTTACGTAAAATTTTGTTTATTGGTTTACTGATATTACGATCCAACAGTAACTCTTTTAGAGATATTATAAATTATGATTACATTTTTATGATAATTTTCAGCTTAGTAATAGATCAAAAAGATAAGATAAAAGTACTCTAACTACTTTATCATAAGTACAATGCAGGCATTAAGTAACAGTTCATAGCCAGGAACAAAACAGCCTTTCTCTGATAAATTAAAATACTGAGTACCGTATCAAATTGAATAAATATCTGTAACAGTATTTACTAATTACATTCCTAACGTTGGCTATTAAATTAAAGACCTGGGTACTGATTGCTGTTTTTACAATTGATTTATTTCTTCTCTATCAAACATCTTTATATATTCCAATTTTTCATACGTTTTTTTGCATTCATGCAAACGTATATTTTTATAGCATACTTTATTAACTTTATTTGTTGATATCTCCGTACCTAAAATTTATGATATATTGATTTAAAGAATCTTACTGCATTAATTATTTTGTTTGAAGTTTTGTAAAGTTTCCTTTCTTTATTGTAATAAATTCATAAAATTGATGATTGTACTTACATTTTACTGTAAATCAAAACGTTCTTCGAATTAAATATTCACAAATTTGGAAAGATATATAAGTAATATTTATTTTTATTCATTTCTTATAAATGTAGCCTACTTGTGCTGAAAATTTTTATAATTTCCAGCAATTTTTGATGCATATATAATTCTTATATATGTGCACCTCAAAGCAATGGAAAACTATGGTTGTTTTTTTCATGAAAATGTAGTTTTCTGCATTTTCATGTAACAAAGGTGGAGGCGCCTTTCTAGATTAAATATTCCGGAGGTAAACTAGTCTCCGGCTCGGATCTCCGGGTGGGCATTACTAAAGAAGGGATTACCAGAAAATTAAAAAGTAACATTCTATGAGTCGGAGAGTGGAATGTTAGTTCTAAAAACGGTTGGTAGGTTAGAAAATTTAGAGGAAAATGGATAGGTTAAATGTATTTGTAGTAGGAATTAGCGAGGTTGGATGGGAAAAGGAAAATGATTTTTCGTTAAGTGATTTTAGAATAATTAACTCAGCGTCATATAAAGGTATACTGAACAAGAAGATACGGAAGAGAGTAGAGTATTTCAAAACGCTTAGCGATAGAATCATTGTAATTAGGATAAAACCAATACCTAAGCCGACAACGATTGTTAACGTGTATATGTCTCTAGAAGTGCCCATGATTATGATGAGGTAGAGAGTATATACGAATAAATTGACGAAGCAATTAAACACATAAAAGGGGATGAAAATATAACAATAGTTATAGATTGAAATGCAAGCAACGGAAAAGACAAAGAAAAAAATTTTGTGGGTGATTACGAGCTGGGCCAAATGAATAAAAGAGGGGACCGACTTATTAAGTTTTGCACGAAGTATAATTTAGTAATTGCCAACATCCAGTTTAAAAATCATAATAGAAGAATATAAACATGGAAAAAGCCCGGTGATACTTCAAGGTATCACAAAGATTATATCATGAATAAACAAAGATTTAAAAATCAACTCGTCGACTGCAAATGATATCTTGGAGCAGACATTGATAGCGACCACAATTTAGTAACAATGTGAAATGTAGATTGGGGTTTAAAAACCTGAAGAAAAGGTAACAGATCAATCGGTAGAATTTAGAGAAGCTTGAGGAAGAGGAGGCACAGAAGATTTTTGGGGAGAACTTCGCAAGAGCTATGACTAAAAACGATTAGGTAGAAAATTTTGAAGAAGAATGGGAGAATGTTAAAAAGGAAATTCATTAATCAGCAGAAGCGAACTTATGCAGAACGAAGGAATGGTAGAAAACCTTGGATATCAGAGGATATATTGCAACTGATGAATGAACAAAGAAAGTATAAAAGGAAATATCGACAGTTGAGAAATACTATAAACATGTAGTGCAAATTAGCGATAGAAGAGTGGATTAAAGAAAAGTGTTCAGAAGTGGAAAGAGAAATGATCATCGGTAAATTAGATGGATCATACAGGAAAGTTAAGGAGAATTTTGTGGTACATAAAATCTAAAAATGTGTTAAATAAATATGGTACACCGATTTATAACACGAAAGAAAAGGTCGATGGGTGAGTAAAATATATTGAAGAGTTATACCTAGGAAATGAATTTGAAACTGGTGTTATAAAGGAAGAAGAGGAAGTCAAAGAGAATGAAAAGGGAAATACAATATGAGATCTGAATTTAATAGAGCATGTTTTTGAATGGAAGAAAGGCTTCTGGGATAGGAGGGATACCTGCAGAATTACTACGCTGTAAATGTGAGGAAGTGATAATCAGATTATGCAAACTAGTGTGTAATATTTACGAAAAAGGGGAAGTTCCGTCAGACATCATAATGTTATTGTTGATAACAAAGAAAGCAGGAGCAGATAAATGTGAAGAATACACAACAATTAGCTTAACTACTCATGCATCAAAAATTTTAACTAGGATTCTGTACAGATTTTAGGCGAGAGTGGAAGAAGTGTTAGAAGACAAATTTTTTTTCAGGAAAAGTATAGGGACTAGAGAAGCAATTTTAGCGCTCAGAATAATAGTACAAAGAAGATTAAAGAAAAACAATTTAACATACTTAGCATTTATTGACTTAGAAAAGGAATTTGATAACGTAGACTAGAATAAAATGTTCAGCATTTTTAACAAATTTAGGGTTTAAGTATAGAGATAGAAGAACAATTGCTAACATTTACAGGAACCAAACTACAGCAGTAATAATCAAAGAATGTAAGAAAGAAGCCGTAATAAAAAATGGAGTCCAAGTATGTTCCCTATCCCCGTTACTTTTTTATCCTTACATAGAATTAGCAGTTAATGATGTTAAAGAACAATTTAGGTCCGAAGTAATAGTGCAAGGTGAAAATATAAAGATTCTACGATTTGTTGATATACTATCTAGCTGAGAGTAAAGGAGATTTAGAAGAAACAATGAACGGTATGGATGAAGTCCTGTGCAAGAACTACCACATGAAAATAAGCAAGAACAAAACGAAAGTAATGAAATGTAGTAAAAATAATGTAGATGGACTACTGAATATAAAAATATCCAGAGAAACAATTATGGAGGTACAAGAATTTTGTTATTTGGGAAGTAGAATTACTAAAGATTGACGAAGCAAGAGAGATATAAAATGCCGAATAGCACAGGCTAAACGAGATTTCAGTCAGAAATTTAATATTTTTACATCAAAAATTAATTTAAATGTCAGCAAAACATTTTTGAAAGTATATGTTTGGAGTGTAACTTCATATGAAAGTGAAACTTGGACGATCGGAGTATTTGAGAAGAAAATATTAGTGTTTAAGTGTGTTACTATAAGAGAATGTTAAAAATCAAATTGGTGAATAAAGTGACAAATGAAGAGGTGTTGCGGCAAATTTCTGAAGAAAGAAGCATTTGGAAAAGTATAGTTAAAAGAAGAGACAGACCATATATTAAGGCATCCTGGAATAGTCGCTTTAATATTAAAGGGACTGGTGGGAAAAATTGTGCAGGCCGACATGATTTGGAATATTTAAATCAGATTGTTATGTATGTAAGATGTAGGGAGTATACAGAAATTAAACGACTGGCACTACATAGGGAATCTTGAGAGCTACATCCAACCAGTCAAATAACTGAAAACAAAAAAAAAAATTGCATATATATCTGTTCACATGTGATCTAACTTACCAATAGTGAATATTTCAAATCTATTCAGAATTCAATTAAATATCAAGTATTTTTTCGTTTTTTTTTAGCAATTATCCTATCACTCTGTCAAAAGCAGGCGTAAATTAATCGTTAATAATGACAGGACTAGAATTTGTAAAAGAAGAACATATATCCACTTCTGCCTATTCATCTTTTTTTTACTAAAATTGATGAGCGTGACTATAAAAAAAAAAATAAAAAGACTTAATAACACTAAAAATAAAGAAAATGCCAAGATTAAGTTGGTTACGTAATCAGTTTATTTAAAGATTATCAAATTTGTTTTTACGTATTTTTTAATGTAAGTAATGCAACATAAAAGTTTACAGTACTTTTTTGGAAGGAAAATTTTATCTTTGTTTATTTGATTTTTTTGTAAAAAGCTTTTGAGTAATCATCTCAAAACAGTAAGTAATCAACTAATAGGCTCGTTTTGTCATTTATGAAGAGAGTAAATGCTTTAAAAAAATTAATTTATACTAATAATCCAAATTATAACTCTTTGGTAAAGTTGTGAAACATTTTTAAATATATGAAATTGAAAATATTTTTGTTTTACTGAATTTTCGAAGGAAAGTACGGTATTATTTTCGGCCTCATGATAGGAGTGAGGGTGAAAATGAATCTTTATATTACGAGTACGAAAATACCAATCACTTAAATTGTCATTTCTTTATATGTATATATTATTTATTTATAAGCCTAAGTAAAAGATTCTGTGACCGGAAAATCTGTAAAACTACTAGATCAATTTCATTGAAATTTAGATATGCTGTAGTAGTGTATCTGAAGTGTCCATGTGAAACTTTTATAAAGATTAGTAGTGTCGTTCTTTAGTTACACTCAATTTAAGGTCAAAAATAATCTGAACGAAGCAAGTTAGAAGCGTATCTGGTAACGATGTTGCAAGTTGGAACGTTGTCTTTGTAACTGCGGTATCTAAAGTTAGCAAAATTTTTCGGCGTATTCAAGGAGCTTTACCTACTTCCAGGGTTATGATCACTGGGTATTATTTTTTAAATAAGTATTACGTTGACTGTGTTGTGGTGTATTTTTCACACGTGGTTATATAGTGAGTCAGACTGGTGATTAGAAACTATGCTTGTAAGGGTAGGATCTACTAGTTAATCGAACGTATGTAGCGCATTACAAAATCGGTGCGTTTTTGACTACGAATTAGTGAGGGCGATAGAATTATTAATTTCGTGCAAATGTTTTTGTTACACTATTAAATTATTTTCTTATTATTGTTTATATTTGTATATAAATTTATTTTATTTTAATTTGCTTCTTTGCTTTATTTCTGTTTCTTATTTATTTCTTAATCGGTTTTCTTTGTAAAGTATTAAATTGGAACTAGTTGATGCTTTTTCAAAAGAAACACAATAAAATAACGAAAGTCGGTCTTCTTGCTCAGAACTGCGCAAGAGTTTCCGTTTTTTTAGTTTTTAAACGTATATAAATATATTGAGAAGAAGTAATAAAAATGAAATAATATTTTTATTTTTTTTTTAATTGTTGAAAGAAATAATAAAAAACAAAAATTTTAGAATACACTTCTTATTATACTGCATATAATAAAAATAACGTAATAGAAATACAAAGAATGTATTACTAATGATTTCATTATATACAATATAAATAAATTAGAAAATACAATTTTATTACTCAAAACTTGAGGTGGTAGGTCAATTTTAAATCACGGATCAAAGTGTATTGTCAATTCAAACCAGGGTATAAATAGCATGCTTCCTGTATTACTTCCCTTATAATCTGTTTTATGACAGAAATACAGATGTAAATCGAAATGGTTAAATTGGCTATTGTTATTTGTTGGCGGCAAAATTCTTAGGAATGTCAAGGTCCCAATCTTATGGGTTTATATGACGTAATGGTCGTCCCTTGATTTTGTCTACATTTTACCTTGATTTTTCTATCAAAATTTTGACTACATTTATTAGAATTCAAAAATAACCTTTGTACCTAAATTTTTAGAGTTTATGTTAGATATATTCAGGTATTCCAGATTAAGTGCTCCATAAGATGAAAAAACTTTTATTCTACTTTTATCTACGTTTCATAACGATTAGTTTTATTAAACAATAAAACACCTATAAGAGCAGGAGATAATTATTTCAATCTGTTTTGAGACAATGGTCTTTATTCAGTAAAGGTTTCATGACTCCCATTACGGTAGCAAGTGAAATATGTTTATAATCATTATCAAACTGCGTATATTTTCCAGTATGTATTATTTTAGCCCATACACAGCCAGATTTAGGTTCGGAAAACATATCCGATATTTATCCAAATCTAAAATTTTTAATTAGTTTTAAATTTGAGTGAGTTTGTGGTTCATATGTGCTGTTGTGCGAAAAGTGAAGCTATTTTTTTTTTAAATGACAACATTTTTTATAATTCCAAACAAAATTTTTTGGATAGTCATTAACTGTTCAAATATGGTATATTAGCAGTATAATAAGCTTCTTTTTTTTTTATTGCTTCAGAGGATGATATGAATGACAGTTTTTTTAGCGTGTGAAAAATGCCATGCCTGACCGGGATTTGAACCCGGGATCTCCGAATGAAAGGCCGGAACGCTACCACTCGCGCCACGGAGGTTTGCAAAGTTATAAGCGTTTTAGTCCTAAAGAACCACTGTTCAAGTCTTTACTATATGTTGCAGAATTATTAGAGAAAAGAAAGCTGGCATTCGCCAAAAGAAGTAGAAGCAAAGTATTTAAAAAAAATATTCTCCAATTTAGGCTTGTTTGCTGCAGAGTGGTGAATCGGTTTGTTTCGGCAGTTATCTTATCCAATAAGCTATGATCAAAAATCAAATTAAAAATTGCAATACATCCTTTCCGTATCTAATGCAAAATTAATTTTTGGATTAAATATAAATGGAAAGCTTCTAAAGGATCCTTATCACCCCGGCTAATTTAACTCCGTATTCGTACCTCATCTAGACGAACATTAACCTTCTAATCTAAATCATTTACAAAACGAACCTCAATAAATTTTCTCATTTCCAAAACTATTACACTAATATTGTCATCACTTTCTCGATCATTATCATACTCAATGTAAAACAAAAACTAACGTACACTATAAAATAGAATATAAATTTACTAAAAAGTTACAAAGATTACTATTATTAAAACTGCTATTATATGAAAAAAACATTAAGTAATTGAACTACTACTATCTATAAAGGGATAAAACCAGAAAACACGCTGGAGAATGAATGATCGGATGAAATACGGTGTAATTCACAGAGGGTAACGGCTGGAGTGTTTCAAATGATGCAGCAACAAAAGAAATGTTGGGAAAATTGCTAGATATTAAAAAACATTAAGCGTAAAGTACGTGTTGCTTCGAGATAAAGTTACGTCTTGGGTTTGATGCCTCGAGTTAATTTGATATAATTACTTCTGAAAACTGGGTTTACGCGAGTTAACGCAAGATAAGTAGGTACGCAGTTAAGTGGCGGTATAAGCTTGTCAAATTAAAAATATAAAACACTATATATGATGGAAGCATATAACAACTGGGATTTCATTCTCATTTAGATGTCTCCAGGCATAATACTGGTATGCTTCAATTATATATCGCTGTGCTTATTAATCAACTGTAATAACGGTACAAAAGAGTGAATATTTTACCAATGTAAAAAAGAGTTATGAGTTAGTTTGAAATATAAGATGGATGATAAGTTCTCTTTCTGACAGTCATAACTAATTTAATTTTTCTGTGCACGGTAATGGGTAGCAGCAGCACACGGTGTACAGAATACGGAGGAGATGGAAATTGGTAGATTTCGTGTTGGGAAACGGAAGATAGTGAGAGAATACAATACAGAATTAAAAAAAAAAGAAATACTCGTAACGTCACCACCGATGCTCGTGTAACAGTGCAATTATTCATCGTGTCCACCAGTATCCAAGTTCATTCCTGTTCGCAATTTTTCTCTTTTCCCCCTCATTCCTAACCTATATACCACTTTCCTTTTCTTCGCAAACACAAAAACAAACAAACGCAAACACATGGAAGAGTGCGAGAAAGATCTCTCGTGTATAAAAAAAAGTAAAGTAGTAGAAAGGGAGAACTAGAAAGAGCAAGCTTAGGGCTTCTTCTCTTTGTTTGCCTCTGCTTATTTCCTATCTCTTTCTATCTCTCTTAGTCACTTTTTTCATTTCATTCCATCTTTCTCCTACTCGCTTTCATAAGTATATTCTTTACACGTACATGTCTACTTCTCATCATTGCTGTTACAAATGATCCTCGGGAGAAGAGCTCTTATAAAGTTTCTTTTCTTTCTCTTCTTTCATCTATCTGTCCATTTCTGTCAGTGTTTCATGTTTTTTCTCTGTCTTTTGATTGCTCTATATATAATTCTTTTGAGTACCTTTTTTTGAAGTTTCTTCATTATTAAAGATTTTTTTAAAAATTTAATATGATAAAAAGTTTACGAATTACGGTAATAAATAAGCTGAAGATTAAAATGTAATTTTATTATAAATTAGTGTATAAAACAATCCGTTAAATGTAAAAATATTTTAAGTAATTTTACTGACTAAAGATAAAAAGAAATTACTGCAAAGTACTGATTTATTGATCATATATATTCCGAGTCTTCTGATAAGTTAGGATCTTTTTTTATTCTGGTCACTAGGCACAAGAACCCCTTGTTTGTTAAGTAAACTTGAATTCAGGTTCTTTCCTGTATGCGTTGTAAGTAAAGCATGTGCCGTTACAATGAATCTAATAACTGAATGGCGGTCGGTAGACAGATTTACACATTACAACTCGCCACGAACTTTCTACCTTTCGCACGAGAATAAAAGTGCGAATACTCTCCATCCCTATGGCATATGTTTACCTACTGACATATATATCTTTAAATATTAAAAATTAAACAGTTGGAATTTTGCTAAATAATTTATTTATTACTTTTGTAACAGGTTCAAAACTTGTTTCTTAGATATATCTTCCAGTTACAGCAATGAATAAAACAGAATAGATGGATGAACCCGTAAAAAATAAAATAGCAAAATTGAATAAAGGCAGAACATTATGAAGAGTTATTGTAAGTAATAGAATCATTCAGGTTCTCAATTAAAATTTGTATGGTTTTTTAAATAAGTTAAATTTAATGAATACTTTTATTCTTTTAGTAAAGATTAATAGAATAAATATTGCCAACTTTGATTTTGATTACGCTTAGTATATTAATATTACTTTTAACTTTCGAGTTTCATAGAAAATAGTCTTAAGCCTAAAGGTTATGGAAGAGTGCAGGCCAGGTGAGATTACTATTTCTTGAAATGACGCGTGCAGGAAAATATCTGTGTCACTACCTAAACTTGTTTAGTTAGTACTTAAACATGGTTATGGGCATTTAGAAGTTTTTCCACGTGTAAAAAATTACCATAACTATTTATTTGATATTAACAGTTATAAAAATGAATTTAATGAACATCTTATTCTGGTCATAAGAAGTGCTTTATTTTCATTCGAAATAAAAATTGCTGCTTTACTCCATCAAAAATTTATTGACATAACAACTCCAAAAATTGGTTATAAAGATACAAATTGTCCTTCCTTTACAATGAAGTAACTTAACATGAAACGGAGGAATTTATCTTCCATGTAATAGATGATATTTTGTCCGTTTACAGCACTGAAAGATGAATATGAATTACATCTTTCTATTGGTATCTTTTAATGATAAGAATGTTAAGAATAGGAAGGAATATTCCGAGTTCTGGAAATCAAATTCTCCTAATACCTAGAAAATTTCACAGTAGTGGAAAAAATTATTTATACATCATTTGCCGATATCTATGGCCATTTAATCAATGAAGTGAATTTTAGGTGGTATTAATGATATAGTATATTGAATATAGTAATGCCAATGCTTTGTTGTTTACGAGAATATGAAAAATATTCGTGTAACTGTGAATGAAGCAGATATGAAGTAGTGATTACATAAGATGTACGTTACATGTAAAACGTAACACGTCTATGACGTTAGAAAAAAGAGGTGTTGAAATAAATTTTCATTTTAGCGTATAATCTGTGTTGCATTTAAATTAACTAATTGCACAAACCAAGCCTAAATTCTATAAAAAACAAGTAATAAAATGAAAGGTAGAATGAAGTAGTAAAATGAAAGATACAAATTTGGTTTCAGGTAAACCCAGAAACACGAAAAGCACTTTTAGCCCTCCGACTTGAGGAGGGAGTTTTATTTAAAGCTACTGTTTATTTGTATTATTTATAAATATTTCAATTTTAATTGTATTTAATCCATAGTTATCTTAAAATCTTAAACATTCTGTTCAGTTTTAAAAATAACATTGTTAGTAGCTGTTAATAATGACTAGAGAAAGAGGAAAATAAAACTGCAATATTGAAAAGAGTGAAAGTCGGCCTCTAGTGCTTTTGATTTATTATGAAAGACATTGCAAATAAAATGAAAATTTTTCGTAGGAGAGTAAATATTTATAGGGAAAAATAAAAATTTTAAGATTTTCCGAAGAAAGCAAAATAAATGAATAACCTTCGTGAAGTTATTTTACCAAACACTAATATTAATCTACCTAATAATATAATTGATTTAGACATATGAATGGTATGAATTCAATAGTGATAGCAAATTAAAGTTGAAAGAAAATAAGAATAGAATACGAATTGAAATAAAAAAGAAAAGTGAATAATAAAGATTTAAAATAGTGTGATGAAAAAACGTATAGGAGGTAATTTTACGTGTATAAATATAATTTTTACATGTATATATTAAAAAAAAGTAAACAAATAAAGAAGATCTCAAAATCTAACTGGTTGTAGCTGAAAAACTTCGATAAATATAAGATTAACATAATGAACTAAAATTTCTTAAAATACTCAAATAGAGTGTTAATAGCAATCAATAGCCACAAAAATGGTTAACAGGAAAGCTAAACACAAAATGAATGTATATTTTCGGAATTTTCTATTGCGTAAGTTGTTTACATTTATGTAAGTTGATGTAGTTTATGAACTAAGAGGTTTGTAGATGAACAAGAAAAAAGAGAGCTTTTGGGGCAATCACGTGAATTTAAGAACGTTTTACTAGAATTGACCACAGTTTGTGAAGAAAGATTTGAGAAAATGAAGATAAATAAAGTAAATAAAAAAAAGAAAAATAATAAAACCCGTGCGGCAGCGGTAATAGAATACAACCATGGCGCTCTCTCTGCCTATTGTAAAAGGCGAGTAATGTGATGACCCCAGTCCTAAGATGAGATACAAGGCTGAGAGGATGCGTGATACATGGGTCAATGTATCTTCACTGTAGAACTCAGATCACCGAGCGAGCCCCTTTTTAAATGTAGCCTTACAAATGTACTCCGGGGCTCTGCGATGGCCTACCCACTCTTTCCCTAGGCACTCTTGGAAATACGATGAATGATTCAAGTAACCAAAATAATCAACGACGGCTTAGAGTACGTCACTTAAACGCGTGAGTGAGAAGAAACAGAAACTATAAAAAAAATAAGAAAATTAACAGAACGTAACAAAAGGCCAGGTAGCAAATAAAATATTGAAAAGAAAATCAATAAAATTAGAAAAGACTTAAGGCACCTCACCCGATTCGCAAATGGCAATACCTGAACACACATTACAAAAGCTGTTAACAACCTAAAATCCAAGTTACCCCAACAAATAAATTCTGAAATCTACGAAATGTTCAAACAGAAACTCTCTCTTTTGGCCGCAGGACTCCATACTTACAAGGAATGCAATAAAAGAAAGGTAATCAACAATATCTTCCGAAATAATGAGGAACAGTTCTACCAAAAACAATGTCTAACAATGAAACAATAGTGATAGTACCCCCACACAAGCAAGAACTCACCGATTTCTGGAAAACTCTGTGGGAAAAACCCTAATTCCACAACAATAACATCCGCTGGGTCAAAGCAGAAGACAATCTTAAGTACATAACAGAACAAACAGACGTTACAAATACAGCACCAAAATTCACAGATACAATGAAATACATACACAACTGGAAATACCTGGTCGTAGACAACATGCAAAGCGTTTGGTACAAAGAATTCACCTCAAGACATGAAACACGCACAAAAAACAACAAAATTATACTTCAACCTCACACACTCCGTAAATTCCTAACACAAGACATAATTACACCATAAAATAAAGCTCAAACACCAAAAATCCATCAAACTATCTTTCGATCACTTGCCTCCCAAACCTATACAGGATCATCACTGCAACAATCACAAGAAGATAGAACAACACCTAACACAAAACAACATCCTCACAGAAGAGCAGAAATGATGCAGGAAACAAAGCTCAGAATGCATCAAACTGCTAAAAACAAAACTAAATTCCAAAAATCTCACCAAAGCCATCAACATATTTTCCATACCCATTTGGCAACATCAAATGTTAAAAATCAGATTTAGAAAACATTCATATCCTTATCCACTCAAAACTTACTAAATACAGAATTTCACCCCCTACTCATGCAAAGAAAGACTCACCGTACAGAGAAAAGAAGGATGGTGAAGAATCATACCACCAATAACACAAAACAAATACACACTTAGGAATTTCTTTCAGACGAAACAATCCAGCCTACATACAACGATAATAAAAGAAGGCAACATCTATACCACCCTCGAAGTATTCTGCAAAAACCAGACATCAGATCCGCACAATCACAACAAGAACAGATGAATACCTGGTCACAAAAATTACTCCAATGGAATTCACAGACTACATCAACAAAAATACAATCGTACTCCTGGTTACATGACGGCCAAATATTTCCCGCAACAGAGAGTTTCCTACTTGCCATCCAAGACCAAGTCATAACAACTCGAAATTGCAAAAAGTACATAATCGGCAACCCATCCGTCACAAATACAGCAGGCAGGAGATGCCATCAATAAAAGGAAACAGTGGAACACAACATAATTAGATGTACGCTCTAGCAGGAACCGAATACATAGCCAGAGCCAAACGTAACGCAGCAGCTAAAGCAGTACACCAAGCACTAGCCACAACACAAAATCAACGAAAAACGATCCCTACTACAAATACACACCGACATTCATACTCAAAAATACTAAATACAAACTATATTGGGATGTCTCATTCATACCGATAAAACAATCCCCGCCTGTAGATCAGACATTACCTTCCAACCCAGTAAAGAAAAAAATCACCTCATGTCTAATTGACATTTCCATCCCCAAAGACACAAACATTCAAACCGAATACATCCAACCGATATCCAAAACAAGAAAAAGTCATCATCATCATCGCACTCTTTATGTCAGTCACAGTCCTCACAGTAAGAGACTCACACAACTTCTAGTACAGTTAGGACTTGGCATGGCACGTCAGTGCAGATTAAGTCCGCAATCACGTGAGGAAGAAGAGAAATAATAATTATAATAAATAATAACAATAAATAAAAGAAATAGTAAATGGGAAAATAGTAATAAGTTAGAATATATGAAACAGATAATTCATGGTATAAAATGTATGATAGGAGATGCTAAGTGATTGGAGTGGCGTTGAAATCCAGCAGTCAAACGGCTGATTAAAAAAAAACAAAAAAATGATTTAATTAACAGATTTTGATAATTCGAGTTTGAAAAAATGTTTCCTTCCACTTGATTTGAATTAGTTGTTGAAGTTTACTCATAAAATTGTATCGGGTTAAATGAAAATTATTAATGATTATTTGTTTGGATACACGTAAGAAATTATTTATGTTCCTAAGAACTTCACGATTGTTTCGTTAATTTTTTTTTTTTTTTTAATTCGTTTTAAGTCTTAAGCTGTATAAAAATGTCTTTCTTACATGCTTTCCTACTTCCTTTTACTTATTTTTTTTTTCTTTAACCGTAGAAGAGGAATTGGAAAAAATAGACTAAACTTATGAGAATATAAAAGAACAGAGATGGAGATTATGTAAAGTGTATTTAAGAAGGCGTTTCCGAGTCATGAAAACTATAGCGTAATAGCTTTGGTATGTTAATTCATGTAAATAGTACCGTTTAATGTCGGTTCCTTAATTTAAATATAAAGAAAAAACAACTTTTCGTTTTATATTGTAATATATTTGCTAAAATGTTATTTTGATTTTCTTATTTTTCTTTACTAGTTAGCGAATAGAACTTAATAACCATTCTTGTATTTAGAGTTAATATATTGCAAAACGTATTAAGTACGCTTCTAAAAAAAACAGGATTAAAAAAAAATACCGATTGTGAACAAAATGTAACTCTAATAATATGTATAATATAACTCAATAATATTTTATTGATTTACAGATATGACATACCCTACTCTTATCCATCAGCGAAATTGTTGACATAGCCACTAACCCAAATTAGTTAGTTTATTTGGGTTAATCTTCTGATTTAAATTTTTAATTTTGTTATTTTTTAATTACTTTTTTATTTATAATACTGTAATCCATTTTACGACTATTATTATTACCCGCCTAATAGATTCAACAAATCCCGAAATAGTCGGTGTTTTTTTAGATTTTTAGTCTGCTAGTATATACCTTACCATTTTTAAGCAATAATATGACATTTCTATTCTAATAAACTAAACTTTAAAATATTAATTTTCGTGTCTTTGTTTTTGTTTTGGTGTTTTTGCGCGTTTGTCACATGTACTCACTTCACCATTCGGGTAGGTAGGTGTTTCAGTTCATTCGACGACTGAAGTTTTCAGCCTTACTTGAGACTAGAGAGGTTTTTGTTATTTTTTGTAAACGTTACACTGAAGGAAATGTCGCTTGTTGCATTCGTAACGGTGGCATCCTGGGCCAAGGCGACTCAGAGATGTCATATACCGAGGTTTATAAAATAACCTCCGATAAAGTCCATCAGGGCTAAATACGAGGATTGGTTGGAGGGTGTCTTCCCCTAGGAGACCAGAGTCCTGAAAATATTATGTAATGTTTTCCTTGATCTGATTTTTTCGTCTTTCCGGAGCATATATAATATGTGGCATATCCAAAGTCGTAATAAAAAAATTAGTTTAAAACTCATTAAGGCCAAAAAAATTTTTTCTCTTCGTTTTATTTATTATTTTTGATCATACTTCTGGTATTTTAAATCTTTATTTTTTTTTAAGCCGTAAAAAGTCGTATTACTTCATAATATCTCTCTATTTGCCAGAACAATAATAATAATTTGACGAAATAAATAATAATAATTTGATGAAAACGACATTTACAATTTAGAAATGACATTTTTCCGAAGCACTGCAATTAGTGAGGTGTCTTTTAAGATATCTCACTAATTTCTAAAAGGTTTAGGGATTCGTTTGTTTAGTTTTTTCTTTTTTTTTGAGGATCATTATCAAGAATATTATTTTTTTCTTGTCAAATATACAAAAATTATTTCTAAAATAAGAATTTAAAATGTTCCAAAAAGAGTGAGAAAATATTTTCTTTATTTTGCAAATAACATCTTCATTACAAATTTTTCAAACCCTTACATCTAAAATATAATTGAATAGATTTCCTTTACCTTCAGATTATCCTTCATGTTACTCTGTGAACTTTGCAACAGTTCCATAATTTGTTTAAAAATAAACTGATGTGTGAAACCGACCGAAGAGGTTCCTGGAATAGATCTTTAAAGAAAAAATTGATGCCGCCAAAATAAAATAAGAACAGGCCAAAGGGTGCTGCTATTATGCTTAAATGGAGATTGAAGACCTCGCTCAATGTCTACGTGGTGATCCGCACAATTAGACGCATTGTAGAAGAATATGTTTAGTTTTAGCGCCAATTAGCTTACACCTTAAGGATACTCATATTTTAAAGGAGGAGGCTAAACACTGGCGTATAGGTTAAATGTAGATCTTTAGCGTGTGATGTTAAAGTGATTTAACCTGAAATTATAGAATAAGAAGAATTGTATAATTTGTGTATTTTTTCCAACTTAAAGCAGATTAAATGAGTGGTAGTAATGATTTCCTGCGAAATAATTAATAAATAGAAGTTAAGATTGTTACTTAACGAAAGATGTTTTTAAAAAACAATTTTTAATTTTATTAAATTAATATTTTATAAATAATAGATAACACTATATTTATTTTGTTAATTATTAATGATATAATATTTCGCATTTTTTCTTATAATGTTATAAATTCTTACGTATACATAGTAACTCGTTGAATTTTACAAGAAAGCTTTATAAATGTTAATTATTCGTGCTAAAGACTGAGATATACGATGAGAACTAAACAAAAATATAATTGAAAGACAAAGTCTTCAACTGTAGTAACAATTCTAAGAAATGAAAGATTAATAAGAAATATATGATTAGTAGAACACATTTCATATTTAACGTTTATATCAGCTGAATATTATGCTCTAACTCTTCCTTCCCCATAATAAAACATACGGGGATTGTCGATTAACAATCTCAGTGGTTCCCCTTTTAAAAACTTTATAATGAAATACATAAACAATAATAATTATTAAAATTAAGTACAAAAATAAATCCATATTGATATTTGATTGGTTAAAATATTTTGTTTCTTAACAATTGACAATTATTCAAATTATTTTTTCCTAATTTAAAGGTTTTAGATTTATAAATAATTCCAACTGTTCAAACTTGTCAAAATTTAATTCGTTAATATCTAAAACTTTTGGATGCCCCGCGGCTTTCGCTCATATATTGTAGTGGGTTATCACTATATATAATTCTGTTATTATTTGGATTAATAAGAGACATTCCTTCTAGTGTTCTAGTTACAGTTTTTTTTATAATTTTTGTGTGGCAGTATTGCCAAAATATATTACAACTTTGGTATCCACTTAATTAAATTCCCTCCAATTTCTAATGACACATATTTACAATTATTCGTGCTACCAGATTAAATTATGTATTTTTCACTGCTTATCTCTTGATGTGATATCATCTCAAATGAACATAAACATTTGTTATTACATTTATTTTTTAAGCATTACTTTTTGAATTTCCTGATTATATTTTTTGTTATAGTAAATATTTTACCTTTCGTTTAGTTGTAATACACTCTGAATCTTTCTTATAAATTTGTACAAATTATAATCACTTTGATCTATAACTGGCATTTCAAGAAAATATATAATATCCTTAGAACTAATTTTGTAGCTACCCTTTAACAAATCTTAAAATCCTTTAATTTTTTTTTAATTTAGGTTCCAATGGTAACAGATTAATATAATATTTGGAAACCTTTTCAATCTCACTAAATAATTCTTTCGTAGATAAAATACAAAGGTTTAAAATATCTTATTTGCAAAATGTTAATGAGTTTTTTATATGTTATACTAAACTTAATACAATGTTATATTATATATTTAGTTGATTAAAAAATCTCTTAATTCGATAAAATTATTTAAATATTCATTGAAAGTTAACATTTTATTTTTAACTCTTTAAAATTATCTTCAATTATTTTCCCAATTCAATTAATTTCATAAATAATATTTACGTTGACAGAATATTGATTATTTATTTGATTTACTACATCATCGTGCTTATTTTTTATTGGAGCAATTAACTTTTCATATTTTTCTCTATCATACGCATATAAATTTCCAGCATCTAAATTACCAAAGGTGCAACTATTATAAGAATACTAAGAAATGAAAGATTAATAACAAATATATGATTAGTAAGAATTCATTCCGTATTTAACTTTTATGTCAGCTAAATACTTTGTTCTTACTTAGATAAATAAAATGGTATCTGATTTCTTAGATCGATTCTTTTCAGCATTGAATATAATCCGTGCATTATATTTACTTTTTTATGTTCCTTAGCAGTTTCGGTAAATAATACTTGACTTGATTCAACTGAGATGTAGTTGTAAGTACTGACTCTGTAAGACTGCTGTAACTACTGATGATAATTAAGCTTTTCATATTAAATAAATATATAGTTGCTATCATTCGGTTAATAATGTATAATCGGTATTAATTGTCTGCTGTTGTAGAGAATACTGTTGAAAAAAAGTTTGATCGCGTAAAGAAATGGTTATCATCATTAAGATTATGTAGATAATAATAAAATATAATAAATAATATAATAGCAAAGAAGCGACTACCAAAAAGAAATAAAAATTAACACGTATAAGCCTTCTACCTACATAGTTCTGGAAGAGTCACACTATTTTGAGTTATACAGTACATTTATTGAATAACATTACGATATATACGTATAAGGGATATTACATATCATCTTAGGAAAATAGTTTATGAAATAATGTTGCATTAATTTATATTGTAATTTTATAAATTTAGTCATTGACTCGTCTTTGGAGAACTATGAAGTAAAGCTAAATTAATGTCAGCGGAATTTTTTCTCAAATAAAAAAATTCATACTTCTTTTATTGGTTGTAGAATTTGTTGCGCAAGAAAAATAATACTGGATTTAGTTGTTTGGCCGTATACTAACTTTAAAGACCGCAGCTCCGACACTAAACTGTATTTCTCTTATCAGTATAACGCAGCTTTTACTACCTAAAAGTGGACCAAGCTTTATATCTCATAATATATTTAAACATACGTGGGAAATAATTCAATATTTGTACTGACATCCTACTATTTTAAAACATTGTTCGTTTCTTGAAATTTATTTATATACTCACTCCAATTTTTCAGACTCTCTTCATCCCTTACAGCTTTTTTAATTTTTTTCCTATTACTATTAAACAACATTTTTTTCAGATTGGTCATATAAGCTTTTGTGTATTATTTCTTCATTAAAGTATTGTTCACTGACATCTTACGCCAAGGATTTCTTTTGTAATGATTAGAACTTGGGGATTAAGATTCCTGTAAAATATAAACTTTCTAATTAGAATTGGAAAATAGCGTAATTTTTTAATTTTGTACCCTAGTGTAGCTCTCACCCTTCTGATAAGACAATTTAAAATAGTCTACGTTACTAAAGAATTATTATTATCGAAACGTTGATTGTAACTAGTTGGAACTGTACCCTACAGAAGTGAACAAACATCCATAACAGTTAAATACATTACCACTCCTCCTATAGACGTAGGCAGGTAAAAAGAAAAAAAGCCTAAATTATTAAGTTTCACAAGCTGCTGACATGAAATTGATAGAACGGAAACAATACCACGTAGCTGTCATAGCTTGTAAATTTGCCTAGAGTGAAGGAATAAGGTGGTCAAATAAATGAATTGAGAGAAACTTTTTCACTATTAATTAACAAGGGCTTAATTTTTTGTATGAAACAAGAATTGCAAATTTATATTTTGTAATACTTATTCAACTTTTGATGTTTATAGAAATATGTCTTTTGTAACAACCACTTTCAAGTTAACAGAAAAATCATACTCTTAAAAGAGGCCAGGAGAAACGGAATCGATTGAAATTAACGTCAGATAGTTCGAGAGATATTTTAAACCAGTTTCTGTAAAGAAACAGTACAAATATCCAGGATCAAATTTGAATATTGGTTTCGTTACGTAAATTTAATGGGGGAAAGAATGAATAAAAACAATGAAATAGCATTCAGGAAGTTAAACGAGGGTGACAGCATACCATGCAAGACTAACTACTGCCAATTGCAGTACTGTTGACATCTACGGGTTGACTAATAGGAAATTTCTTAGCGTTGTTAGATCGAACAGCGCCACGTACAAAGTGATTGCTTGTCTTTTTATTTCACGTCTTGTCTAATTCAGTGCTTTTATTAACCGTTCAACAATGTCACCTTATTATGTACAATACTTGTATTACCTCTCGTTAATATAATAGAAAATTAAATATGTTATTATTAAAAAAAACCACGGAAAAAAGAAATGAAAAATGACTTATTATAAAAAAATATGATGTGGACACCACATGACTTTCTTGTAGGCCTATTAAATTACATTTTCATTTTTTTTTTTTTTAAATAAAAGTATATAAAATTTTATTTCATTAAAAACTTCTGATATTTTTCCATATTTTTTTGTTATTATTGAATTATTTATTATTCATCGTACATTTTTTTTTTTACAGTGAGAGGTTAATAATTATTAATATAATATATTTAAATTAAAAAAAAAAAGGAGATGAAGTAAGATTCGAACTGATAAGCCTTTCCCTAAGATCCATATATTCCATTAATTAAAATTTTATTTTGCTATAACTATGGAACCAATGAAAATAAGTACCACTTATGATATATCTTTAAACATCTCTCAATGAGGGCTTTTACTGCAGCTAAGAAAAAGTCCAAAATTCTAATCGTTTTGGACCTTGGACTTTTTTGGACACATTTGGTTCACTCGATTGCAATCAAAAGTGGAGGTGGACAACTAGATGTTACATCAGTCCTAAATCCAAAATTACATCATACAGCTAATCATTTTTGAGTTATGCGAGATAAGTACGTATAGACGTCACGCCGAAACTTGTCAAAATCAATTCAGGGATGGTCAAAATGGATATTTCCGTTGAAATCTGGAAACTGAAATGTTTTGCGACCACAATACTTGCTTTACTTTGTAAATGGAAGTAAAAAGCAAACAATGTAATGTGAAAAGGAAATTACACAAAGAGAAACTTTCCAGCGGATTTATGTCAGGATATTAACTAAAAGAATAAAATAAAAAAAATTTATTTGTTTAGTATATGAGTACATTCACATATTATTTTGAAAAATTGTTTGCTTTCTGTAATTCTTTTATTCAATTACAACCTTTTTCATTTTTATGAATTAGAGTACATACATATATTTAATACGGGATGTGTGAATTTTTTACTGTAAAAATAGCTGGTTTCTTTAATAAACAGTAATAATTTTCTATTGGGTTCAATTAGCCACATATTTCATGAATGGTCGGCCTGGGTCTGAACAAGACTGCCCGTCATTAAAATGTCAAACATATCATCCTCACCTCATTGGGCCATGGGGGTATTGCTTATTGTTCACTATTTGAACAGATTGAAATGTACACATTCAGAATAATATTAATATATAACACAAGGTTCAATTATTATACAGTCGATAACAATTATTAAATTATTGAATTTCCTTTATTGGAATCCGGCATAAGTCAATTAGTGCGTAATACTAATTAAAATTCAGAAACTAAGCAATAAAAGAAAAAATTTTAATCTGTATTTTTTTCCAGTCTTAGCAGGAGTATTTCATTTAAAGCAATTGATACAAGCAACTTAACCGTTTAGTCATTATAAGTATTAAAAGCCCGGTTTTCTCTTTTCATTGTCGGGTCAGTTTGCTTTTTACAAATTATAGAGGTATTAAACCTCCAGTCCATCCCATTTCCTCTTGGGTAAATTTTCTCAGAACTAAACCAGCTTAACTCTTCCATTAAGGGAAGAAGTGTGAGACAAAGTGTTTGTGCACGAGTATGTTTGTGTGGGGTTCTAAAAGGAGAGAGCGAGCGTAAAGATTACGCACTGACAGAGGACTAATTGAGGATTACCCTTTACTTTTTGGCCTTCTTATACAATCACTTTAGACCTTTTAGACCAAACGATATCTTCTCTTTAAAGATAGTTAACCGTATTTTATGTGAACAGAGAGAGGCAGATATTTTATCTAATAAGAAATAGAAAATTTAATTATATTGCTTCCAAAGCACTTTTTAGTGTATATAAGTAAATGTTTATTGTAAGGTATGTAAATAAAAGTTATGTGTAATAAGTCATTACATAACAAATAAGCATAATGACTGTGGAATATATAAATTGGGCAATATTTATATTGGACAGCTTCAATGTGCATTAAACATTTATGAGCTCTGCTGCAACGTACAGTTGCATTGTATTTTTCCAGTGCCTCACTGGTAAAAATCACCATAGCTATAAAAAAAATTTTGATATTACAGTTTAACACAAAATCGGATCACTTCTTAACAAACCTTAAAGATTTAACAACGATTTATTTCATAAAACGCGATTTAGATCAACGTAATTTTTAACCATGTTCTATCATAATACATACCTGCTTAACTAAAGTAACTGACACCAATAATAACATGAAACTATAGACACCAGTCACCACTATAGATAAATGCTAAACAGCCATATAGTAGGTTTTAAAAATTTACATTTAATAAATTTATTTAGTTTCACGAAATTAAGTTTTTGGTAGTAGAAAATATTTTATATATTAAATATATAAAGTTTTCTTTTATTATTATTATTTTTTTTTTTTTTTGTTATCCCTGCCTCCTAGAACCAGACACGCAATTAAGCATTAACGTGATTCAGGAGGTGGCTTCGCCTCTAGCCGTTAGATGAGGGAAACGCCGTTCCCGGCCTCAACTATCCAGCAACCGGGACATGGTCTTTTGGACATCGCCTCTAACGAGGACACTCCTGAAAGGATGTCCCCGCCGGAAGTCAGTCATTTAGCTCAGGGGCTCTAGAGTCTCCGTACTTCATCATCATCTCCCACCCGTCCATCCATCTTTCGTTAGTAACTTAAACAAGTACTTGACAGTCTGCCTAGCATTTTCACTCACCGCCTGGACATGACGAGTGAATGACCGGCTATGGTCCAACAACAACCGAAGATACTTGGTGGCCTCCCGTGATTGGAACATCGCTCCCTCCATCATAAACCGAAAGAGCACCAGCCGCCATCGGGACAAACAAACGTTTATCGCAGGACAGATGGAGCCCAACCACATCCATCCACACACAGACTATCGTACCGGTGAATGGATTGGGTTAAATGGATGGTGGTGGAGCCAAAGCCACGATGCAGCAGCCACTTGGCATCCGCAATCCCATGAGAGAATCGAACTCAACGACCAAGACGAGTGGATCTAGAACATTGCCCTGTAGACAACCTTTAGACAAGTTTTTCCTACTTCCGAGCTGTCGTCACGAAGGACGAGAGTTCTGTTGCTGAAATAGCTCGAGAGAGTTCTAATCTAGCGTGCACTCACACTGCTGAGGTTGGCAAAAGGCAGAAGTCCACCACAAGTTATTGAAGGCCCCGTGTATATTCAAAAAGACGCCAAGTACATATTTTCACTCGCTGAACAAAGCCAGATCCATTACCCTAAGAACTGCATCTTCTGTGCCCTTGCCGGGGCGAAAACCATACTGGTCGTTCATCATCATTTGGCTAGATGACAACCTAAAATTAATGCGAAGGTACAAGACCTTCTCGAAAATCTTACCTACTACAGGCAAAAGCGTCAGAGGACGGTAAGAAGAACTTACAGTGGGATCCTTGTCACCTCTTTTTTCTTTTGAAGAGCAATTTCAACATTCCACGTTTCCATCTCGCTGGGAAATACCCAGCAAAGAACATCCTATTAAAAACCCTAGTCAAAGGACGAAGAATCACTGGCAACTTGCGAACAAGGATCTCCGCTGTGATACCACCGGGGGCTTTATTCCTAGACAGGCTACAAATTACTTGGCGGACTTCCACCGGAGTAATTTCAGAAGACAAATTTTCAGAGTGAAAACCTACAACTTTCTTGTGAACACGTCGTTGATACGAGGTTTCATCATCCTCGGTATCATCTAGAAACAGATCGTTCATCAGAAGAGTGAAGACACGATCTTTATCTAAAACAACACCATCTTGTGTGAAAAAGCCGACAGAAGAACGTATATTTTCCGCTTATGACCAAGTACTCGATAATTAACACCCGATGGGTCTTGCTCTTGCACATTTCCCTACTCTTGCAAAATGAACGCCAGGAATCGCCTTCAGAAGACCTAACCATGTGAAAATGCTCGGTTCTCTTCCGACGACAATCCGCAATCAAAGCTACACGCTGATTAGGATTATTCTCAAGCTGTGAGGCTCTCCTGAGCCCGCCCACAGTCTGCTTCATTGCAGTCAAGTACCTAGTCCACCATCCAGCTACTCTCTCCCGACTCGTGCTGTTCTGTGATTGCTCAGCGAATTCAACTACCGCAGAAGAAAAATTCTCTGCCAGGTCATCTAAGGGGACCTCGTCAGACTTCGAGAAAAAACTCGAAGCCTGGCCTCTTCATCTCCTTCTTCTTCTTCTTCTTTTTTTCTTGTGTAGCCTCCGGTAACTACCGTTTTTAGATAATACTTCAGAGGATGAAATGAGGATATGATATGTATGAGTGTAAATGAAGTGTGGTCTTGTACATTCTCAGTTTGACCAATCCTGAGATGCGTGATTAATTGAAACCAACCACCAAAGAACACCGGTATCCACGATCTAGCATTCAAATCCATGTAAAAATAACTGGCTTTACTAGGACTTGAACGCTGGAACTCTCGGCTTCCAGGCCTCTTCATCTCCTAACTTCACCTAACTCAACTTGGACCGCATAGACACCCTGGGCATTTAGTTGACCGAACCTAACCATCAAGGGAGTTGAAATACATCTCAACAGCTCTTAGAAAACGCACTCCTTACTATTAACCGAGTGTCTATGACTTTTGCGCAACCTTTTACAGTTAACGCAAGACGGAGCCTCCTTTTTTTGCAGAGAATTGTCACGCTTGTGGTCCTCCTCACCACAATGCGCGCAAACCGACGCATACTTTCAGAACTCGGCCCTGTGGCCGAACCTAAAACAGTTAAAGCAACGCTGCACGTCAAGGTATTCCTTGAGGCAACAGGATAACAGAATGCAAAATCAACGACGATTCTTCTGAGGGATTTGCATTTAGATGCAAAATCAACGACTTCTGGAGGAAAACAGCCCTCGGAAGAGGCTCCGCTCAATGTCATAAACTATGACACAGGGCTTAACTAGGATCGTTTGGGGTCGACCTTCACCGCAAGCTTCTCGACGGCTGGAGACTCCTTAATGACTCGGACTGTCTCCTTGTTTTCAGCGACAACTACCAGGCCTTTACTGGTCTTCTCATGTTTCTGATCTTCAGCTGCTTCCGGTTGTCACGAAGCGCAACCTGGAATCTCGCTTTATGTCCTTGCTCGTCGTCTGCGAGCCCTCCGCCTTGTTTACAAAAATCACCTCCGGCTTCATAGCCGTCTTGCTGACCTCGCGCTTGGACTTCAAGGCATCAGCGTAGCGCCTGGTCTGCGCTGGTGCCTAAATCACTTTAGGAAGTGCCTTAGACTCCTTGGGCTGGGAAACTAGCATCTCAAAGCTTTCTGCCACAGCAGAAAACATCTCTCGCAACTTGACCAGACAGGAAAGAAGACAGGGAAGTGCCAAGAAGTCAAATAAGTAGTCCAGGTCCTCCTGGACTGCTTTACCCACTGGGCTAGAACTGCCAGGTCTGCTCTTTGCTTTCTTGAAGGCCTCTACCACAGGGATCTTCTTAACCCGGGCCGGTGTCCCTGTATCCATTTTGCTCGTATCGTCCTGCGAGGAAGTGAAGGCACAGGCTCCGGCTTCCACTTCCATCTGGGCTTCTTCGCTACCTTCTGGAAACCTTCCATGGTCGAAGATTCCCTACATCTACAAGACCTAACGAGATTATCGCTGTCTTCCTCCTATTTTCTACAGTGAGCAAGCCTACAAATGTGACTACTGCCCGCAGCGAGTACGGGCAGCTGGGGAACTTCTGTATTTTCCTGTCACTCTTTGTACCTCTTGGCCACTACTCGATAGGTAACAGGAGAACCACAGATTACGGTCCTCGCTCTGAAAACATCGCAAGCAGGACTAGGGAGTATTCCCTTGCTTGTTACGGGGTCTTACGACCAGGAGTCGTTGTCACCTTTCAACTGCAATGAGGTGGGTACGCGTTGCAGAAAAAGACACCTTATAACACCGCAAAAATCCACAAGTAATGAGTCTATAACGCAAAATGGTAACTGTAGTCGCAGTCTGAGAATCAAAAAAGCCCTGATACTGCTGGAAGGTACACACAGGACCAGCAGCCAAAAAACTTACTGGCTATAGACGAAACCACAGTCCTCTGGATGCACTCAAGGAGACCAGAGGATACCGAAGACGTATAAGACAAATTGTTCAATGCAGTGTCCAATTTTGCCTCCCGGTAATAAAAACACGGGATTTGACGACTCCCTCCGAATATTCCTCAACGTAGCCAAATTGACGGATCCTTACAGGATCGTATCCCCGACAAAGAAAAACGGCATACGTCAGCCGAAACAGTTAATAGATCATTTATGCGGTATACTTTGTTCATATCTTCGGTCGGCCAGTTCACTGCCGCCGTCTAAACCAGTTCATCCTCTGTCAACGTCTGGGTCAATGTCGCTTTTAGGACGTGACCTCTTCCTCGAGTCTGGATGGACACCTCTGCCTGTTTCAACGACTGGTTGTACAAGTTACACAGGGCAGCAAACTCCCGCCCACCCGTCCTGTTGACCTACTGTTAATCTTTTTCAGCACTCTGCTAAATCTTTCGTTTGGTGTTTCGATTGTTCGCCACCAACGACTGCAGCGTCGAAATCTAAGAAACCATAAGCTGGACAACTGATCCAAAGTCCAAATCAGTTGCTCGTGTGATCCCGCCACCTCGGTGCACGGTACCGTTAACACCACTGACATCTGATGAGTCTCCGTTCGAATCCTCTCTTAAAATTCGGGGATGTATGCAACCCACGCAGGACCTCTTCATATACTCCTGCTTCTGTGGTGATAATGGCTTTCGCTTCTTGATTTTGGGCCTAGGTGCTGATATGGTACCGCACTCCTCCATATACAATTTGTAACCAGTTGCATGCTCTCATCCTCAGAAGAACTCCACTGATATCATATTCGTCACAAATATATAAATTTCTTTGAGTCTCTTGGAGGAAATAATAATGCCTGTGAACTTTCAACTTATAGAATCTTAAAAGTAAATATAATTCTGTTCTCTATTTTCTATCATGCAACCCTTTAACTTTAACATACAGACGAAAGGTTACCGAAAAATCGTATAAAAATTAAAAATTCCCTTTTCCTCTATCTTTCTCAATTTTTATCATTATCTTCCTTCAACCGGTAGAAGATTATATTTAATCTTCTTGAATAATTTTTTAAATGTTCAATTTTCGTTTGTAAAATTTCATTTGGATTTTAAGACCTTCCCATTTATCTTTCAGCATAACTAGTTCAGAATTTAACGTGTTTTTTGGGACAAATAATAATACCATCGATGCCTGTATTTCATTTCACATATTCCTTTCATTCAAATTTTCTAACTTCATTCATCCCTTACATAATATTACATCTATTTTTATAATATTTAAACCTGTTTTGGTGGATTTAGTCTACCAACCAGATTAGTGGATCTGGGTTCATTTCCACACACCCGTTCATAAGCAGAAATTCAATTTTCAAATATAAAAAATTGCGCGCGCGTGCACACACACACACACAAACACACACACACACACACACACACACACACACACACACACACACACACACACACACACACACACAGTTTCCCAATATAATAAAAAATTATTATTTATTAACATGTGTCAATTAATTTTGATTTCATTGGAATAAGATTACAATTCACAAAAATTTTAATTCTATTTATAAAATTATTTACTTAAATGTAGTGCTTAAATCTTGATTAAAACTGGAGGTATTTATGTTGAAGAAATCTTCATCGCCAGTCATTGCATTTGCTACATGCGATGGTATCGAATTTTCTGAGACTTTATTTCTAACCAAAGCAAATTGTATACCGATTTCAAGAATCTTGGCATCCCAATTAATATACCCAACAGTTAGGTTGTATATGTACTACGCATTTCTAATCATAGTAATATCATAAATATCAATAATTATAATAGAAGTAAATACCAACTCAGTTTAATATTAATAGATTAATTATTCAGTTATTATATGAAAAAAATAATTTCATTCAAATGGTTAAATAAGTACGAGGATATCTAATATTTATGTCAATTAAACGTAAATTTTAGTTTACATTCCAATACAGAACAATTTATTGCAAAATGATATGGAAACAAACATAAATTTATCTGTGTTTAAATTGCTTGTTAATTTTATTGATATTTGACTGATCGAAATATTAATTATAATAAATAGATCTCACTGAAATTATCGTAAAATAAAGTGAATAATGATTTATATTCTAGCAAGCCGAAAATTTTATTAGTCACAGATAAATTTCATTATTTAGTAGGCAATATTAGATGTGGTACTTACTTCCACGTAAAATTTTAATGTTTCTATTAATGTAATGTAACTGATCGACGTTTATTAAATCATTAAATAGATATTTTAAACTAAAATTTGTATGTTTCTGTAGGAAAATTATCAAGCAAAAGTTTAGTAACGTTGTACTATTAAAAGTATATTTTAAACACTTTTAAAATAGAAATGACAATATAACATATAAAGGAGTAAATTGCAAACAGTGGATCAAATAATAGGTTAAAGAAAATACTTACACAAATATTTCATTATTAAGATCTCGTCAGGAATATTAATTGGTATCAGTAAAAACAAACAAACCTTTTTAGAATTTACCGGGAAGAATCAAGGGTAACAATAAAGCCACAGAATATTATATAATAAATTACAAAATTAATGAATAAAAAAGAGAAAATTTTTAAAACAGAGCAATAAAAGTTTAATAACGTTTTCTCTTGGACAAAACAAGTATTTTTTTTTTTTTTTAGCAATGTCAGCACATTTTTAAACATATTTAAACTGAAATTCACGATCTCATCTGTATCGAAAATGTAGGTAGGAATATTCAAGGCAGTGAGTGATGTTAGTAATTCTATTTTATATCTTTTAATATGTGACTAAATACAATGGTTAGCTCTAAAGAAAATTTTGGAGAACCGCCAGATATTTTGAAAAAGATCATTTATAAATAATAATAACAAGGGACCATGGAAATGCACTAGGATAGTCCGTGTTCTAATCTAAATATGAGAAAATACAATCATCAATTTCGTTGAATAAATTTCAGCTACATGTTTAGTGGTGGTTAAACCATGAATAAAACTTGATCTAGCTCCTCTGACTTTATGAAGTAAGTTTTTTCATTAGTAATTTGTAAATCAAATGCTTAACTGAGATCGAAAAAATAAAAATCCATTTTTTTAAAGTTGTTTTTCCTGCTTGGTCTGCAGTAAAATATAATAGAAATTACTATATCGTTCATCCAATATACGTTTTTGACAATTAAGTTTCGGATTTTTGCGGGAATCATTCATTGATAGTTTTTATTTAGATGTGAAAATATTATCTAGTAATTTATTTTTACGTGTTCACGACGCTTGTGTAGTTTTATATTTGTTATCTAAAGGCTGATAAAATAACAGATGTACACAAAATAATTATATTTTGAGAAATCGGTAAAGTGGCTGTAATTCTGATGGATCGGAGGGGTGGAAGTAATCACCTCCAATTTCTTACGTACTAACATAGTAGAACACAATTATTTTATGATTGAATTTGATTAGTTTAATTTATATCCGATGAAGTTGATAGCAAGATGTGATATTTATTTTAAATCAAAAGTCTTTTATTTAGAAAGTAAAATGTAAGTTTTACTTTTAATTTAAGTTTTACTCATTTACCCACCTTCTACTTTTGATGAACCATACAAGGGAGGGAGAGTGTACTGCAACAGAACGTTTTATGTAGCACGAAGGCAGTTGTGATCCAGCAATACATTCCAGACTGTTAGTCACTGGAGATTTTTAAACTTTGAGAAGCGTCACGTAAAGTACTTGTTATTTTGGTAGGAAAAATAATTATCCCCTTACACAACTTATATTACATAAACAAATAATTTAAACGAGACTATTTAGAACACTTTCAAAAAGACTAGAAGAATATAGATAAATAGCAGGCTAAAATAAATTTATATTTGGGATTGAATCGCAATACAATCAAAATTCATATTATTTCAAATTCAGTATAAGGAGCCAATTTTTTAAAACATAAGTTTTTAATGAAATTTTAGATCTTTTTTTATTAAGCAGTTCTATATCAAGCTTCAGTATCTTTATGTCGCTCAAATTTACTCAAGAGCTTGTATTAGCGCGCAGTGTTCTGCAAAGGTAAACGTGGAAAATCCTGTTATTTTTGTACAGAAATATTTTAATGTCTCTCATTTTCCTATGACAGAATATTTAGCTGCAAGATCATTAGCCTTACCGTAACATTATTTACAGAGAAGAAGGAAACTGAATCCAATGAGTCTGGAAAAAACAATAAAATCTTTTAATTGTAGGAGTCAATAATGTTAATGTCAGAAGTTTTTTTTTTTTGTTATTTTTAAAGACATAAATTGTGTACTGATTTTCTCTACTCATTTTTATTTAGGAAATTAGTAAAGACATCATTTATTGTCAGAAACAGAAAGAGGATGATTATGCTTTAATTTAATAAAAATCATTCCTTAGAATTTTCCAAGGCAAGACATTATCCATCAATTCTCAAATATAGATTCAATCCTACACGCTTTTCAAAACGGCATGTGACACTTGAATACAGATTCATTATGAAACAATCATTATCGACATCGTAATTAAATAACGCTTAGTAAAAAATAAGTGTTATTATATTTTTGCACTAATTGTTGCTAAATGCTTGTACGATGAAAGTTAAAATTTTTAACGACTTAATATATTAAATTATTTATTTATTTTTCACGGGCGTTTGTTCAAGTTTTCATGGGAGATCTTTATTGCAGCAAATGAATTTTCATGGTTGGTGGGAAATTTTGGTTGGCTGAGCAAAAACTTTTACGCTACCCTAAAACCCTTTGTTTGAAAATGTATGGTTAAATAGAAATAAAAAATCTCTTAAAGATTACCAACTCGTCACCAAACCCTTTGCAACAACGACAAAGGAATTCTTTAAATTTTATCTAAAATGTATAAACAAGAAAGATTAAATCCACTACTAAGCACATTGTTTTACATTTATAACTTTCAAATTTGATCGCTTTATACACAGAACATTGATGATCAGACGAGATTGAATGAGACAATATAACAATTAAACAACTTTGTAATTTTTTGCAGCTGATTAACAATCATTTAATATTTTAATTCGACGAAAAATAATATCAATTATTAGTTAAATACATTAATTTTGGATCAAAATATTGGTTCAAAGTTGTTATAATTTTCTGTACTACTTGAAATTATCTATAATAGTTTATAATTTTTGTATTATTGCAAAAATGATCTTAAAAGATAGATTTTTTTTTTTAAAATAGGGAATATTTAAAAACGTGATACTATTGAATGTAATTTGATATCTAAACATAATGAAAAAAAAATTCAATTGCAGTTTTTCTTCGTTTCAACGGCTGCTAAATTTTGATTCTTACGTATATGAACGTAAAGGAATTATTTGCCATCTTGAAAAAAGATTTAGTAGTTGACAAACGATTTATAATAATTTTTTTTTTCATGAATGTTTTTAAGGAAAATTACTAATCATTTATCCTACACTGTTAAAAATAAAGATATCTGGATTCAAAGTTGGGGATAAGAATTTCAAACCAGCTGTAAACTCGTAAGTTTGTATCTATAAAATTCAGTTTGCGCCTTCTAGTGAGAGTAAGCGTTGTAAATACTAACATTTTTTTTATTTAAACGCCCACTCTAATTTTCTACCTCTTTTTAAACTAGTAAGGTATTTACAGTTTTTAACAATACTACCATATTAAAACAACATTTATTAACAATAACTCATTAATTTATTTTTAGTTTCTCAATAATTTTTCTTTTTTAATTTACAACAATAAAATCATTCACTGTTAAATTAGTTTTCATTTTGACAAAAATTAAATTTAGAAATATTATTGCAAACCTTTCACTACCGTATTTTTAACTTTACCGCCAGTTTTATTTGTTCATTTTCGTTTTTCTTAGCATAAAATATGGAGAGGCAAAGATATGTTTCTTCAGTTATTTAAATTCATACAATCATAATAAAACTCAAAATTTTTATTGCACAAGAAAAGGTGCTAACCTAATTTTTAGAAAAAACTCCCCAAAAAATTATCATTTGACTTTAACTACCCCATTACAATAATAAATTTGCTTATGTATAGCAGAAGTTTAAGTGCGATTTATTTTTAAATTACTGGAAATTAAGAAAAAAACATGGGAATTAATTAATATACGTCTAAAAGTAAGAATAAATAGTATAATTGAAGTAAGATTAAAATTTCCTCATTAAATAATTATAACTAGTTGGGGGAAGATGTTTTGCTGGTTAACATTGTAAACTTACAACTAACTATGAAACACGTGCTTCCAAATATATTTTAGTAGAAAAAGTTTGAGTACTATCTACTGACTACGTATTTTAATGACAATGTTTAATTATACAAATTATTGAATCCATTCACATAAAAAATAAATTTGAACAACTAAAAAAAAAAAAAATTTAAAGACAATCTAAGTCATTAATTTCCAATAATGAAAATTTCATTATCGAAAAAATTTACAGAAAATAAATGAGCCATTTTTCACTATTTGTCAAGCTACAGTGACAAGTCTGACGGAAATTATTTATTAAAATATATACTTTGATTTCAATAATGACAAGTTACATTCAACAGAGTAAAGCGTTATGTAAGAGGCAAAATCCAAACTATATACAATTATTACAAAATTAGCGTTTTAGGCCTGCCAATCTGTTCAGCAGTTCAAAGTTTTTGAACCATAATTTGTAAATGTGATTTATTTTAAAGTTGATTTTATGATATAAATATCATAAATATTAAAAAAAAATTAGTTGTTTTTACCTAATTTAATGATTTAAATGAGATTAAAATGTAAAAAAATAGCTAGAAATCCTGCACTGTGTTCATATATACTACCAGTCTTTTAATAAACGAATTCTAAATATGTCCAAGAGTTCTTAATTACTTCTAAATAAATCTTAATTCACTAAGAATCCGTATATACAACCTTGTATGTACAGATCTTTATTGTACCATTTTATATTTAAGAAATGCTATTCGGTGATACACATAGCTGTGTAATTCTGGCGAATTCTGGTTAAATATAATTCTGACAAAATGTTTTATATGTATAACTATGTGTCTGTATGTACTTGTAGCTCCCTGTAGATATATACAGTCATGTTACTTATGTCGCTTATTTCAGCACATTCTGATAAACCACTTCAAAGAAAAGTAACCAGACGTTTTTCAACCTGCTATGAAAAATGCATTTTTCAAAGAATGAATTGAGAGTGTAAGCATTAGAAAAGAGTGAAAGTCTATGCCCGGTGATACGTGAAAAATTCAGCATAAAAGATATACTTGTATACATACAGAAATAGAATGGAACATCATAAAAACGGAAAAAATAGATTTCAATGAAAATAGAGGTGAAGTGGATTTTTTAAGGAAGGTGGAATAGATGTGTGAAAAATGATATTGGGTCTCGGAGTGGAACAACATTTTAGGTCATATGTCACGCTCACACCTTTTTGTAATGTAATAAGGAAAAAATCTTTTTTTTTACATCCCGTTAATGAAATGTACTGAATATTGTAGAGCTTTTTTGTACAACTTTTATTTATTTATACTTACATTTTCTTTTTCATTCATTTGACTGATTTTTAACCCTTAATTCAACAATTTATTTTAGCAACAGAGAATTATTTTATTATTTTTTTGTCGTTATTCCTTATGTATTGTGACGTAAACGAATAATTGAATCGTTATATCGTCATTTACCAATGACCAATGCAATCTTCTAGCAGTTCGATTACCATTTGAATCACTACTTTGATCAGCATAATGGGTACTTGCTGTTATCTATTGAAACTACTGTACCCCCTTGGTAATTTTATAATTCCATCGATTCCATGTTTCCAAAAAAAATATAAGAAATATTCGAATTCTGAACGTTATTAAATTAATTTTTTGCTTATAACCAAATGTAAAATTCTCATAATTTTTATGTTAATTTTTAAAATTGGGGTTACAAATATGTAAGACTTTACTGATTGTTAACAGGTGTTCAAATTAGTAACAGATTAGAAATCAGATTTGGCAACCTATAAGTTTCAAGACTCAGGAAAATTTGTAAATCATTCATAAACACCAAAGAAAATTTTTCTGCAGAAGAAATATTGGAAATGGGCGCAAAATGTTTCCTCCATTTAACTATTTATAATTTTAACTAACATGGTACTGTCGAGTCACTTTAAAATATACTATTTATAAAAAAGCAGCATTGGGCATTTTTGTTTTACAAAGCAAAAATGTTATTCTAAATCTAATCGTTAAATGTTATTCGGAAATGCATTTTAGAAAAGTTAATTTTCTTTCAGATATTCAATTGTTTTTGTTTTAAAGTCTCATCGAGTTTTAAGTTTGATAATATTTTGTTACGAAAATGGTTTTAGCATTACACCGAATTGTATTTATATTCCAATAGATTTCTGTGCGTGCGCGCGATCGAGCGCGTGTGTGTGTTTTTATGGCACGAATTTCAAGATGATAACGAAAAATCCAAAATCTTTTTCAAATATGAACGTAAACTTAGTTGCAATTTAAATTGTCTAAATCAATAAGTGCTTCAATAGCCACACTTAATTATTTAAAATAATAATAATTAAAGTAAAACTTTGAAGATTTTTTTTGTTGACTTAATAGATAAAATTTAACGGTATTTTTAATATTGGTGAGACAAGAAGGATTGTAATGTATTAGAAAAGCTGCTTATATAAGAAAATAAAAACAGAAAACCAAATACAAGGTTAAAAATCCGAAAAGGCTTTTAATCATATGACTTTTAATTATGGGTTTAATAAATGGAGTTAAAACAGTAATAAAATTTTAATAACATCAGTTCTTCTTCTATTATTGAACAAATGTTTTACTGAGTGTAATGAAATTTAAAAAAATTATGCTTACACCTACTCATTAAATTAATTTCTGAAATGATTAATAAAAATAGACTAATACGTAAGAGATATAGCAAAAATTTTCATTTGACAAATGTTAAAAAAGTGTCTGTATTTTTCTAATAAGCTCTTTTCAAATACAAGTAGCGTTAACATTTCATTATTGTAGCTAATAAAATATTATCAGACAACATCTAATGATGTGGAGTAACATAATGTTGATAATGTCGCACGCGAAAAAATAACGGTAAACACCAACACCTAATTACATTTAACCAAAATTCACTGAGTACTGAACTCTGCACATTCATTCTAGATTAACTTCAGTGGTGTTTACAATTTTTTTGGTAGTTTAATAAATTTTGTACCAAATGCGTAAAAAGGAGTTGTTCTGTGCACAGACTAAGCAGAATTTACAAACATTAAAAAAAATTCTATGAGAATATTAATACATAAGAAAAACTAAAACAAAAACAAAATTGTACACGACATAAAGAAATATTTAAAAAACTAATAAAATAATAAAGAAGTCATTTTATAATGATTACCAACAACTCAAACAAGGAGAAAATAATTCGACCCGTCTCGGGTTGTTTTGTAGAACATCGTCCGGTAGTCCATTCAAAATTATTCAGCCAATTTTAGATTGCTTTTTTTTAATAAACTACAATTCTTCCAATGAAAAATTTAATCGAGATGATAATTCTAAAGCAAATACAACACGGAATCAGGATTTTAAATAAATTTTTGAAGTTTGAACTACAAGACGAAAAACGCTATGTAAAAAAAAGAAAAGAGTATTTGTGCAAAATCAATTTGAGACAGTATTAACTACTTCAGTAATCTAACTACAAACATTATTCTAAATTTCCTATTTAGATTTAGATTCTCCTGCTGTTTCTGAATACAACTTATACTACTATTGAACCGTTTTGTACAGTACTGAAGTACAGCAATTCAATTGATTTCACCAACAGTACAATGTCGACGGCAGTTTGACAACATTTGGGATCCAACTTACCAACATCACATTCGTATATAATTATAATGCAATTGTTTGTCACCAATGCGGGTTAAATATAATACAACTTAATCGAACAACTTATTATGTTCTAAAGTGAAAATTAAATTTATTACTAAAACTGTAATCAGCTTAAACTAGTTACATAACTGTTTAAAAGTTACTATTTAACTTATAAAGTGACAGCAGATTTCACTTCCTTTTTAAATTGGAATGAACAATGAAATCAAGAGTAATTTGAAAAGAAGTTAAAATATTTTATTTAAAAAACGCAATATATTTAACACACCGTTGTTAAATTAAAAATAATCCAGTGCTTTTAATCCGTTAGTTCTGGGACACTATTATACCATTATCTGGCTATGAACATTGATGAGACAGTTAATTTAAAATAATATAAAAATCGACGTATTGTTTAATCTTTTACAAGCATATTACATTAATAATTATTTTAAATGTTCATAAACTTTCTAAAAAATATAAATGGTTAACGAAAGATGACATTTGTAAACAAATACTTAATACGTTATTTATAAAGTATTTGAGTAAATTTAGTGGATAAAATTTATTACAATTTATTTGCAATGCGCAGATTTTAATTATTTATAATATTTTTTAATTATTTATCTATTAGTATATATATCAGCTGTTCTTTGAGACAGTCGTATGTTTGTGTTAGCTACCCAGAATTTATTTTTGTGTTAACAACAACCTGCTGAAATTGTATGAGCTGCTGGAAGCAGCCGTATGCAAGAGTGATTACAGCATTCGACTGGTTGGAGGTAAGCAGCTGAGAATAATCTCAAGAGACATCGAGGCGTACAAGAAGATTATACATATTTTTCGAGAACACGGTCTGATAGGTCATACTGTCACAAAGAAGGATCAACGAGCCTTTCGTGTTGTAACCAGATACCTGTACCACTCTATTCCACTGGAGATGATAAAGGACGAAATCAAAGGCGATGAGCATCGGGTGAAGGATTTGATAAATGCACGCCACAGTATAACTAAGGAGTCCACATCGACTTTCTTCGTGAACCTAGAGCCATAGGAGAACAATAAGACCATTTTTGAATTGGAGTACATTGCCAATTGCAGGGAGTCATTCGAGACGCTACGGAAGCCTACAGGAGTCGTGCAATGCTTGAGGTGTCAGCAATATGGGCACACTAAGAACAATTGTATGAGGCCTTTGCGCTGCATGAAATGTGGGGAGGGCCATCGGGCAGCTGACTGTCAAAGAAAAGACAGGAGCAACCTGCACGTTGTGCCAGTCCGAACATTCGACAAATTGCCGAGGCTGCAGAGTATATCAAGAGAAATTGGAGAGGAAGCGTAGGCGAAAGCCAATTGGAACTTGCAACTTGCTCCGAAAATCGAACCCGCTAGCCGCAAGGTGGCCTGCCCAGCGCTTGAGGATAAGAACTTCCCTTCGTTGGGTCGTGGGGTGCCGAGAACAGTCAGCACGGAGCCTGAATCTCTCCATAAAATATATGCTGCGGCAGGCGGGCGTGCTAGTGACTCATTGGAGTTGAGCCAAGCAGTGGGCGGCCGAGACCCCACCCCGAAGATCAGTGAATTGGAAAAGGTTCTATGAAACTCTCCAACGGGATTAGAGACCAGCGCATCCTGAACTCCTGACGACATCGGAGGAAATCGACGACACGGTCGAACGTGTCACGTCGAGGCCTATCCGTAATAATCTCCCACCTCACGTCTCCCCACTCCTCAGTGCCGACTGAGGAGGAGATACCGAATCACTTTGTCCCCCGATGATAAAAGGGCTTTTTATATTCAAACGGACAGAGTGAAACAGCTGCTGGCACAACATCGAGAGGATTCATGGAATGAATACCTCGCCTCGGTCTCAGACGAGCACTCCTCGGGGTTCAGACTAAAAAAAAACTACGAGAAGGAAAAAAACCCCACCTCCCGGTTGTGGGGCAAAGAGGCTTTCTGGCATATTCGGAGGCGGACAGGGTGGAAGTTTTCGCCGACACCCTGGAGAACCAATTTACTCCAAACCCTCCTCCCGCCACGTACGACGACCACACAACCGAGGTGGAGTCCTTCCTCGTAGATTATTTTTCACAGGTGGAGGACGCCCCACTAGAAATAGACCAATTCACTGAGGCGGATGTTTCCGCAGCAATCAAATCTGCAAGCTCCGACAAAGCTTCAGGTGTTGACGGGATCGGTGCCCGCGTATTCCGGAATGTTCCACCCGCTTTTATAGCGACCATAACCACAATATCCACGTCAATTTTGTACGTTGGATATTTTCTGAAATCCTGGAAAACTGCAAAGGTGGTATGTCTACCCATACCAGGGAAAGGTCTGCTCTTTCCCCGGAATTACAGGATTTCCTTATTACCGGTGTTGTCAAAGCTATTCGAAACGATTTTCCTGGAGAGAGTTAGGCGACATTTGGGAAAAGGGGTATGCCTGAGCAATTTGGGTTCGGGGGTGGCCACTCGACGACCCTCCAACTGGTTAAAATAATCGACAGTCTTGTCGGTGGCCCACATAGAAAAGCAGTAACTGCAATAATTTTTCTAGATGTGGCTAAAGCCTTTGACAATGTTTGACATAGCGGCTTGCTATATAAACTCGCACATACCACGAGTCCCTGTCGCTTTGTTATTTACTAGACCGACAATTTGTTGTACGCGGAGGGGAAACAATCTCCTCCACCAGAGACGTACTTGCTGAAGTCCCCTAAGGAGCAGTGCTTTCGCCGTTCTTGTACACGGCCTACGTCAACGATATGCCACTGTCGGAAGGAGTCAAAACAGCTCTATACGCAGACGACACGGAATATTATTAAGAATCCGGAAGTGTAGATTACGCGATCGAGAGACTCCAATAGCAATTGGATCTAGTAGAACCGTGGCTCGATATCTGGAGAATCAAGGTCAACGGTGAAAAATCGGTGGCAGTGATTTTCACATACAAGACACGTGCTCCAGCCAGCCAGGCAGCTGGAAATCTCAGGAGAAAAAATTCCATTTGGGAAAACAGTCAAGTACCTGGGAGTAGTCCTGGATAAACGGCTTACTTTAGGAGAACATGTTAAATGTGTGACCCAAAGGGCAAAGGCCGTCAGGGCCTCACTATACCCAGTACTGAACTGTGCCAGCCCATATCCATTGGCAACCAAATTGCTCATTTTTCGGCTGTACGTCCTGGCGATACTAATATATGCTTACTCGGCGTGGTGAGATTTGTTGAACTCCACGCTTCAAAAGAAATTAAAAGTCGTCCAAAACGTAGCGTTGCGGACGATATTTGGAGCACTGTGGTTCGTCAGAAACGTTACTCTTCGATACGATACGGGACTACACACCGTATCCGAGGTGGTGGTGGTGCAGGCACGCAGACTGTTCGTTCGAGCAGCCATCTCCGAGACATCTGCCAAGAGGACCGTACTCCAAAGGGTATAAGATAGCGGCCTCATACCGTATTAAACGAACCACCGTGAACAGGCGGTACGAGAGTCAAAAAATGACAAACCAGGCTTAGGAGCCTCTATGTCGTAAAACATATAAATAGAAACCACGCGAAAATTCCGCCCGCGAAACTGACCGTTTTTGTAATTAAATTCTGTTAAAACTATAAAAAGCTAGACAACACCCCACACCGTCCTACGAAGAGACCACAATTTCATTTAATAGCATATGCGACACCCTCCGGAGAAGGGGGCGCATTTTTCCCTTCAAATAACAAGGGCTCCGTTAGTGGCACTCCTGCTAGCTAATAGGTGCTGGTACCGAAAGGACTTCAGCGGATGGACTGAAGGGGAATCACGCAGGGATTAATAGGCTCAAAAGCTTAGTCTGTCACGGTCAGAACCAGTAAATAAATTTCACGTTGGTCCATACGGATAGGAACGCAATTTGCCAAATCCATCCATAAATAAAACTTAAAATTTATAACCGCCACTAAATAACCGATGAAATCCACCCGATAATAGAAAGATACAGCAGCAATGGACATTGTCCAGGTTCTGCGATCTGTAGGGAGAAATGTTGTAACTCCCGCCATTCTTGCGTTTCGTTCCATACCTGGCTTACTCTGCAAGTTAAAGTTAAAACTTCCTCAACCCTACTTCCTAATCTTGCGCAATTAGCTTGAGGGGCGTTTTGCTCAGGTGAAATGTAATGACGAGTTTTCAAGGTTCTTTGAGATTGGATCGGGTGTCCCTCAGGGCTATGTGCTGGGGCCTGTGTTGTATTTTATATTCGCTGTGAACACTCCAGTCCTGGATGATTGCATCGTCACCACGTTCGCTGATGACACTGCTATCCTGGCCGTTAATGAAAACTCTGTCCTAGCCTCGCAGACCCTACAAATGGCGCTGGATCGTGTGTCCGTGTGGCAGAAAAAGTTTAGAATTAAGGTTAATCAAGGAAAGTCGAGGCACGTCACATTTGCCATGCGGATTTGTGACTGCCCGGGTTTGTACTTCGATGGTGTTTTGATCACGCAAACTGAGGCTGTGCGGTGTCTGGAACTTCACCTGAATCGGCGTTTGACCTAGAAGTGTCACATGAGAATGAAAAAGAAACAGCTAAACGCATGGTACAAGGAACTTCATTGGCTAATACGGAGGAACTCAGGCCTCACGTTATCCAACAAGATATTAATTTATAAGCCTATCCTGCGCCCAATTTGGACGTACGGTTAGAATTGTGGGGAACGGCTATTACTAGTAATGTGGAAATTATACAACGATTTCTGAACAAAGTAGCGAGGACAATTGCCGAAGCTCCGTGGTTCACGCAGAATGACGAGATTCACGATTTTCTGCAGCTCCCATCGGTTCGTGAGATTGCACAACAGTGCAATGTAAAATATCTGCAGAGGCTTAACGATCATGTAAACCACTTTGCAATTAATCTACTCGAAAATAGCGGAGACTTCCGACGGCTGAAACGAGCCCATGTACTGGACTTAGGGTCTGCGTAACAGTTCGGTATCTAACACCGTCAAGTTTAGTGGTGTCGTATCTAATTTCTTGTAACTTCTCTTTCTTTTTCTTTTTTATTTGTTTTGGGGACTATACGGTGCTGAAATTAATGGTTTGTGATTTATGACTGAGCTTGAAATTTCATATTTGACTTATGTTTGTTTCCAACTATTTATTGTGTATTATTTACTTCGGGGTTTCCTTAAAGACCTTCTTATCACGTGCTTTTGTCAGGAAACTTACTTATGGCTCCGCAGGAGAGCTGATTGTAATTATAATTGTTATTGAGCAAAAAAAATTATTTATCTATGGGATTTTTTTTTTATCTTTAAAGTTATCTATTGATTTTCTTAAAATAACAGGTTTCACAAGAACGTTTTAACATGTTTTCACATGTTATAACTTTCACATGTTGTTATAACTTTGTTAACCACTTAGTAATACCTTTACTAACAAAAATAAAATTGGATTAAAAGTTGTATAAATTAGATTATACAATTATAGGTATATTAAGTTAATTTTGTACACAATGTGCATTTTTAAACTTGATATTTGTGTAATTACTACATTTATTTACAAAATCGTTTCTAAAATCAATTGACAACTACTCATGGGTTGATATTTTTACATTGTATCAGAGTCTCCGTAAGTTTTTGCTATACGTTTGTTGACAAGCGTTTACCGAAAATTGTTTTTTATACAAATATGTCGCTCGTAATTTTTGAATATCACGCAATCCCCTTAAGCATAGACAACTTATCACTTAATAAAATAAACGTAATAAAGGATTTAAAATAAAATAATTTATTATATCTTAATCTTATTTTTTAGAATTATTTCTTCCACGTAAATCAAATAAAATATGCTGATGAAATTTTTATTTTCGTTAAACGGCTACATTTCGTTAGGTATCTAAGAAAAAATTTAGAAGAACACTAACACGGATATCACAGCATTTCTCTAATCAGTAACAGCTGCTACAACATTATGAAAAATTTACCAATACGTTTTCAGTAAAACATATTCACATATTATTATTACAATGGTCTTAATCTTTGTATTTGTTCAAATTACTGTCTCAGTAATGATGACCAGGTAAGGGTAAAAGGACTACGGGATTGTTATTGGGACTAGGATTATATTTAATAAAGGTTCAATAATTATAATTTTTTTTTTTTTAATTTCACTTTTATATACAATTAGTTTCTACTGCATTTATATTTCTCTTGACCGATTCTTCTGATAACCTGAGAATGACTACATAAAAATACGAATCTGTGTTTAGGATTTATTACTATTTTATTATAAAATGTTTGCATTTATTAACGAATTCTTTAACAAACCTCTTTTCCGTATTATAGGCAATGTCAAAAGTAAGTAAGTATGTAAAAAAGTTATCGAAACCCGTATTGATGACAGCTTCTTAGTAATTACAGACTCTAGGAGTGCATTTGAGAGCTTGAGCTGCAAACGTTCTGAATCCATCGTCCAGATTATTCATGATATCCTTTCAAGGATAAATAAGACTGTGGTACTGGTATGGGTCCCTGGCTATTTTGGCATCCTCGGAAACGAAGAGGCCGATGAGACTGCCAAGAGAGAGCTGCAATAATTGGCATCCGATTACAATCGACATGTGAGAGAAACTTCATAAGATCAGTCCGTATAAAATTGTCGGCTCAGTGGAAAAGATTCTGGCTGCTGAGTCCTCCCACGTCGTTACACAACATCCGGGACCATGTGCTCGAGAAACCTCCATCCCCCTGCAACAGAAGAGATCAGGTCATCTTAACTCGTCTAAGGATTGAACACACCAGGCTTACCCATGCTCACCTACTTGGCTGTCCTTAGAAGATCTGTGAGGCTTGGAAGGTCAAGTGGTCTGTGTACCAACTGCTCGTTGATTGCCCAATCTTTGGAACCACCTGGCAAAATTTAGACCTGGGTTCGGATATGAAATTTCTATTGAACCAGAATGAAGGTATAAAACGTCTGTTGCGGTTCCTCTCCTACAGTGGAATGAAGAATATGATTTAGTGATTCTTCTCTGATTTATGTATTTTATTTTGTATTTATTGTTGTCACTTGTCTATGTTTTTATTTATTGTTCTGATTTCTTGATTGCTTATTTTTGTTCTTTTATATAATACTACATGTTAGTGTTACTGTAGTCGTTAATGATTATAATTGTTGAGATGCGACTGTAAAAAAAAAAAAAAAAAATGTAATATATTCTGGATTTTTTAAATAAGTTCAGCTAAAAGCATGCAAAAATGATGTTTTATCTATTTAATTTTTCGGAAAGGAAGATTACTATGATTTCACATTTTAGATCTTCAATATACGCTGAAATTTAAAACCGACAATTCATTCCATTGGTAAATTCTTATTAATTGACCTTTTTAAAATAAAATTTGTTATCTGTTTTTAAATATTGCTCAGAGTTTGAAGGGTCTTATGCTTTAATATTTTATTTCGAAAACTATAAAAAAAATAATTGTTATAATAATAACAAAAAAAAAAATTTGATTAAACATTATATTTTACTTAATCAACTACTGACGGTTACGGCAATTAGCGGTTGACAATAATTAACTGTTAATTTATAACATTGATGTATAATTACGTTAACCCAATAATTTTCCAGACTTATTATACTACACCCTACATGATATTCCGTTAGACATTCGCCCTTCCGAGAGAGTTTGTTGTCGGTATCTAGTTGTCAAAGTGTTTTACGCAGATTGTTACCCTTGTTGTCAGCGAATATAGAAGTGTACACCTGTTACATAGCTTTGTTGTGGTTTCAGAAGCGGCTCGTCTACCGTTCTGATCGTATTCTGGGTGCCAACACTACACATCATGTCATGTATAATTTACATTATAGTCATGCAACATCTTCCTGTATTTTAAAATGATTAGAACACTTAATTCATTTACTGTGAATATAAAGATTATTCTTTTTGAGTAATACATTTTTTTCTATAGTTTTCCCTTTCCAGAAGTGGAATCTACTTTCTAAATTTTATAATCAATTAATTAGATTTAAATTTACATTTGTATTTTTTTCCAAACTATAAGAAAATTTTTAATAACAAAAACGTTTTTTAATTTCCCTTTGCTTTATTGTCTGTCATATATAAGAAAAATCATATCCTCCATGGAATTCTGAATGAAATTTATGTATATTGTGACTGTTTACCTGGGATTTTAATCAAAGTACTATGGATGAAAACAATTACACGCTGTGATTTCTGCAAAGTTTCAGCAGTTTTTCTTGTAAATTAAGTGTACTCTTTATGGTGAAGAATATTTTCCACTAAATTTTTTATCAGCTTACGGAAAGAGATATGCAGCAAAATGTAACAACCAATATAAACAATCACGAGTATTGTTAGCAAATAATATGCAATGAAACAAGTAAAATTAAAATATTAAAATAAAAATTTTGGAACCAAGCTTATAAAATTATTTTCACAGATAAAAGATAATATAACTAGGTAAAAAATTAATATAAAATGAGAGAAGATTTTGTTTCATATTAGATTAAAATTATGCTAGTTTTTTATTTGCAAATCCGCGTTTTTCTATTTTCCGTAAATTTTTGGAAGATAGTTATTAATTTCGATTGGAGAAGCAATATATAATATCCCAAATACAGTTTTTTGATGATGGCATATGAATGTATGACTGTATGAAATTCCAGTCTTAATCAGGATTTAAAACCACAGCATTCAGGATAAAAATTCCTCTTAATATTAAATTAAAGTTGTAACATGAAGAGAACGTTTAATGACCCTTGTAATGAGGTTAATAAAAATCATTTTGAAAGGTTCTTGATTTTGTTTGCGGTTTATCATTTGATTTAAGCTGTAAGACAATATTTAAACATTTGCAGTTAACTGCAACTTAATCTTATCTCTTGATACACGGTACAGTTGCCTGTGATTTTCCATTAAATTTGTCATTTTTCACTGTATAAAACGTTTTTTGTTAGTACATTTTTCATTGTTTTAAGTAAGCCTTTCATAGCTATCTTCATCATGTAACGAAGAGATAGTGCTTAAGCTGACTTGGACAAAAATTGTATTCTTCCTAAAAATTATAATTTGAAGTGAAATGAATAAAGATTTCTCCTGACGGAGATAAGAACTATATCCCTCAAAAAATCCATTTTTTCACCATTGTTATTATTAAACCTGATTAGTGAAAGACACTAACTATAACATCAACTACCCAAATCTAAAGACGCTAAACTAAAAGGCTTAATATAATAAAGAAGTCATACATTTAAAAAAAAGTTCAGTAAAATTATTTCACTATGATTTACTTAAACTGAAAAAGTAGTATTTATTAAATATTATTTTCTAAAATAGTACAATAGCAAACGTTTTTCTTTTTCGAGCAAGCTCAGATAAAAGCGGAACTTATAAAATTAATTTTAATGTTGTTTCTTTTTTTGTTGACTTTAAATTATCCATTAGAATTACTTTTAACATCATAAAAAAAGATAATTTGGTAAATAATTTTATTCAAGTATTTTTATTTAAGAATTTACACAGAAATTTTTTTTTTAAAGTCCATGGTATTAGTAAAAATATTATTTACGATTACAATTACTGATCAGTTTGTATGTTTGTTCTGCTATCCTAATTTTGTAGCATGTATTTTTTTCTGTAGAACTTTTTCTTAAATCTTTACTTTCGAGGAACAAGTTTTTTGATCCAGTATTAGTTTTAATAAAATTCATACTTTTTATCTTAATCTGTTCACTCCTGTTTCAAACAAATGTTTAACCAATTAAATATATATATATATCTATATATAACGAGTTTAGGATGATAAATATTTTGAGGAAATGTCATTCATTCTCAAGTAACGAAATAGTAGTACTAGTGGTGGTGGTAGTGGTAGTGGTAATAATAGTAATAATAATATGTATTAATTAAATTATGTGAAAAATATAATTTATTTCTAGCAATTCACAATAATTACACAGAGATTTAATAAAAAAATAAAATGAATGCTTTTTTTTACCTATAAACTAATTTTAAACAACTTGTTGTAATCAGTGTTGTGTGGAACCAGTTTGAAATGAGATTTTTGAACTTTTGAAATTGTTAAATAATAAATCTTAAGATATATTTATGCTTACTAGAAAAAATAAAATCTTTCTATCTTAAATGATGTGAAAAGTATTTCTCAACAAACCCATGTAAATTATTTTATTCAAATGCATACGTAGGATAATTACATCGCACAGAGCCCATCAGGGATGATTTGGTGTGCACATATATTCACATACAAAAGTATGAGGTAAGTAAAACAACAGTAAAGAAGATATATAATAATAACAGATAAATAAAATCAGAATGAAAGAAAACAGTAATTTGGAATTGAAATTGAAATTGTTTGGGCATATTAAATATTTTACGATGATGTAAATTAAGCTAAAAGATGATCTTAAGAATTAATTAATAACTATGACTTAATTGTTATTATAAAATAAAGCTTAGTAGGATCCCACTTGGATGTCTGAAATAGTGTAATGTTACGAGAAAAAAGTTCAATTACCTGGCTTGATGATTGATTTTGACATTTTTTTAAAGAGTAGATTATCTCTTTTTATTCTTTTGTAAATATAGCAATGTTAGCATAAGTTTAAAAATAATGGTAAGTCGGAAAGCATGGAAAACTTTCATTTTTAAATCAACGAAATTTTTTTTGCAGTTATCGGTACACAGGATTCATATTTATGGTCTCCGCACAGTAATCTGACTGCCCATTTAATTCACCCTAGATCCTCACTCAAATTTTTTTCAAGAAGCTTCAAAGGATAATTTATGAATAAACTTGATTGACAGTTTGATTTTTTTGTTAACGAAATAAATTTTATCTCAAGATAATTGTACCAGGTCAAAGGACCCTTATTATATACGAATAATAAAAATATTATTTACACTAGTGAAAATTTTGTCTCGCAGTTAATATTATATTTACCTGCTATTAGGTAGCACAAACCTTTTTCTACCAAAAATAAGCAAATTACTTTTTCTCAGCTATCATGAAAAAAGTAACAGTATTTTGGGATTCAACGAGCGATTTACCTAGACAATTTGCTACCCAAAAATTATTAATTTCCAAAAATTATTATTTTGACTGTACTTTGGGAGACCAAGATAAACATGTAGCATGCATCAAGTGCTTCGTTAAACTAACCGAGTGGTTAAAAAGAGCATTTGCCTTCTGGCGTACCTATGATTTGGCGAGAGCCTACTAATCATTATGATGACTGCTATTTTTTCTTAGCAAATGTTACTGGTTTTAATTCAAACAATAAAAGCAATATTGCATACCCAAATGTTCTGAGCTATGTTCAGCTATGAGACCTTTAACTTCATGGTGTTGATTACCGATTGAGATTGCTCCAACTTCTTGTAAAGAATTTCTGATTCCTCAGAAGACTCAACCAATGAATCCTCAATTTCAATAAATCAAACAAAATCAAACACTGAATTTCACCTCATCACACAAGCAGAACTGAACGACCAAATTTGTGAATTGTGTTTCTCGAAACAAGATGCAGAATTCCTAGGTTCATGTCTTAAAGTGTAGAATTTAGTAAACAAGGATACTAAAATTTCAGTATATAGAAATCAAAAAAAAATTCACTGAAATACTTTAGAAGAGATGGTTTAGTTTCTTCCTGTTATGATGTTGAGAGGCTAATATCTGAACTGGACGTTGAATGTTATTCAATGTTCAGTTTAGTTATGTTATTCACGATTGGCGTTTATTTGTAGACTCATCAAAAAGAATACACAAGGTACATTCTAATTTACCTACTTATATCCCAGTTCCAAATTATTATTTTTCTTTTTGTTGCCTGTGTTATTGCTAAATGAAAGATTCATGAGTGCTAATGAAAGATAAATGATTTGTTCATTTTTTTCGTTTTAGTAATAATTATTGCTAAAAAATTAGCAAGAAAGGAAACCAGGTGATGAAGTTAACCTTTCACTTAATCATAAATGCAATTGTCAGTTTTCCTTTGAAAATAATTCCTGTTAGTGTTTTTTATCTCTTAAAAAAGAATTTAGAATATAAAACAAAACGGAAAGGTAACAGCGTTACCTTTCAGGTAATATACCTTTCCTTTTTACAAAGGAAGGTAAATTATTAATTACCCTTCCATGACATACATAATCTTATGAAAAAATTTTCAGATGTTCAAACAATGCCAAAAAACCGGGTGTTGCATATATGAATACATTTTTAAAAATACACAGAAAACAAGTTTATTTTAAGCTTAATTTTATAAAGAAATAGCATCCAAAAATAAACCAATTGTCGGTATATGGGAAATCTTGACAATAAAAATCAGAAAGAATATTACGTTAAAACGGCTGTTTTGTGGTTTTTATCTTATTTTTATTAATCTTAAAAACACTCATTTTAATGTTGTTCTTTCTTTCATATTACATCCTTCCTTTGTTTTTCTCACTAATAGTTTAGAACAGTATCCGCTGAAGGGCAGTTCTTTTCACTCTTTGTGTCTAATAACATTACACATTTAACAAAATGAACTAAAATACTGTTATGCAACCTTGTCATTTTTTTATTTGTATTTTTTATTACTTTATTTATGCTTGATTAACGATTTCTCTGAATATTTTTTAATAAAAATTTAGTTTTTATTTCATTTCAAAAACAAATATGTAAATTAAAAATATTAGTATTATCGAGAATAATTAGAAATAACATGTAGTACTTTGGTAATTTCCTATTACTTACAAATTTGTTGACACTAAAAATTGAGACGAAAATTTCTTATTGTACGGAAAAATTCTGTAACAAAGTTATTTTAACCGAACAGTAGATGCTATCAGTATTTTGTCTCTGTCAACTGTATACTTAAAAAATAAATTTTGAAGAATTAAATTATATTTTTGTGTTTCCAGCTACAATACTCATACTGATCAATTTCAAACAAAGCGCTTCACCTCAACCGTTTTTATCGATGAATAAGTAATTTTAGAACAACTGTAAGGTATTAGTTCAAAGGTTGAATGAGGATGATATGTATGAATGTAAATGAAGTATAGTCCTGTACAGTCTCAGTCACAGGTCGATCATCCTTGTGTTGTTAATTAACCCCCCCCCCCCCCCCAAGAACACCGGTACTCACGATCTAGTATTCAAATCCGTATAATAGTAGCTGCCTTTACTAGGATTTGAACCTTAGAACTCTCGACTTCGAAATCAGCTGATTTGCGATGACGAGTTCACCACTAGACCAACTCTAATTTTAAAAAATCTTAAAAGATATTATTGTCCTCCTGTAAAGTTAATTAATACTTTTTTTCTAAATAAACCATTTCCCATTACGTCTCGTTTTAGTTAATGACTTTGATTTTATTACTCATAAAAGTGAGAGGAAAGCATTCTTAAAATTTCCAATAATTCCTTTACTTTCTTGTTTGTTAGAGACATATAATGAAAATTCCCTAACATTTATCGAAAAGGTTATATCGAAAGGTTTTCTGGGGTACGAATACCATTGTCCTTTATGTCTTGAAGGAACCAATTTCTTATTCAACTTTATTTTCTGTACATAGATGGTTTATCTCTCTTTGGGTTAAATAATAATAGTAGATACGTAATTAATAACTTTCTTACATAAAAAATTTTCTTTTTATGCTGATTATAGTAGCTCAGGGATTCTATTTGCTTATTAAAAATGGAGGAGATAATCGCCGTATCAACAGTTTGTAGTTCTTCAGGGGAACTAAACCTATAGTAGAATAAGTTTGTGCGAAATAAGAAAGATTACTCTCCTATTTAAAAATATTACGTTGTTTTCCATCAATAGGAAAATACGAATACATTGCCAGTTTTATCAGGGTCTGTTTTTTTTTTGTCTTCAGTCATTTGACTGGTTTGATGCAGCTCTCCAAGATCCCCAATCTAGTGCTAGTCGTTTCATTTCAGTATACCCCCAGCATCCTACATCCCTAACAATTTGTTTTACATATTCCAAACGTGGCCTGCCTACACAATTTTTTCCTTCTACCTGTCCCTCCATTATTAAAGCGACTATTCCAGGATGCCTTAATATGTGGCCTATAAGTCTGTCTCTTCTTTTAGCTATATTTTTCCAAATGCTTGAAATTCTGTAAACAATACTAAAAATTAAAGCTTTCATAACGGTATACTACAAATGTTGTCAGTAGACATAGCAGATTCTCAAATTTTTATTTTAATGTACTTATTTTTCGGTCCCTTTTTCCTTAGCTAGATGCATGGTTATTATTAATTTTAGGACTCATTCAATTATACCTTGACTTTATAATTTTTCAACTACTTCTTCAGCACAATTAAGCAATTCGCGACAAACAACTTCTTTTAATCTATAAAGGATGGTATGTGGTAGGAAAACCACGGGAAACTCATCAGTATTCTTTAAAACGAGAATTCTCTGTGTTTAGTCGTCGTTCACAGTTTTGACGTAAATACCAATAAATGTCTTACATATTCCTTTGACAGAGCTACCAACATACTTGTTAATCCGGCAATCAATAATGAGCTCATTTTCGGGAAATTACATTATCTCTTTTAATCACGATATACCTGGGTCTCAGTGTGCAATTATTAACAAATATCTGCCGTTGGTTTCCAATTTACTTCATATTCGTTCGAAATCTTAACTTTTCTTCCGTTTCGCTTCTGGCGAACCGGCTAATTCTGTACGAGGATGTTGACGTGAAGCTTCTGTCACGTTTGATTGTTCAGTTGCGTATGTGAAAGATTAATCTTCTGTGGCCTTGTGGCAAGCCCACAAAAGGGTTAATCTTACTATCATCTTTCACGATCATAAGATAATTTTTGCTAATATTTCTACCAGCCGTAGGATGGTTTTACATTCACCAGATTTATTTTATTAGTTTCTTATTTAGATTACGAAACAAAAAGTTATGTGTAATTCTTTATACTCGTTTCATTATATAAAATGTATAATACCGTACCTTATATTCGTTAACTAACGATATAATCTACGACTAAGTAAAATAATTTCTAATTTTTCATCTATTTTTTTTTTTTTTTACTATAAAACAAGAATATTTTAAGAGCCATTCATAATTATCTTATCTTTCTTTACAAAACTCTTCTTAGTCACTCACTCTCTCTCTCTCTCTCTCTCTATATATATATATATATTTATAGTAATAGTATTTGTCACAGAGTACTCTTCAATTATTAGACATTAATATATTTCTGTTTACTCTGCATCTTACTCGCAATTTAAGGTGTAAACTACTACTACAGTAGTAGTCTGCTACTAGTAGTTACTACTACATAGAAGTAGTAACTACTATGTATGGTGTAAACTACTTAATCACTACAGACTCCCACTAGAACTACAATATAGCTCGAGAAGAAATCGTAAGATAAAAAAGGTGAAAAACAGCAAAAGAAATCATAAATACCCCGGTATGTAATTGAAACAAAATTGATCAAAAATAAGTGAAAAAAATATAAAAAATAAGTAAAATAATAAATAATATGATATCCACAATAACATTATGACAATATTATAATGTTATAACGTAGTTGTAGTAATATACATTTTGTACTATTATCCAATTATACCTCCTTTGATGTCTATACTGAAAGCAGCTAATAATACAGATTTGTACGTAACTAACACGGAATCTAATCTGTATAAAACATTTCCTTATAAAAATGGAGTATGTACAAAATAAAATTGAATGCGTTTTATTCTTAAACAATATATTTAACATTAAAAATTATTCTTCCTTTTTTTTATTAGTGTCGTAAAGTTTACCTACCAGCCCTTATCATCTTTTTTAAAGCAAAAGTAAATTGGGAAAAATTAAATTCAAGAAAAACAAAAATATTACGAATATTAAGAAAAAATATATAAGTTAAGCTGCATATAAACACCTTATTCATTTCATTTGTTTTCATGAGATTTTGAATTAATTTTTCCTAAGCACAGTGATATTAACAGCAACAGGAAGAAGAATTAAATCGAAATTAGAAACGTAACAAGAAACTGTAAATAAATGTGACAACACTTTTAACAAGCAACAAATTACTAATTTATTATTCTTAATCTTATTGTTACTTTAAAGTCATCTCGGTACATAAAATTCTTAACAAGAAGAAAAGAGAACCACTTCAGTTTACGTTATATAATATTAAATGAGTGGAAGTAAAGTAAGGTAGAGACAAAGAGGAGATTTAACAGTTTACCATGGCAAAGAATACGGATGGTAACACGGCAGGCGAACGAAAGAGAAAATGTTGCGGATTTATTACCGAGGTTCATTCTTCTTCTTTTCTTATTTTCTTGTTCTTCAGTTTCTCCCTGATAAGCTTATTAAACTTTGCCGCGACCGGATGGTTTATTGTTTTACTGATACAAAGAACACTTAACATCAAATTATATTTTATTAAATTTAATACATTTCATCGAACAAAGCCGTCTGAATCCTCGTTACAGAATTTTCTTTTTTAATTGATTTAATTCATTGTTATTTTGTTCTTTACTATTTTAAATAAAGCAAAAACTAAACAATAATAATTTCTCGAACACTGTTTATAACAGATTTAATTAATTCATTGCTATCTTTTCAAAGTTATAGGTTAACAAAAATTAAATATATCTTTTCGAAATCCACCCCTTTGTACACTTTAATTAAATTGAAAGTTGTGTTCACATTTTAAAAGATGAAACTGTTACACGTACCTTTATTTTCAGTCGAAAGAAAAACATTCCTACGCTGTTGTTAGTATAAACTATACAAAAAGCAGCAGCTTCAGAACCAAAAGTTAAACTGAAATTTTCCATAGATATTCAGTTATACTTGACTATAACTAAAAATTCCATACTTATACTACTGATTTTTTTTTTCATTATACTGGCCTGTACCAAAACTTAATTCAATAAATAATAGGTGACTTTTATTAACTACTTTTGTTGTAATATTTTTATGGTTAATGCAGTGGAAGAAATTTAGTTAGTGTTAGAATAGTATTCCTTATAATTCGCTAGAATGTATGAACCTTAATATAATTTATAACGACTCATAAACGACTCATAACGACTCATAAGGGATAGTATTAAAATTTCGTGGTTCAAAGGGAAATTAAAAACACTTTAATTTATTCAGAATTTAATTTTCCGAAGAGAATTAAAAATTCAATGTAATTATTTAGTATATTGGCATGAATAATCCCAACAGTTTCTTTATTGTTATCTTCTTGGGTTGAAATACTAAAGTAAAAAGAGATTATATTAACCGGTGAACTTTATCCTTTTAAAGAGAAATGATAATAGAAATTAAATGATATACCTTATTTAATTGCTATTCAGGAAACGTTAAAAGTTATTTAAATTATTTTCTTTTAGATTTTTCACCGTTTTGTAATTCTCAGGGGCGTTTTTAAATTATTTAACAAAAAAATAATAATTTTATTTTTTTAAAGAGAGTATCTATTAATGGTATTGTAGGTGAAGCTGAAGGATGTATTCAGTCATCTTCCAGCTTTAAGTAAATAAATGTCAACGATGAATAAAATAAAAGTTCTGTTTAGATGATTTTTAAATTCATATAATAGATGTGGTAAAAACAAAAACTAAAAGCCATTATGTACATATAATTAAATTTTTCTTATTTTTGTCCAAACTTTTCTCCTAAATAATTGTATATAAATATCAGTATTATCGCCAGTTAACTTGTCTAATCTAAAAGCAAATTCCAACTGAAGAATTTATTTGAACTACTTGGTCACGTGGAGATTGACTGTTGCCTTATGGTTTACATTTTATTAAATATTACATCCTACTAAACTCTTTCGCGAGTGTCTAAGATGTTCTTAATTTCAAATGTATTTTACAATTATACGAAGAGTAAATAAATTTATAAAATGAAAAATTTACTTTTTATCAAAAATTATATATATATATAATTTTTGTAAAATACTTATATTTATTATAAATAAGGTGTATATATAAATATATATATATATACACACCTGCCTCAACCTTTGTAAAGATATGTTTCTTATCAGTTATAATTTTAGCATCCCAGTGATCTATTTATTATTATTTATTTTAAACAAATATATTTGAGGACAGTCCATTACAGGAATACAATAAGATATTACAGGTCGTACAATCGCTGTACGACCTCGATGTTTCTGTCGCTTCTCGTACCCCACAGTTGGATTCCATAGCTCCAAATCTGTTTCAGGACCAATCACTAGAGCAATTTCTTGTTAAAATTGATAGTTGCGATCCCCTACCAAGCAACTAGTACATCTTCCTGAACTTAATGTTTAGCTGCGTCCTTTTCTTCCTGATATAATTCTATGATGCGGGATGAACCATTAAGTTGAATTCACGGGCAGAAACTCCTCCTCAACACAAACGTAATATGCATAAACTTAGCCGGATTAATCTTCATCTTCAATCTATCTAGCCATTTGTTAATTAGATTCAATACAGTCTGCAGTTTATTTCAGCAGAAGCTAAGATAAGATCAGCATCCACAGCCAGGATTGCCGTGTCATCCACAAACGATGCAACTGTGATATTTTCTGAAGTCGGGAGGTCCATCATGGAGAACCGTCAGAAGAACCGGTCCCAGAACTGAGCTCTGAGGAACACCCAACCCAGTATCAAAGAATACAGACAAGTCTTCACCTGGGAAAAATATACTTTTGGGGTAGCTGTGTAGAATAAGGTAGTACGGTTGAGGCAGATTCCTTTTCATTTTATACAGTAGGCCAGGAAGCCAGCCAGACCTTATCAATGACTTACTGAACATCCCAAAAAACAGCCGAGCAATAAAACTTATCTTTTAGGCACTTACTTATCAGTAACTTTCAAAATCGTGTTTGATTATTGAGTGACCACGTCTGAAGCCGAACTAATGGCCAGGAATAATCATCCAAATTCGATCGTCATCAAAATTGGCGGGAAGCTCATAGTTCCAAAAATATAAGTTGTTGTATACTGGATGGCCTTGAATGGAAGCATAAACAGAATTTTATAGTTATCATGTCATACCTGGGAGCTTTCTTTAAATTTCCTTCTCTCCTTATTGCTCATCGAATCTCTGCTGGGAAAAAAGTTTCACAAGAAGACTCATAGGAATTTGGCTATTCAGGAATTAAGTTATTTCTTCTTCACTAGCTGCTTGAAAGATAATTTGAAAGATTTTCTCAAAATGCCTTACGAATAGCTTTCTCACTGTCGCTTTGAACCCATGATCTATTCAACATCATCAAAGGTGGGAACGATGATGGTGGTCTAATGAAGTCTTTCGTGGCCTTCCATAATGAGTAAACATTGTTTTACAAGGGAGGGATTCTCAAGGAAGTTTCTAAATATCTCGTTTTTAATAAACCTCTGCAGCTGTTTTAATATACGAGAAGATCTGTCCAAAATTTTTTTATTCTCTGGCCATCTATAATATTGCCATCTCCTTCTAAATCTTATCTTGGTTGAAATAACATCCATTACCTCCCTGGGGTTGGTTGGGCTCACTGTCCTTCATGTCTATCCTCTAGTGTCGACCCTCCAAGCTGGCTCCTGCAGTATTGCGCTCATGTAATGTATCGCATTATCTATCAGTACTACTTTTCAACCAAACAAGCACAATTAGCTTGTTCTCAATCCAACTGTAATAGGAGCCCCAGCTGGTTTTGTTATTATGTAGGGAAAGAGGGTTTGTTCTTTTCTACCACTACCATGCTAATGGTAAACAGTACGCTGAATGATCAGACGTCGAGGTGTTGCGGCAAATTTATGAAAAAAGAAACATTTGGAAAAATATACTTAAAAGAAGAGGCAGACGTATAGGCCACACCTTAAGGCATCCTGGAATAGTAGCTTTGATATTGGAGGGACAGATAGGTGGGAAAAATTGTGCAGGCAGGCAACGTTTAGAATATGTAAAACAAATTTTTAATGATGTAGGGTGTAAGAGGTATACCGAAATGAAACGACTGGCACTAGATAGGGAATCTTGGAGAGCTGCATCAAACCAGTCAAATGAGTGAAGACAAAAGAAAAAATACTTCTGTGTACTATACATGGTATGTATACTTATGCATACATTTGAGTACATGTAACGTTCTTTGAGGGATTTTAATGGAAACTCTCTTTGCATATAATTTTTTTTTGTTTACAGATTTACTTATTGTTCCGGTAAATTGAAACCAATTGTAAATTAAATACTGTGGCAAAAAAATATTGAAATTCTATTGCTTTTTAAAGTAATTTTTTCCAGCTTATTAAGATCTATATATTTTTTAATTTCTATTAATTATTGAATGTAACCTTGATTACTCTGTTGTTTAGTTTTTGGTGCTTTACAGTTTACCTCCACAAAAACGTAAAATTTCCCAGTAATCAATTGAGCATCTTCATTTGTTTTATGATTTTTCTGCTTTTTTATGAAACAAGATATTTTTATGATTTTTTCCTTCTGAAAATGGTGTGACCAAAAACATATACAGTATTTTAAACACTTTTACCACACTGAATAAGGATTTATATAGTGTTAAATACATTGTAATTGTTTACAAAATATTATCACAACAGAACTCGTTCTTATTATTGATCACTAGCATCGGAAACGAAAGAAAAGTAACAACCACAGCAGGGTACCGGATAAACATATTCAAAACTGTTCTATAATATTGTTAATTAGTAGTACACAGAAAGTTATCTGTGTTCAAAAAACAATTCATTGAACATTTCAATAGGTGATAAACTGCACTTTATCTCTAAACGCACCACTATTACATATTTTAAAATTAGGAGTATTATGCAAGGATAATTGTTGCTTATTAATTCTAGATTAATAAACTGTATATTGCACACTATTAATTTTTTATATTCTTCAATTAGTAACTCTTTCCACGGACATTCCCCAAATTTTTAGCAATCAATTTTGCGAAAAATTTTGGTTTTCAGATTTCAACGAAAATATCCATTTTGACCATCCCTAAATCCATTTTTACTAGTTACAGCTTGACGTCTGTACGTCTGTACGTATCTGTATGTATCTGTATGTATGTATGTATCCTTATGTATCTCGCATAACTTAAAAGCGATTAGCCGTAGTATGTTAAAACTTTGGATTTAGGACTGTTGTAAATCTAGTAGTGCACCTCCCCTTTTGATTGCAATCAACTGGACCAAAAGTGTATAAAAAAGCCCAAAATAAAAAAAAAACAATTGTATTTTTGACTTTTTCTTAACTGCAGTAATAAACCCTCATTGAAGGGTTTTCAACGATAAATCAGAAGCGGTACTTATTTTCATTGGTTTCAGAGTTATAGCCAAATAAAATTTGAATCTTACAAGGGGAAATGCATATAAAAAATAAAAATAAAATGAATTTCCATTACTTTCAACGAAAGCGATAATAAGAAAAAAACTGTACAAAAAATTGTGGACTATCATAAAAATAGTTTAAAAAAATAATGTGTATATACACATTTTTTTAAGCAATTTTTTTTAATTTAAATATATTGCTTTATTAATAATTATCAACCTCTGATTGTAAAAATAAAATACAATAAATAATAATTCAATAAAAAATTTTTTTTAAATCAAAAGTTATTAGGGAAATAAAATTTTATGAACTTTTCATTTTAATTCAGACATATTTACCGAAGTTAATAATTATTAATAAATCAATATATTTAGAAAAAAAAAAATATATATATATATGAAGTCTGATTAAAATGTTCAGCATTTTAAAAAAATTAGGGTTCAAATACAGAGATAGAAGAACAATTGCTAACATGTACAGGAACCAAACAGCAACAATAACAATTGAAGAACATAAGAAAGAAGCTCTAATAAGAAAGGGAGTCCGACAAGGATGTTCCCTATCTCCGTTACTTTTTAATCTTTACATGGAAATAGCAGTTAATGATGTTAAAGAACAATTTAGATTCGGAGTAACAGTACAAGGTGAAAAGATAAAGATGCTACGATTTGCTGATGATATAGTAATTCTAGCCGAGAATAAAAAGGATTTAGAAGAAACAATGAACGGCATAGATGAAGTCCTACGCAAGAACTATCGCATGAAAATAAACAAGAACAAAACAAAAGTAACGAAATGTAGTAGAAATAACAAAGATTATGAATGTGAAAATAGGGGGAGAAAAGATTATGGAGGTAGAAGAATTTTGTTATTTGGGAAGTAAAATTACTAAAGATGGACGAAGCAGTAGCGATATAAAATGCCGAATAGCACAAGCTAAACGAGCCTTCAGTAAGAAATATAATTTGTTTACATCAAAAATTAATTTAAATGTCAGGAAAAGATTTTTGAAAGTGTATGTTTGGAGTGTCGCTTTATATGGAAGTGAAACTTGGACAATCGGAGTATCTGAGAAGAAAAGGTTAGAAGCTTTTGAAATGTGGTGCTATAGGAGAATGTTAAAAATCAGATGGGTGGATAAAGTGACAAATGAAGAGGTATTGCGGCAAATAGATGAAGAAAGAAGCATTTGGAAAAATATAGTTAAAAGAAGAGACAGACTTATAGGCCACATACTAAGGCATCCTGGAATAGTCGCTTTAATATCCTGAAGGATATCCTGTATGAATATCCTGTCCTGAAGGACAGGTAGAAGGGAAAAATTGTGTAGGCAGGCCACGTTTGGAGTATGTAAAACAAATTGTTGGGGATGTAGGATGTAGAGGGTATACTGAAATGAAACGACTAGCACTAGATAGGGAATCTTGGAGAGCTGCATCAAACCAGTCAAATGACTGAAGACAAAAAAAAAGAAAAAAAAAGAAGTCTGATTCGAACCGATGTGTGCATGGTTACCGATCCGACACGTTCTCACGTACACCACAAAACTACATGAGCGACGAGAAACAAATTAATATATAAACTAATATAAAATGCTGTTACGGACACTACCAAAAATTGCGATGCATGTGGTGTCCACCTCAATGCAATTGTGTAACTGTCCCCTTTAGGATTGTATCTCATTTTCAAATAAAATACGTTTAAATGAAGTGCAGCAAAACATGTGTATATGTAGTTTAATATGTGTACAAAAAGTCGTGTAGTGTCCACATCAAATTTTTATTTAAAATTATATATTTAATCTTTAATTGCAACAAATGCTGACCGACATCCAATTACGGTTATTATCATCGTCTTTTTTAATTAAAAATTAATTTTTGAGGCCATTGTAGGTTACTGGAATTTTTCCGAAAAATGTAAGCAGTAAATTTGTTTACGTTATTGGCATAAATATAAGCGTAAATTAAAAAAAAAATGGAAACATAAAAATTACATAAACAAATAAATGGAATTGTTAAGTATTTACATGTCAAAAAATACTGATAAACTGAATTATACGTGAAAGAAACATACAAGACTTGGTCAATAGAAACTTAATGCCAGTAAAATAACTTTCAAGTGTACTCGTATTTGTTAAGACACAAAAATTATTCAATAAACAACTAATTGCGAAAAATAGATTATAATGAAATATATAGTTTATAGATATATCTTTGATTAACTCCTTGATGTCATTGCATGTTGCTTTTTATCTTTCATTTCTTTTATCTCCTTTAACATTAACTAGATTATTTTACAATTTCAGAAAAGAATAAACCTAACCCCAGTTGTTAAAATTATTAAGACTTAAAAATAAATAAATAATGCGCAGAACATTTAAAAATATTACAAACAAAAATACAAAATACAAAAAACTTAAAAATATAAAGTCAGTTAATTACAAATTTATTTGTTGAAGTAACCAATAGGATAAGTCTTTAGAGGTAAGAAGAGGTATAACTTTTATCAACGATTGGTTTCAAAATACTCTTTTATTAAATACTTATATTTAAAAAAACGAAAATACTTCGTGAAATAAACTCGTTGCTAAATTGAACTGGTACTACAGCAGCCTAGGTTTGAGTGGAATGTACGATAAAGTAACTGATATTCTCCTTCGGTTTATAAAGAATGGAGAAAGAAGGCAAAAGCAGCGAAGCATTAAGTGTTAATATTTTTCCTCCTCCTCTTGGCAGTCTACGTCTCTCCTTAACAGTGACACTATCAGAAAAGCAAGTGCATCAAGTGAAAAAATACCAGACGACAATACTTGCAAGAGTGGATACTTTACAATCTGTGAACATATAATGATTCGATAATATCTTTATCTATCTTAGAATTTTATTTATTTCTTACAGATAAATTGTAGATATTATCATTTATATATGTCATTTTTATTTGCAACATATTTTTGTCCTTTACACAGCAATGAAATAATAGTTTTTTAAGAGAGTATGGTATCATATAATAACCTTAAGTAAAACGAGTTCAAAAAAATAAATAAATTCATTTTGTCCATGATTTTTTATAGTAAAGAATGTTAAAAGTCATTCATAAAATCTAAACAAAAAAAAAGAAATTTTATTTTCATATCTTCCTGTTAGAGTGAATTTCAATGAAATAATTTAATTGATTTTATTTTTTTAAAAATTACTTATAGTTTAATGCTATTATACGATAATATTTTGGTAACTAAAAAGAGAGAGCAAGTACAAGGACTCCCTGTTTCATTTATTGGAACGGGGATAGACAAGAAAGTCACGTTCCAGAAGCGCGGATTAGAAAAGTAGTTCAAAACCGAGAAAACGGCTGCCACCATCGGTCGGATAATGACCAACAACATCGCCAACATCGGGGGTCTCCGCACATCGAAGCGGAGAGTCTTGTGGCAAGTAGTGCTCCTGAAAGTATGGACCTCCAGTCTGGTCCTTCTCGCAGGAAAGGGGAAGAACCCGTACAATTCTTAGCCGGGTGCACAGAGCTGACTTCTTTTGGGTATGATGCTCGCATAGAACCATCTCAGGCTATGTCGCCGGAGTAGTAGCCGGATTTGTGTCCCTGGATTTTCTCGTTCGGAAGAGGGATGAGAAGTACAGAGGAGTTGGTAAGGCGGATGCGGAGGCATCGCTTGTCCGCAGGTGACGAGAGATATGGGATCAGTCGACGAAAGGCAGATGAAACTACAGACTCATCCCAGATCTCTCAAAACGACTGTGCTGAAAACACGAAGAACTACGTACGAAGTGACCCAGCTCCTTACCAGTCACAGGTGCTTTAAGACATACTTGTGTGCGTGGGCACTGAGATCCTCCGCGGAATGCGATAGCAGAGAAGATGCCGCAGAATATATGGTGTTCAGCTTTAATCGGTTCTGCAGTATAAGGAAGCTTGGAAGAGAGCATTGGGTCTGCTTATCCCAGAGAACATCATCGGGATTATGCTATATGCCGAACGATCATGGCATATGAGGTTCCGCAATGTTGCTTAATATAATCTGAACCAAGTTTGAAGATGTCTAGGGATTAATATCTACCTCCCAGTCGTCCTTGGGGCAGGTCCTCACTCCCGCGGTCATGGTTAAAACAAAACCGCAGCATTTCGATAAGTTTAAGGCGGAGAACCAGCAACAGAGATACAGATGGAGACAAGGGATATGAGGTGCTGTGACAATATCTTAAGGTGACCCGGCATCCAACGTTGTAGAGGGGAAAGGGGTTTTAGTGGGTAGATCTGCAGGGAGAACTTCTATGGGGTACGAGATCACATGAAGCCCAAGATCTTCCCTCCTTCATCAAAGAAAAAATAAAGGGAACAGATTCGGTATTAAATAAAAAAATATTGAATAACATCCCTCATATTGATTTTCCATGCCTAGATCCAATAGTAGCTCAATAAATCACAAGTGAATTTTTTTCATTACTTCAAGAAAAGTTATTTGTTACGTAATATTAACAGACTTTTTGCCGGTCTCCGTGGTGCGAGTTGCAGCGACTCGGTCTTTCATCCGGAGGTCCCGGGTTCGAATTCCGGTCAGGCATGATATTTTCATCTCATCCTCTGCAGAAATATCTAACGGTGGTCCCGGAGGCTAAACAAAAAAAAGGTACTGTTAACAGACGCACATGCAAACAGCGCAATAAAATTCAAATAATCGTGATAATTAAATTAAATTATGTAATTTAAAATTAAAATAGTCGTGATTTTAGAAACTCATTGAAATAAAATACATATTTTGTAAAAAATTAAACTGATCATCACAGTTTTGTGATTTTATAAAAATACTTTTAATGAAATTATGTGAAATCATAAAATTCCCTAAATAGTTGCATTTTTAATGGTATTTTAATAAGAAAACAAAACTACTGCATCTGGGAAACAATTTCATATATTAACATTAAACTACCTTAAAAAACAATAGCTTCATAAAATTTCATGTTAGTCAGAAAAGTGTGTGCGTGCACATTAGTGTAACAGCAAGCTAAACATTTAATCACATTAAGACACTGAACAGTATATGTAAGAATTTTATTTCTAATATATACTGCTCGTAATATATACCTCGTATTTTTAACTATATTATCACATTTTATGGCTTTTAGCGTTTCAGCTGCAGAATTAAGTTAATATTATTAATTCCATCGGAATAATAAAAAATTCAAATGTTAATATATAATAACAATAAAGATAAATAAATTAAATTTATAATCATTTTTGACTTTCATATTTACTTATATATTTTTATATATGTGAAAGTAAACTTGTTTGAGGTTTCATAAAAATCATATTCCTAAATAAAAGAGTTAAATATAAATATTGCTAAATACAGAATTATCCAGTTATATTATTCTGATTAGTTTTGCAGCTTACTTTTGCTTTTTTATTTTTTATTGTAAGTCGGAGGAATCCCATTTGCGGGCGAAGTGTCGGACTCTGTAACAGGTTCCGCAAGATGTTATAAGAAGTGCGTATGTGTGCCTGCGCCCTACCGACTAAACCTCCTATCTCACCAACCCCTTCTCCAAGGACCGGATCCGCAATTGAGCATTATCACGGTCCTGGGAGAAGCCATCGCCTCTAACTACCAGGATGTAACATTGCCAGGTCCGGCTATGCCGTTCTCAGCCCCCCTACACCAGTAGCTGGGACTCGGTCCTTTATTGTCTTTGCCTCAAACACGGGCACCCCGGAGAGGGCGCCCCTGCCGGGTCTCGATCTTTTTAGTTCGAGGATTATGTTGACCTATAAGGATAATGACGAAAGCGACTATAATTTCAACAAAAAAAAAAGAAATTTTTATGTTAACATACGTGGAGGTCTGTAAATAAAGTAATGAGAGTGGTTCAGAAGAACTTTTTATTTATAATCCAATTATACATGGATTCTATCACCTTTGAAATAGTTCCGTTGGGAAGCCATGCAACGCTTCAAACGGTTTTCCCACTCTTCATAGCAGTGTTGGAACTCAGAAACCGGAATATACTTCAAATGGTCGGTTACATTTTTTTATGTTTTCTACTGTTCCAAAATGGTGTCCTTTGAGGTGTTTTTTTTTTTAAATTCGGGAACAGGAAAAATTATCAGGAACTCAAGTCAGGTGAATAAGGTGGTTGAGAAACTACAGGAACGTTTTTCTTTACCTAAAGCTCATTAATTGAGAGTGCAGTGTGATGATGCAGCATCCAGTTGTGTTTGATGGCTGGTCTCACGCGGGCAACTCTTTTTCGCAGTCTTTCAAGAATTTTTCGGTAAACATATTGATTTACAGTCCGTCCTGTAGGCAAAAACTCCTAATGGACATTTCTCTCCTAATGCCATTTCTATCGAAGAAACAAAGTATCATGGTTTTGATTTTTTATTTGCCCATTTTTTTCTTTATTGGGACATGGTGAGTTTGAAGTGTGCTACTCCTTTCTCTGTCGTTTTGTTTCTAAGTCGTACTCAAATATCCAACATTCATCATCACCAGTAATAATATTTTTAGAAAATCAGGATCAGTTTCAATTCACGTTAGAAGATCGCGGCACACTTACAACCTGTTGTTTTTCTTTTCAACAGTAAGGATTTTTTGGACCAATTTTGCACAAACATTTTTATGTCCAATTTGTTTGTCAAAATTTGATGGTCTGTGGTGTGGTTCAAATTAAATTGCTCTGCAATCATTGGGATACGTAATCGCCGGTTGTACCGTTTCAAATCTCTGATTCGCTCAACATTGTCGTCACTTTTTGACGTTAACGTTCTTTCAGAGCGTGGATCGTCCGCAACTGATTCCCGGCCATCCGAATATGCTTTAAAGCACCTAAAAACTTGGGCCCGTGACAGAGCGTCATCTCTATACATCCTTTTCGATTTTGAAAAAGTTTCAGTAGCATTCTCACCGAGTAACTAGATTGCACAACGTTGCTCAAAATTAGTATCAGTCATTTTTGTAACACAAAATAAACTTCGTTTCACGAAAAGGTTTTTACGTCTCCCATGGAAACAGTAGACTAATAATATTAATATCTAATATAAATCAGCTGGTTATATAACCATATGTTCACTATTAACTTCACAGTGTTTCCACTTTGCTTCCAAAAAAATCTAATTTACTTTATTTACAGACCTCGTATGCATAGTCTTGCTGTTCGATGAATCTGAGGATTTTACACCGCTGTCTTTCACAGTGATTTATATATTTATAACATTATAAGTCAATTTTAGAAATGTACCGTAGATGGATAAATAGTTCGTAGAATTGTTTTAACAACTTTAATGAGAATAATGGCAAAATATTTAGTCATTCTTACAGTATTTGTGATCGTTGTTTAGAACAGTAATCTGCATGGATGGTATATTCGGTCTTAAACAGTTTTCTGACAGAAGTATTGACACTAATTTTATGTTTTATTTATATACTACAGGATTATGACAACATTATGACATCGCGTTTATTTGCATTATGGTGAGGCACCACAATATTTGGTGAGTGTAGCGTTTGTCTTGTATGACTACAAATTATGTCTTGTATGTCTTGAATTATGGGCATTTTCATCTAGAGTAGTGGGTAACAATTTATACCACAGGACTATCTCGTCGATTATTTTTAATAGATAATATACGTAAACTAAGTGACTTCGAAAATAGTGGAAACAATCCCGTTAAATTGGCTGTCGTTAAAGATAAATATTAATGTGTCATATATTTTCATAGTGTAACCTTTTATTTTTCTAATTTAAGTAGTTTTCCGTAAATTTACAAAATATCAATAAGGATAATTGATATTTATTCATAGCCCCCTGAGTATATATTTTGGCCCAACTGTAAAACGTATTTTTTTGTTTGGCACGAGAACTATTCACGAGGGAAATGTTATGATTTCAAATTCTTTTTCCCAAAATTTCGATATAAAGATACTCTTGTATATTAGTATTAAATTAAACCGTTATTTATTTTTTTTTTTTTTGAGATATCGATTCAAATGACAAGGTCCAGTCATTTTGAATGTAGAATAAGATAAAAAGTTTTTAGCAACTTCCGAACTCTAGAAACAAAAATAATGCATCATAAAAGTTCCTTCCCCTTCTAAAATTCCACATTGCCAACCTTGAAATTGAAAAAGAAAAATCATAAGATTTCTTTTAGTAAAAGAATCTCGTTTCAGGAAAAATCATAATTTTTTTTAATTTCTTTTATTAACACTTCTAAACAAAATACACTCTACATTAGTAATTCTAGTCAGACAGTTTAAAGAAGGGGGGAAACATGTGAGGCATAAATACAACGTTTATGAACATATTCTTATACAAAAACTAAAAATATAAAATTATTTCATTCGCGTTCTAGACGAAATATGATACATAATGTCTGTCCGTTTAAACAGTATAATAATGTATATCTCGTTCGATATTATGAAGAAAACTAAAGACGACCTATTTTGCTTTTTAATTAATTAGTTTGCTAGCCTTGAAAATTCTACAGATAAGCAATTCCTTCAGTTTTAAATATAGGCCAATTTAGTGGTGGTTTTTTTTTGTGGCTAGTGTAATTGGTCTTGGAAGGTAGTAGTTTAATAACTTCAGTATAACAACGAGTATCAAAAGCATCCTTATATTATTATTATTTTCCTTCCTATTCTATTTTCTTCTATCGAACTTCGTTTATGATCGTATCGATTGATTGCGTAGATTCTAAAATCACATAATCAATATTCTCTTCAAATAATATATCAACCCACTTTTATTACTCTTGTCGATTATCTCTTTCAGTACTTGGCGAATAATATTTACTTATTTACCTCTGTCATACTAATATTTATCAAAGAATAAGTTAATGAGAAGAGAGTTGTAAAATAGTTTTATTTCTTCAAAATATCATACAATTTCAATAAGAAATTTTATATGCCAATCTGTTCCTACCTTCCGTTCCTATTAATGTGCCAGTACAACCAGCTTAATTTTTTTACATTTCTATGTTTCTAACATCTACTTAACTAAAATGTAACTTGCATTCAAAAATCCGTTACGTTAAAGAGAATATACCAACTGAAGTATTATTCGATTTTTTAAATAGAAGGTCATAAATCATAATTTATTTCTTAAAAAATTGTTTCATAATTTACTTTTTTTCTTCACAAATCCTAGTACGACCGTATACGGACATACGCAGTTCATATTCATGTATTTCGAATGAGTTCCTGAATAGATTTTCACTCTAAAGAGAAGCATTTACTGTCACAAGATTCTTCCAGACTATTCAGCAAAACATAACAGAGTTAAAATTGTGTTGGAAGGAAAAAATAACACCCAATTAATTACTGGATGTAACACTAAAATACATTTATAATATAAAACTGTTAAATTTAAAAAAAATTATTTTCTTTTGTTTCCAAAATAAGAGCAACTATCATTTTTTGATATGTTCTGATACCAAATGTTTTATTTTAACCTTCGAATTTAAGTAGTTTTCTGATGTTTTGATATCGGTACCTTTTGTTTACTCAGGAAAATTTCTTTAAGGAAAGTGGTCAATTTTAACGTAACAAGAAAGTAAACCCTGATTTTAAGAAATATCTTAAATTTTATTAGTCTTGACTAAATAAATTGTTCTACTTTAGCGTAGATAAACGTTTGAAAAGAAATTGTTAAAAAAATTAAATAAGATTTTAAATTAAAACTTTTAATAATAATAATAATTTCTTTCTTATTTTAAAGTGATTTACACTTTTTTCTTCGGTTAAGTTTTCTTATTTGTCACAGTTAAATGATGTTGAATTCACAAAATTTACAACAGGCTAGTTAATTTGCTATTACTCTTAAGGATGTTTTTGGTTTACGTTAGGAGCAAATAAAAGCGTAGTAATTGCATTATATGTACATAATGTGTAAAATTTAATTTACTCTGTCCTGACTGACTTAACAATACAAACTGAACTCAAAATATTATTTTACTTTAATCTTATTTTCTGAATCAATTTTCTCGAAGTGTAAAAAATAAATACCATGTTATAAAAATTTCGCGTTTTCCTCAAATCAATCGTTAATCATTTAGATTACATATAAAAAGAGAATTTTTTCTGCATCATTTTTAATAATTAATTTCAAATTATTATTTGTAGAATGTTGTAGTTGTATAGCGATAACTTATATTCACGCATAATAATCTAATAAATCTTCTAACATTATTTAAACAAGAATAAATTCAAGTATTTATTCTTGAACTTATTCTACAGATTGGGTTAGTACTGTTGAAACGCAAACGCAATCAGCGAACGTCCCATATCGATATAGAATTTTATTATTTAGTTGATTACCGGAGTACGTAGTATGCGCTTCATTGCAAATAGTGGGTGGCTATCAACACTAGCAACTCTGATAGGTAACGAAAATAATTTCTATATAAAAAGTAAAATAATATTATAACATTTTTAGTAATAATGATTTTAATTAAGGTTGTGTAAATTAATAAATGCTGTTCAGTCGAAATGTGTAAATTCTGAAACTTATTTAAGAGCACTGCCATTTTTTTTTTCCAGTAATTTTATTGGTTTAGTGCTATTCTTCATTGCGTTCTACTGCAAGATAAACTCTTACCCTTACCAAATTGCCTAAATTCTACAGTTTAAGTTAAATTTGTATTAATTCCCATCGATATCTTACTAAACGGTTTTCCCCTCGGCAATCAAATCAGATTTTTCTTCTGCAATCAAATCATCTAACACTTGATCGTTTAATATGTCTAGCCAATTTTTTATTCGTTTTAGAAGAACCGATAATAAATTTATATTAAAATCCTCGGTCGTTCATTAGAATTCAATAAATAAAATTTTTAACAATAAATGCAAAAAGATGTAATGAATAGCATCATAAAATTTCTTCATTTCGTTCTCTATTAATGTGAATGATTTTTCATATTCTTCTGTAGAGCCATGTTTTAAAAGTCTGAATTCATTATTTTTCTAGCGCTCATACTTTGAAAACCAAAAGTTATTACATTTTATAAAATCACTTTTATTCTCCTAATATACTGTCTTCTTATGTTCATTTGATCGTGAAAGAATACTTTGGAGAAAACTTTAATGAGTTGAATTATTCTGTTTTACATACATTTTTACCTTGCTATGTTTTGCAATTTTTCCTTGTTAATTTTATACATAGTGAGACTTCTGATATATTGTTTTTTTATAATTTTCATTTACCTGATTATCCTGCTTTCTATGAATTTAATTCTCTTATTTTTGTTTGCTTTATTGACAATTCGATTTCTCCTTCATTATTAACTAATACCATCACCCATTAATTCTTCTAGATCATTTCTAATTTCAGCCATAATCATGTGGCTGTCATATCATATGTGAATCTTAATCTTTTCTTCTATTTAACTCCTTTAAATATTATTTCTTTATTCGTGTATATGTTTCTGTATAAACATATTTTATAACAAAAATATTTGCATATATAATTATGGTTACAAATTATTGGGAAAAAATGGTTCTATTTTCACAACAACAAAAAAAATCCGACAGATGTGCTACTGCGCTCGGAATTATTGTACTTTAAAATTGTAATACTCCTTTAAATATTACCGAAAAGCATTAAAAGGTTACATCTTCACGCAAAGCGTGAAGAGGTAATTTAATTGAATGCCAACTAAATACCACAGGTTATTATTTTATTTATGCGATCATCAATGTCTGAATTACATATGAAACTATTTTCACAGTATGAAATATTTTATTTATTTTTCGCTACTTAATAATTGATTTAATTTTTCTTTCTAATTGTTTTGACGAAACTAGAATAAGTTTATCTTTTCAATATTATTTAAAAATAGTATTATTTTTCTATACTCTTCATTTAAAAATTATAAAAATAATATTAATAAGAAGATTCTAAAATATGTGTATTTATATATTTCAACCGTTCTCTTTTAAATTTCGTGAAAGTATTTCAAGGAATATTTTTTTGTAGCTAATTGTGTAGCTCATTCATCAGTGAAGTTACTACCGATACCGATGATCATTGGTTATCCTCTTCTGTCAGTTCAAGTTTTCCAAACATTACCTACATGCCAGCTGTGCCTCCATTTGCAAATAACTGAATATAGTTTATTTGCATCATTAGCTCAAAAAACATTATCAGGAGAGTAGTTTTTATGTGATTTAAAATTAAGTTGAACATGACTCACAATTTTTATTGAAATGGACTACGGTGGTACAAGTGAATACATAGTGCATTACTAATACATAATGTATAATGAAACTTATAATTTTCAACAGAATATTACGTAATTTACCAAGAATAATATTCTTAAACTTAACTTGCCTCTTCATCCAACCGGGATATTTATTAAAATATCCCGATATAATTTACAGTTACTGACGATCCTGCGTCGCTTTAATTCATACTGAAGAAAACAAATATTTAAATCATAATTTTCTCTTGCAGAGACAATTAATTCAGTACCTTTTTGAGACTACAGAAACTTGGCCTGGCGGACGCTGGTGTATGTCAGCAATGCGTTTTGTTAGACGACGCTTATCATATGATATATGAATGTGGTAGGTATTACTTAATGCGCACAGAGACCATTTGTCGGTTTGATATTATCGGGTCGATATTTGATCTGTTAATTGGAAGAGCCGAACCGAATGGGTGATTGTAGAAAGTTTTGTTGCATATTTGGATAAAGAAAGAATCGCTGTTGGGGCGTGATGTTCTCTTGGACTTTTCTTCTTTGTGTTTATGTATGGTTTTATTGTTATTTTGTTTCTGTTTGGATATACATTTTTTTTTGTTTATCTTTGGTTATGTTATGTTACATTATTTATTGTTATTTTTATATTTTTTTAGGGTTTTGTGTTGCGTTTTACGAGTCGTTGCGTGTCGAACTCTTTTTTACCTTTCGGATAGGTAGGGTTCAGTTACTTCGTTCTTAGAAAGTCATTCAGTCTTGTTTGAGACTTGACTAGGGGTGTTTTGTTTGGAGTTTATGTTAGTAGTACACCGTTAGGAATGTCGCTTGTGCTATTCGCATCGGATGCATCCTGGCTGAGGCTTGACTGGAAGATGTCATTGCTGAGGTACTGAAGATGATCACCGGTACAGCCCATATGAACTAGGATCGATAGAACTAGGAGGGGATGGCGTGGCGACCGAAACGGTCACATGAAGTGTCTCTTCCCTTATGGGGTCAGGATGTACATTTTTTATTTGTTATTGCTAAAGTTATTTATATTTTCCTCCATCCTGGGATGATCGGTGCTGATATTATGTATTAGTTCCAGAAATAATTGAATCTATTGCATGCAATTAATCCGATAAAACAAAACATCATTGAATCATGGCGTCTGTTACTCCTTATCTATATTTTTAGCAATTAAAATTTAAGTAATAGGCCTCATTTGGCCAAAAATAGACTGGTAGTTTTCATATTCAATTAGCTTGAATTTGGTGTTGTTTTTCTCAGAACTTCCAGATAGTAAGTTTGAAAAGTAACTTCCAATTTTTCTGGCGAAATTTATTATTTGCTACTCTTATTTATACATTTTTAAATCAGAGGTCGTACGGGTATGGTAACCAAATATACTTGATCTCTAAGTCTGCATTAAGATACATAAGTTTGCATAAATACAACTGAATGAGCTAAAGATCCTGGTAAGTTTTGATTAGGTGTGATTCATTCATATAACTTGATGGGATATTTAAACTGCATGATTTACGAGGTTTCATAATTAGCTTATGTAAAAACTTTGACAAAAACATGTTATTTTTTTTCTTTTATTAATAGCGGGAATTCGGCTTTATTGTTTTTTTATGAGTATTGAACAGTGATTATTTAAAAAAAGAATCAGTTTCAAAACAAGAAATGAATCAATATTATCACTTTTCTCTGATGTGGTAGGTGATTGATTACACGATAGGTTTGATATTCTTTTTACGCTCTTTATAAGCAATAAGTAGTACACAGGAGTGAAAAATTAGTCTTACAGCTACACTTCCTCGGGAGGCCAGGAAAGTTTTCAAAAAACTTCAGCTTTATTAAAGACAGTTTTCTAGTTTTTTATAAGTAGTTATTACTTTTTTGCAAAATAATAAAATTAGGCCGTACATCTTGTAAAACTCAGGTATATTTTTAGGCAAAACCCATAATGACAGCAAATTAAATCATTTCTCCATTTACCGAAATCAGTTTCATAATGTACACAATAACTACGAAATAGCTGAAATCCATAAAACGTAAACTTATTTATTATGAAAATATATATATAGTGTTTGAATTTATTTAGTAAGCGTCGTTATAACACAAAACCTGTAAAAATCCATATCCTTTCATTATAGAAGCTTTGTTTCATAAATATTCAGTCAAGTATTCCCGGTTATACTTGTTTGGAAAATAGACCCTGCATCCACGTATTCGGATTTAAAACTTGCTGAATCTTAAATATATGAATATTAAAGCATATGTTGCATACAAAACATTATTTTCAACAGAAGGTACTTTGCTGATGCAAGAAAGAACTCGTACTGTTCCCATTTTGTCAGTCGGGTAAGAACTCTAAAAATTGAGTGAAATTTGAGTTGAACGAATAGAAAGAGGTGGCGTTAAAAGGTGAGATTGGGTAACCGCTTGGATGACTAGGTTTGAATCGTACTAAGGTGAAAGGAATAAGGGATACGGAGAGAAGATGTAGAATACGGGGAGGTGAAGCCAGTCGGAGTGATAGAAAGGTGGTTTTAGTGGAAGGGTGAATTACATCTTTCTCTTGCTTCTGTCTGCAGCTTACATTAGCAACACCTGCGACGAAGTACGTGATTGTTTGTTTTGTGTATTTGAGCATACGTATTTTGTGCGGCTTGAGTGTATTTCGAGTGCACGTGTTTAGGTTTCTTTTTTGCTTTCACACGGTGTGTACACTCATAAACTAGAAAAGAGCTTGTAAGCTCAAGCTTGTACGTTTTCAGACTCATTTTTTATTTAATATTTTTTTTTTTTACGTTTGATGATGTTTTTTCCCCAACTGATTCGTTTAATAGTCAAAGCAATAGAACTGACATGTTTTCAGTGAAGTGTATCCTGGTTAGATGCTACTGAACTTATGATATAGTAACATATTGGAAATTTTTATAAATAACAACTGTAAATTTAGGACAGTAAGTCAATAAAAAGTTGAATCTATATAAAAAATACTGTTTAAGATTTCTTCCTACTTATTTAAGTTCTGACATTTTTATTGTAATGTCATTATAATATTTTCCGATTAATATCTTAGAACATTCATTCAGGCGATTATTTTGATGGTAAAAATTATTATTTTGTTATGTACCTGTTGAATCCAATCGTTAACCATCGAGTTCGTTACGTAATCGCCTTCATCATTTAAAATAACATCGTACTTGCCTCTCCACGTATACCACCAGTTAGTATTCTCCTGTATTTAATAGTAACTCATCTTTCTTTGTTATCTTATTGCTGCTTTCTGACTTATTTTATGGTACCTTGAACACCGTTAACGGCCATGATAACTTACAAAAAGAGAACGTATTATTTGATTCTAACTATCTTTAGTAATAATGTTAATTAATGTGTTTTTATTAATATATTTAATTATAATTTATATTAGGAAATAATTGACATTTTTTTAAATACAGTCGTCACAAATCTTTACACGAGCAACAGCTTAGTAATACTCTTCACCTAATACTCAAACACATTAATATACAACTGATAATATGTAAAAATCATTATAAGTAAAAGACAATTTGTTTTTATAATTTAAAAATTCCCATTAGCGGTAGGATATAAAACATAATAAACAGTAGCTATTTTTTTCAAAAATGAAAATCTTCAGCCAAAGGGAATAAAGAATAAGGGTTTATTTAATCCAATCATCAAATTACTCAAGAAGAACCGACCATCATATTTTCAAATTCTTTATTTTCTTTCATAAAATTCTCTTGAAGTAAAGTTTAAAGCTTTCCCCCACAATATTTTTTAGTTTATATACAACTTTATTAAAAATGTTGATACTTTGGTCCGTCTACCTAATAAGTATTAATACAAGAAGTTCTTATATTATTTTTTTGTCTTGTAAAATTTTGTATGGGTATTTCATCAACCATTCTCTAGCTGTATATGATTCCCTGAAGAATATGTGAAGTTAAATTCGTCATAATTATCCTTGCATATATTACGTAGGTTTGAGAAACAGTTGATAGTAAAATAGAAAAATCATATTAGCCACTAAGATTACAGCATTCATCCACGTCCATATAGGAATAATCGGATTTACTAAGATATATCTGTAAAACTAGAATATAAGTGTTTGTTAGTTGTACATGTTTTATCTACAATTATCAAAGAAACAAGATTTAATCCGAACGATATCCCTGCATTTTCCTTGGTGCTTTAATGGGAATCTTTCACTTTACTTTTAAGTCAGTGTTATGCATGAACAATTGCATGCTTAAATAAATCACCTTTTTTGGGATATTGTGGAAAATTACATGAAAAAGATTTTGAATAACAGTGAAATTTTTATATACGTTTAGATATTATAGTTTGTCTTTCTATGAGTGTAAAATATAATTATAAAGATTTAGCTGACGTACAAAATAAATTTGTCCGTGATCAATTTACTAATTGATCACTTACCACATTTACTGATTTTCATCCTACATGCTTTCGAAATTTTTTTCAAAGTTTCTACTTCATAAAAAAAAAAATGAAAAACAATATGAATGCGATAAAGATTAAAAAACAATTCTTCTCCTAAAAAATTAAGCTAAAACGTTGAGCATTTATTAAAATTAAAGTCCTAATGCAATCGTATTAAAAACAAAGCCGATCTCCATGCAGAGTGGTATAATCTCGGTCTTTCATCCGTGGGTCCCGAGTTTGAATCCAGGTCAGACATGGCATTTTCAGAGAAAGAACTAAATAAAACAGTAATGCTTTATGTAAGTTATAATTATGAAACAATAAAATGAAACTTTAAAATTATATTTTAATCCGAGTTTAACCAAGATATAACTTTGTTTATTTTCTAACAAGGAAAATATTTATTTACTACATTACTTGTTATTGTTTTGTTATGAACAAACTACAACACCTGCTATTAAAGGAAAATAAAGAAACAAAATAATTACCTCATCCTTTCAAAACACAAACTCACATAATACGTCTTCCATATCGGTACATTTCCACTAACAATACAGAGAACTAGATAGTAGAAGGATTAGATTGTTACATCCTGCAATTCAACTGTATAACCCTTACCTTTACAATAGAACTACTTCTTTAGAGTGCTCGATCTTGTTACAATTACTTTTTCTTACAATTCAAGTATATTCTTAAAAGTTATTACAATTATAAAATCCCAAAATTAAAATATAACATAACAACAAAAATAATTGAGATATAAAAAGTAATTCAAATAAGTTTTTTTTAATTTTAATTTTTTTTAATTTAACCTTGTTTTAAATCATTCAACCAGAAGGAAGTATCTGCACTGTAGTGGTAATGAAACACATAGGAGGCAATATAGAAGAATATAACAATGTCAATGGCGAAATATCCGATAGTGACTACATGAATAATTTTACGAGAAAATACAAATTCTCAATTATTTAAATGTAACTTAAATTTTAATAATAAAATCCATTCAGTTACTCCAACAAAAATCAAACTTTGTTAATCTTATAAAATAAAAGCTGGGAATTGGTAAAGAAAATAGGATATTTTGTAAACTATTGTAGATAACGTAAACTGAATTTAACTACCTCTTTTAGCACAGTGTTTTAAACTATTAGATGACGTTGGAAATTTGGGTATAACAACTTGACAAGGAATTTTTCAGGCTATAAAGGATTTATCAGATAAGGATATTTATTATGTCTACAAATAATAAAAAAATACAACTTTTCCAATGGGTAGTCATTAAAAAGAATTTTGGAACTTTATTTACACGTACTTCTTTACTTATCTTACCCTGAACTTCTCATGGACTAAACTGTTGACTGGCAGTGACTTCTGAAACGAAGATTCGAATAGGTTTTAACCAGTCCTCTTATGTATTATTTTGAGAGTGAAAAAAAATTTAAATACTTTAGAAAGATACTCTGAAAATAGATTAGCCTTTTCTTGATTGATTTCAGACCACTCATTGTTTTCCTGAAAAAAAGGTGGAATTATTTTTCAGGGCGTTTGTTTTCTGTAATCGCTGTTTAAAGCTTTCAATCTACAGATGTTTTAAATATATAATGAAATGACTTGATCTTGGAATTTGCATCAGTTTTACTTATCTACTTTTATAAAACATTATTACATTTGTTTGGATTCTAAGGTACTTTATTTTGTGTTTAATTTTGCCAAATTTTCAAAATCATTTTCTTTTTTCAAATATTTGCGGATGCTTGGTCGATGTTATCGCTGAATGTGCGAACAGGTACACGAAGTGATATTTATAAATTGCCAGTCAGGGCACGCTTTGCTCACCCTTCCCGAATAGTAAGGGAATTCTGTCTCCTGAGTAGCCCAGTATGTTCATCATCCTCATGGCCTTTTAGTGTAATATTAATAAATAATATTTAAAGCCTGAGAAGATTTCTCTCCTTTAACGTTTCCCTCGTTCTTGACGTAGAAGCTCTGATACCCTCCTGCTGTAAACAAAGCTACAGCTAGAGTCTGGGGGTAGCGTTCTCGGTCGGCAGCTATTCGAGAATCACATACTTAAGCTGTTTGAGATAACCGAGATACTCTTTTTCTTTTAAAACATTTTGAATGATAAGAAATATTACTTCCCTTTCTTGATGAGATATTTTTTTAAGTTTTGACAATTCAATATCGAAAGTCAAAATAAACAAATCAAAACCCATAAAAGTTCGCTAAATGTGCTAATTTAAGCTGATTACAATAATAATAGTAGTATTAGTAGAAATAATAATAAATATTTTAGAGATAGTTCATTAAAGAAAAAATAAATTATTTTACTTCATTATATTTGTTACCATGGTAACAGAAATAAAAAAATTCAATTTTTTAATAAATATCTATAATAAACCTTAACCCTCATTAGAGAAATCATCATAATTCGTTTTAGAGATAATAACTAACCCTCTAAGATATAAATCTGCAAAATTTTATTAAAATCTGTCCAGCAGTTTTAGCGTGATGTGCGCACAAACATAACCCTAGTTATCATTTTATTATAGGTGAAGCAACTTTTCAGAATGTTGACACATTAATTTAAGAATTTGTGCCTAATAGTTAGTTAATAACATGTGAGAGGATGTAAAAATAAAAATAATAGTAATAAATTTGAAGGTAAAGGAATACTTTTTCTACTTTTAAAAGGTTATATTGGCTATTAACCGATTTATATTAAAGGTTAATTTTTATCGTTAATGTAATGAGGATAGTTTAGAAAGGTGATTTCAAGTTAAGACCGGTATAAACTTGTACGTTGTGTAGGTATAAAAGTAGACAGCTGAGAAAATAAAATTCCCTAATAAGACTAAAATATTGAAAAATGTTTCGTGACAAGTTTATAGAAATTTATATTGTAATTGAAGTTATTAACTGTTTTTCAAATATTACAGACAGATATTGCTTTCATTTTTTATGCTTGGTTACTAGTAGTATCCCCCATTTTTACAACACTTACACCACGTTTTATGAATTTCTTATTTTTGTATTGAAGTGGTTTGAATTTTCTAGAATAATTTGCAGTCACTACTTGCTGTGTTTTCCATATTTTCTTATCACCTTCGATTAAGTTTCGTTTATTCAATGCTTTCATGTTTATATATCTGTTATATACACTAATGTACTTCATTACTATTATCAACTTGAAAAAGAAAGAGAAATTTTAATTATCTTTCGACCTTTAACCATATATTACCGATTAAAAAACAGTGAGCTATAAATTTGCACGATAGATATTTTCAGCTTTAGTATGGGGGAAAAATTGGTAAACAAAAATTTATTGAAGAAACAAGAACAGAAAATAAGACAGTATCCTATTCTAAAGTAATTCTCTGATTCACTTTCTTTTCTGGACGTAATGTATATTGCATGACTATTTTTGTTGTAGCTGAAATTTAAGAGACTAATAGGCCAATAAATAAAATAGGAAATGAATAAAATTAAATTTTTCTGTGTGTAGAAAAAATGTTTAAATTACATTTGTCATCTTAATGAAAAGAAAAATAATTTTTGTATAAGGAAAGAATAAAAAAGTTGTGTAGGCTTTAGCAGTTAAAAATAAAAATGAAAAACCGAAAGTTTGTTGTAATAATTGCTGATTCATATAACTTTTAGTTTCACTTAGCTCAGTAAAAGTTATCCGTTTTTTTCCTCCACTATTCTAACAGAGTTATTGAACTATATGTTTTTCAATCAATTTTTATTACAATAATTCAAATTTAAAGTTTTTTTCATTAATTAAATTTTAACCTAAAAATGTAGAGAGATTTTAGTAAACGTTACATATTAACACTAATTGACATAATCATTAATGTCAATCCTTATTGACATTAATGATTACGTCGTTTTTGAAAGTAATTTTAATCTATTTCAGGTCAACTGTTACAGTTATTCCACACAAACTTATAAAATAGTTAACATACAAATTGACAAAAACATGTTACATTTACAGCTCCGTTACTTGGTTGAGATTTCTATTAACTTATGTAATTTTTCAATAATATTTATTTTAGTACAATATTTAAAAAAAATTCCTTATTTATTTTTTTATTCAACAATTTTAGTAAATTTAAACTTGATTTTTAATTAATTATAATTTAACATAATTAAAGATAATAAAAAGTATAATGGATATTTGTTAATTATAATGTGTCTGTGCGTGTGCTCGCGCTATCGTCCTTTATGTGTGAATATATATATAAATATATATATATATATATATATATATATATATATATATATATATGTTTATAATTAACTGATTATTCGATTCCAACAAGATATAATTACAGAAAAAGAAAATTAGTTATAGTTTTCTTCTACACGTAGAGATAACCAGATAATTAAACTAAGATCATGTAGGATAAACTTTTTTTAAACACTATAGTTTTAAAGATTTTTGAACTAAATTACTTTAACATTACTTTTAGCTTTTTAATATTATTTTAAGGTTTTCTATCATAATACATAAAGATTAACCAATGTATTATTGTTTTTTAGAATATTTATTGAGGAACGGTAATATGTCAATTAAATATACGTTTTCTTTAAAATACGGTTTGAAAATAATATTAGTATCAAGTAAATCAGAAACAGAAGTTAATCTTAATCGTAGGTTTTTATTGATTTTTCTCAAATTGTAACATTTATCTACTGCTTAATCTTGTCTTGAAAAATTTTATATATTTTAAAACAACGTAATTACAATAAAATTTGTTTCAGGATTTTTTATTCATATTTTACACAAAGTATGGATTTGATATAAAAATCAATAATTATATATATATATATATATATATATATAATAATAATAATGTTCATCAAATGTAAAATTTATGTAAGCATTTTTTTTATCTCTCATAACTAAACTTTTGTCTGAATGACTTTCTTCTTTTACTACTTCCTCTTTTAAATTATTAATAATAAAATTAAGGAAAGCAAAAAACGAAAAACATCTAATAAATTTCTACCGATAAATACTGATCAGACTAGAATAATTGTTTTTTCAGTGCAATTAAATGTTACACTCCATGATACTGAAATTTCTCCTTTCCATTTAAATCTTTTCGTTAAATATTACATTGTTTCGAAATACTGAGTTATTTTTTTTTAATAATTAATAATCTTATTCTATCTTGATAGTTAATTGAAGAAGTCTTCATAGTGTTTATTATTTTAGTAAATGTCCATGTATTTTATAAAAATTAACTAAAATAGTAAGTGAATTACTTTATTACATGATGTTAATAATTAGAAAAAAAACATATTATTTAAATTTGGATAGAAATATCTACTAACTAGAAAAGTAGAGGTTAATCTAGGATAATTTTATAAATGTATAAAATCAAGAATAACTTTAACAGTTTAAAAGCTTACAATTTTGGAAATTTTCGTAGTGAACTGTAAAAACTGCTGTGGTTTATTTCCTTTGTTAGAAAATTTCTTAAAAATATAATCCGTTTTTTGACTCGGAGCGCTAAGAATTTAAAGTTCTAAGACGTTAACGCCAATCCAAAAGACTTAGGGGATAAAAGGGTCAGGAAACCAATTCAGATCAAATGAGTCAATGGACAAAAATAAACATCTGATTACGGTTTGAGTCGCTTAAAATTTCGAAGGGTGTTTACCTTAAAAACTAAAGAAAAATCTTACATTTACTAATAACCACGTAATAACAGTCGGCTAATTTTGGGCAAATACATAACTCTTATTAATTTCATTATGATTATTTTGCTTATAAATCTGCTAATAATTGCTAACCTAATTATTATTCTTTATAAATAATTTTCGATAATGTTTTTTTGTTAATGATCTAAGTTTAAATGAAATGATATCAACTTTTTATTCAACTTAAATTACTATTCAAAATAGAATAGAAAACAAGAGTTTATTTTTAATTTATAGAAATAGAAATAGAAATAATCTCGTTATAATCCACAAAACATACAAAAAAAAGTTTTTTTAAAAACAAATATTATCTTAAATGAGACAATAACCAAACTAAAATTTAAAGCTAACAAAAAATCGTTACTACTAGTACCACTTTCGTTAATGGAATTTTGTTTTACAGCTGCCTCTAAAGAGGCTTTGGTTTAGCGCTTTCAGTATGAAGAGATTACATTTTGCCACATTCTGTGTTACAAAAATAATTTTTTAAATTAGTTTTATTGTAGAAAGTAAAATTTTACATATGTGCATATTTTATCATAACCAATACTATTATTATTTTACAAGATATTATAGATTAGTTTACTGGTAAGAACTGATATTAAGACTATCTACAGGTTAAAAATAAATGTTATATTCAAAATTAATTTTTATTCTTCATCACTTTACCAAAACAATAACAAAAAATTAACTTCAGATAAAGAGTAAAGTTCAGAAAAATAATTGGTATGAATATAATTTAATAATTTTATAAACAATAAATAAAATGATGTATAAAAAACAGTGTTTCATATGTTATTTTTGAAACTTGTATTAAAATTATTTTTAAAAACTAATTATTATTTTGTTTTTTTTATTGATTGCAGGTAAATGGTCCAGTTCAGAACAATCTTGTCATTATAAATTTCAGTCGCTGAATTTACTTCATTTGAGAAAGAAGTTTAATAAATGTATTTTGATTATATAAGGTAAAGAAATCTTTTAGATTTCTCTATGAATTTTACTAGGATAACTTCTATAAAAGCAAATTAATTTTTATAAATATACGTAAAGAAAAGATTGCGGAAAAAACAACAACAAAAATTTACAGAATCTATTATGGCACTATGCTGATTATTTTACTGATAATATTTTTATTTCTTTATCATTTTAGAAAATAGTTTTTTCAATTTTTCTAACTACATGTTTTAATGAGATCTCTTTTTTGATGAGCTTGCTTGTAAATCATAAATTTATTCAATGTAATATCTCTGTTATACTCCATACACATAACTATAATTTGTAACTGAAATATTTGTAAGTTTCATAATATTGTAGTTTTTATTTATTTTTGTAATGAGAATTTAAAATTTTATTTTCAAAGATATACACAGATATTTATAAGTACGTGCAAGAAATATATTGTTTCTCTATATTTGAAAATGTAGCCGGAAATCAATTATGAATGTGCACAATTAATTGTGTATGTATTATATAAATATTCTTTTATTCCTCACAATTTTTTTTATTTACAATCGGTTTCAAGTAAAGAACGACAAGTAAATCGTATTACAAAACGCACATGTAATACATAAAATAATGTACCTAAAGCACATGTTGCTACTGTTGCGTGTTCAACAATAGGCAAAGACAAACATACAAATAGAGCTACATAACAAGCTCATGGAGATAAATGGAAAGAGACTAGGCTCCTCATCAAAGCACAGAAAGATGCTCATCACATATACGATATTAAATCAGTTGAAGAGTAACTCAGATTCCTCCAAGTTCTACATATGTAGGGGTTTCAATAACCGGACATCCTAGCTGTTGTCAAGGAGATTAACTGCTAGAAAGTTCACATGTTTATCTAAGCACGGTCTGTAATTTTAACCACGTTTGTTCTCATCGCATACGTAAGGTAATTCTAGGTAATAGTAAATTTCTCCGTTCCGGGTGAATCATAGTGTTTCTGCAATGAATCTCGCCAACTTATTCGAAAAACATTGTATAATTTCAATGTCACTCTTGCTCCTCGTACTCCATAGATCTATGCCGTTCATTCAAATGGGTTTTAAAATCACCTTGTGTATTAAAGTTTGTTGGACAGCGATAAGTATGAATTCATGCCTAACAACCAATAAAGAACAGTGTACTTCGTATTTAACCGTTTCCTTTTTACTCTCACGTGGTATTTCCACATTAAACGACGATCAAAATGGATTATCGGTAATAGATTTATTGGTCTTCAAGAAGACACGTCGTGTGCAGGATTACTAGGTTGTGGAATTATCACTAATTGAGACACCTTCCACTCTGATGGAAAGTACGATGTTCGAAAGATGCCTTTGAAAAGATGTGTAATGTACTGTATAGCCTTAAACAAGAGTCAAAAACTGCAGCCGACCTCTGTGGTGCGACTGGTAGTGTTTCTGTATTACATCTGAAGGTCTCGGGTTCGAATTTCGGTCAGGTATGGCAATTTCACAGGCTACAAAACTGGCATTTAATCTCATTCCTTGAAGCAATACCAGACGGTGTTCCCGAAGTCTTAAAAAAATGTCAAAACTAGGAGCGTTTTTTGACTATTCCCTTTGTTTGACTACCCGTAGACCTCCATCGTTGAAATGGGCCTAACCGAAAGGCATAAAGGCATTGGACTGTCCATGAAGTCAGTTATTTCCCTATCTTGGAGACTCCCTTTAAAGAGCCATGATAAGATGTATAGCAAATAGGTCGGCTTTTTCCCTATCGCTACTGACCCACATCAGACGCTTTCAACGGAGGGAAAGATGGCGTAAATCGCTGAAAATCCCTAGCGGTTTCCACAAAGTGTATATCTCTATTCAAGTGGGAAAAATTCTCAACATAGTCTTTGAAGCTTAATTCCAAATGGTCTTCAGGAGTCTTTTCAATCTGCGTGAAGCCATGTTGAGGGATGCTCAGTCTTCAGGAATCCTGTAGCATTGCTCCTTCCTTTAGAATCGCCTTTTTTTATTAATTACGTCCATCAGCACTCTCTATTAGTACGTGCCCTCTCATCTCTTATATTTTTCCTGACGTGTCGATAGCCATTCTCTCTCTTGCATGTTTGAGATCAAATGGTACGTTGCATAAATGATGCCATCATAAAACTTCAATGGTACCAGTTTCATTTGCTGCTCTTCACTCCAGTCTCAGGCGACTTCCTCTTTCTTGTCACTTTTGAATGTAAAGTGAGGAAATTCAAGATGTCCGGATGAGGCCTGCTGCGAAGGCAAAGCTGAGTTTATAAAACACTGATGTAAATATTTCCGAGGAATTTACATCAGTGGATCCAAACGAGGCCTGACTTATTACTACGGGATGAAAAACGTTAGAGGGCGAAAGACGACTCCCGTTAAAGCCCATCAGGGCTAGCATGGAGGCTTGTACTTACTTTAAGTACAAGTGAGTAGAATAGGTGAATAACTTATTTGAATATTCGGACAAGTTTAGCAACTCCGGTATTTTAGTTGGGTCTGTAGGCCAGCAACTAGTCTGTAACCGTGAATCCGTATTCAGATGTAGATTGAGAATACAATTCCTTAACGTTCTTCCTCTACTAATTGTAAGCTGAAACCCCTATACAGAATGTTTCGCGTTTCAGACCTCTACGATAAACCGGAAACCTGTGATAGCGAAGAATGCCGGGAACAGTTCTTTCGTTATCGTGTGGGGAGTAGTACGTACGACAGTACACTGCAGATAATCTGATGGACCCCACCCATTTCATGATTTGACGGTTGTCGCCTAAATCTGTACCGTGCCTAACGCAGGTAGTTGGTGATGCCTCAGGGAGCTTTTAGCTAACATCGTAGTACTCCGATCTATCCTGCTATCCTGCTATTTTGCTATCCTGCTGTCCATGTATACTACCACGTATCCTGCTATTATATACAGAGAACCACGAATCCAAAAGTAATTGAAAAGTGAAATTCTTTTCGGATATAAGGATAACCTCTAATTATTTGGCAAGTGCTAGAGATTCTAATTCTTCCCATCGACTAATTAGACGATTGGTGTTTCATATAACGATGATTAGAAACCTAGTCATTAGTATATTTTTGCCATTACATTAGTAAACTTATAAGGCTTCCTATTTGTTTGACTAGGAAATCTACATTGGAGGACAGCTTTTCCAATTTGTCCACACCATCCCCACAGCTACGTCCAACCGCCAAAGCATAAGATCTGAGGAGAGTACTCGAATCGGTGTCCAAATTCCTAGCCGACGAACCTAACCAGACGACCACCAATCCATAGGTTTAATTCAAATATTATTTGCATTACTACGATTCACTCCTTGTTTCTGATTTCTTTCAAGGATTTTCCTCTACATACTCTGCAATCATTGTAGTTGGCTGGGTGATCTGACTTGCACGGAGCACAAATAACTGGAAATGCTTCTGTGCTTTCTTGGCAGTGCATGTACTGTTTTCTTTCTTTGTTTCGAATAAAACAATGCAGTTAACTACACACTCCAAGTTAAAAATATTTATTGCTTTCTTGGGATTCAAGGTTTACAAAAAACGTCAATGTCGGATCCTTTGCTATTTTAGGACTTGCATTCACTATGCTTCTAACTCTGCAACCATGTCCCTTTATATTCTTGATCTTTCTACAGGGACGGAATAATGTAAGTTTCTGACAACAACTCCAAAATCCCTTTCATCTTTTCTTGTGAACCTATATTCAATTAAACCTTGCTTACGAACTAAGTCTATAACTTTTTTTGTATACCGCAGTAGCCTTTGAAACAATTCGAGTTGTTTGGTACTGACTAGCCGCACATTGTAGACGCCCATTGTTAGAACTGTTTCTTTTAGTTCATAAATCTTCATAAACGGTGATCCCACATAGCACAATAGGCGGAGGTAGTTTCCATCTGACTCAGATGGACGCTGGTATCCTTCACTGGAAGTTTGTTCAATCTATTACATAGATACCTTCGAGGTGTAGGTACAGTCTGCCAAGGAATGGAACCTGGTTGGGAGTCAATAATTTCACACCCTTACCGCTACTTGTGCCTCCGGAGATTAAAGATACTTTAATCTCTAATTAACTTCTTCATCAACGTCGCGTCGTTCAGATCAGCTGATAGACGATCCATGATTACATTCTTTTATAGCTATAAGTTAGCTTCCACAATGTTAAAAAGAGGCACTAAAACGAATTTTAAGTGAATATAGTTATAATAAATATACATCAAAAAGTTTACGTATAAAATGTGTTTTATAATTTCTAATCACCTTGAAAAAAAACAATTGTTACTTAACTACTATTCTGCTGTAACGTTATTTTTATAGTGTAAATTAAATATTTGTTACACTTAATTTCAATAATATAATAGTTATTTATTTACCATTCTAAGCATATATTAAGCTTATAAGAAAAAATAAAATATTATTGTTGTGATTTTTATAAACAACAAAATACTGTGTATACAGATTTTTGTAATAAAGGATTTTGTTTTACTTTTTTTATTTTTAAACATTATGTGTTATTGATGTTCTATAGAGAGAAAAATAAATAGTTTTTAAAATTTTTTAAAACGATAATTGACATGCAATTTCAAAATATAGTAGCTTTTGTTCTCATGAATTTTTTAACTTTTTTATTAAATAGTAAATTGAATTTAACATTTTATTATAAAAAAACATTCCCTTTCATCTGTTTTTATTCGAAATTAAGAAGCAAAATTAAATAAAGAGTTGCTATAAATTCTCCACCCCTTAAATACAACATCTTATATACCATGGTAAATCTGTAATCGTTTACTGCAGAGTAACTAACAGTATGCAGTGTACCCAGGTAAAGACACATGCACAACACGCACGTACGCGGGCATATATATATACACACACACACACACACACACACACACACACATGCAAACACTTACATGTCCCATGTCTGCTATCTACAAAACAGTAACTAGTGTTTGCTTTGGCTATTGACTTTTCAAATGGCCGTTGCAGGTACAAGCGGCGTTACATACAGTTACTGTAAACCCTCTCTCTCTTTTTGAAAATGATGAATCCGTTTGAAAGCAGTGTAATAAAATTGTGCTAAAAGGATTCCTGTTTAGTTTACGTTGTTTAGTTTCTTTCCATTTTGTTAATACAAAAATCAAATTACCTTAAATTCATACCTTAATAAATGTGTGCTTTACTTTAATAATATTTATAAAATATAATTATCATTATATTTTTTTTAGTTTTTGCAGAATATAAGTAGGATTTTCTTCGTGTAAAGTTGACTTGTATTTTAATATAATTTTACAATTCTTATAATTGCACAAAATGGGAGTTACTTATTTTCTGATTTCCTTAGGAATAAACATTTTTTTACTTCAGGAGATATGTGTCAGTCTAATAATATATTTGCAATTTTTTTTAAGTGAAATATATGCTCCATTAATAACATTATTTAATACTGAAACATTCTTTTTACATATTGAAAGTAGTCACGGGAAATTACATATAACTCGTAGACGTATTTCTACTAGTAAATGATTTTAAGATTTCAATAATCCTCTTAATAATAACAGTAATAATAATAATAAGAAGAAAAAAAATAATAACATATTTTTATTATTAAATCGTTTGTATTTCTCATTTAATTTGTTTACTAGTAATTTAGAAAGATTAGACAAACTACATATCAGTGAAAATTGGATCTTCGTTGTAAATATAGTAAGTGAAACACACCGCCTCGTTATTACTAAAGTAACTTCTGACATAATTTACAATTCCATGTATTAAAATCGAAGACTGATGATTCCAACAAAATGGTTGGTTTTTAATCAGAAAAAATTTACCATTCTTAGCAAGTAACGATCAGAACCGTTCCTTTACTTCAAATTTATTCTCTAGTTCTTCTTCACTCGCTACTCTGAAATTCAAGTGATATTGTACGCACATAACAAATTATAAAAGCGGATGTCTTGATCAACTAGAAATCAAGCTCAAAGATTAAAATATTTAACAATTTCTTTTATAAATAACTTATGATTGATACACCTTACCAGTGACTAGTAAAAGTATTTTTAGATTGATTAATGTAATAACCACTCTATTATCTTCTCGCTAGTTGAAATCTAAAATAAACATGCTCTTGTTAAATGAGGGCTGAAGGTGGAGTAAAAAGTTTTAAAAATTCACGAAAACTGATTCAAAATATACTACCACTTAAAAATAATTCTAGTATTTTGTATGAAAGGAAATTATTAAAATTCTTTCCGCACACTGCAATACGATTAAAATATTAAAGATCTATATTTTCGTTAAATTTGATCTTATATTAATTTCAACTATTTAAACATTCCTTTCCGGTTATTAATACTTAGAGAAAAATAGTCGTGGTGATGCACAACTATATTTTGAATATTTAATTTAAAAAACCCAATCATTTTCTTTTATTACAAATTTCCAATATAGAGATTGCTAGGAAAAATTTCATACATATTAGAAATTTTCTTGTTTCTAAAAATGTGATATGACTATTTTTAAATCTGTCTAATGGTTTTGAAGAAAAAGCCAAAGTTTTAAGATTATATTTTTCAAAATATTCATCATATAAAAATCAGATTTTTCTGCATAACCACAAACGATTTTTATTCAAAATTTTACGTATTTCAATTGTTATTTTGCTCAAAATAGTGACAGTCACGTAGTGAATGTACAAAAGCATAAAGATTATTATCTTGTTTCCAAGATTGTGTCCCAAAACCTTTTCAAAATTATTGCAATATTGTCCGTAAAAGTTTCATCCCTGGTTCACAGCTTTCAGGTTTTCTATCCAGAAAATTCCCTTCTTACCATTTACAAAACTTTTAGTGAATTTTTATGTAGATTTGTGTTATGTAGACCTTGTATATCTCCTATCTAGGGGTTACAGTGACAAGATAATGAATCGGTCAAGAATTACAGTTACGTAATTACATAAAAAAAATTTTTACAACTGGTTATTTACTTTAAAGTCTTTAAATTGTACAGTTTAGAGCTAAATTCCTGGTTTCAAACTTTACACATTGAAAAAAAAAATACAGAATCCAACAGATTTATAAGAAAAACACATTTATACCGGGGCCAAATTAAAAAGGTAATTTTTTCATGGTTAATAACCTGGATGATATTGTTTGCACATTAGATATTAAAAGTAATCAAAGTCTAATGAATAGATTCATGTTCGATTAGCGTTTTTCATAATCTGCAGAAATTGAAGTAATTAAGATAATTTACTTTTATAATTAGATAAATGAACTAATCACGAGTTAAAGCCCCTGTTGGTTCTGGAAGGAATATGTATGAATAAAATATAGAAATTAGGTCGACTAAAATCAATTTTTTGAGGTGTAAATCAGGTAAACTGTTTTACATTATTAAGAATAAATTATTGCCTACAGTCCAATTATCTAGTTAAAAATTTATAAAGCGGGAACTTTTTTCCTATTTTTTCAAGTTAATTTAGAAACCTTCAGTACAAGAGTAATTTATGGAATGATCCAGTCATTAATCAGCGAGACGAATCACTCAAGAGGGTTAAATATACACCTATACCGTTCACTGAAAGAGAAACACGTTAAAATTTAGAGGTACTTTTTTAAACTAAACAGTACCTGAGATAGAGAAACGTAATTATTTTGTGCTAAAAGAGCTGCAGGAGAGGAAAAGGGAAATTAAGGGACGTGTAGGTCGGCAAAGGATGATTAAACTTAAATACTGTGTGTTGTTATCGTGTATGCGTGCACACGTACACACTAATACATAGGAGCTTTTATATGTGTTCTGTGAGAATGCGTTTTCGGATAACGGCAGTTTAAATTGTGAAGGGGGAATGTCGAGTGACTAAACCAATAGACTAGGAAGAGGAGTGTTGTTAGGGTGAATTGTAGGAAGTAGTGCTAGTGGGATAGATTCAGTTCTATATAAGGGCTTCGCTAGGGTGGAAGAGTAAATCTTGCCCTGTTAATTTTTAACTATTTCCAGCGAGCTTCCATAAAATATTCACCGTAAGCTCAGCAAGCTGCATCTATCCATAACAAACACACTCGTGATGGAGCCAGAGTAATACATTACGCCCACCTCCTACATCTAACCTCACCTACCTTTCGAAAGCTTGCTTCATCACACTGATAGAATATTCCTTTTTTCATCCACTTTTATCCTAGATGTTTCCTTCAACTTTGTTACTTTTTCTTCGTCTTATCTATATATACTTCATAAAAAATTTCGTGTTTATATAATATCACTTGAATTAACGAGAACATGTATTAACTTTCAAAATATAGGTAATATTGTAAAGACTTTTGAAGTAGAACTCCTTTACTATCTACTTTAAGCGTATGAACTATGTAACTAGCTATTGCGAGTGAAATATCTGTTCTCACAATAATCTTACGAACAATATTCATGATTCAAAATTTAAAGTTCTATCTTTCACATAGAAAATAGTAGTAAGTAATATCGATGTTAAATTTTAAAACGTAATCTCGTGGAAGAATAACTCGTAAATAGATAAAAACGTCTCTGACAGATAATAGAGTACTATTAAACAGTGTCCACTGAGTGACAGTATACGTACAATTTCTCCTGAGAGACAATGTATGTACTACGCAATAGAATTTTTAAAAGTTTAGTATGTTAATTCATAATCTTTACATTCCTTTTATCTTTGTTAGGATATAATTTTAATAGTAAATATAATAAAATTCTCACTCTAGGTAGGATTTAAACCGTGGAATAACTCAAAAAAAATATTACTAGTTCGATTGTATTAAATTATCCAATACGTATGATATTTTTGTTATTTTCAGTTACATTTATTATCGTACATTTTTATTATTTCTTTAGAGTTTTAGTGTTTTAGGTTTTATCTAATCGGGAGTGTTCAATTGTTACGACAAATTGCATTATTTTAATTAATTTATGTTATTAAATAATAATAGCTGTTCTCTCATTACATATAAATGCAACCTCTGGATTAAATTACAATTTTTTTTACTTATTTATTTTGTATTTAATGTTTAATGTATGACAGTGTAATTCCTTTTCTATTTATTCAACAAATAAATAAAAGTGTATACTGTATATACATGTGTGTGTGTGTGTGGGGGGGGGGGGTGCACACGCGCGTGTGGAACACTCATGTTCCTGTGTTTGTTTCATTCAACTTCAATCTCTACGATTAGAACCGATGCCTGCGTCTATCTAAATCTAAACTAGCCTATGGCAACGCTCCCATTTCAATTTAGATGCAAAACTGTCCGACAGAATATACTGGAGGAGTAGGTAGGATAATGTAGCGATAGGCGGTGAGTTTTAGAGACCTACGTTAACTTATCCAGTGACCCTTGTAACCATAGTAAAATTGCAATTAGTGACGAATGGTCTGTGGAATAAATTAAACTTTCCTCTCTCTAGCGGTGGTTCTAAACTCGGATCAAAACTTATTTCACGGTTGTAAATACGGAGAATATATTTTTCAGTAATATACTTTAACTGAAATTCAAATATTTAAATAATTTTCTAGTATAGCTTTGTTTTTGAAAGAAACAATTGAAATAATATATTCTGTAGCGTTCCTGTAATTAAAAGGTATTTCTTGCGTATAAGTTTTTTCTTTTCAAAATTATATGATCAATAGTTCTTAGAAGTACTTTTCCATTTAAACAGAAGTTCAATTAAAACATTTCTGTCCTTAGAATCTGCCAAGAGGAATTTAATCTGCAATCATTTTTGAATGGCTTTATTTTTAATTTTAATTGAATTTATTTGTTTCTATATGAATCCTTCCACCCTAAAACCATTGTTAATTGGAATTAATAACCATTATTTTTTTTTAGAACTAATAATAGTAAGTTCAACTAATAAACTTTTAAAATTTGTTAATAGAAGAAAATGAGAATTCTTAGATTATTAAATAAATGTAAAAATATTTACTTTAAAAAGAACGCAATAAAAGACACAAAAAAAAATTGAAACTTCTTTAACCAGTAAAATATTGTAATATTTTAAATACACACTATATATTTTTATTTAACTTTTCGAGTATATAGCTCATAGGTATAATTTAAAAGGAAAGTAAAGGTTTAGAATGTAATTTTAATTATACATAATGAAATAATCTGATCTGCTTCAGATAACGTGTGTTATTATCTCTGTTTTATTTATATTTTAATCTTGTAGTTAATAGCAATTTATAAATGGATAATTGTTTACTAATAAATTGTAATTCTTTTGTTTCAATCTTTTCCAGACAAAATTATTTTTATTTCTGGCTATTTTGTTATACTGTATACTACATGACGGAAAAAATTATAATGGAGTTAAATATCGCACATCGGGGTTTTCGCAAATCTTATACAGATTTATTCTTACAAAAAAAAGAAAAGAAGAAAATATTCAAGGGTTCCAGAAGAATGTAAATGTACATATGTATGCTGGCCTCTTTTTTGCTAGATACCTCTATACTGGATGAACCAATTTGGATGAAATTTGGGGCGATGATTTCTGTATATGGAGAATAAATACTATTTAATTTTGATCGCAATTGCTCAAGGGGGTAGAATTAGATTTAATGAATTCTGTATCTCAAAATTCTATTCAAACGGTAGATAAATATTTTCACTAAATTTAATATCACTTAGATAGCTAAGATAGTTTCTGATTATGTTTGGTTTTATTCAAACCTCAATTAAAGGGTGAGAGCAATATCCCTCTTACTTTATTTTTGTCATTTTTAGACTCAAAGTTACATTCTTGCGTTAATTAGGAGATTCTATTGCATTAGTAATGAAATGTTACATTGATTTTTTTTTTTAATTTTTTAATGTTACATTATTTCAGCAATTATATGGGGTGAGGGGATAACGTTTCCTTTTGCTCTTTTTCCGTTTTCCTTGATATTGTCAGACTAAATAAATCAATTTATTATGAAATTTTGCATATTTTGTAACATGGGAATGTAAGGAACGTTTGAGTATACTTAAATTAAAAAGGAAGAAATGATCACCATTCTATATCTTAAAATGTTTTCTCAAAGTCTACGATAATTTTTTCATTCATAATTCTTTATTTGCACTCTTACATACTTTATTGTAATAATTTTTGTTCTAAGTTGCAGTCTGTTGAGGGCTAAGCTAGTGAAAAGAGTAATTTTGATCGCTTAAATATTTGTATGATTTGAAGCCAAAAATAAAGCCAACAAAAAATTTATTTTCTTCAAGGATATAACTACGAGCTTCCTACGTTTGGTACGGATTTTTTTCCATAATATCTTATCACACTTTCTAAGATATTTAAAACACAAACCGTTAAATATTTTACTTTAAATGAAAATAAATAAAAGTATTCAAAGGTGACATTTTACAATCATCATAGATGGCTATGTAGTTTATGCTCTTCAGTACTATGTATAGAACAAAATATTTCATTTTCATATTCAATACCTTCTTTTTTGTTTAAATTTTAAAATATTTACTCCGATGCATTGTCTAACTTTATAAAACATGAAGTTATTACATTAGACTTAACAATTTGTTGTATAGTAAATTTTTTTTTGTTGTATAGTAGGCTTGTGGGATATTTAATTACTTTATTATGATTTTACTTAATATGTTATCAGTAACATAATTTCCAATCATTTAACAGAAGAAAAGATGCAGCCATCGCAAAACACTAAAAAATTAACTTTCACCTTTTTATTGGTTATATATAATTTATAAAAATAGTTCGGTAAATTAAATTATTTTGATATGGATTACGTATATCTTTTGTTTGGAGTAACTGGTTTGCTGCGTTTTTAAACTAAAACATACTCAGTTACTCAATCATTGTGTTTTCAGTGTTAATAAAAAAATATTTTAATCGCAATAGGATCAAAAAAAGTGTTACCAATATTTTCTCGTCACAAGTAAATTCTTCAATAGAAGGACAACCATTTTTTATGGGTTTCTACTAATTCTAATAAATTACATAAACATTCATAATGTCTACCTTTATGGGAAAAATGGAAAAAAAAAATCTGACTTAAATCGTGATTGTTATATTGATATTTATATTATACCCTGAAATATATTTCTTATCTTAAACGTTTTAACTACTTAACTCCATTAAAATATTGTGCATTTTGTTAGAATATCTATAAAACTTAAAAAGGGATATCATTTAGGCACGATGATTAAGGGACTAAGGTTATAGGTAGATTTCATAAAAAAAGCTATTTATTGTAATGGGTACTATGATTCGACTTCCGGAAAATTTAGACATATCTTCGCGTTTCACACCCCTCAGATCCCAAAACCACCGTTAGTTCAAAAGTTACACATTTTTATATATATATATATATATATATATATATATATATATATATATATTTCACTTTCTTGTGTACCCTATAATTGCCGTAATTTAGTGCCAATCACTCACTTTCAAACTGATACGTAAAATACAACTACCCAAGGTCTCGGTCAGGTTTGTTAATAGGCACAATCGGATCATGAAGGTGGAAATGGGGGCGGCTTTTTGAAAAAATAAAAATATCGCTATAACTTTCTTATTAGGTAAAATATCGAATTCCTTTAAAGTTCCTACTATTCTTTGGATAAGGACCTAAAACTTATCTAAGTAAACCATTTTGATTTCACCAACCATTGACCCAGGGGGTGGAAAAATTGGGTTCTAAAGACAAAAAATCATAACTTCCTTAATAGGCACAGTATCGAATCGGTTTAAAGTGAGCGTTAGTCCTCTAAATATTACCTACAAGTTTTGTCTGTAACAATTTTTGATATGACCAACCTTACGGCAAGGAATGACAATTTTTTTGCTGGAATTGTAAGAAGATGGAGCTTGTCGTGTGCTAAACATGTGAAACATTTTTTCATATGCAACTAATGTCGTATTGAGTAAATTTGAAGTTTTTTTTTTTAACTTGGAAGGTGGAAATCTTTTTTAATCCCTACTTAGCACCGGTGGAATCTACCTCCGGCTTCCGTCGTGCCGAAAGGGATTTTTTTAATTTAAGATATATTTTTGTAATTAAAAACTTATTAAATAAAAGAAGAATCTTTTATTTAGCACACAATTTGTAATTGTGTTCAAACAGAATCAAAACAGTTTAATTATTATCTCGTAATTAACTGTACTCTGTTTTTGTTAATAAATTTGAAACTATGAAGTATTAATTGCATACATTAGTTAATTAATTCGCATTTACCTTAAAGAGGAGTGAAGAGTAATATTTAGTCAAAAGTTATCTGCGTTCATGTTATTTAACTTCCTCAGAATACGTTCTAAAACTCGTATAAACAGTGTTGCAATTAAATTGTGAAAGGAGGGTTATGATAACAATTATTATGCATAGCCTCGTAGTTTTTAATATTACGTAAGATGTACATTAGTTTAATTTCTAGCGTTATCTTCCCTTAGGAAAACTAGTATTTAATATAATATTATAACGTTTGCATTATAATATTGTTGTTAGAAGTTTCTAACATGATTTCATTAAATCAGTATACGCTTTACCTTAAATAAACTTTCAATTTTTTTTAGTTAAATATGCTGTATTTTTAACGAAATCAGAGCATTATTCTTTACATCGCATGTACAGTAGGTTTCACACGCTTTATTTATAAAAGTTCATAGAGTTATTAAACCGGATTGTTTTTGCTTTACCACATTTTATATCGTCCTATCTAAACGTAATATTGATTTTTTTTTTATAATGCGTTACACTAATATTAAATATCGTTTAATAATTTAGTTTTAATGTGATAAAAACTTTTAAACATGGTTTGGAACTTTTTTTTCATTTCATTTTAACCATTTAATTTATTGCAAACACTATATTTCACAACGTTTCATACCGTACACTCTCACGTAGAGTTCGTTTTTTAAAGAAATCTCTTTATTTTTTTAAGAAACTTGTGTGTAAACCCATTATGTTCCGAAAAGTTGTATTAAGAAATCCTACTTCTTTACTTTTTTCCAAAACAAAAACGCAAGAAAAGCAATAATCGCAAATTAAAAAACAGAAAGAAAATATCATACGAAAGTAAAATGCTGTACAAGCATTCAAAACCTGTGTGGTAATATATGAATCCATTCATACAAGCATAGAAGTTAGATTGCCTGTCTGAAGTAGGTCAAAGGAAAACTTGTGTGAACGTTTTTGTGTGTATGTATCAACATACATATTTTGTATTCATATTATTCATATTATTCATTATATTCATATTTTGTGTGTATGTTGATACATACACACAAAAACGTTCACGTGTGAGCGTGTTGATACACGCCCAAAAAAATAATATTTTTGATTAACAAATAAGACCACTTGTGTGGTCTTTTAATCTAATGGAAAAGATATGTATGTATGTATATATATATGTATATATATATATATATATATATATATATATATATATATATATATATGTGTGTGTTTGTAAACAGTATATATTATATACTTAATATATATCTATTTATGTAAAATTAAAAGCTATTTTAAAATAAAGTTTTTTTTTTAGCCACTTTTAATTATTGTAAATAACGAGTTTTGCTGAAGTTTTAGAATCCCGTAAAATATATAGTTAAAATATTGATTTTTATATTTATGTGATGAAATTTCAATATTTGGAGCTTATTTTAGTGATAGTATCAGTAGTAAAATATGGTACCGTTACTTCAACTAAAAAGATATCAGTGCTGGTAGGAAATAAATATAGCAAAATAATTCTAAATTTTATGTAAAAGATAATGAAGGTGGCTTGCCGTCAGATATTATATCATATTATGACATTATCAGATATTACGTACATCAGATCGTTCTGATAATTTTAACGGAATTATGTTCTTTGTACTAAAGACATTGTAATAAAGTTAGTTTATTGAATAAGTATTTACCACTGTATATTGTCAGTTGTGTATGTAGAAGTTGTACATAAAACAAGTTGTACCTATGAACTCAGGTGTGGGTGGTAAATAAAAAGGTAAAAAAGAATTTATTAAAAAATAACATCTAACGTACAATGAAATTAGGTAGGTTTTGCATGAAGACAAGGAAAGCACACAATATATAGGTGTTGATCATCAATTACTCCTTGGGACAGCGTAACTCTCGATCACCATCTTGACTATAGCTATGCGATAATGTGCTTTGTGTCAAAATGTGGGTTTACAATAGTAGTGTTATATTCGTAACTACTTAGATGTCATGTGTATTAGTAAAAGTATATATGTATTTAGAAATCAGTAAAATTATTTTGGACTATATCATTTTTATCACAATTCACAGTTTCATTATATCCAGTAACCATCTTAATATATTATCTCACTTCTACTCGTAGCACATATACATCAGAGGTTTTTAATATTCATATACGTTTATATGTTATTCCCGATGTTAGGTCTGCTGCTTCTTCAGTCTATTCTCCTGTCTCTGGCGCTGATTTCTTAATTTTGTTTAATTTGCATATTAAACAAGAATGGTAACTTGCTACACCCACCCATGCCTTATCCATATTCCTTAGTCAAGCCAGTCAGCTTGATCGTCTCTTCATGCCAGTTTTCTGATTCAGTTAAAATTCCTTAATTAATCTCCTATCTTCCCAGGTTATCGCGTGGCTTCTTGATATGTTTCGTTAGTTTATCCTATTTGACACAGTCGAATGCGTTTTCTCTTCTATAAAACGTACTCGGAACCCTATACCTTTTTTATATGCCTATATCCAAGAGTTCTTATTAGCCAGTCACCTTAATATTCTTGAATTATATATATATATATATATATATATACATAGGGTTTGTATATATAGTATATTAATTTCCTTCAATTTTTCAATCTTCTGCTTAGAATTTACAGAAAAATATTTGTTGAATGAAAATTTAAACCAATTATACCATGATTTTTACATTTTACTTCACCATGCTTTTTGGAAATGGAACCATGGTTATTTTATTATAGTCTTATGGCTACTCCCACTGGAAGTAGATCATAATATACAGTTTCAAGTCCTTCTTCATTTGTAGGTCATCTTTTTCTAGTGTATTTTTATTAAGACACTTAGATGGCTCTTCCTCCTTCATCCTCTTCAAGTAGAGTGACACTCTTTGAATGCTTCCTGACAATCGGAAGGAATATTTGCTTTTTGTTAACTCGTTGTAATTTATACGACATTAAAATCTCAGTCTTTCTGTTTTTATAATCCTTTCATCCTTAGTGCCAATCTATTTAGTACCTGAACTATTCCTTCACTTTAAACTTGTTGTATTGATTTAACTATTTTTTTACATAAGGTTGTATAGTTTTTTCTTTCTAAACCTTCTATATCTGAATTCATTTACAAAGGATCTTTCCTCTTACCTTCTTCATCCTTCCTGTTTTTTGTCTTCCAATTTTTCAGCCCTCTATTTAGTAAATTATGGCTTCAATCTTCTTCGTGTCTTAGGGGAACAAACTGTTTGTTCTACTGGTTTTTTGTTACATCTTTCGTACTCCGCCACAATTCATTTGCACTATTGCCTTCACCACTCCTTCACGTTAAACTTGAATTAATTTCTGCACTACTACCTCTTTTACTGTTTCTATTTTTCTAGATTCCATTTATTTATTTTTTTCGCTTTCTTCACACTCTTCAATATTACTTTATTTTTGCTGCAAGACCTATGAAATCGATATCAGTTTTGACTTCTGGCAATCATTCTACTTTTTTCAACAGGTTTCTAAATCTTTTGCAATTATGTTGTCAATTTAACGTCTGTTCTAATCTTCTGGTTATTGCATGCGTAGAGCTTTCTTTCATAGTTTTTAAACTAATATTTCTTATAAATATTTTATTTTCCTCACAAATCTTAATAAGCTTCTCTCCTCCTTCTTTTAATAAATCCAGTTAATACTTAACTACCAGTTAATACCTCTTGTATTTCCCACCCCAGCATTCTAATCACCCATTAGTATCTTAGATTAGTTTTAACATTCCTTTTTTACTATTTTCTCTATCTGTTCAAGCATTAATTGAGTAAGAAACAGTCAACTTTCCAAAGACTCGTTCTAATGTATATTTTATTTAAAGAAAACGTTTCCTAGCACTACATGAAATTTTTAACCAACTAATTAAATTTTCCGTTTGTATTTTTTTATACTAATTTCTCTTTAAGGAAAATAATCACCGCTCATCAACTTTCCATAGGAAAAATATCTCTGTAGTAAGTAAGTGTAGTAGAAAACCATAAGCAACTGTACTACATAGCATTGCCACAAACTTCAGAATTTCATAATACATTTATGAATTTCGGTTAGTGGTACTGTTATTAATGCAGATTAAAATTATCAATTTTTTTCATAAAATTCTTGCTTTGAACTTAGAAAATTTGGAATTTTTCCATTATCATCTTCTTTTTCACTTCAATAATACGAGTGTAACAATACTGCAAAACTATGCAAATAATTTTCCCGATTTAAAATAAAAATTTCTCGAAAAGTCAAAAACTTGAAAAGTTTTTCTATTTTAATTTAATAGTAAGAATGAAATAATAACAAAGTATGATGCCTGCAATTTCGTTAGCGTTATCTATCTACCCTTTTGTACCTCATTGCCTAGATGTCACTGCATTCTAATTTATGAAATTGCAATCGTCACAACTTCGCAAATCGAATGGTGAAATTATGTCTGACATGTAAGGCGACAAATTGCAGTTGACATATTGTGAAAAATTAATACTTATGGCATAATTGTTAAATAATAATATTTATTATAATAAATATTTTTTGAGGAGAGGACTTTTATAATAATAAGCTTACTTCAATTACAAAAGAGTAAATGTGATACAACAATGCAATGATAAACTGAAATGGAAATTGACCCTTTACTTACAGTAAAGGGTACTGCGATATGCAAAATTAAATGTAAAAAAAAAAAAAACATTTTATTTGAAATACAGAACAATTTGAAGATATTAAGTTTGCAAATAGTCAATCGCAGAGTTAAATGTTTTAGTTGAAACAAAATAATTTATTAAAATTATTTCTATAAAAATTAGAATAGAGGAAATTAAGATTTTTATTTTGTTTGCTAAAAGAAAATAAATGATTCATACTCGAGTGAATTCATTATAATCATAAAAGAATATTTTATAAAGTCTGCTTTGTATAGATTAGCAATGAACTCCCTTATCTTTTTCTTATTAAATAATATTTGTATTCTGAAGGATGACATTTATGTTGCTGTTAAACCCTCTGGGTATTTTTTTAAATTTAATCATTGATAAATTGACTTAATTTATAATTTTCTGTAGAAATTTTGTTCAGAAGGCCTGACAAATTGAAATTCTGAATTGGCTAGACGTTTACATTTAATTAAACATTTAAAATTAGTACAATTACTACAATTAGTATAGAGTTCTCTATACTAAGTATTATTCATTTAAATTTACCTTTCGAATTAATTTAGCTATTTTAATATTAAGAGGTATTTACTGTTCATCATAGAGTGTATTAGAAATTATTTCATAACATTATATTGATACATTTTAAATAAAACGTTCAATTCCTTATAAAAATACCTTACAACAATATAAGGTAATAGAAAGATAACTAATTTATTTAAACGTTTCCAAGAAGTAATGAATTTTTTGCTTAAAATTCAGTGTAGTTTAATGGAAATGTAACACTATTTATTAAATAATTTTTTGCTAGAGACACTGTAAGTTTATTACAGTACGAAAAGTAACGGTATTATTTGTCGTTCAGAATTCAAGTGTTCAAAATATTTTGACTTACAATAACAAATCAGTTTTTATCAATTTAATAATAGCTTCTGGTGTTCTCCACATGCGATTGTTTCCTCGCTGAAAGGATTCTGGTCAAAAATCTGCTTGTATCTAGTCAGTACATGCTGGCTATCCTTTGAAAAACCAGGTATGTAGTTCTTTCTACATCCTCTTGGAATATGCTTACGGGAAATTTCCCTTAGGATGTTACCAAAGGTTTCATGATTTTGAGGTGTCGGCTCAAGATCAGTAACAGCTATATCCAATTGAGAGAAAAATTGCTTCCAGTCCGCTCTTTTAAAGATAAATCTCCTTTTGAATGGAATTTCAGTAGTTTTAATGGCTGAGTAGACGCTTATTCCAACAGGTCTGTGCTGGGGATACGGTCATATACCTCCTTGGCACAACTCCCCCCAACACATGCGCTAGCAAAACACAGATCAGGGTTATACCTTCTTCGCCATATTTTACTATAAAAAGAATTTGGGAGTTTCAATATTTTAATGATATTTCATATTTTAATTTTCTGTGGCAAGGAATTGCTTCTGGTGTTTCAGTGCACAATACTGGTCGCAAAGGTTTTAATGTCTCATCGCTCGGATACGAAAAAGTAAATAAATGTATAAATTGAAAAGCGACGTGAAGCTGACTCGCGGAGAACAAGTGCGATGACCAGACAAGGTCACACGCGAATAAAAAATTCATATTTGTTAACCGGCGAAGAAAGACCAATGTGCAGGTTTGTAATAAAGCAGTTACAGTCAAGCATCTATTGGAAAAGTGTACCATATATGAGGACCTCAGAAAGAGGTTCGGACTAAGAAAGAGTATTACTGCTGATTTGGAAAATGGAAACGTAGAAAAAATAGTTGCTTATCTAATGCCAGTGAACTACTAAAAAGTTTGTAAGCAAATTCAGCTGTGTTAAAGAATCTCTAAGGGAGTAGTCTAATTCCATGTGTACAAGGGAGTCTTGAAGGGTGGAACGTATAGGAATGGGAGGAAGCTCTCTTTCCAAGGACGCCCGAGCTCGCCTACATACATGAGTGGGGGGTCGGGACGTTTCCTATGATGGCATGGGGGACTGATGATGGCGTAGGGCAAAGGGTGTGCGCAAGGCAAGTCTGGAGCCAGATAGATCATGACCGGAAAGGGCAGCCTCCCCGCCGAGGGGTTCTTTGGCCTACTTGAACAGGTGGTCAAATTTCTCTTATGACGCGGGGGAGACCCCGATGGGTTACATCCTACAGGACTATTTATAGGGGGGGGGGGATAGTCAACTACCACGGCATCCTGTGGCGACTGGTGTAATGCTTACGGCGGTTCCGGTTGCCTTGGAGGTGCTAAAAGAAAAAAGAAAATAAGAATATTGATATTGTGTGAAGACGTTCTTTTTCATTTTTTTTATTTTGTGTCTATTTTATTTTCATATCAGGGCCCTTTACACCCTGTAAATGCTTTTTAGTGTGTTTTAATCTATATGAGTGATTAAATGTTTTGCGTAGTAAATTTTACTGTTTTTTTTTAGATAAAATGTAAAGACCCTTTACACTCTTACATTTGATGAACCTGATGGTGATCTAACCCTCTTTTAAAGAATGTGATGAGGGCTAATGATATTAGAAGTCAATGCCCGTATAACAACAAAAAAATAAATAAATAAATGTATGATCTTTACAGACTGTACTTTAATTCTAGTATGAGCTATTTTCTTTATTTGTTTAGTATTCTGTCTTTAACAGACTGTTTTTGATGTTATTTATATTTCCTATGAATTAATTCAAAAACAATAGATAAAAATTTCACATAAAATTTTGCTTTACCAAATTCCAGTGTATCTAAAAATGTACATGAAATATCTAATAATATTTCTTGATAAACAACTTAAATCATTTTGTTTTTTTTTTTTTTAACTGAATTTTTACGGGCATCGACTGCTAAGGTCATTAGCCCTCGTCACAATCTTTAAAAGAAACTACTATCACCATCTGGATCGTCATATGTAAGGGTGTAAAGGGCCCTTACATTTTATTTAAAAGCACAAACTACACAAAACATTTAAGACATAAAAGACAAGGACAATCACAAACACTTACGGGGTGTAAAGGGCGCCGATATTAAAATTTGAAAGGTTCTCAAAAGACCATGAAATTAAAATTAAACCTATCAATACCATTTCTTTCTTTCTTTATATATATATATATATAAACTACCGCTTAGAGTATCTTTTACCACAGCTTTTTAACTTTCATTTTATAGACTTTTAAGAAGTCCACTGGCGTGAAAAAATGCAACTATACTTTCTTCATTTCCGTTATCCAGATCAGCACTAATATTATTTCTAAGACGGAACCTCTTTCTGAGGTCCTCATATATGGTACACATTTTGTTTATATAATATATGTCTTAAAAATTAGGAACAATAATTACCAATTCTTGCAGTTTTTCAATAAATTGCTAATTAAAGCAGATATTCCTGTTTCTGTTTTTATTTATTTTTTTTCAAAATTAAGATATAGTAATTTCATTCGCTTAAAGAACCTTTAACAGAAATAATAACATTTTTATTACTGAAAAAGTGAATGACAATTTACTGATATCGCAGGTTAAGTCATAGAAATTGTTAAGAAAACCAACGTGAAAAACAAGTTTAAAATTTTAACAAGATTGTTAAAGAATAGTGTTAATACCAGAATTGTGTCTCCCACCATTAAGTTCATATGAACTAAAATGATAAATAATTTATCCATCTTAAACACTAAACGTATTCAAATTTATCATAATGACCTGGCGAAAAACAACCGAAAATTAATAACCAAACTATCAAATATAGAACTATATTCAAAACTAACTCCTAAATTATTAAGAGCTTCTTAACGTTAATTTTTAAATAAAAAAAATAAAAAATCAGTACGCAGTCTTTTTGTATTCACTATTGTTTGATCTTTTGTAATGATTAATAAACCCATTCCGACTTTTTTTCAAGACTTGAACAGAATGATATTACCTTTTAATATTGGATAAGTAATCTTATTTGTTGCTTGTCTATGGTATATATTTGAATAACAGTTTTCCTAGGTGATCGATTATCATTAGCAGAAGCCTTTTCAAAATTAACACGCTTGTTATGAATTCTCTTCGTTTGGACTTTAATTTATATTGATGATCGATATAAAAAACGAATTTCGTTTTAAAGCGACCAAAAATTGATCATTAACTATTTAATATTATTATACAAAATTAGTGTAATTCTTTCCTCTAACACCATATGCATGCCGTGGCGCTGATTTTTAAAGAAACGTGACTTATATTGAAAGTGCAATCATACAAAATTTTCGCAAACGTTTACTTTCTGTATTTTTCTAGCTTTTAATTAAGTATACAGAAATTAAAATATTTAAATATGAAAATGTAAGAATTTAAAAATAAACCGGAGAAAATTTCAGTTAAAGTCGACTATGTCTCAGTAGAGTGTACAGGTGCCTATTTTCATAATCGTTCATTCCCTCCGCTTTGAATTAACGCAAACATTTATTTGAATAGCACATTAGGGAAATTGACTTTTTGTATGGAATTTTTATTATATAATTAAATTTCTGAACCCTTCTGTATGTTCTAATGTATCCATGTTATGAAAATTTCAAACTTTTAGTCTGTTTTAATAAACTTTTCATTAATGAATTTTCTTTGATACCGTTTATTTAACTGGATAATTTGAGTCAAATTTTTACAAAAATATTTTATCAAATTGATGATTTATATGAAACAGATTTCGTTTCTGAACGTATATTATTTTGTTTTTAATGTTTTTAATTATTTGGGGCACGATCTTACACGAACATACGACTTAAAAAATTTTCTTAAATTTTTTTTAAAATTCTTTTTCTCGGGTTAACTCTCGCATTCAGTTACGGAATTACAATTAAATTATTGTTGTGTATGAAAAAATGTCTTATCAGACCGACATTCGAACCAAGAACCTTTTGAATCAATGATGGAGATGCTAACACTCAGTAGCCGAGGTCGGGAATTGGATTGTGTTTGTATTTATATTGCTGAAATTAATGGCGCTCAACTTACCGGCGTTGTATATTTTCCTGTCTGGGACTTATGACAGCACCATCTAGTCGAATAAGCGGAATTACAGGATAGGTGAGGTAGCGGAAGAGGGATGAATTCGGTCAGAACTTTTTGACAGGAACGGAGATCAGAAAGTGTACCGCATACTCATTCTTTCTCTTTCTGGCTTATTCTAACAGTGGCCGGTCTGGTTTTCTATTCCCCAATAAATCACCTTGCAGTGATTTATCATCTAACAGGACTGCTAGCGTACTCACTCCTTTCCGCACAGCCCTCTCAACAAACTCCTGCTTTGGAGCGATATTAAGTGGAATCAACTAACCTGGTACTGAAATGCGGTTAATTTTGCGAATTATGTTTTGTTTGTTTCCTAATAGTACTGACTTTGACCACCTTTAGAGAAGGAAGACAATGAATTTAATTTTTTTTTAATGTTGCACGTTCATATATTGATGTCTTGTAAGTCCAGTACTTTTATCATCAAAAGGCTGTTTTATTCAAGAGTTTTTCATATTTCCACGAATGTGTTCCCTGAATTTTGGGGAATCTATTTTCTTAAAATTTAAGGCAATATTTTTGCGCTATAACTAAAATATGTTTATAGTTATTGATGCTATTATTTTTGAGTAATATTATCCAGAAAAAGAAATAGTTTCGTAGTTTGAATTCATATTTTTAAGAGTAAGTTGAATACCTTTTATTCATAAAACAAACTTAAGTATTTTTTTGTAAACCCTTTTTCAGGCAACATTACGCAAATAAGTAATGTATGTTTTCATTTCGTTCTATTTCCCATTTTTCTCTATTGCATAGTACAGGTACTAAATTTTGATGAGTAGAATTCAAATTAATATTTGTCTTCTTTTTAAATTCCATCTGAAAGCTGTTTTGTTGTACCTTTGGAACCTCATTTATAAAAGGTAATTTAGTCAGGAACTCACAACCTGTCTACGAGATAAAATGTTACATTTTATAAAAATTAAATCACTTGAGTAAACGTTTAAAACACGTTTATTGAATGAAATAACTGAATTTTATAAAAAGTAAATTTATTAAATTTTAGTTATAAAATTCTCAAAACTGTAGACAAGGCTTTCTTTCTACATCATCACAAAATAGCTCTTTTTTTAAATTATGTCTATTGCTTTTTTTATGGCACTAACTCCGATCTTGATATAATGTAAGTTACCGGAAAAATATTTTTTTCCGAGGTACTTTTGTTCTAGATTGTTAAAATTATGACTCTTAAAATGGTTATAATGACACGACGATTTCGATTTCTATGAATTTTAATTTAGCATGAAATTATAGTATCATAAGTTTAAATTTAAATTTTGAAGGATTATTCTCTCTACTCCTGGATGTGTTTCTGAGTTTGTAAGCAGATTTTTTTTAGGACCGTAATACAAATTTAGAATATTTTATTTTGCTATTTCATCATATTTATCTATTGATTTCTAGAATATCATAAATCAAACTGATCCCAATGTAGATAAAATAATGTAGTTTTTTATGCTTATGTTAAAATTTTACTCATTTAAAAGGAGTAGTTATTGTTCATTCATGTTAGTTTTTCCCTCCGGAGTTTCCTCACTAGAGGCAGGGCGTAAAGACCTGAGTCCCGGTGGGGGGACCCCTTTGGAATCCCCTCATAGAGTCATGTCATATCAACAAAAGACCGAGTCCCGGCTACCTTGGGGAACATTAGTTTTCGACGTGGCAGTTTGAGCCAAATGCACCCGCTGGAGCTGTGTTAATGTTACGTTGTGTGTCCGACTTCGGGAGGGGGATAAGAAATGATGCACTCAAAAACAAAACCAACAATGTTAATTTTTAACAGTAAAAGAATCTATTTTGCAAATTAATAAGCATTTATTAATTTATTACCTTGACAGTCAAAATAAATTGAAAAAATCAGGAAACTTTAAAAAAAAAATTGTTTTTTACTTCCTTGTACTAAGTAAAGGAAGTATTGTGATCGCTCAAAATTTCGGGTTTCAAATTTCAACGGAAATACCCATTTTGACCACCACTGAATTCATTTGACTACTTTCGGCGTGACGTCTGTACGCATTTATCTCGCATAATTCAAAAACGATTAGCCGTAGGACGTTGAAATTTTTTATTTAAAACTGTTGTAACATCTAGTTGTACATCTCCCCTTTTGAATGCAATCGACTGAACCAAAAGTGTCCAAAAAAGCCCAAAATCCCAAAATATTTGGATTTTGGACTTCTTTTTAACTGCAGTAATAAGTCCTCATTAAGCTTTTCCACGATACATCGTAAGTGGTATTTATTTTCATTGATTCCAGAGTTATATCCAAATAAAAATTAAATAATGAAATATTTGGATCTTAGGGGAAGGTACATTGGTTCAAATCAGACTTCATATCTTTTTTTAACTTTTTTTTCAATTTAAATATATTCCATTTATGAATAATTATTAACCTTTCATTGTAAAAAAAAATTATGATGAATAATATTTCAATATTTTTAACTTGTCAATTACTTTTTCTTTTTGTTTTTTTCATTTTTGTTAATTCTACTTTCATTATTATTTGGAAAAATATAGAAATAATACCTAAACTGATTGCATCATAATTTTTTCTAATTTTGTAAAATATGATATATTATACGATTATGAAAGTCAGTTCTTTATCAACTGTTCTCATTACTTTAGATTTTCCTAAAGCGCTGAATTCTAATGTACAAGTTCTGATTTTCCTTCATATATAAATATATACATATATTTTTTTTGTTAATAATATGAAACAAAAATTTTGGTATTTAATTAAATTTATTCACAAAAATATGAGGAAATATAATTAATTCATATAAAACTAAAAACTAAAGTTAATTAAATCATATTATGAAATTGTTATAAAAAATGTAATAAAAATATGAATATAATCCTGCAAAAATGATGGACCTATCACTGCAGTACTAATCAATCAATCAGTTTTTTATTTACTACTTACTTCAGTATTAATATTTATATTTATATTAATAGTACCCCGGGTTCTTCAAACTTTAGATTAATTCTAATTCTTGAGTGTCTTTAAAGATCTGATCTTAATACTCTTCCCAATATTCACGGCTATTGGTCAGTATCTGAAACTTAAAAAGTCTAATGTATTTTCATTATAAACTGCCTTACCAACATTTTCTAGAGAAAATCATCTACAGTCTTACTTATCTTACTTAATTGGCTTCTTACTTATCTATTAATTTAATTCTGTAACAATTATATTTGAATAATTTGTATTCACTGCTATTCACTTTCTTTGTTAAGCCAAATAACCTTATTAAACCATATTAAAAAAAACACGATATGAGATAACTCCACGTAATTGTACTAGCAATCACTGTAGTTATTGATTTATTTAATTTTTATTAATTTGTTTAAATAACTTAACTATTTCATTGGTGGTTATATAAAAAATAACATATGGTTACTGCTTTATAAAAATAAATATATATAATTTTTTCTTATTATTAATAAAACTTAATGAATTATTACTTTTCATAAAACGTTAAAACACTGATAATAATGGGGTTATCTCATTTTATTAAAGCGCCTTTTCGTATGTAAAATGTTCAGTAAAATTAAGGGGAAACTGTTTCAAGTACTGGCAAGTAACCGTACGTTGCTGATAGTTTTCTTTATTTATGTCCTGTAAGCACATTTCCATTGTGCTGATTTGATTTATCGTTAACCTGGATTGCTCGTTTATATATATATTTGCTATAAAATAAAAAAAACTTAATAACTGAATCAACCAAAAATGCACATTTTTATTACTTATGTGAAACGTTTTGTCATGAAATTCCTCTTAATATCTGTCTGATTTAATGAACCAGGTATGATAAATATTGAAGACCTAGTATAAATGTAAATATTTTTAAACATTCATGAGAATAGGTTGATTTTTTTATTATTTCTCTACTGGAGTTTAAGAACATTATTACCTAATTTTTCTGAGGACTATGTACCTGTAATTTTAGAGACTGTTGGAACAGTGGTATTATTATATATGAAGCGAATGACTGTAACATAAGCTTACCACATTATGAGGTCGCTATTGGCAACGTTTCCTTTGTAAATTTTATACTGTTGATTCTGTTTTAAACTTAATACAAAACGTCTTTAAAAAAATGTAAAAGTCATCATTAAACCATCTGGAGCTCATAATATTACACCAGGTGCGTCCTACGATTAATCATGGTGATTCTACTTCTAAGTACATTATTATATTGCAAGCTGTGTAAGGAAAGTGAGAAATGTTGTAATTAGCTATAGTAGACTAGAGTAGACTAGATAGAAGCTGTAAGTACACTGAACAACCCTTTTAGGATCAGTTTCAATGGGCTGAACGGATGTAGTGTAGGAAAAGGGGTAAATGTAGTCGCTCCTCCCAAAGGGCTGACCCGACCCGCTATTGCTCCACTACTTAGTACTTCTCTAGACACTTAAGTGACTTGTCACCAACTTATATTCCGTTCTCTTTTGTATTATATTTATGATGTTCTAAGTTTAATGAATTAAAACAGTCTTTGAAGTACACTGAATGCAAATGCTATAATCTTTTCTTTATAAGAAAAATGCTTAGTAATGAGGAAGAAAGTTATTTAAAATCTCATTTTAAATATCTTTTATTAAAAGGGCTTTAGTGTTCAATAAATTCTTTAAGGCTAATTTATTTCTGTAATTGTATTTATAAAACTTAGGAAAACAATTTCTTAATAACCTATAAAAAAGATATATACCACCTACCTAAACGATTTCAGTAAATAATACTTTACATATTTTTCCGATTAAATCGATATTGTCTTACAAAATCTATCCCAAAGATACACTTGTTCTTGATCTGGTACACTTTTTGTTGGTCACCACCCATATTTTAAGCAAATTAATTTATTGGTAAGCTTCTCATATACACATGTGCATTCTTTAAGAAGAAAAATGATCAAGAATTAATTTATAGAAAAGAAAAATTATACTATAATTATAATATTATATTATACTATTATTATTATATTATAATTATAGTATTATATTATAATTATTATCTTATCACTACAATTAAAAAATCGTTTCAGCTGAAACGATAGCTCTGAAGCAGATCGTTCTTAACCTATAAACTGTAGCCAATGAAGAAGACAACATTAATTTTCCAAAGAGAAATAAGTTACATATTTGTTCATGGAATATAGGTGGTATAATGCTTAAGATATTCGTGAATAAAATTCTGCGAAAATAAGGGTATAAATATAAACGAGTTTACAAAAATATTTTATTACTCCTACTTATTACGGATGATTCTTTTCAAGTGGTCTCACGTGTTTTATTTATTTTCATTTTTTAATATGTAAGCGTATACTACTTCTTATCGAAATCAATTTTTTTACATGCGAAATCATATTAATAAATGAATAGTTAAATTTTTAGTGTACTAAATAGATCAATTTAAACCAGTCCACTTCTCAGTTTCTAATGAGATTACGTGATTACCAAACTCTCACGATGTGTAATCGTTCTTTTGATGAACCGTTAGGTTTTTCTGTTATCATTATTATTTATATCAAATTATGAATTCTATGTCTCCAAACAATTTTTTAAACGTTTATTTTAGAAGCTAATAAGTTTGAACGTTTTTATTAATTCATACGATTTTTGAAGCTAAATTTTAATTATTTAAACCGATGACTTCTAAAATTCACAGTTTTTTCTTCTGAAAAAATATAAAACAAATAATAACACTTTAAAAAAATTTTTAAATTATTAATTTTTAAAATAATTACGGAATTAAAAAGATTTACAGTCTTAATTTCCTCATTTTTAAGATCTTTGCTGGAATCTGGCCAGCTGAAAAATTTAATTTACCAGTTAAAGTATTATATTTAGATGTTGATATTATAATCACTATTACTAAAATCTGTTTTTGCTAACTAGTAATGAGTGTAGTCTCTAGTAAAAGATAAAAAACAATATTTGCTTTTTAATCAGTCCTGTACAATATAAAAAATTAAGATATGTCAAAAAAGAAATTTGTTCAAATTGTTCAAAAATAAATCAGATTTATACTCTTGAATAATTTTTTTGTTTGAGAATTTCAAATCTGATACCTGGAAGAAAAACGAGCGAACAAATGTTTTTTTAAATTCAATAAAAAATTGCATTTAAATATAATAAATAATTAAGTCATAATGCCTAACTAGATAACGAGTTTGATTTTCCCAGGAAATCATTTTAAAAAAAATTACAAACTTGTGCAAGAAATTAAAAAACTTTTTCTAACGAGAGATAAGAAAGATTTTATAGTGAAAATGATTATAATTATAATAATATAATAATAATAATAATAATATTTATTTATTGTCAATTGAAAATTACAAATATAATTTTATTCAACATATTATCCTAGCAAAAGAAACCTTGAGTACTACCCCCGAGTTCATATCATTATAATAGAATGATTAATAAAAGAACTAATTAAAAATACAATATTTAAACATATAAAAATACACGAACTTTATAACATGTTACATAAAAATAAGAAATAAAAATTTAATTGAAATATTAAGTTAAAAAATACACAGAATCAGAATGAAAAATTATTTAAGTTTACATTGAAATGAAATAAAATAAAATACAATAAATTGATAATCTAGAAAAAAATAATCTCATTATGGAGAAATAAAAAAAAAATACATTATAAGATAACATATAAGACAACGAAAAATATTCGTTAAGATAAGACAACTGAATACTGTTATGAATTTATATTGCCTTAGCATTCACTTAAAGATTCACAGTTTTATATATATAGACTTTTTAATGTTTAGTATATTATATTTTTGTGTGAAATTTATTATAATAATATTGTTATTAGTGAGCATTATTTTTGTCTTTCAATTTAGTAATTTAAAATATATATTATGTTTCACCCATTCACCTACTTCTTTAATTAGATAACTATTTGTTATTTGGACGTCAAAATGATTGGGTACTTTGAATAGAATGTGATATAAGTATTTGTTCTTACTGAACGAGTATTGTACGGTGTATTTTTAAATTCAAACTCATTTATGAGTTTGAAAATTTTATGTTTACCCTCAAAATTGGTACTTTAAATTTTTCAAATGAGCGTGTACCGGGATGTAACCTTGGTCTATCAAGAGCTGCTCTAATTAAATATTTCTGGAGTATAAATATTTTATTAAGATGGGTATCATATGTTCCTCCCCATATCTAGATTCCATATTGAAAAAGTGATTGAGCATATGCAAAATATATGATTCTTATTATTTCAAGATCTTTCTTTTTTTTTATTTTGTAAAAAGTATGAATAAGGTATTTTAGTCTTGATGTTAAATACTGCACGTGAACATTCCATTTCATATAATAGTCCAATATTATTCGCAGATATTTTATTGATTTGACTTCGTCTATTGACTGACAACAGCAGTTACTGTTTATCTATTCGTTATTATTTATTGAACATGTATATAGTTTTAGTCGAAATTCACGAGAGAGCTTGCCGGTTTCAGTAGGCTAGAATAACATATATTCGTTTTATTTTGGTTGAGCGTAAGAACATGGCTTTCAAATTAAGATTTTACTATAACTAATCCATGGGTAGCACTCATCCTACGTCTCGCCCGAAAAAACCAAAGCTGTGTCATCAGCGAAAGCTACCATGGTACCGTTAGGAAGGTTCAGTTTTAAAAGATCGTTGACAAATATTAGAACAGTACCTTGTGGTAGTCCGAAGTTTGAGGATTTTCTGTGATCACTGACATTATTTAAGGTCAGAATTTGAGTTCTATCCTTAAGGAAGTTTTCAAACAGTTCTTTTATGGTCCTCGTATACCGCAGTTATTTAGCTTCTGTATTAAACTTTTCTGAAGAATTGTGTCAAATGCCTTAGCTAAACGAGGAATGTTGCTATAATCTTATTTTTTTTATTAAAATTACTGTAGTTAAATGTAAAACCGCATCTTGTTTTGATTTTAAAATTACTAGAAAGTCTGATGAGAAATGAAAAAATAAATAAATAAATAATGAGAAATCTCTAAAATTACCCAATTCCATTCGGGCTAAAATTTATACCTGTAATCTGAATAATCAGTAAAATACGAAAAATTTTTAATTTTCTGATACCCATTACAAAATTAACACGTACACAAATATAGTGAAACACATAGAAACATAATAAAATATATATGAATCAACTTACCGACATTCTGATTTGTAAACGAGTTACTTATTTTCTAATCAAAGTATGTCATCCTCCTTAGTGAGTCTGACGGCTCTTGAGTCAGGCTTTTCCTTTATAAACAGTTTTCCTTCTTTCGCCTAAATATATGTAAGACTGTTTTGTTTTTTAAGTTCCCTGGCTCTACTTAGGATGATTTTGTTCAGTTTCTTGAGATGTTCATTGATATAAATATTTCCTTGAGGAAGACGTGCATCCAAATCAAAAAAAGATTTAAGAGATCACTTTTCTTTTGCGGCAGCCAACGATTTCATCTCTGTATATCTGTGGATAAATTTGCATATAGTATGCTTAATTTTACCTTTTCTTGTAGGTATCGTACGAGATATTGATATTTTATCGCTGCTGAACGGTATGTTTATTGCCTTGGTCACATTCTCTAGAACTTTATAGACGTCTTCGTTTAATTAAGTTGAATTATGAGGCAAAACATTTATAATTTTATTGAAATTAATCAATAGCCATAATATATCATCTCCCCTTTCGCAGTAGAATGGAACATAATTAAGGAATATCTTTTCTAAAACCAGATCATTAACTTGTATATATTAAACAGTGAATATAAGTTCTACGAAATATTGAATGTACTAGCATGTAATATTTCAAGGTTTTATTTTGATGTAACATTTACTGATTTAAGTAACTGTTATTCAATAGTTATTATCTATCTTAATTACTTTTTTTGTAATTCAGGTAACTTATGCAAGAATGGAATTGACTGTTTAATTAATAAATGTATGAATTAATTATCTAAATAAAATGAAAAGTGAACATCCGTATGACAGATATTGTTTTTATTTATGATTATGATCTTCAATGTAGTTTCAAATTCAATTTTTAATTTGTTTATTATTTAAGAAATCTTATCAAAAGTTTTAACACTCATTTACACCCACACGCCGACATTTGGGAGCTTATTCATGAATTTTTAAATGTTTTGGTAGATTAATTACAGTATAAAAGTAACTAAAATTAACACCCATGTATGAGTTTCTGATAACTGAATCAAAACTTGAGATGATAGAAGAGCACAGACAGGTTTTTGATCAAAAAATTAAATAAAAAATAAAGAACTGATACTCAGTTTGAATGATTATAATAGTTCATAAAAATATTTTTAAATCTATTTACATACAGATTTATGTATAACTACTGTATTTATTGTAATACTTGGTATGTAAATAAGCTGTTCTATTTTGAATATTATTATTATTAAAATTCTTAAGAAAATTCAAACATTTATACTTTCTTTTGTCACCCTTCGCACTCTTCTAATCACACCAAATCTGCTTTAAACTAGCCTTCACCAATTTCACTATTGCAAAATTGCCTTCACCTTTTACTACATCGACTAGTAATGAATGCACCATCAACTTAAATAACAGGCAATACTAAAATTTCTCTAATTGTGAAGTATTTTTTATACAGCATAAATATATCACCAAAACATTCCTACCAACAATACAAGTTAATACCATCTCGCGATCACCATTCGTTCTACTATTTAACAACGTAGCACTAAACTTCTCACATAACTTTTCAATCTTCCAATTCTGCTGATCATTTAAACTGATAATTTAAAATTGATTAATCTCATCTTTATACTGTTCGAAAGGTGTCATCTGTACTTTGAAATTAGTAATTTTTATTTGTCACTAAGTTATTATTCATGCACTGAAATTACAAATTTCCTATCATTATTTCAAAGTACGTGATTAAATAAAATATATTCCTCCTTACGTTTAATCCCAGTCACTAAGTAAAATAAAATAAACCCACCAATAAAATAAATCTCTCATTAATCTCGCTAAAAAAAAAAAATTATAACATTCAAGTAAGTGATTTGTATATATCCATCCACTATCAAAGATAATTACTTCTTTGCTGGACCTCTACAGTGCTGAAGTTTCAGCAAAGTTAAGGATCTTAAAACTTCGGAATTTGGTTAAGATTGTTAGAATTAAATCCTTTAAGTTATGAGCGTTAATTCAATTGTAATAGGGAGGTAAGAGGTTTTAGTTAATTATTTTACCCGAGCTGGAGGGCCGTACAGTTTTCTTACATACGTTCATTTAATTTTGATGATATATTCGACAGGTTCGTTTAATTCTGATGATATATTCGAAGTGAGCTGGAAAGAACTGCAGATTAGTTTAGCAAGGATGGTAAAGTTCCTAAAATTAATGATATCCCTATATAATTTTAAAAAATTTCTCCTGATGAACGTGTAGTAAAGATTTAAAATTTGTTTTAATAAAACCTACCATGACATTGCTGTTCCTTAGAAATTTAGATGTCATATAGTTACCGCTTTCAAAATGTCTGATATTGCTGTTTATAAATATTTAACATTTGTATATTATACGCAAAAATCTTTGCGTTTTTTTTTTTGAGATGCTCCAGAATTATTTTAGTGAAAATAACGTATTGTACTAGTATAAGGAAGATTTTATAAAACGGTACTCCAATATCGATAACCTATTTCAACTGTATAATTTTAAAATTAAAGGAAGGAGATCAGAAAATTTACTGTTTCTTTTTCTAGATCTGAAAAGCACCTTTGATAAAATTCACACGTTGCACATGTTTATAAGTTGTACAAATATGGACATAGATTTTTTCGTCTTCTGTTGGAGTAGTATATACACAATAGGGCTTGTACATTGTGTAGATATGGAATAAAGGGATTTTTGAGACAATGTAAAAAACTGCACGGAGACCTACTATCTCTCTCGCTATCTGTTTTATTTATTATTTTTTTGGAAGGTGGGAATTTAGATTGATGATAATATTGTGCAGGGGTGGCATAAAATTCAATCATTAAGTTGCATTAGTATACGTCGATCTGGTCGTCGTCATACTGATTACACCCTTAATAGCAAGCAATACTCGCATTCCCATATTTTTATTTATTTTTTTATTAAAATACCTTTATCTTATGACTTCAATATCACTCTTTTTCAACGGTTTCACTTCTTTCGGTTTTACAATGAATTTAGCCACTAAATTTTTAATTCTGTCAGTTAGGCTATTTACTACATTAATAATTGGAATTTTCATATAACTCTTATCAACCATCATTATAAAATAAATGAAATTTCCTACGATACTAAGCTATTTCTAACGAATTAAGAAACTATAACAATAAAACAACATCACTCGGGGTAGAGAATAAGCCAAGGAAATAAAACATAAAAGATTATCTTAAAAGAATGTAAAATAAAGAACTCTGAACATTGGTGCTTTGACTAAAAATAAATATGTAGAAACGATTAGTTTAAAAATTAATCGTGTTGAAATGAATAATAGGTGGTTATCTTTAATTTTTTTTTTTTGTTCTGACGCCTATTCGTAAAGGATTGAAAATTACGTAGACAGATGTCCGTCACAGCAAACGATCGAAGTACTTTTGCTGATATAATTTTGAGCGGGAACTCAAATATAAAACGTGCAGTCGATAAACTGGAAAATCAATAACTAATAATATTAATGATACAACAATCTAAAATTACAATTTTTATCTTAAAATTGTGAAATATTTATAAGTGAAGTCATTACAGGAGGCAGAGGATTGATTCTGGTTGAATGAAATTTTTTGAAATAATTTAAGGCAAGATTATATCTTTTTATAGTCCAAATAATGATTTTAACTATTGGCATAACTAATGAAAACTAATGAAATTATAAAGCCCACTTTATGATCATGTGGTAAATTTATGAGTGTTTTTAATAATTTAACTGTAAAATTATCTAATTAAAAATATTTCAAATTTTTTGTTAATAATTCTTTTAACAATAATGAATGTTAAATAATTTTGTTATGTAATTAAGCGTTATTGTTAAGTAATTTCGACACAGGGTAAAAGTTCATAGCGACTTATAATAAGTACTAACGTACTAACTTATAATAAGTATTACATTAGTACATTAAACATTTTTTATATTTACTTTTAATAATATTTATAAAATAATACTCCCAATAACTAATATGATAAAAATATGTAGTCTATTATTTTTGTTCCGACAATTATTGCAAACGTTCTGGTATACCAAAACTGTTGACTTAGTACTCTAAGTTGACGCCAACTCTAAAATAAAAATTAGTTTTTTTCGATTTCGTTCATTCAAATCATATTAAGTAATGTATTAAAAATTCAGATTAAAAAACACTGTTTAATTTGCGGGATTGATTATGTAATCTAGTAAAACACAAATCTGGTTTTATTTAATGTGTTTTTAAATTACTATAAGATAATTAAATAATGACGAAATAAATTAATTTTAAACTGATGAAAAAGAATACATTTATTTAGTAGTGGTTAGTAGGCAAAGGGTTAAGGTAAGTAATTATAATTTTAGAAAATCGTTAAGGAAAAAACAATTGTGTAGTGAATATATTTTAAAAAACTTAACATATTTGTATTACCATATAAAAACGTTACCTCCATAATGCGGGTGTACAAAAATTAGTATTATTTTTATTATTATTATTATTATTATTATTATTATTATTATTATTATTATTATTATTATTATTATTATTATTATTATTATTATTATTATTATTATTATTATTATTATTATTATTATTATTATTATTATTATTATTATTATTATTATTATTATTATTATTATTATTATTATTATTATTATTATTATTATTATTATTATTATTATTATTATTATACAGACAGAATTGTAAACTGAAATGACGGTCAGATCTTATTTGATTAGGGTGTGATTTTTTTCTTATTGCCACCTACACCTATTTTTTCCGTATTGTTATTCTTACAAATAAATGAATATCTCAGCGTTATAGCCTCAAAATTCCATGTATTTGGGCTGATTCCCTTTCTTATTTGTCAGAGTTGTCTGTTACATACCTACTCATCAAGCTACAGGTGTTCAAAATAACAGCCTTTGGCCTTTTCAGGTAAAGTATGCTTGATTCCCAACGATTGTAATTCTCCTGATCGAGAATGCGGAACTTCACTTATTGATCTAATGACTGTGGGCTCTCTGATGATCCTATTTAGACGCCAAATCTCCTAAATTTGCTCCACTAGAGCTCTATATTTCGAGATCTTTTCGATATAACAACTATTCATGATTGATGCCAGTGGGATTGTTACACCGATGACCGATGTAACTTTATGTTCAAGAACGATGTCCTTCAGTCTCAGTAAATAATTAGTGGTGTTTGAACCATGTAAAAGAGGCAGAAAAATGCATTATTTCGTTCAAAATGGATGCAATGAACCTCCCATGGAGTTCAATTCAGGCCATCTGGTCATATTCTTTTTCGTCACTGGGTACGTCTATCGTAAATTCTAGGATCGGTTGTTCAATGATAAGTGAGTGTAGTTCATATCATTTTCTACTAGTTCCCTATGAAGCAGAGAGATATACGTCTATCAAGAAAATTTATTCCGAGGGTTCACCCATTGATTTGTATGAGGTTGCAAAAAAATTATATGCGAGGGTTACAAACCTCGCTTATGTTTCTGGACAAATCGAAGCGTTCAATACTATCCTTTGGATGGTGTCAGTTAAAATGAATAAATGTTACGGTTGTTAATTTATTTAGCCCCTCTAGTTCAGTTCGTTTTCACATAATGATTCTGAAACTGTAACACACATGGGATAACAAATATATTAACATATCCGAATCGGACTTTATTCTCCTCACTTAACCCGACTTCATGATGGTTGTAACTAGTTGCCAATTTCTACGAGTTATCTAGGTCTCTCGATTTGTTTTTATTAAATACCTTTGGCTTTCTCGTCACTTATACCTACATCTTGGGTGAAACCCAGATATTTGTTTGATAGGTTGCACCATTTTGCATAACTTTGCACATTAAACCCATCTACTTGTATCAAATTTCTTTCTTCATGGTAATAATCCTCTATTTATCGAGACAAAATTCCATAAATATGCCACTTCTGAATATCTTAGTGATTATTACATGATGTTTGTGATCCTTATGCGTTCAAGAGATTAGTTTTATGTCAACTAAATACGAAGGATGACTAAAATTACAGCGGCCTAAAGGAAAGTGTCAGTTACCTGTCATAAGGGGGTTCAACCTGTCAGGAATTACCTGTCAGAAAAGAGATTCAATGGCACACAGAACCACAGAGCGCTCAGGAAATCTCAATAAAATCTCCTGAGTTATCAGTATCTCGCCGATATTTTCGTAAAAAGTTTTATTGGGTGTGGAAAGAAGAGAATGATGCACAATATATTATTTATTCAGGAATTTCGCCATAGTAGGGTCGAATTTATGAAACGCTAATATCTTCAACTATGAATGCGGAACTGATTAGAAGGCCTTTTTATAGTCTATATATGCTATGTTCAGAACACCTTTCGATATTTTTTCAGCTTTACAAATGGCACTGACAATTATTAGCTGCTCCTTACTTCTCCGACTTCCTTGATGACAACTTTTCTGTACCTTTTCCATAACTTTGTATTGATCAAGTTGCTCTGCCATCTTAGTCATCAGGATATATGTTACAATCTTTTAAATGGTGTTATGGTTGCATTTAAGAGGTTATTGAGGCAAGTAATACGTTCAGTAGCAGAAGCAGTCTTTGGAATAAGATAAATCATTTCTTGGGTGAAAACTCAAGGCATTTTATTTGCATCCTGAACCATCTCTGTGTAAAACGGAACAAAATTGAATTGAACCACTTGGAAGCGTTTGCCATATTATGTCGATCCCCGGCGCTTTCCAGTTCCTGATTTGTGTATTAGCTTTTGTAAAATCATCGGGTGTTATGATATTTCTGTTTAACCGATGTTTCTCCTCACACATTTATTCTGTCACAACTTTTACAAAACGTGGTTTACTCATCAATCTCAAAATTATAGTTATTTTTTTATAGCTATTTTAGCTATCGGTGTAACAAACTTCTCAACCTGATTGCTCTGGTTCTGCATATTTTACCCACTTGCGAATATATTTCGACTTATTCTGTAGAGGGACAGTTTGAAGTGGTGTATACGTATTACTGTTTTATATATTTAGTTTTTTAATAGTAGAGTAAAATAAGACATCTCTCACATCAGTGAACGGTCGCATCACATGTATGCGGGAACACATTTCCTCAACTATCAGCATTTATAGAATTGTCAGTGTGAGTAATTGCTGCATAACTAAATTTGTAAAACTAAATTTATGTTGCTGAAGGTATCTTTCCATTACGACCCATGCTCTGAAAAGTAGTAGATGAGGTATGTGCATCATATCGATTGGATAAGGAAGAAGAATTCTTCTTCTACTCGTTTCAAAATGTCTGATTGAAATTGCTCTTGACATTAGTTAATTCATAAAATATACTAGTAATATACTAGAGATTCAGTAATTTTCCAGTCTCTTCTTCGTTTTGACCAAAAGGAGATAAATATTGTTTTCGTTAAAATATAACCAGATATGAAAAATAGATTATTTTATAATGATACTCTGTTACAAAGGTTGTCAAGCCCGATTACAAAACCGCAGTTGGTCCTGTCCATAATTAAGTGACCCTTTTTATCTTCAAATCTTTATTCAGGAATATAGATAATACGTTTTAATACATAAAATTACCATTTTATTAATAGTATTTTTTATTAAAAAAAAAATTATTCCATTGCTGTAATTTAATTTACTAGACTCTGAAGAAACACGGTAATATTGTACATTGCGAAAATAGCATTATTTTTTCTGTTTAAAAAAACATCGAATCTAATTTAAGTTAATATCATGTTATTCCTTCCTCATCTTTTGCTTGTTGGAAAGATTAAGTGTTAATCCAGTAATCCAACCGTGGCATAATAAACTTACTCTATTAGGACGCTACGTCCTGTGCGGTGTATGAACCTTTTCTAATTATAACCTTAAAACAATATTCCCGGTATTAAAAAATAAACGTACATACTAAAAATATATACAACTTTCATTATACACAACAGTATGTAATTACATTGTGCTTGTAATGTATACAACTTATTTTGGGTATATAAATACACATATATATTTATATATACCCACACTGTTCAATTCAATCAACAGGTTGATTGAACAAGTTGAAGCTAACCATGGCACAAAAAATTCATTCGCTAAACCTACATTTTAAATTGCTGTAATTATATTTAGTGAATCTAAGTAGTCTTAGCTAGCAAGGTCTTCAAAAGTACAATACAGTCGTTCTAATTATACGTACTAGTTCAGTGTAGGTCTTAATTGAGGTAGCCAACTGAAAATTGGTTTAGTTTATCAGAATAAAATAATTTTTGCAGCCCTTGATTGACACTATTTTAAAGAGAAAAAACTTTTGATAAATACTCTGAGTATGCCGTTACTCACATAAACCTTCTCTAGTCTCGTTAGTCAAGTCCTTAATTCTGTAGTTATCAGATCCATCCTAAAGTGTTACGAGTTATTGTTAAAAATCATACGAATATTTCCTGTAAATCATAAAACTATCGTAATTATTCATTTATATGCAATGTCAGAAAAATTAATTATCAATTAGGTGTGATTTTTAAAATTAACTATTTCATTATGTTTAGTGATATAATAAACACAATACTATACTAGTTGCCGTTATCTCAGCTATACTATATCTCAGCCGAAGGGTTTCAAGAGGTCATAATCGTTTATCGAATAACATCAAAAAAATTTACTTATTTTATTTTATTATCCAATATTTTTTTCGGTTAATCCATGGTAGTAAATTTCATTAGAAAAGTTTTTTCTTAAAAAGTTAAAGAAATCTAATGAAAATGAATTACCTTCTTTTAACTATCTTTTATTTTCTTCGATTTATAGCATGTGAAAAGCTGAAGTAAATTAAAAAAATTGTGTATATATACCTAACAGAATCTCTTATTATTTACCTCCTCTAGTTTGGGTTTTTCGACCCACGTTGTATATTCTACTTGTCGGTTCTTTTTTAAGCATCATTTATTGAGGAAGATATGTTTATTTTTACGATTTGCTTTCTTCGTACAGAGAAATTCATAGATTAATGATATATATTATGATCTCTTGGTTTAATTCGGAACCACACTTTGAGCGTTATTTCCAAGTTATTTTGGTAGACCATAGTAAACTTTCGTGATAGCAAGCAAGGGAGAAAGTAAATAGGCCGGTTGGCTCGTCAATAAATAATTTTGCTCAGCTGTTTGTATTTTGAAATCGAGATTACTGAGGTATATCTTGTATCAATTTATTTTTTTAATTTTATCTTCTCCGGGACGCTAACAATCCTCAAAAATCACTACCATTTGTTTTAGATTTTTACGATTGTAGATGAAATTAAAGACTATTAATTCTGCTCTACAAAAGATGGCAATCGATGAATATAGAACTGACATCAGTTTATAACTTTTAACAATTCTTTCTTGTGATACTAGCTGTGATCGAAAAAATTAAGGAAGAATTTTTAAAAGAGGTCATCTGTCATTCGTGCATGAACATTCTTTTGAAGCTATATTATGAATGTTTGTTGGCGAGACAAAATTATTGTTATAAATTGGTAAGATGTTTAAAACGGATAAAAATCACTTCATACATTATTTTGTAATTGGTTATTAAGTGATATTTTATTTGTATATATAGAAATAAATAAATTTAATAGTTTAAATATCAGTAAATTTAGTGACCTGTAATTCACTAATTATTAAAAAAAAAAAAACAATGTGCTCAAATATTTTTAAACATCAACAAGTTGAAAAAAGTATATACAGTTTTTTACCATTCCAATATTTCTATCTCCCAATATTTTGTAGATTAAATATTTAACAGATCATTCTATCTAAAATCTTTACTTAAATATATTCTTCTGTGATAAAATTGTGAAAGATACACGATATAAAATCAATCTTTATCTTTCTTTTATGTATTACTATTATTTGAAGAAATAACTACAAATTTCAGATTTTTCACTCTTGACATACATTTAATGGATCGATCTCCTCTGTTATTGTGTCTTTTTAGATACGATTTCTTTGTGATGCAAAATTCTTTTGTTCTTATAAATTCTTTTTAACTTTTGCATAACATTAAACTTTGCACATTCTTCAATAAGGTTAAAAACTGTTCCAGTCTTTTTTCGACTTGTTGAAGTTTAAAAATATTTGAACAGGTTTGTTTTTTTAATAATTACTGAAATACATTGCCGGTTAATAAATTTCCTGATATTTAAACTATTAAATTTATGTATATATAAAATATTACTTAATAGCCAATTAGAAAATTATGTATCAAGTGATTTTTATCCGTGTTAACATCTCAATAGTTTACGACAATTCTGTCTCACCAACAAAATTTCATAACATAGAATAAATAAATAAATAAATTGTCACTCAACTCAATAGGAATACCTTAATGCAAACTGTAAGACATATAAATTTCTAAAGTAGAGATACTGGAATTGTTATTATTATAGAACTGGTTTATAAACTGTTCCCCTCCAGTCATATACAAGCAGCCAAGTTGCGACTCTGATTAGTTACCCACCAGATGAAGGCGACTGCCAATTTCAAATTTTTAATTGCTACTTGGCGATTGGGATGCATAGAATAGCTCGGTGGGCTCCATGTGGCTCGCAGGCCGTAGGATGAGTACAGCTACTGTATTATACACTATTACCTATTTTAACTCTAAGAGAAAAAATAATTTTAAAGCTAATTTACTAGTTTTTGACATTTACCAATTTTAAAAGTGACCAATTCTTCAAACGTTACTGGAGGTTATCTTTTAGCAACAACCAAAAATATAGCTGAAATTCAAAATAACTGGAATTAACAAAATATTTTTTTTTACGTTTGGTGTAAATTATTTGATTGTCGTAAACTAATGCACTTAGAGAAATTTAGTTTAGAGAATTTAGTTTTCTGAAAATCTATAAAAATAAAGAAAACTGTAAAGGTTACGTAAAGTAAATTTAAATAACTTGAATTTTGTAAAAAACCGAAGGTAATATGGTGATTGTGAAAGGTAATTTTTAATACGATCATATTTACTTAGAAAAAACTCTTGAAAGAATATTAACTACTCAAATAAATAATAATATATAATAAAAAACAAAAATAAATAACATATATCAAATTTAATAAGAGTCTATATTAATAGTAATCAATAAATATTGGTATTAAATAAAAACCTTTAACATATAATATTATTATAAATTAAGTTTAGTGCATAATAAAAAAAATGGAAAAAGAGTTCGTCAATAAAGGGGAAAATGTAAAAATCCTGTAATTAAACGAACTTTATTTAAATAAGAGTATTTCTACAGTTTTCTGTTAAGTAAAACACGACATTTTAATTTTTTTTTTAAATAGGTGTTGATTAGTGGACACAATTACATTTTACGCACTTTTGTAATCTTCATTGAAAATGTAATAAATTACATAAATGTAATATTACAAAAATGTCGCCGTAACATGGCCAGTGTGATCACAGAATTCGGAGGACACTTATCCCCCTATTAATCGCAGAATCTGAACATCGTTTCCTTACTTACGGTCTTTCTAATTATCGGGTGATATTTAATTATTTAATGGCAGTTATACGTTTATTGCTATTGTTAAGATGGACGGAGTTGGGGATTGCTAACAGGTTTCTTGTAGTTCCGGGTTTCAATGTTATTTTTACTTTGATTATTCCTTGCGAAATTAGCAAGATATGCACCTTTTTCTTTCGGCGCGATTCCCCTTCAGAACCTCAGCTGAAGGCTTTTCGGTGTTAGTGCGTTTTAGTCTAGTAGGAATGCGCCTGACGGTGTAATGCGTGCAATGTTTTGCAAGTTTAATTTTAGTTCTGCTAATATTTGTGGTTGCTCGATATACACATCGCTCTTGAGCAAACCCTTATTTATGTTATGTTTATTTACATAATCGTTCAGATGAAAATAAGCTTCATCTGACATAAATATATGGTGAATTAAGTTTTCATCGTTATCCAAAAGCTGCAACATTTCTCAACAAAAATTAATGCGAGCAACAGGCAGAATTTTTAATTTCTAAACAGTTTGAATTTTTAGGAGTGAAAACTTAAATCATTGTGTATGATTCGACTGATTTATGGTACATTGATATTTAATGTTAATTCACGTTTAATCGCAGAACGTTTTGAATTGCTTATTATGACAGTTTGAACTCAATCAATGTTTTCTAGCATTATAGTAATTTTTGCTGTTCATTTATGTCTTAGATTTAACGTGGACTCAGTGTCCTCAAACATTTACAGACGGTACCACCGCAAAACACGAAATATTGGACCGATTGCTAAGTAACCATCCGACACTTGTGAAGATATGTTTTTATAACACGATTTAAAATGTAGGAAATAGGTGGTCTTATAAAATGATGTAACATAGAAAGCTGCAGACCAGTGTTCCATGTTCACTAAATGACGTTAAATAACTGACAATAAAACATAAAGTTCTGCTCTCTTCTAAACGTCAAATTAGTAACCAAGATATAGAACTTTCCTTTTTCACTGACGTGCCCTATTTCAAAAACATATTTTGCAGTAACAATGAGAAATATTATTTCAATTTTTGCCAATAATATGGTTAAAATTAATTTTTGTGCTATTATTTTAAATAATTTTTTAACCTTACAGAAAGTAAAATACAGTGAGTGCATGTTACAATCTAAATATTTAATTGCAGTGAAATTTAATTTAAACCATGAATGATAAATATTTATAATGAACTGCAAACGTATTCAATAAAAATCTTATACTGATATCCACTTGTTTTCTTGTTTTATGATTTCATTTCCTGCAAGATCAGATTAATAATTTTTCTCGCATATTCTTCAGTGAAATCAGTCTTGAAACCATGAACTTTATTCATTTCATATGGTTCAGGTTGTTTCTTTAAAATTAGAAAATATAAGACCATATGCAAACTCAAAATTCATCAGCTACAGGCTAAAAATGTTTTTGAGGAAACTAATGGTAAAAAATGTTTAGTATCGTTAAATATACACAAAATTAAAATGTGATAAATCATTTCCAAACCAAAATAAATGAATCGTAGATATTCCTTTAAACAAACAATATATTTCTTGTTCTTTCATGGTTTAAATTTCAAGTCTTTACTTATTATTTCTTATTAACTCATTATAAAAGACTTCTTAGGGTATAGATATTTGTAAATACTGAAGGCGTTGACATCGATATGATATAATATTACACTGGATGTATATTCAAGAAGACATTCAAATCTTGGTTTAAGTGCTTACTTGGTTTTGTTTTCTTAGTTTGATTATTTCTTCGTTATTTGCCACAAGAAGACAAAATAACTTAAGTGTAAAATATTGTCCATCAGAAGCGAAGATAATTTAATTAAAGTTAAGTTACGGTGCATTATTATTATTAAAGAAAATACAGAAAAACTGAAATTGAAAGAGCTAATCGTCTCATCAATCGTCATGAACACAAAAATAATTATTTTTTTCTCAGTGACAATGAACAAGTTGGCATGCGATTTCTTAAATAATGTTGAGACTGAATACATTATATTCAGATTAGTAATTTAACTTCAAAATCATTAATTCTATATCCTAAAAATCCACATGCTCTTCTATATGACACAAATTTTCTATCTCAAGCAGCTGTGCTTCATCCGTCGAAATATTTCGACCATACTTGTACGCCAAGCATACAAGTATTTTTCCTTTCTAACAGATCCCACCATCTACCACATTACAATGGTTGTTGGAAAGGATTGAGTATATGTTGTACATAGTTTACTATTTGTTCAATCCACAAATTATTTTTCTACACTTCAACATAGCCGTTTACTGGTTCTACCAGTCTGAAAAGTAGTTCCAAATCTTGATGACACAAAATGTTATATAAACCAAATTAACTGTATTTACAGGATAGGAAAGAGACAATATTTATAACTGTATAAAGCAGTCTAATTTGCCAAACGTCCCTTGTCTAGGATCTAAAACATGCTTTGGATAGTCACTAACGAATTTACAGCTAGATCAATAATCTCAAAAATTGAGTATATGCTGCAATCCATCATTTTACCGCTACACTTGCTTGAGCACTAGTAAAATGCAAAAGGGCTCTAACACTGTTATGTGATAGAAAAAGTTGAGATTAGTTTAACAAATTGTCTGTTAGAATCGAACGGAATTATCTAACTTGACATAACGATTAAATAGTCCCAAAAATTGGTCGGCCATCTTAAGAATAGGCAACATGTCATACCTCACTAACTTAAAAAAATTAAGAGTAAAATGATTTTTCAATACTTTCTTATCCGAGTCATATAAATTGCTGTCGAAAAACAATCTATACTATATTATGATTATACAGCGGAACAAGGTAGAAGAAGACTGTAAAGAGATCACTACTTACTACTGCCAGAGGTAATGAATTCTATAAATCTGTCCTATGAATGATGTGTGAATGGTCTGTTACAAAGGAAACGTCAGTTTAACCTTGTGATAGATAAGCGAAAAATGTTTCATTTAAAAATAAGATAAAGTTTCTCGCTTTTCTAATGTGGACTAAATTAGTTTGTGAATAGACAACTAAATTTTTTTATTATCATGATATTGGTGTTTAAATAAAAAACGTATAAACACTGATGAAACTCTTTTTGTCGTCTCTTTTTTCAAATCTAATGTAATAAATGCAATTAATTAAAAAGAAAGACAAGAAAACTCAGAAAGGTTTAGCCTTAATTATTTTAGTGCATGCTAGAAAAATTCTTAAGTATTTTAAAATAGACTATTTCAGTAATAGACTATTTTCCTTTAAAATTTCTAGAAGAATAACATGAAATCCTGGAAAAAATGTTCAACTTCACTATCGTATTTTACGTGAATTTGGTATTTTATAAATTAAATTTTTTTCCAAAGAATGATTTTTATTTTTTTTTATGCAGGTAAAGTGATGATATCAAAATATTAATTTAACAGTAGCGTAGTTGTAGAATTCGATTTAAACCTGACCCAACGATAATATGATACATTATTTTATATTTACATTTGACGATCGATTACATAAATTAGCACGTTAAAGAAAAAATCTAAGTATAGATATTAAAATATCCACTAATCCTGGCAAAGTTGGCACAATACAAAATTGCTGAATTTTGTTTGTAGTGTGACTTTCTAACAAATATTCTTTACGAAATAACTTCAACGAAACAAAATTTAATAAAATATTTATTAAAATATAAGAAGTGTGCTTAAAAGTTTGGAAACAACTTTTAACATTCAAAGTTATTTCCGTAGAAGCATCTCGGAATATCATCCGTACATGCGTATTCGTAACAAAAGGAAAATAAAATTAAGAATAGATTAACATTCTGAAAAAGAGGCGAAATTATATTCCAGTAGCTCTTATGTTAACGCATAAAACCGCTGAAACCAACGTTAATAATGGTTTAAAACATTAAGTATAATTTTTTCATTAATTAAAAGTAAAAATAAGTAAATAGATTTTTAATTTCACACAACCCTCTTGTTAAGTGAATTCTAAGTCTGAAGAATGAATTTGTCATTCTTTCTATGAAATATTAGAAGTAATGAATAGCAGAAATAATAATTACGTCATTAAATTTAACTCCCGCAGTTATCCAAAAACGCATGTAATTTTTCATCGTAGCTTAAAAAATTATACTATTTAAACTCAATAAGGTTTTCAGTTGATTATATCTTATAAATATTTTTCGTAAAAGAATTTTATTATTTCTACTGGTGTCTAGTAGAATTAAATATATTAATAAAAATTTTATATATATATATATAAAATAACTAGCCGCCGGCGAGCAGCCCTTCTGGGAGGGAATGAATTATATTTTTATGGTAAAAGTCGACTGGGCCGGCTTCGCCGTCCCAGCAATAGTAATTTTGTGGAGAAAATTATTTACATATTGAAAGAAAAATTTAAACCACAGTTTCTGTAAGATTTTTTTATTGATTCGTTAGCGATGAATATATAATAAAATTAATTAAAACTTTTTTTGATTTACATGCATGTTACCAACGACACGTGAATGTTGGATAAGGTCGCCAAAAAATAAAAAATAAAGTAAAATACAATATAGTGATCAAGTGACTCTGGAGGCGTCTCAAGAGTTTGTAAAATGACCTTTTATTTCCTTCAGTCCTTCAGATTCGTTTGCGTATCGAAGAGCTTGACAGTAATCGCAAACATTGTCTATTAATCCAACGTTTACTTTCGGGTCATCCTTATAGTTGTACCTGTAATCGTAATTAAATGCACCATTAAAAAGGTTTTTACTAATTTTTTTGACAAGATATGCGAATCCGATCTTCTACCATCCTCTTCTCCTGTTCTTCTGAAGTTTCTTGATCTAAACATCGTCTTTTAGCAGCTGTTCTGCTTCTACGATAACCAGTTGAACTTCTTCTTGGAATTCAAAGAAAACTGTAAAAATTCATTATTTTGCCGTTTAACTTTAAAGACGATCATACTTGTGCCGTAATAGAGGAACTTAATTCGTAACTCATTATAATGAGGAAAGGTGGTATCCAAAATATTTGATAAAGAAGATTGTTTTGACAGGATCGACCATTTTATATCATTTCTAACAAACTGTTTAATATAACGCGTTATACAAGATCGCGGGAAATTTTTTGATAAATTTTATACAATTTATACATGTATTTAAAAATTTAGTTTAATTTTTAATTATTGATAAATTTAAGCAACCTTGACTTATACAGCCAATTTAATAAATTCTAACAATGTTTTAGATAGGTGTCTTTATAAAAGGGACATAAAAAAACAAGATTTCTTAGCTTTCCTAATGTTTAAATCTTTAAACCATAATCATTCTTTTTAAAAAATGTTGGTGCGTGGGTTTGTTTGTTAGGCGTATGTGCTCACATTTTTATTTTAGCTGCTATTGGCACAGAGCGGACAAATAATATTGCGCCTGGCGGTTGCCACGGCTTCGCCCGCTGCACATGGCTCCCGCTAGCAGTCTTTGTCAATTAATTTACAGATTATTTAATTTAATTTCTAAGCTTAAATTATATTAATTTATTTTTTTAGCGATGCATGTTATAAAATTAAGTAATACTTATTTCGATTTATATATATCTCGTAGCCCTGAATATTGACCCTTTAAAATTTCGATTTTGTATGTTAAGTAATGTGACCGCTAGCCAATAGAAAATATATAGGAGATAATTTTCAATATATATAGCGACGTTGCTATACATATAGATGTTGGCAAATGTTGAAAAAAGGGGCATTTTTTTACCTTTTTTTGGTTGCAACTTTTGAATTTTTGTTTTAAAACGATCCTGAAGGTGTGGATATGAGCCCTGTAACGTTTGGTTAATGTACTCGTATGTTTAGTATTGTGGCCGCAAAATAGTTACAGACAGAATTGTTTTATTTTTATTTACATAGATTAATTTACACCATTATGTATAACATTTTTCTTACCTAAAATATCAATAATGAAAATGTCCAGAAATCAAAATTTGTCAATTTTTCTGTTACTACATTTTATGAAAGCATCATGCTCAGACATACGACCAAATCAATTACAGATTTAAAGGCTTATATCGTGGAAAATTATTACTAATATTCCCACAGTTGAAATCACTTATATTGGAAAATCAAGTTTACTTACAATTATCAATCAAATATTTACAGCTTTTCTTTTCTTGACTCATTTTCCATGCTAGCCTATGAACAACAAATAATTAATAAAAATATAATCATTAATTAAAATTTTCCTCCTAATTTCATGCCACTCAAACTTATTAACAGTGTGTAATACCAGTTGTCGGGTTAGGGATAAATATAATAACATATATGAGTATAATTCCATTATATTTTGATAATATTATTATAATCTATCTGTAATATAAATAAATATATATCTTTATTTTTTATTTGACGTTTAAGAGTTATTATTTATAGCTAAACAACAGTTATACTCGTAATTTAACTATCGATCTTTTCTACCGGTAATTATTCTGTTGTTTTTTTTTTTTGTATTCCGTAGGGGGAGGAAAAAGCTTTCCAGCCATCAACAGGCCCGCTCTGATGGCAGTGCGGGGCTCTCACCCGCTAAAAAACCTCTCCCACTACTTACGCAAGGGTCCACCCTCCTCTCCTACAGACATCAGCTCGTCTTCGGTTTTACTGAATAACACCAAAGCCAGGTCATCTGCAAACGCCACTGATGTGACCCTCTCTAGATACTCCTACCGTAATACTCCACCGAATTCTATATTCCACAAAGTGAACCCAATACTGATACTGAGGGACACCCCTCTCGACAGAGAACTCTTTTTCTATCTCTTATGAATTTCCGATCACGTACGTGTCTCTGAAATACTCTTGTGTGACTTTCCTTTGGTATGGCAGAATTTATCTGTCCTAACCGTAATTTTCATCATGGTAGCCATTAATAGCACCTCCAACACATAACTTCACCCTGACAACTACGTTCCCTTCACGTTGTCGACATTCACTTCTCTTATAGCCTTTGCTGTTGCACCGGAAGCAAAGCTTAGAACGGTCCCGAACCCAATACATTGCTGCAACATGTTCACTTTCTCCACCGGACCTTCTCTTCACCGGATCTTCAGGAACCGTTCCTTCTCTGCTCAACTACATCACATTTCAGCAGACGCTTCAACAAGGCTCCCGGCCTCCCAGTAGCTGACACATAAGGCGCTTCCACTCCCATCATGTCGGCGAACTTCTGTATGCACCTAAAGCACTTAGCTATCGTGTCATCAACATCTCCGGAGTCCACGACGATCATCTTGGTCGTACCTCCTACATCGATCCCCTCATCACAGAAAACACTGCTAGCTACATGACTGTAGATCAAAAGTTGACCACTGCTAATTTTGTTCTTGTCGGCTAGGTTTCTGGCATTCGGGGCCAATCTGTGAGTCCTGTCCTTCGATCCCTGGACAGAAACATGCAGGTCAAGGAACCGTACCATATCTCGACCACCTTTATCAGGAAAGGGGCCATCTAACAGACATACCATCTTAAAAACATTCTCAGCGCAATGTGTAGTGATCAGTATAGGGATCTCCTCATTAGTGACGCCCCTCATCCAATTTTTTCTTCAGCTTTTCTGCCCCTACCCGTCTGGGAGTCTGAATAGCCACATTAACACTTGTCATAGGTCTAGCAACATATACACTGCAAACCGTCTTATGCACCATGCTCAACGTGTCTACTTTATATTTTGCCACCTCAGTCACCAATTTGGTCATATACTGTTGAAGCCGTTTTAAATCCCTCTTGGTATTTTTATCTACGGCGTTGTGAAATCTATCGCTTATGCTTTCCAGCGCTTCTAAAACAGCTACCAATGCATTTCTTTGCTCCTTCCCTTCACCGCTCAAATTTCCCTTCTTCTTCACGCCTTCACCTACAGACTCAACGGCTGCCACTTCAGTCACCATCTCGTACCTAGTTCCAGCTGAAGGCTACTCCTCCATGAAGGCTAACGAGCTCTGGCTGTCCGTCCTACTCTTCTTCTCAACCCTCCCAGACGAGGGGGAAGACCACAGCTTCCGCTTTCCGCAAAAACTTACGAAAATTCGTCCAACAACATGAAAAATTTCAGTCAAACACATAAACAAACAACAGCTGGGCTAACGTAGCCAAACAATATGGATGCCAAATTAAGCTTTTCTAAAATAACGTAAAATGTAAAACTACAAAAGTAAACAGGAAACTCCCAAAAACGAAAATAACTAAACAACGAAACGAACAAATCAATAACAATAATAACGGAATACGTAGAATTGAACAGCAAGTACAGAACGTCACAAAAATACGACCTTCAGGCGGAATAGCTCTACAATCATTATCATTATTCTGTTGTTGGGTTCTCATTAACAAAATAATCTAATCTGATGATCTAGAGAATAACAGTACAGTTTCACTTATTCATTACGAAAACAACAAATGCAGCTGCTTCTGAATCCCACAAGCAAGAAAATTACGTTAAAGTTATCGAAAAATTTCTAGAATATTATAGGAATCACTAAAAAAGATTTTATTTAGTTCAGTGTCTGATATCAACAAAATTTAAATGAAAATTAGTTAATTTTTTGAATATAAATTATTCTCTAAGTATAAAGAGTTTGTTTAGTCGAAAGACTTATGAAAGCTTTAAAGCTTAATTAAATTACTACCTAAAATTATTAATTTAATAGCGTAAATTTGCAAGTAGTATGTGTATAATGAAAATATTAAATTTCAAATTATAGGAAGGAACCGCTGTTAAGGATAAGGTCGGTTTTACATCAGACATCCGAGATAACTATAATTTTATCACGTGATCAATTTTAGTTTAGTGTGAATATGTGGAGTTCCTGCACGTACTGGGTAGGTACTCCGTCATTTCTCGCTCAATACCTTTATGGTATCCCAACAATGAAGAGAATTGTTATTCAGTTTCCGTTAAGGTTTAGTAAGCGAGAAAATGAACGGGAAACAAGGGAGGTAAAAGAGACGAACGCTTAAAGATGAAGAGAATGAAAAACAGTTTAAAGCAATAGACGGTTATTACATTTAATGCATATTCCCTAAATCTCATCTTCGGTAACGGTCCACTTTCATATTTATTAACTTGTTTGTATGCTAAACGTATGATTCACGTTCCAGTGAATTTTCATTTATTGTTCTGAATATTACTTCTAATTTAATCTTGCTTAGCAACAGGTGGAATATTTACTTATTGCAATTTCAGTTTGCGGAAGAGAGAGGAAAGAGAACGGCATAGAGTGTTTTCAATCATTCTGTTTCATTTTTAACATAGTTTATTCTGGTGAAATTCAAAAATATTTTATAATTTTAATTTACTCTCTATTCAATATTTTCACCTAAACTCAATATTACTTCTGCATCGTACAGAAGATAGCTAGGTAGTTCGGTCCGATGATTGATTGTATTGCTTCCTTTGCAAAAGTAATTTTATTAGCTGAAACGTTTCACCTCTTTTATAATATGCATTTTATTCTGTAAATATTAAAAAATAACGGTTAATATTTATCATTTTTATTAAATTTATTGTCCCAAAAAAATCAGTGCATTCAGTCTTCTCATTTCATTTACTTATTTTTTTTTAGACTGAAGTTGAAATTAAACTAGTAATAGTAAAGTTAAGATAAGAAAGGAGTGGCAGTATTCAAATATTTCTACTCTCACCACTCAATAAAAGCTGTATACATTTTAAGGCTCTCACTTATAGCGATTTGAAAATTCTTCTTGAGCGTCAAGTTCATTTATCGAACATTTTTATGTAAGATATATAAAAACGTCTGCAACTTACTACGTAATAATATTTTTTGAAAGTTTCATATATTTCTTCTCTTGAGTATGTTATATTAATTATCCGGGTCAAATATATCATGAATATCATTCCATGAGTATATATATAAGATTAACACATGAGGTTAAGCGAAATATAAGATGCTATCTACATGCGTCTGTTTAGTAATCTAATTAATATCATAAATTATTTTACATTTCGCAGCTTTAGTTTATAAACGAACTTTAGTGTGATTTACATTTTTCTGACTGACGGGTTTGTTTAGCGGTATTAGTTTGTTAACCACTACTTCTATTTTAGTAAAATCCTACTTCCCTGGTGAAACTTGTTAATTTCATTAATTCTAATTTATTGTAAAATGGATATTCTACACATTTTTTTGTTGTTGTAGAAATGAGTGATTTCTATTTAAATCTGTTTCTGTTTCTTTTCCAAAATTTTATGGAATACAGTACATATTCTGACCTTTCCATCGATATTATAGGTTACTAATAAATCTGATCAATAATAACAAAAAATATACGAAGGAGAAAGTGTTGGAAACTTCCTTTACAATAGGAAGTTTTTCTGAACGAAATTTAAAAACTCTTTTGATGAAAAATTCTTCGAATTATAATCCTTATTTTTATAAAATTTGGAATAAAATTTAGACCATTAGATCTGGGAAAAAATTTAAAACTCCTTTTCAGAGCTCCGTTTTTTAAGAAATTTGAGTTGGAAGAACTTTTGAGTTCTTCCACTTCAAATTACAACTGAATTGCATCTAGTTTATATTTTTGTCTACACACACATACACATACATACATAAATTAATTAAAAATATTTATCATTTCATTTAAATGTAATATTTCTTTCGTTTATTTAATCGAAATGTTTATAACTAAAGCGCGCGTGTACGGTATTTATACCATATTATACCCGCGCACGCGGGTGTGGCGGTACTAGTGGTGACAGTCGGCACTAAATAAACTAATGTAATTTCACGACTAATATAGAACAAGTTTCACTTGTACGGTCAATAGGCTGGTGAAGCTTCGAGGTTTAACGCACCAGTACAGAGTCAACCGGGCGAGTGAGTTCAAGACCCAACTAGACCGAGTTACTTTTCATACTTTAAGTATTATTCATTTTAGTGAGGATGCGATTTTGTAAAAAATATATATTTTTTTCAATATTGTTATTTTTAATTGTTAACAAATGTACGTAAGAAAAATATCATCTTAAGTAGGCGAAATTTCACCTAGGGCAAGGTCACCAACAGTGACCTTGCCCTACAGCCTCACCCACTTGACCTTTAAGGCTGAAATTTTAATGGCGTCAATGCCCCATATATAGAAGTAATATGAGTAAGTTTCGTCAAAATTGGGGTTCTGCAGTTCTGGAGATACATGGTGATTTAGAGGCCAACACCGAACACACGTACATATGAACATTAACAGCCGGAAAATTTCCATCCGGTTTTTTTCAGGTTCCTTAGGTGTAAAATCGTCAAGATCCGTGAAAACCGTACATATCCAAATTGGACCGAATACATTACTTTCCTTTCTAGAACTACAGCACTATCTAGACCGGAAAGTAAAAACATACAGAAAAAGTTAATATATTTTTTTATCATAAATACAGAAATAAAAACTTAAACAAAAACACTGTATTTTTATTTGGACACAAATGAACTAAGAAATACAGAAATAATTGGTATTATTCTTTCATAAATCTAAACGAAAATTAATTTTATCAGGATAATGTTAACAAAAGGAACACACTTTTTTTTTACATTCTTCCATTATGTTGTTAAGTAACTTGAGAAGGTGATTAAACTTGTAAATTAAGGCTTTGTTGGAATTGAGATCATATGAGAAGAAAATCCATTTAGTGAGGTAGCTTCTTTTAACCATCCAATTTGTTCGCCACACAAGCTGTGTAGGATAAAATTTCCACTAGTTAGATTAAAATAGAAGCTACTGAATAGAAAAAGAAGTGGTTGTCCTAAATTAAATAACTTAATACAAACTAAACTACGATCATATGTCTAATCCCCCAGAGATAAAAATTACAAACATCAGGTGTACATTACGCAAATGATGAAAAATTATTTTTAAAGTAATTTTATGAGAAAGTATTTTTATTATGTTCTTCTATTGAAACGAAATATTACTTTATTTTCTAATTAAATTATAAATTTAAAATCATAATTCTAAATGATAGATCATTTTACTAACTCAAGAGAAAGATTACGTAGTATTAATCAGTTGCGTGATTATTTTTTTTATTTTATCTATAGACAATTATCTGATTCCCTTACCTCTTACTCACAGTTAATTACAAATATTACTAAAAGATTTAAAATACCTATTATACGAAGTGATTATCACACGGTAAACCATAAATTACTACGTACAACTTCGGCTAGGTTCTATCTGCCAATATTATTAGGAATTATGTTAATATTAATTATAAGGATCAAACGATAATTTTATTTCCATCCTTCATAATACACAGTATGAGTTTTTTATTTATAACAAAATAATAGCAAAGCAGGAAAGATTAATGCAGCTTGAAAGAAACTAGAAAAATAATAACGAATATTTCATTAGCCGAATTCGGTATACTGGAAGTTACAAATTGTTTGTTAAATTACAAAGGATTGGGCAAGAAAGGAGAAGACTAGTTAAACAAAAGGGTGATTTCAAGAAGCAAAGCTGTTTCTTATTAAATGGAGATCAACAAAATAAAATGAAATTTTTAAAAATATATTCTTGATTAATAGAGTATTACAGTAACGACAAATTTAAGAGGAACCGGTGAGGCAAGAGATTTGTTTAGAGTCTTGTTGAGATTAGCTTGAGTGGTAGGCTAAATATAAAAAGCTTTAATTAAATTGATAACAAAAGAGTGTGCAGAGAATAAAAATTGAATGAAAAACAAAAATTGAAACACATTTATTGGGGATGTGTGAAGTAGTAAATATGTAACAGATTAGAAGAGAAGAAAATAGAGTATTAGAATACCATTCGACCAGTGAAAAAACCGATAGCTCTAATAATTAAGAGAAATTAATATTTTAATATAAAAATTTTAGATGTATTTTCTTACAACCTTACATTAAAAATATTAATTCTGTTCTTTTCATGTCAATTTCATTTCTGAAAGGGATTTTTAATTATTTTGATGGCTTTCCTTCACAGCCATCCTCAACCACATCTGAAACTCACTGCAAAGTGTGAGATCCAGTTACATTTGCAAAAAGATAACTAAGTGGCCCTTTTGAAATGCATTGAAAACGGAATCCTAACCAAACGAGACCATTAGGTCAACCAGCAGCAGAAACACAGACATAGAACATCAGCGATGAGTTTCGGTGATTGAAATTGGAGAACACTAATGTTGGTTTGGGGGGGGGGGGGTTGGCAAAGTAGTATCAAATGAACTATAATACCATTAACAAAATTATATATTTTGTAGTCGACACAACAAAAAAACTAGTCAAAAGTAAAAGATATCAAGAAGAAGAATGTCACAACCATCTGAGGCTAGCGGGATGCCTGGAACAAGTCTAAATCAATAAGGACCACCAAAATACATGCCACTGCACAAAATGTTAGCAGACCATGCAGCTGTCCTTTCACTTATAGCCAAATAATATGAAAAAATAAAGTAATAGGAAAAATGATATAATTTATTATAATATGAAAATATAAAATGAAATTAAAAAAATATATATGAAATAATATAAAAATAAAAAAATAGTAAAATCAAAGATGAAAATACAAAAGGTCTAAACCATCCAACAATTTCAGATATATGATTGCAAACTTAATTTAGCAAAGGAGACAGCACAATGACAGTCATAATAAAATTCATAAACAAAGAGAAAAATTCAGTACATGCGGGCTCATTGACAGTTTTAAAGATTATTCAACTAACTTCATCAGTTCACGCAATCCTATTTTTGAAAGAGGACAATCTCTTGATTGTCATCAAGAGGTTGTCCTCTTGACAGTCTCAAGAGACATTGCAATACGATGATAAACATCACCATTGCTAGCGTATCTTTCCACAAAGGGAATTATGATCTCATGCGAAGGTGTTAAATATTCTTACAAATCTATAAGTAATTGTGTTATTGTTTATATGGAATGACCACTCACTTGTGTTAGTTAGTTGCACGCTTGCTTGCAACATCGGAGGTCAGAGATTAAATTCTCATGTAATCAGGAAAATTTAACGAATTAACGCAACATATTCGAGAATGATTTTCTTAATGTCGTAATTAATATCGTACTTAATAATAACAAAGAATCAATCCCTAATTTAATATTTTAAAAACTTTCAATTATTGGAGAAAAATTTAACGTTATTTCATTTTAAGTTACTGATTCTAATTATTTGAAACAGCAAACGTCTAGCACGTAACAGTGTTTCGATATGACAACTGTTATTTTTATGTGTATTAATTTTTATTGGTAGCAAAAATTCAATTACAATTAAAGGAATAAAATTACATTAAGTCAAAATCATATTATTTTCATTGATTGAGAAATAAATTATTTATAAATTTACGAATTATGAAATACTAATTTTGAAAATTAAATTGGAAAAACTGGATATTTGGCTCATTTACATTTCTTCCATTCAGTTGATTATTTCTTTCTTCGGTAAGCTCTCTACCATTAATTTTCAGATTGATGGGAAATTAACCACGTTAACATTTATCAAGGCTGAATCCAGTCTTCCTTGATGTCTTTCCTCCATTTTTGAAATATTTTCCTGAAGTCTTTTTCACTTTTTTCTACTGCCAAATGAAATAGAGAGAAATGATAGTAAGAAAAGTAACTGTGACATTTGGAACCCATGATTCCTGACTTTCGAAACCAGAATTTGTTGTAACTTTTGTTGAGAAATTGCAGCGATACATCTTTCTCATTTCACTCTGCAATTCGGGAATGGTGTGAGGATGAGTTTTGTGAGCAGCATCCTTAAGATATCTCTACAAGAAAAATTCAAAAGGGAATAGATCAGGATCCCAAACGGGTCACAACCTCTTCGAAGTCACTTTGTCCATCAAAACACTTACCCAAGAAAGTTGTTTGTATGAGCCGTAGCATCGTCCAGCAGAAACCACGTGTACTCTAGTTGGTCTGCAGGTACAGTGCTTGCAAATTTGTTGCACCATCTATATGTGGCTCCCACTGTTCACTGTGGCGTGGAAGAATGTCATGAAGATGCGCTTACGTGATATTGCACACCAAACACCTACTTTTTACCCTTAGAGAGGAGACTTTTGCAGCTGATATGAATTTTCCGTACACCAAACGCGTAAATTCTGTGCATTCACATATCGATCAAGGTGGACCATGCCTCGTCAGACCAAAAGCAGTTATCGTGTTCTTCGGCATCCCGCGTTACAAACAACATGAATCGCTGACAGAAAGCGACACGTTTTACAATGTCTGCAGGTAACAATCCGTGAACAACACAAATTCTGTATGTATGCATCTTTAAACACATGCGCAATGCCGTGTGGACACTACTTACGGAGAGACCAGTCTGGTTAGGTAGACGTCGCACAGACTTTTTGGAACTAACAGATTATACAGCTTGCATGTCGACAACTTTTTTAGTGTTAGCACTTTCGGTCAACCACTTCTGGCTGCATCTGCAAAATTCCCTGTCTATTGGAACTTGTCGTACAGCCGCTTGATAGAGGACTTATTTGGGGCATCCATACCATAATTTTTCTGTAATTACCATTAATTCACACCAAAGGCATTCTGGGTTGGGTATAACTGGCCCAGACTATTTATTGGGAGTCAGTGAATATTATCTGATGCATTGCGTAACCCATTTTCCTTAATTAAACATGTAACAAAAGAAGGAATATTTTTGTATATGGTTGCGTCACTTTTTGAACACTTTTATTATGTAACAAACATACTACCCAACACAGAAATAAATTGAAATTTCTTATGTTCTTTGTCAGTTAGATTAACATTTTGTACATCAGCTTGAGGATTCCAGCCTTGAAAGTGGGATGCTTGAAGTACAGCCTCTTGTATAAAACAACTGAGATCTGAAATAACATTATTGAGTTTCTTCCACAGGGTTTAATTAACTGGCACCATCAGGAATAGTGAAAGGGGAAGAAATGTTTTATTCTATAGTTTGTTATTTGAGTTACAACAGCCCAACTTCCAGAGTTGGAGGTGTAGAAATCTTTAATATCACAATATGCTAAGAGCTACAGATAAATATATGCTACATAGCAGAAGGCTTATTTGGATAATTTATTTTACATGTCTTCTTTTTGGAAATCCCAAAACTTGAGTAAGGTAAACGTAGACTTCTAAATTACTTGTTGACTATGGTCTAATCTTAGGAATTGCAAAAGCATTTCTTTTTCTCCTACATTTAACCCATTTGAATAAATTAACGAGATGTACTAAAAATGTAGAGCCTATTGACATTAGCGGAGGCACAAACACACGATCTTTTATAAAACCCCAAAGGAAAACAAATTGCATCGGGGGTCAGATCAAGTGAGCTTGGATACCACCCCAAACCGATCCAGTGGTTGGGGAAAACGTCATTCAACCATTCCTGTACAGAGTTACAGTTATGTATGTTAAATCTCATCACAAAAACACAATAGTGTCAAAAACACAATTCAGTCAAATTCATGCTGCAATATTGTGAAATGCAATATTTTGATATGTTGGTTTTTTTTTACTGTAATTTATTTATTTTTATCATTTCGATTTTATCCTAACGTTTAGACATTACAATATAATAAATATCAGCAGATGAGTATCGAAAGTCAATGCTTTTTTTTTTTTGAAATATAATACTTCACAAACCACAACGGGAAAGAGTTGAGTTTATAGTAATTCAAAAATTTGTATTTTTGCGGTTTTTTCCCCCAATTCATTTATTAAAAATCTTAGAATTTAAGATTAAATAAGCAAAGAAAATATATTTCAATCGACCAAAAGTTTTTTCAAACTTTGTACTACCTATAAAAATGTGTTATAAAACAATAAAACTAATTATTTAAAAATAACCTACTAAATGTGAGATTATAGAATTATGATAACATGAATAAAATAAAATAATTATAATTGTTTATTTTATTGCAATCAAAACAATCGTTCTCTCTACTGACAACCCCTGTTGTAGATCTAAGTAAAGGTGTCATACGTACGGCTGACATCTCTTATATTCAGTAAATCTGACATCATAATAAGCAATTTTTTTTTTAGATTAATAACTTAAGTTTTCTTTTTTATCTAATTTTTCAATGATTTTCACTAACCTGATTAATCGATGAATTCTGGTTTACTTTCAAATCAGGAAACGTAAAAAGCGAATTTTTAAAATTAAATTTATATGGGAATTGATGGCCATAGAAACTTTTTATGAAAGATTTATTTAAATATGTAAAATTGATTTAACATTTAAAACAACCAAAATTAAACAAAATGAATTTTATCGTTAAACAATATTTTGGTAGATTTATTTTTAACCTGAAACATGACTAATTTCACTAAATAAAAGTATATTTTAAATTAAAAAAAAAAAAAACATTTCCGTCAAGTGCCATAATACGAGGGAGATAGGAGATGATGTTCTATTACAAACATCGCTGTTGTTATCAGGATCAGATAATTTACCAAAAAAAGTCATACTTGCAAAATATCACTCACTATCTGTGATATTTTGCAAGCAGTTTCTTAATTTCCGATTAAATTGATATTTTAAATTCGATATGAATAATTTATATTTTACAATAAGTTAATACATTTGGCATACGCAATCTGCTAATTGTATGTAAATACATATCATTTTAGATCTGAATAATTATCAAATCTATTTATTTTTCATAAAAATGTATAAACCATAAAAGTTCATGCAAATCTATAATCGAAAAACTACAATTTTATTTATACAGAAATGCATGCCTATGTATTTACATCAATTTATGATCGTTACGATGTCACTTACCAACGTCAAATATATTTAAATACGCTTTTCAGTATATTTGAGGGTGTGTGCATGCGCATGTGGTCGTGTGTCTATATCTCTCTCACACCATCTATTTTCACAATACTCACTTTATCTCCTAATACTTCATTTACGCGGATTGTTTTTTTTTTGTCATCGAATAGTGTTGTTTTATCTCCAAGGATATCTTAAGTAATTTAGGACAACTCTCCTAGGTCCAAAAGATTCTCAAATTGCAATTATTCAAAAGCTTAATCCAACAACGGTTCCTAAGCAAAAAATTCAGATAGGACGTCTTTCGCTCCACTTAAAACTGAAAGGCAAAGTCAAATACGGATGAGCTACTAAAGTAATTTTTTTCATATTTGGTCCTTTGCAATTTTTGGCTAAATTACTTACCCAGAGCTTAAATACAACTTTTCTGCTATGAACAACAATCACTCTGTAAAAAATACCGTCGATACGATTAAACTTTGCTAAAAACCATTGATGTAAGATTATTTGCTATAATTTACTGCTAACACTGTTGTACCAAAATGGCTTCATTTCGATTCCTTCACTGTTAGTGGATGACGTATTAAGTGGGAGAGCGTACGAATTGCACAGTTATTTTCTTTTCTTCATATACTGCTGTTCAGGAAAAAATTACTATAATTTTTTTACTGTAATTATTCTACGAATATCGTTTGAATTGTGTTGTTAAGTATTAATTTGGCTGTATCAAACCGTATTAAATAAATTTAAATATCGCTATTTTTCAGTAACCAAAAACTTTAAAATCATACATTCATATCTGTTTTGTTAAAAAAATAATTTGCATGAAATAATTTAAGTACTTCCAAAAAACTGTTAGTTGAGTGACAATGATACGAATATAAATTCATTTTACCACCTTAATTTTACGAAGACATACATATCTGGCTGTTGTCCAGAACCGCCTCTTGCTTATACATTTCTCCTTTTAACGGTCATGAATCTCACCACACCATACTCATTGTATTGCTGTGTCTCCTAACAAATAAAGGTATTGTTCCTTATTAAAACGTCATTCACTCAGAAGCTAGTTGGAAAATGCTAATTACTAAATACTAATTTTATTATAATTTTTAACTTAGTCGTTTTTCTTTCTAGCAGTTTCATTAAACATCCACTTCTTTTTTTAGAGTTTATGGTTTTACAATAATTTTTCTCATCTTATTCATTTACTCTCTTTATTCTTATTCCATGTCTCTCCAATCGTATTTTAATTTTAACAATTTATTCTGATAAGTATATTACTTTTTTTTTAATATATATGGAATTTATCTCTTTATAAGGCAGGATAAAGTGCACAATCTTTATTACAAATAAATATATAAATCCACTTTTATCGCAGTAACGGCTGATAAGTATAATTAATTTTCATATTATTTTCAACATAAAATTAATAGTTAAATTAGATATAATAAATTAGGTTTATATCTAATCAATCTGATACTGTATTTGAAAATGAAGGTGGATTAAACTTAATGTGCCAGTACAAAAAAGGTTAAATGCAGAACCTCTTGTATGAAACCATAAAGTGATTCTCCAGCGCATTGTCTTATAAGCAGAATTCCCCATCACATGTTTTTGCACAGTCGTAAAATAAATTTTTCTAACATGTCATTCAACGTAAAATTTATTTTAAAAGGTTTTTATTTGACATTATCCTTATCTTCGTTTAAATAATTGTTACTTTTTACTGCTATTAAATTTTATTGATTTAGCTTACCAAAACTTGTGAGGTTACAGACCCACCAAAAAAAGAGAACTATTCTTCAGTAAAAGAAATATTTATAAGAAAATGGGCTATAAATGACCGTTGGTCAAAAATCGCCCAAATTGTGGGAAGGCAACGAGAAAAATTTAGTTACTAAGCGTGTTTCTAGTATTTTTGGCTAAAGTTTTTGCTAAGTAAAATTTTGTTTTAATTTAAAAGCTTTCGCATAAACTAACTGCTCACCGACGAAAATATAACATAACGTAAGAAAATTGAAATGTTTTGTTTCTATTATTGGTTTATTCCTTATTTTCTGACTGATAAATAATGTGTTTATTAATAAGGAGAATGTATTATTCAGCTACGAATAATTTAGAAAATTAGTAACAACAATGTTAAAGATATCCTAACCAGTTGAAAAATCATGACCGTGGCTTGGTCTGGCTGAGGTAACTGCATAATAGTAAAAGAGCTAAAAAGAATAATTGTGCTTCTTCTTTCAAAAAAGTTGCAATACCTCTCTGATTTATTACTAGCAAGTTAAATTTCAAAATAAAACGCCTTTTTATTCACCTCTTTACTGGAAATCTTTATTCCTTATTTTTAAATAACGTTCAATTAGTTTATAAATTGAATGTGAGATGAAATATGCTAATGCTGTTATTGTATGCTCAAAATGGATTTTTTGTTTTACTTTCAATTAATTAATCTATTATTCATCTTACCATTAGTATTTATCTTTTTCTCGTCATTATAAAAGGAATTAAACAGGATCTTATTATTTACTGTAAGATTTGCATTTGAAATAATTAAAATTTTTATTTTTATTTTTGTTTCCTTTCTCTTCGATTTGGTTTTTCAATTTTGTTATAATAAACGTTATTCGTTTTCTTTCATTGAAAATGAGTTTCTGATGTGTTTTAGTGAGCTATAACAATACTTTTAAACACTGCCACTTTTCTTCCAGTAATTTTGCTGATATAATAAATTGTGAACTAGATAATTGCTATAGAATTTCGTACAATCCAATAAAAGTTTTATCACAAACGGTTTCAGATATGATAATTCATGTTGCGCCTAAATTAATAAAAAATAAAACAGGTAAAATAAAAAACCTTAGATACATTTCAGTTATAAAACATAATATTTGGATGATTTTCAATTGAAAATATTTATTACTTTACTTAAGGAGTTGAAACTCACAAGTATTATATAATAAATATTTGGACGACCAAATGATGATATTTGTTTAAAAATTAAAAAATACTGGCAGACTTCATTAAAAAAAAGTCATAACGAGTGATTGTAGTTATCACTGTAAGCAAAGCCACTCGATTATTTTTCTTTATCTCCTACACTGGACATGCGATTACCATGCGAGACTGCTGCAGCCGTAACCCAACCATCCCAAATATGTCTAGCCTATAGGTTGTAAAATTAGACGCCTTTTTTGAGATGGTACGTATGTTTCTTACAGTATTATGTCACGAAGACTTACATAATCTTACTCTCACTTATATAGAAGGATATAGTGACTCGTAACTAGACGGAAATATTTAAGACAAAAAGGAATTAATCCGTTGTGGATGTCAACGGGATTTCCGATCGGTACGTGTTAGATTAGATAAAAAACCAAACTTTCTAAAAATTATATAACAAACAGAATTTATTTTTCTTTAAATACTTTCCAACTCGAAAAACTCAACATACATCAACGAGTTTAACTAACTCATGAAGTATCCGCCGCTTCAAAGTGTTTTTGTACGTTAAAATTGTATCAAAGGTTTATGGTAAGAAAGTAAACAACACTGATTTCAGAAAGAAAGTGAAAAATCAAAATATTCAAAATATTTTTCCGTGTATGTTATTTGAGGTTTTTTCTTTTATATTGAGGCATGAAATTTTGTTGCCCTATTTTTTCCAGAGGCAAAAAATTAGAAAAACGATAAGGGATTTATCTGCAGAAATTACCTCAAATTTAATTACACTGGGAAGAAAAAATTTTTTTTTGTCTTAAGAAGAAAAATATGTGATTCTGATAGTATTTTTTCTTCTGAATTCAAATATGATATCAGTTATTCCCCATCACGCAAGGTTTCCGAGAGATAGTATTTATAATTTCAAACATTTTAATACTTTCTGCATTCTTAAACTACACAGTATTCAAATATTTGACTCGCCTAGAAAGTAAGAAATGAGTATGTTCTGCTATATTTCTCAGGTGGTGCATACCTCTTCATGGTCGAACAATAATTGGTCAGCATATTAGGATTTCATTTGCCTTGATACCTCTTTTCCTTATCTAAAATCTCCTGCTGAAAGTGTTCTCCGTGCTCATCGCTCACTGCGCCAAGGTTTTCCGGGAATAAATCTAGGCGTAAGTGCAAGAAGTGTGCTTTTAAGGACATATTACAACCTATATTTTTATAAGATGTTATAAGATGGTTGACAATATCACGGTAATTTTTCGCCTTTTGACTTCCCAAAAAACTGTGTGTAACACTTTTGAATGCTTGCCAAGCTGCTTTCTCCAGTGCATTCAATAGTTCCTCAAACTTTTCACCATGCATTAGTGATCGTATTTGTGGACCCACAAATATTTCTTCTTTAATTTTTGCATCACTAATTTTAGGAAACTTCTGTTTTAAGTACATGAAACCAGAAGTATTGTCAATGGCCTTGACGAAATTTTTCATTAATCCTAGTTTGATATGTAACGGAGGTGATACACATTTTTACGGTTACACAATGGGTCATGTTTCATATTTTTCTGTTCAGGAGTGATTCGCGTTTACGTCATTATTTACTAATGAAATGTTTTTTTCTGTCACTACTATTCCATTCACACAAAAAAGAACAGCACTTTGCGGACCTAGCTACAGACCAAGAATAAGTACAATTATCTTAAAATCACCACAAATATTTCACTCATACACTGCATATTGAAGTTTATCCAATATAGATTTAAAGTTTTCATATGTGTCTTTCATACAAGCATAGTGAGCCACAGGTACTGATGGGAATAATTGGCATTATGCAGAAGCACAGTTTTTGAACTAACTTTAGAGAAATGAATTAACAAGCGCCATTCTGTTGGGTTATGTTCATTACAAAATGTCTCCATAAGAGAAGAAATTCATTGCAAAACACTAAGTTATTTTCTTTAAAAAAATAGTCTTCTAATTCAGAATGAGGATTACGATGTACACATCTTTGTATCCTTTTGAAGAAGATTCCATTCTTTTAGCCGGGAAGTAAGCATTTCAAACTGTTTTTTGGATATCTTTAAATCTCGTATGAGATCGTTAAGATTTTCTTGTGTCAGTAAATGAGGCTCAGATGAACTGCTTTATTCAAAAGTTGTATCACCAGAATCTGTTTCTTTTTTATCCTTTCTTCCATCAGACTCTGAGCTCTCTTCATTTAATGTCAAATGTTCTGAAGGCATTGGTATGGGCAATTCTTCGCAATGTGGAACTAGTCTCATTGCAGATCGTAAGTTAGGGTACACCAATGTATGTTCTGATTTTGGCGTAATCCCTTTAGTTTTTGTTAAGCAGAAATAACAGTCAGAAGATTGATCTTTGGGTTCCCTCCAAATCATAGGGATAGCAAATGGTATGTGACGTGTGCCAATTTTCCATGCAGTAAGAAGCCTAGAATACGATAAACAACAGATATGTGTGGCTCGGAAACTTGTTTGTTTCCCGACTACACACCCAAAGTAAAGTTCATAATATTTTTACTAATGGAGTAAGGTTTTGCCTTTGGAACTTGAGCATTATTTAACCACATACATCACAAAAATATTTAGGATGATTTAATCAAACTAGGCATTTTGTAACGAACGACTAATTAAAAAAAAAATAAAATTGTAAATATATAATACACGATAATTCAGATACAGTTGTAAATATGTAATATACAATAATTCAGACACACAAAGCACTCACATTGACGTGTTTACTGGTTCACTACTCTCTCACAACTGGCCTCGTTCTAACGAATGTGTGCTACACTAGTTCACATTTATATGTCAGTACAAGTCTGAACCTGCACAACAGTAACAACGCTATCCTTTGAGTTAGCTCATTTGTTTCCATCATATTTACAATGCACTAGGAGCTTTTTCTTGCTAATGGAAAAATAGACATTTTAAAATTATCTCTTTAGTCTTACTGTTTTAATTCAACAAGATTCTAAAATAAAACAAAAAATTACAGCCGTTTTGAATTTAGAACTTTAGATTTGTAGGATGTAAATAGTTTTCAGTCAACATTTGTTTAAAATATAACGTACACCAACTTTTTCATTATTAACTAATATTTTTATTATAAAGGTTATCATGAAAAACAAAATACTTCAAAACTTCTTTTTTTGCCTTTTTTGGTTTCTTTCTAAGTAATTTTCGTAACATTAAATCTGAAAAATTTGCAAAAAACTATCAGTTGAATTAGTAGTGTATGTATGTAATGACTCTACATTAACACTGTAATCATATAATCATGCAAATTATGAACGATTTCCTATTTTTATCTCGACAGTATAGATTTACAAACGCACATCCATAAGGCATCTTATCGGAAAAGTCTTTATTCGTGAACAAACTACAAGAACGTAGCACGCATCTACCGCAAGATGTCCACAAAATTTGCAAGTTTTACAAATTTTTTCTTTACTAGTTCAATGGTGGAATTTCCCACAGCCACAGTTTAATATACATATCTCATAAAATGGTACCCTCTCCTGTTACAACAATATAATGAACTATACTACATTTAAAGAAAACAAATTGAATAGATAGTTGAGTAAGTTAGAACGAACATCATTAGTGTAACCGCTAATAGTGCTAAAAGGACAACAAATAATTTAAAAACTGTAATATTCTTAATAAGTACGCTTATTAAAAATGGTAACTAACTGAAATAATTTTAACATTGATTACAGTGCACACGTTATTCGCATTATCAGCCTTCAACAGGAATTTTCTATAACAGAATTTTAAAAAAATTAATTGATTTTAAACATTTCGCTTAGAGATCAAAAATATTTTTAATATGATACTTAATAATAAACATCTATTTTTACTTAGGAACTTTTTTACTTAAGAACAGATAGTAACGTATTTATACAGTTCTATGAATATAAACGTAAGTGAAATTTTATGTTCAGAACCCTCATTTTGTTGTATTATGTTTTTAATTTTTGTAAATCAATTACTAAACAACACATTCACTCAAAATTAGAAATAAAAGATATTAACGCGCAATGAGAGCAGATTTTATTAATATTCAGTAAAACATTGAATGCGTGTTCAGTCTTACTATATGAGTAGCATTTCTTAAACAACTAGCGCAATCAATCACCTCAACTTAAACAATCATTCAATACTTCATTTCTATCTTTGTGCCTAGGTAATAAGTTGACTCAGGAAGAAAGTAATTTTTTCCTGCAGTCATCAATTGTGACAGGTTGGGTGCTATTCTCATTTCCTTTCAACCGTGCGCTTTTCTTTAACTACATCCTTCATGCTCAGTTATCTGTTTTCTGTGTTCCGTCATTGTCTTTTCTACACCAATATTCTATACCCACCCATTCCTCTACTACCGAATTACCGAAACCTTGGCCTAATATTCTTCATAAGTTACAGAAACAAATTTCTATCTTCTCTAGCTTGTTTTCATTTTCTATTTTATTTTGCCCTTATTTTCACCATTCCCCTGTTACACCACATTTCAAAGTCCTATATTCTTTTCTTTTCTAATTTTCCTTTTCCATGTTTCACTATCATAAAATGCTACAATTCACGAGAACATATTTCACAATTATTTTAATTCTTACTTCCAGGTATTTCATGCCGGAAAAAATCTTTGCAACATCAAAATTTTTCTTGCCTGTACTAGCCTTCTTTTTACTTCTATTTTACTACATTCTCTGTAACCTTTCTTAATTTTATTACTTACATTAAAAAATTCTGCAATATCTGTATATCATGGTTACCTGTCATATAATTATTTCATCCCTCACATTTCTCCTTTTTAATTATAAGGATGTTTTATTAAAAAAAAATCAAAATTATAAATACTCATAAACATTCTAGACGTGTGCAAATCTTACCCCGTTTTCTTTTTTTTAATTTCTGAGTTAGAAACTACTTCTAGAATTTAACAGACTGCTGATTGCTAAAGGTTAATATAATCAATATATAGTAAAATCAACATCAAGGTAATTAATAATTTTATAATCTAATTGATTTTCTTTGTAGATTTAGGTAATACAGTATTTTAATTCAACTTTTTAATATATATATATATATATATTATTGTTATTTGCTTTCCAGAAATTTAGGATGTCATGAAACTTAGTGTAGGCAACATTTCCCCCTTTCGTACTCTTTGCTTGTTTATTCCTGCGTCGTAAAGACAAGTGGTTAACATATAGTTTTTTGCATGTGTTTTGAAAGTTAATTAACCTAATTATTGTACCGTGGTAATAAAATTTTACAATTAAAAAGTTCACATTGTAAATATAACTCACAATTAAAGAAATAGCCTCATGAACACTAATATATATAACATTATGTGAATATTAAAGAGGCATAAATCAGTAATTTTTTCATATTTTATGGTTTTTGAAAAAATAATTTTAAAGAAGGTTGATTAATATAATTCAAGGTAAAACGGATTCCTTATTGTTTAAATCCTTTAAAAATATCAAAGTTATAAATGGAATGTTTTTCAGGTTTATCGACTTTGCTATAATCAGTCATTATATTCACAGATGTTATAAATGGAAAGATACTTTATTAAACTTTGTGAATATAAAACAATTATTTTATTTAAAAAAAAAGAAGTTTTAATATTTTATTAAAATTATTAAAAAAGGTGGAAATTTACACCACAGTATCATAATAATTGAATAATTTTAAATATATCTGCACGTGCACATAAAATTAATTTATACGTTAAAGATTATGATATTAGTTTTTAAATAAAATAAATTTAATTTTTGTTTATTAAACTTTAAAAAAAAAATTTATACAAGATCAACCGAATTTAATGGAGATGTTTTAATAGAAATATATATACGTATATTTTTTTAATATTCCTTTGAACCACCATCATAAGCTTCTGGTAATAAAATCAGTATCATTTCTCTTCTATTATACAGCACTGTACCTGTTACAACATGACAGTAATCTTATTGTAAACATTTCAAAGCATGACTCTGAGTGAACTCTCTTTGGTATACAATTTAGCTTGCAGCTTGGTTGATTTGAATTGATAACATCTAACTGTAATCCAACTCCATCCGTTCCGTTGTGTTCTAAACTGTGAGTTAGTAACATATTTTTGGAGTATTCAGTACAATTAATCGTTTAACCATTCCTTAACTATGTGGCCATGAGAACTGAGTTGAGAGATTGTTGATTTTCTTATAAAGTCCTCTTTAATCGAAATAATCTAAAAAATATAGCAAAATTAGAAAGGTCAGATAATTTTTAAGATAACAATAGAAGGAGAAACTGTGGCTTGTAAAAAATATATGTAAGATTTTTACGGTGCATTATATACACACACACACACACACACACACACACACACATATATATATATATATATATATACCGCACATATGAACTCGAAAAACACACACACATATATTTATACTAATGTAAAAATGTGCTGGAAATTTGAGAACTGGTCGGACCAGTAATAATAATGTAACACAATTGGATCCTCAGTATTGTCTCTCCGCCACCAGTCTCTAACTGGATAGTAATTCAAATCACATCCCCTGGTCTAGTTTTACAAGCAATAAGTAGTTACAGGTACACTACCTACACGAACATTTAACGCAGCACGTATTGAAGATCCAATTAAACAATCCTTATTAGTTCCGGAGCCTTCTAGAAAAGACACATTAATCATTATTAAATCAAAATTATTATTATTATTATTATTATTATTATTATATGTTTTTTAAATAATTATCGTGATCCAATAATTAATACAAAACAATGAGTTCTGTTAACTTCATCTTACATTTCTTTTAAATAATTTTGTAAAAAAGTAAAGGCTTAACTTGTTGTTTTTAGGGATATTTAGGATATAACCTTAAAATCAATACCAAATTCAATGGTAAAACCAATGCTAATGTATTCATAAAGTTATATATATTTGTTTTGACATCAAATTATCTCGTAGTAGATAAACAGTAGAACTGTAATAGTGTCATTGAAAATTTAAGCACGTTTCCTTTAGTTTTCCATAAACTGAAAAATCATTTGACCTCATGCTAAAATTTCACATACATATGTATTTTTCTAAATTAATCATTACCATTTTTTTTTGTAATTTATTTCCTATCATAACTTTAAAAAATATAATACGCGAAATTTTTTAAAACTTAAAATTTATTAAAGCTTTAAGTATTCACGTGTATGATTCTTTCTTTTGGTTTTTCTGTAATTCATTTATCTAAAAAGATCTATTTCGTTGTGCTAGTTCTTAATCTTTGTTTAATATATAAATCCTGAATCTATTTGGTAAATACAAATTAGTTTAGTAACGATTTATAACTGTCCTGTAGTTCTGGAGAAGGATATATAAACTAGATTTCTTTGGTAAAACTAGATGAATTTTCAAATTAGTAGCTGTTCCTACTAGAAAAATCGAGTCATTTTTAGATCATAAATACAACTAAAGATATAAGCGCCAATTATGATTTGGGGTTAAAGTTTATTGAGTTTGCTAATTACAATGACTTCATGAATTAACGCGCGCGCGCGTTACACACACATACATATATGCACACAAATTTTCTCACGAAAAATGGTAGGATAAACAAAATTTGATCTAATCTTACGTTTGCGAAAGGATGTACGAGTATTAGGAACAACAGCAATGACAGATTATAACTGGCGCTCATATCTTTAGGTGTATTTCTGAATAAAATACGACTAGATTATTTTAATGTAAACAGCAACTAAGTTGAAAATTTTTCTGGTTTTAACCAAAAGAAATATCCTTTATATACTCTCACCCGGAACTACAGGACAGTTTGCGGTGCTCCGGAAATACCGGTTCTCGACTGTAACGGGGCATTCCTCCTCATATTACGATCATTCGATGCATTGTATTTCCTATTACTCTGGTTCAGTCTCATTTCCTTCTCAAAATTTAATACAATTGCCCAAAACTTTTTGAGTAATAGGAGTTCCGTCTGCTGCGCTACCCCTTCACGGTCTCACTTCCTTCAGCCATTCAACAAATTTTACATTGCACAATTAATTCTATTTATTTTAATACTTTTAAAATGAGGCGCTGACTATCATACATACTCGTATCATATTCATATACAATCATGCGGCCGCGCACACACACACTTATACACACACATTCATATAAATTAAAAAATAATTGAAAAAATTTCATTTTTTTCTGAAACTAAGCTTTAACTGAATTATGAATTTGTTAATTTTCAACAAGCTTATGTTGAAAATTTACGAGTATATGTACATATATGGTACTTCTCGTGGTTAATTACGAAAAATATTAGTTCAAATTAAAGTATGTCATTATTATAAAAGAAATTCTTTTATAATACAAAGTTGACGTTATTATGATAATTACCTGTGGTAAGAGGCGAATAAAGTAATAATTCCGTTTTTAGTTGTAACATGTTATATTTAATTTCAATTTTGAGTTGCATACTTTCGCACTAACAATAAGCATATTGAGAGAGAGTAAAAAAGATAAGTTATACTAGAGAGCTTGTTCAGGAAAATCTTAGGCTCTTCTAAGGCTTCTGACACATATTTTCTAGAAGAAATTGTTTTGTGCGATATAATTAACAAGCTAAAACAAGACTTTTGTCCAATAATGTGTTTCTTCTATTATTTGGGTTCTAAGTATACCGAAGATCAAAAGCTTTCGAGCAGATTGGACTCGATTTCGATTCGAGCAGAATTGACTCACTATGTTTGAAGAAAAATTGCAAATCTACTTAGTTTTGGATAGCAGGATTAGATTTTTTTGTGTGCTTGTTCTCCTGAGCCCCTGGGCAGGCTCAACAGTCAAGTATTACTCAGCCCAGGGGTGTGTCCTTGCAACTCTAATTAGTCTCCTCACCTACCGGCAGTATGTCCAGCATGGCAGATCGGCTCACTGGTGCTGGATCTTTTGCTTATTCTCATCCTGCCTCTGCCACCAACCGCTAAGGCCAGGGACACCGGGCCGGGCGGTGTCATTCCCGGGTCCTGCCCCATCAAACGGTTTTTTTTCGTAAAGTAACTTACCCTACTTCTTGTAATCTACTTCCTTTGATTGTGTAACATCAACCACGAATTTCACTATTGTCAGCCATTCTTCTTTACTTCTCAACATATAGTTTATTTTAATTTCCGGGGTAATCTCCTTTACGTTATATCTGGATTTTAGATCCTCCCATCGTGCACATTCAAAAAAGGTGTGTCTACTTGACAGCAGTACACACAATTTGGGAGCTCCCTTCTTTTAAACGTGTGTAAATATACACCAAATCCTCAGTGACCGGAGAGGAATTGTGACAGATAGTACCCCACGACACCGTGTTTCCTTCCCAGCCACGGTCCTAGCTCAGGAATAAGTTTCTTTATTCACGTTCCAGTCGTAGCGGCGTTCCACTTCTCTTGCCATTCTTGTAGCAAGAGATTACTGGCATCTTCCCTGTCCATGCCCTCATAGAACCGTAACATTTGGGTAACCCGCTACCCGTAATCAATACCGATCATGGCGTAATAAATATCCGTAATCAATGGGATACCGTCCTGGCTGGGGTACCACTCCAGCCAGGACTCCAGCCACATCCGCTGATATCGTTCGGTACACCGCTTAAATTCATTAATCTCTGCAGTGATGTCATCATCGTCACATTCCTCTTGCTGTTTTGTGCCCAAAACCGGGCAGGCACTGCATACAACACTATAGAAGTCACTGTTATCATCAAAAGGTTCTTTTAGCTGCTCTGGGTTTCCACTTGGCGCCCATCAGTCTAAATAGAGCGTTGACTATCGACTCCGCTTTAGTGCATACTTCATTGAGGAGTCGGTTCTATAGCCCTTTCTTTATTTTTCCTGCTTAGCCTCCGAGAATTACCGTTCAGGTATTACCTCAGAGGATGAATGTATGAGTGTAAATGAAATGTAGTCTTGTACAGTCTCAGTTCAACCATTCCTGAGATGTGTGGTAAATTGAAACCCAACCACAAGAGAACACCGGTATCTACGATCTATTATTCAAATCCATATTAAAGTAACTGCCTTAAAATTATTTTAATTTTTTTTTACTTCTGTTATGGTAATGGCTCATGATTTATTGTCGGGTTCAAATTACTGCACATCTTGGTCTGTCAAATATAGAGTGCAACACAAACACGTTCCCAAATTCTTCTGTATTTTTGTCATTTTAAACTGCTTATACTAAGTTAGAATTAAACATTCTTTTAAAGTCTGAAACTACTTTATCTTATTTATTTTTGTATAAATCAAAAGGAAACCTCGTTTGTTTTAAATAATACCCAGCTGTCAGTCCAACGTGTCAAATAACATCATAAGTTTTACAAAAACTCCTTGTCTTGTAAAATGAAATGTTATTGTAAAAGTACATTGAAATTACAGAAATTTGGGTTTGTACGACAAACAGGTTTACACCTGATTTCATATATATTTAAATTCAGTTATTTAAAAGTCTCGTTGTTGCATTTATCACTGCTGTAAAATAAAATCTTTGGTATTCTTCTTACGCAACACTCCAGTCGTTGAAGAGAAAGCAATATTTCTATCATCATCAGATTCGATCGTCGGCCTGTACACCATCTTTACGGATTGCTCTAATTACGTGGTAAGACAACCTGGCTCCTCGCATATACTCATTTGTTAAGGGGTTGAATTATTGATAAAAATAAGTTATGATTTCATTTTACTGAAAAAAATTCCCGCCATTAAGGCTTTATTCGTGAATTTTTCTTCAGAATTTACTTAGGTATTTTATTTATTTACTAACTAATAAAGAATACAGCAAGATAAGTTTTTATATTATTCGTTTTTTTATAATGATATTTTATTTTATGTATTGTTCTGTAAATGAATTTTAATTTATTTACTCACATTGCCAACTAAAGCTAAGCCCAGTCACAAATAGCTTGCTTTCTTCTCTGATAGAGATGAACTCAGTAGCTTCGCAAATGCCAGGCTGTCCAGTGTTCAAAATGAAAATCTGTTAAATGCAATTTAACGTGATATCAACAAATTTTAATTGAATTATTTAGTTTAATGCTCTAAATTTAAAACATGTGCTGTTGCTGGGGTTTCCGACTATAGAAAATGATTAATTAAGATCAGTGGAAAAAGATTGCAAACATGAAACTCATACTACAGTAAGATTTAAAAATAGAAACCATATTCATTATAGATTGCAAATTATCTTAAATTTCGTGGAAATTTTGCACCACTAAGTTAAAAAAATAATTAGCTGTAATTAATTATACAGTTGTGAGACATTTATAAAAACACTCTATTTTTATGTCTTAAAATAAAATAAAATTCGTTATCTACATCCAAATTGTTTCCTATTGAAATCAATAAAAGAAGTTAGTAAATATTTACTGTTACTTAAAGTTTCCAATTACCAGCATTTTTTAAAATGATTTCCTAGAATTTTTCTGTGAACTGATTACCTTAAATATTCAAAGTAAAATTCGAAAATGTCAAATCATTCAGTTGCAATATTTAACTCAAATTGACAGTTTTCAGAGGTACACTTCAAAAATAAAGCTGTAATATATTACATGCCACATTTTAAACTATAGAATTTACAAAGGAAAGCTTCTACATCAGCAGCTGTTATTTTAAAACGTTTTATTCCTTAAATAATCTATTCGTGACAAATTCTCTACATTCAACATACTCCCCAGTTACAGTTTCTCAACCAACACAACTAAAATTATAATTATTACTGGCATAAAATCACAACGAGCGTTGCCCGAGTATTGCACATTTAACGTTTGAATTCTTTGTGATTGTCAGTGAGCTGTAATATTTCCCATTTTGCGCATAATTTACAGCAGTTTATATTACCATGAATATTTAAGTAAACTGGATTAAAGCGTTGATTAAAATTTTCAGCAATTCTTTTTAATAAAATTCAGGGGTGTCTGCTTGTGATTTTTAAACTGTCCTTCTTCTTATTTAGACTCTTTTATTTCTCGTAGAGCATATTTTTCTTAGTAATTGAATGGAAGTTGTACATTGGCAAGCAATTATTGATATAAATGGGTGAGAAGCTATGCAGAAATATTCTAATCATCGTAGAATAGCGAAATTTTAAAAATACGTTAGTATGGATCTATTATAGAAATAGGATTATTAAAAATATAAAAAAACTAAATTATTATGTTAATAGAAAATAAAGTTGTAAAGATTTTTGTAATTTAGTACAACATAAAATTAATGGAGCAAACGCAACATTGTATTTAAATTACTCAATTTAGTTTATGTAGACCTAACTATGTATGCAGGTTACACACTAGTGTTCATAAATGGAGAACATAATGGTTGTAGTACAGAAGCGCTGGTAGTGTGTGGAAGCACATATCAAGCACAACTGCTTAATGTGCATTGATAACGCCTAATCAAACTTAATGTTTATATGATTGGTCTAGCGACGTCACTTAAGTAGATACGAAGGGGAATACTACTGAGAGCTATGACAGAATGCTGCTGTTTGGTATGCTGCCTGCAATCGGTTAGGTGTGTGCATGTGCATACGTGTGTGAGTGCATGTTTGTGTACGCGTATGATCATTATTGAGTAAATTAGACGTCGACTAAACACGCGGTGGTAATGACAGTGAGTGAGTACGTGGGTGTTTGTTAGCCCGCCTGATTGTTTCCATATAGCTCCTATGGATTGATTGTTGTTAATTTTACATACTCTGATCGGATTTTCATCACTAATGGAACAAATAATTACTATATTTTAATCTATTTGTAGAGTGCTAATCTTACTCTAGCATAGTAAAAATGCATACTAATTTATCAGCAATGCTTACATTAGAACAAACCTGCAGACATAAAGTAAATTAAATTCTTTCACACGGCTGTTCATATCGTTCTGAAACAAAGAGGAATCATTCTCTAGAGTTCACATTTTAAGAAAAAATATAGTTCCTTTCTACTGAACTTTATCTTACCATAGTTTCAATAAAGAAACTCGTGAAATTTAAAAAAAGATTTTACATAATATGCACCACACGAAGCATAATTTTTACTTCCTTGTACGAATTAACACAAGTATTGTGCTCGCGAAAAATTTTCGGCTTTCAGATTTCAACGGAAATATCCATTTTAACCATCCCTGTGTCCATTTTGACTAGTTTCGGCGTGACGTCTGTACGTACGTATGTACGTATATTTCTCGCATAACTCAAAAACGATTAGCCACAGGATGTTGAAATTTTGGATTTAGCACTGCTGTAACGTGTAGTTGTGCACCTTCCCTTTTGATTGCAATCGACTGAACCAAAAGTAACCAAAAAAAGCCCAAAATCCAAAACCTTTGAATTTTGGACTTTTTCTTAATTGTAGTAATAAGCTCTCTTTGAGAGTTTTTCAACGATATATCGTAAGTGGTACTTTTCATTTTTTCCAAAGTTACAGCCAAATAAAATATAATTTTAATTAATGAAATATTTGGATCTTACAAAGGGAAGGCACATCGTTTCAAATCCGACTAAATTTCCTTTTTTTAAATCTATTTATTAATTTAAATGTATTGATTTATTAATAATAATTATTAAGCTCTGTTTGTAAAAAAAAAATAATAATAAATAATGATACAATAATAAGAATGAAAAAAGAAAATTAAATATCACAAGTTATAAATGAAATACAATTTTATGTACTTTTGTTTAAAAAAAGTGTGTGTATGCAATGTAATAGCCGTTCAAGGAAGTCATGTGGTGTTCACATCAGATTTTTTTGTAAGAAATTGACAGTTAAAATAAATAACTATTTTTAAATACTTAAAAACTTAAATACTTAAAAACTTTAAATACTTAAAAACTTTAAAACTTTTTAAAACTAAAAACTACCAGAATGAATTTTAATAAAGATTAAAATACATTTAATCAAAATTCATCGCTGGACCAAAGTTTGTAAAACAAAATTAACGAAATTTAAAACACGTAATTAAGAATATTATTTGGAAAAATGGAGAACACCTTAGAAACTTTTGCAATTTAATGGATTTTTTTATATAAATAAACGTTCATTTGAACGTTAAAGTTATTTAATTAATACACTTGTTTGCCGAAAAACCAGTTAACTTTTCCTGCACTCCTTTAATTATATTATCCTGTAATTATAACTTTTTTTAATATACTTTAATATTCGCTCCAATAAGTCATTAATAAACATAAACCTGATTGTTGTTTAACTCTTAATATTATTATGTTCATTGCGTTTTTTAAAGCAGTTTTTCTTTTTAACTACTGGACCACTCTCAGAATAGCATATAGAAATAAAAAAAAAACCATATTCGAGAAATTATTTTATACCTTCTTTCACAGCGTATTAAAGTAATTAAAACAGTTTTCCTCATACTTTCTAACATAAATTAATTACTACATAATTAGTTTACTTATTGGTATTATTTATTAATTATTTTCAAGTTGGATGAACAGTAGCAAATCCAGAGTAATAAATTGGTCAAAGGAAAAATATGTAATTATGCGTTAATAAGGATATTATACTTTAAAAATTGTGCATATTTGTAAGCGGATATTATTAATATTAAATATATTTGGTTGAGGTTTAATTGCATCTTTTTTGTAGAATCCTCATTATTATCACGATAATAAATTTGGAAAGAAGAGGTAAGATAAAGAATATCATTCTTGAACTAAGACATTAATATAAAAGCCTTTTAAAAAGTTACAGGTTGTAAATTATTCCCGCTCCTATAGTGTTTTATTTAAAAGAGAACAAATTATTAAAGATAAAAAATTAAGAGAAAAAGAGTAATAATTATTCTATAGCAATTAGATAATATAAGAAAAAAATGTTTTGGGAACGCAGATGCAGCAGTTCAAGAATGATATAAAGTTTACATTTTTCAAATTCTTCAAGTTGTAATAACAAACATTAGAACGAAATTTTATAAACCGTTGAACCATGTCACCCATTTGAATTTTGTGTCATTTTTAACATTGCCTACATTAGAATTTGTTATTGAAACGCTAAATGATGCTTTAAGGGATGGATACTGCTACAAATTATGGAGTTAACATAAAGAAATCCTACAAAGAAGTCTTTTTAATTAAAAATTTTGTACTTTATTAAAAGCAGATTTATTCCTTCGGAACAACAGCAAACATCGTAAGTTATATTTTTACTAGTAAATTAAGAGCTATATAAATAGGCGTACAACAAAAGAATGTTGTAGGTTAAAGTTTATTTCTGGTAAAATCCAAAGCATATATGAAGTGTTTCTTCCTTTGAATTGAAAAGCTTCCATTAAATCCTTTCAATAACGATAGTTTATAGCGGTTCGTGTTATTCCATCCAGACGAAGTAAGGGTAATTTTCCAAAAAAATGCCCGCGACAGGTAAGCTGTGTTTAGTCAGTTTGTAATCTCCGCACTGATTCGTGCTACACGCGATGGCATGGCCTTACTCGCGTAGTCCTACCCATACTACGTCACTCTTTGTCTTGCTTTGTGGGACTAAGATCTATCAAATCATTGAAACACTGCAGTGTTATTAGTTTTTGGTGCATTGATTTTACTGAATAAAATACAATATTTATACCGGATTCAGATTGAACTTCTGATCTTGTTAATGATTGATAGTATCTTATTTGCATTATCAATTGTGCAATTTTATTACGTGTCATCCAGTTTTGCTTTCAAATTTTTGGTCGATTGAAATGAGGTTCATTGTACGGTGGTATTAGAATTTTCTGGTAGACAACTCATGAAGCAAAACTACGTGTGAGGACAGCTTTCTTACCGATATTGAGTGGCCTAATATCCGTGCTTTTTCTTTTCATTATAACGTTTCGTTTTTTATTCTCCCTTCTCGCCAGCTATCCTGTAGGTTTTCTACCCGCTGATCAAACTGGAAAATTGACATCAATCTGGGAAATTCCAATGACTAAGTACTAAGACTGTGTATGGGTTAATTTCCTTCCAGCGTGTGTATGTTGTAGAAACTTTATACTTCAAAGGTCTGAAGGTTATTCATTTTTCCTAACGGTATGATGGTTTCTTTACCAAACTCAATTAAACAGTACTTCTACTTTGTTTTGAGATACAATTAATCTAAAATTTTGTTAAATCCGTCTCTAAAAAAAAATCTAAGTTCATTTACTTTAAAGTACTTAAGCAATGTTCTCATCTGACAGATGCTTAAATTCCAATTTTTTTATTTATTTAAAAAAGTGAACATTAAAAAGATATTTTTATTCTAATAACCTTCTTTCGTGTTAAATCTGTATTTAATTCTTAACGCAAAGTTTTATCAAATGAGATTTATTTTAGTTACGTTTTTTAGGAAACTTTTATGAAGTTTAGCAAATTATTTCAAATTATTTTCTTATACAATTCGAATTAAGAAAACGATAATTCTTTTATAATCAATAAGCGATTCGCTACTCTTTTTGTTTTACATTCTTCCGTTTTGTACGGTTAACAGATTTCAACATAAGAATTAAAAAAAAAAAAACAATTTATTGTTACATTAATTCAATACTGATGCATAAAGAACTATTTATATAAATTCACTTCAGTCAATTATTTTGTCCTTAAGTTCGTTCTATGAAATTATTGCAAAACGTTTTGTTTTGATGGCGGGTCCTTCAATTGATGACATCATTTTATCCTCACAATGTCGTATGAACATCTGGTTCAATGGAAAGGTAGTAAGGGAAATAGACGTGTCTAGCCATTTGCTGGTAATGACTGCTATTTGTATCTCGCCTATGATCAACATCTGGCATTGGTTGGGACGTCGATGAATTATGAACACCCTTTCTGAATAGTTTCCCCACACTCTCGTTCTCACGCTTGCAGTACTATCTATATCCAGTTTTTTAAATATTTCGCAACATCGCCTAACACCTAACATGTTTTAATTAGAAATAACTCTGATTAATTTACTAATAAAAAATTTTTATCTTACAATAAACCTTTTTTTCAGATAAATATCACTACATTTTTAGATTAATTTATTGGTAATAATTATTCTAATTAATAATAGGCAATCTTATTCTAATTTGTTTTTCTCTTTGTTTTCTTTGTTTTGAAAATTTTCTTGGAAGTATTAGTATTACTTCTATAAAATTATTATTATTATTATTATTATTCACCGGTATATATATATATATATATATATATATATATATATATATATATTTACCATACATGATTTACATTTTACTTTTTTCTGTTCTGAACTAAATAGTGCGATTGATTTTGATTGTTATGCTTCAGCAAAAGGAAGTTGTCATTAGGACTGGGAAAATGGAAGTGTTGAAAACATAGTGAATGTATTAGAAGTATTTTCTCCTTTTCTTACACATTACAATACTGTATTACAACAGTAAACACGTTCCTATTCACAGAACGCTGTTTACGTAAGTGTATTGACTTACAATTGGAGCAGGGAGAAAATATAAAAACCAAAACAAGCGTTTTATCTTTAATTAAATTTCTTTAATATCAATTTTTCAACTACCCGTTGTTTAAGCAGCGATTATTTTTAGTAGTACGTGTTTTATAACAAACACATATGATTATTGTAAGTGTTGGTAAAACAATTTTTTAAAATAGCAAAAATTCAGTCATAAACGGCAATTATTTTTCTTCCTATTACTATTTTACGTGTAGTGACAACCTGATTGAATCTGAACCTAATCGTAATTGACTTAATCTGATACTGTAGATTACATTTTTATTATAACCTCGATCTGCATCTAACAACGAGAGTTAAACTAAAGCCTGAATTTTTTTTCAAAATAATCGGAGTTTACTACATTTCTTAAGATTGGTCATGTGCAATCATATTATAAGAAATTAATAATTTAATATTGAAGATTAGTAATTAATAAAAATAAACCTCTTACGAGGTCTTTTCGGATGTACCAGGTAAAATTTATTGGTGTCGGATGTAATTTTTGTAGGGTAAGTACTCTTATGTACACCTGCTTATGTAACAGATGATCTTTTAACATTATTTTTTTTATAAAATGTAATATTGAAATCAAATTTGAGAGTTTGAGTCGTCTGATAGTGGAAAACCTTGAAACTATTTAAACATAATATTTGTAAATAACTATTAACAACATGTTAATAACAATAACAACATATTTAAGCTACTAAACATCTAATTTTATTAGAGGGTTAAAATATCCCCATAACATGCATTTTAATATCTAACACTCGTAAATCTTTCTATATTCACTCAGGGAAATATACAAATTTCGCCCCTACCCGTTTTATTTTAATATCGGTCCTGTCGCGTCAGGGAGTTCCTTGACGTGCAGCAATGCTTTAAGTGTTGGCTCCAGCGGTAAGTATGCGTCGGTTTGCGTGCATTGTGGCGAGGAGGGCCACAAGCGTGACGACTGTAGTTTGCGTGCATTGTGGCGTGGAGGGCCCCAAGCGTGACGACTGTACGCAGAAAAAAGGGGCTCCATCTTGCGTCAATTCTAAAAGGTTGCGCAAAAGTCATAGGCAATCTGTCAATAGTAAGGAGTGTGGTTGCTAGTTGAGAGCGGTTGAGATGTACTTCAATTCTCTCGATGGCTAGGTTTGGTCAACTTAATGCCGAGGGAGTCCAAGTTGAGCTACTTGTTGAGAAAAGGAGCCTCGATGTTCTCCTTCTACAGCATCGGTATGTGGTTAAGGGTGATCTGCCAGGTTTTTCAGGCTGGTATAAGTTTTTCGTTGATGATAGCAATTGTGCCGTACTGTTCAGGAAGCCGATAGATAGCGTGTTCATAAGGCAGGCCTGTGACACATATCATATCGTTGTTAAACTTGCCGTGAATGGTTTGAACCTGATTGTAGTTAGTTCGTACTTTCAGTAAAGTGATCCCACTGAACAGCACTTGGAAAATGGGATAGAATGTTAGGCTGGTAGCGGGTCGTCTTATTTTTATAGGAGTTAATACGAATGCCAAATCGCTTCTTTGGCACAGTGGGATGACGGACGATGGCGGCGAATTAATAGAAGGTTTCATCGCTCAGTATCAGTTTGATGTTTTTAACGTAGCCGGTAAGTTGACTACCTTCGCCGGTGCAGTTAGTTTGCGAAGGGCCTTCCATAGTACCAACATTGATATTACAATTGGTAAGGATGTTTCCAGTAGGATTCAAAAATTCGTCGGTAGTCGATGACTGCGGAAGCGATCACCGGCTAATAGTATTTGATTGGGTAGGTGGGCTGCGCGATGTCTTTAGGGTGGACGTTCCTTTTCAGCAAGAGCGCTTCCTGCACAGTCGAGCGGATTGGCTCAAGTTTTCTAACATTCTCGCGGCCAGGCTGCGAGATTTTACTTGCAGTCTAGACGAGGTCCCATTAGATGACCTGGCAGAGAATTTCCCTTCTGCGGTAGTTGAAGCCACTGAACACTCTATCCCATCGGAGTACGGGTCGAGAGAGAGTAGGTGGGTGGTGGACTCGGGAATTGACTGCGAGGAAGCGAACTATGGGTCGGTTCAGGAGAGCCGCACAGCGTGCGGATGATCCAGATAGGCGTGCAGTCTTGATTGCGGATTATCGTCGGAAGAGGACCGACTATTTTAATAAAATTAGGTCTTCTAAACAAAATTCCTGTAGCTCTTTTATTCAAGAGCAAGGGAATAAGGACAAGTGAGGTATTGTTTATCGATTTCTGGGCATAAGCGGAAAAAATACATTTTTGCATCGGCTCTCTCAAACCAACTTCTTGGTTTGAGAGAGCCAAGTTATCTATAACTCTCTCAAACACAAAGATGGTGTTGTTATAGATAAAGATCCTGTCCTCACTCATCTGATGGACGATCTACTTCCAGATGATACCGAGGTTAATGAGACCTCGTATCATCATTGTGTCCGAAGGGAAGTTGCGGGTTTTCGCTTTGAGATTGCATCTTCAGAAATTATTGAGGCGGAAGTCCGTCAAGTAATTTGTAGCCTGGCTAGGAATAAAGCCCCGGGATATGATGGTATCACGGTGGAGCTCCTTGTCCGCACATTTCCTGTGATTCTTGGTCCGTTGACTAGAGTTTTTAATAGGTTGCTATTTGCTGAACACTTCCCGGCGTGTTGGATACGTGATGTGTTGAAATTACTGTCCAAGGGTGGCGACAAGGATCCCACTGTAAGTTCCTCTTACCGTCCTCTGACGCTGTTGCCCGATGTAGGTAAGGTTTTCGAGAAGGTCTTGTACCTCCGCATTAACAGCAGGTTAACTTCTGAGCACATGCTGATAGAACCAGTATGGTTTCCGCCTTGGCAAGCGCACAGAGGATGCGCTTCTTAGGATTATGGATTTGGCTTCAGCCAGCGAATGCAAGTATGTACTCGGCGTCGTTTTGGATTTACCCAGAGCTTTCAATAACTTGAGGTGGCCCTCTGCCTTTTTGCAACTGCAGCAGCGTGGTTGCACGCTAAACGAGATTTGAACTCTACTGGTTGATACACGTATGGTATTTTTCAGAATGTTAAAGAGTTACGAGTGATTAGCTGGATTTCCCCGAATCGGCATATCACTCAATTTCTTTCGGGATGGTGCTATTAGGCATAGTTTGGCTAGGTTTAGACTGGTTGACTCCGACGGTATCTGGACCTGTAGAGTCGATGACACGGTGGACCATGACCTGTATGTCTGTCCCCGGTACGATGCTGAGCGTACCAGAATTTTAAGGGAGCTCGAGAGAGTTAACTCCTTCTTTTATCTGCGGGTCAACTGGAGGACTCTGCGAGTCCTCCAGTTGGTAATTTTGCTGGTCCAGCAACATTGGTAATTGTTGTTGTTGTTCCAGTAATTAGTCCTCCGGTAATTGTTGCTGACTTCCTTCGCTTCCTCGCCCTGTGCAGGACGACTGAAGAGATTTAGTAGAGTAGGAACCTGGGTGGCAGGGTCCGCCTGGACAGTTGATTGGCTGAAGGTAGGCGCTTAGGCAGCGAGCCACGGTTAGTTACATAAGAGGTGTCAATAATTGTAAAGTTGTCAGCAGAACGGCGACTGCACTGCCGATGGCATGGGATGCCATGCAGCCGTGAGGTGTGGCGGCGTTTTGACGAGGCATATTAGAACGAGCAAACGACACTGTCGGCGGGATGCGGCTGCATTGCCGAAGGGCATGGGACACCATGCAGCCGTGAGGTGTAGCGGCATCTCGATGATAGTTTGTTATGGTGACCGTCACGCGGGACTCTGCGATGGAGCCGCTTGGGAGTAGGAGGTCTGTCCGCCTTTTCCTAGTGGACCAGACCGGAGTCCATAATTTAATCTAAGTCAGGGGTTTATTAAAGCGTAAGCTGAGTTTCACTAAGGGAACTAGGAGTAAATTTCGTTGTTGCAATCAACAATGAGGACTATTTAATCCTCATTCTCACCAAGAGCCTGCTGCAATGTGTCAGTAATCCCGTTCGCGGTTGTGTCTCCTGAAATACCCTTAATATTGACCACCGTCCGGCGACCTTCTCTTGATTTAAGGTCTGCCCGGAGTTCAACAACATTCGAACACAAAACGTTTCGAAATCCTTCAGCAGCTTTTGCTCCCTTGACTCTAACATGAAGATGTTAGAGTTCCTTTCCTCATGGAAAGTATTTCACCGGCCTCGCTGGAGAGTACAGACTCCTTCACAATTCTCAACAGATCCGCATAAGTACGTCCCTGTGCTTAACTATAACTGTCCGACTATCAGAGACAGCTGGGGTAGTTCGTACAAATATCCTGCCTTCAATAGGCGCCGTATCGCCAGAAGTCAAACACAACCTGACTCTATCGTCACGTCTTCGGTACAAATAAATCAGTAATTTCTGTAAGTACTCACCAGGCTTACCTCAAGGTAAAACAAATACCGGTGAAAACACCCGAAGCACATTCTTGACGGAACCCAAAATAGTTTTCAAAGCAGAGCTAACATCCAAAGACGAATCGTAATACGCCACAAAACGCGCCGTTTGAGTGGACGAAATCATCGCTCAACACCATCAAGTTCTCCTTCCTAACTTCACCAGCTCTAACAATCGGCCGTCAAGTCATTTAGTCCGATCTACCTAAAGCATCGGCAATATCCTTAAAGTAACATAAATCTCCTTCAGCAGGGAGGGATGTCAACGTTTCAGCATTCTGCATTATATCAGCGGGCCATCTTTTCTCGACTAATTTACATAACTCTTCATTCGAAATGGGTGAATTTCTGATCTTTGCGAGATCATCAACTACATTGCGTATACCATATTCCCACTGTCTTTTTGTCTGCATAGATGCCTCTGTAGAGGTGTCCAGTAGTGGAAAGAACATCTCATAAAGAGAGGTCACTATAGCCTCTTAGTTCATGGCTTTCTCTAATGCCCTGGCAGGATTATCTTTAATTTCCTTCTTAGTGTTGCCGAATAAGCTTCTCCAGGACACGCAACTCCTCCAGTAAGTGATCCATGTCGGATCCATCAGTAACGTCGCCATCACTACTGTCTGAGATAAGCTCAGCTTTTCAATTAGTGATTCGCGACCTTGCATATTGAGGTTCTACGGTCCGGTTTCCACAATCATCTTATATTCTGCGTTACTAGAAGCAAACCAAACTCATAAAAATTGTTGTAATCCAATCCATAATCCAGCCATCAATGTCCATATAACAGTCCGTATGTAAAGCCAATAAAAACAATCCGAAAAAAGCACTAACCAGCAGGAGCAAAACTACCACGACCGTACTCGATAAATCCACCAACTTTGATTGTAAAAACTATTAAAAAAACTTAAAACTACTAAAAATAAACTAAAAAACTACTTGGTTAAACATTTAATCCAGTATCTCATTCGGGATACCAATTAGCTAAAAGCTAGTGACTAACGGTGTGCTGGCTTATTAAACAAACAAAATTTGTCCCTTTTAAGAAACAAAATGTTTTTTTAAAATGGAAAACTTAATTCACAATCAGATTTGGCTGAAAAATGAATAGTACATTTCGTCAAAATCTTTATATGAGTACTTTGTTGGACGATCAAGAAAATATTATTAATAGAGTTTTCAAACGAGGTTCGAAGGATTTTTTCAGAATTTAAAGGGACTAGAAAGTTTAAAGAGATGTCTTATTGCTGCTAAATATCTGGTTTCAACGATGTTAACAAGCTGTTTTTAAGTGAAGAAATGCGTTTCAATTTGGAATGAAAAGTAATAAATAAGTATCTATTCTGGTCATTACTGAAAGGCAGTAATGACCAGAATAGGTTGAAAATTAATCAGTCAATAAATAGTGTTTGTTAATAGACATTATTTTAAAAAGTGTTCTTGTCCATTGAAAAGAGTATAGAGTGTAACGAGTTGCATAACAGTCAAATTTGATTTAGTTAGAACACAGATTTACAGGAATTTGTGGGTGATTAACGTAATCCAAAGAGTTTGATCTGATTACTTTGTAGACTCTAGGTGATTAAAGACTTATTTACTTGCTGCACTGTACTAATTGTTTCACAACACTTCTAATCGCATTAAGTGAATGCTACATTATGTCCTTTCCTTTTTATTGTGGGTACTTTAAATATATTTAACATTATTTTGTTTTTAAATGTATATTTATCAAAATAGTACTCGTATATTTCCTTCAATATTATTATTAAACAATATATTAGGCTGTTATCATATAAAATAGAGGAATTTTAACTTGTGGAAACAAAATACAAAGGAAAATATTAATTATTATTAAAACAAAAATTTTTACGTAATAAATAATAATTAAGTACATTCTAGTTACCAGAAGAGACCAGTATAAAATTAATTTAATCTTTTTTGATGACCCGATTTCCTTAATTACAGAAAGTAAATTACTGTGTATTGTTCATTTTTTTCTCAGTTTAAAAAATGCTGTATTAAATTAATTTTTTTGTGGAATTAGGAGGCTACGTTTTACTTGATATATACTTCAGGTCGTTAGGCCGATTGTGTGACTGCTGGACAGGAAAAAGAATTCTTAGATTTCTTCTGAAGCTGCCCCTAATGAATTCACTGTAGTTATAAATCCTGGCATTCTCAAATGGACCTAACGGACTCATCGTGAACCTGCATAAACTGATTAATTCCGATAAGCAATAATATTTTTTTTTTTTTTAATGAAGCTAAAGAACGGTTAATTCGTGAATTCGGTCGGATTCCTACCTAATCCGTAATGTTTGGGATCAACCTCAACAAATATTTACCGATTATGGCAATAGTTTATTAATTAGACGTTTGTCCGTTGAACATATAATGCTGCAAGAGTAACTGCTTGTAATGAAAAGATTAGAAGGTTGAACCAGATTGAAAACTGGTTCAAGATTTAAAAAAAATAATAATACTTTTCCATGTTTAAAATTGTTTGTTCTGCAAAGGTTTTAGTATTAAATTGTACTATACAGAGATAAAATTCATTTTTTTATCATATCGCCTAAAAAATCTTGTTACATTAATTAAATTAACAGTTAACAAACTGATTTGTGGAAATATAGCTATCTAGACATTTCATACTTAAATATTGAGTGTGTTTAACACATTTTGACAATAACTCTCAAATGGCGATATACGTTTTATCAAAAACTTTAGCTAGTTTTATCTTGAATAATAGTTGGAACGATTCAAGTTTCAGTAGAAAAATGTTTGACACAAGCTAACGTAGAGGAAACGGAAACAATGTTTTTTTCATGTTTTCTTTATATTTTCAATATTTTTCTTGTCATTTTACTCTTAAAATATCTCCTACATTAAACAATAGATTTCTTGATTTTAAGTGTGAGCTCCAAATTATCTTTGTGTAAGGAATCATTTGAAAAAAAAAAGATTAAATATTTTTCAGTGAATGCCTGCAGAATATGTTCAGAAAAATGCACGTTCATCATTAATGGCTATTTATGTTTTATGCCTAATTTACTCTGCTTGAAAATGTTACTTTATATTTATATTTATGCACTTTTTTAAAATTATTTGTATAATATAAAAGTTTTGCTATATCTGTTTCCATCATTACTTGTCTATTCATTATTATTTTTTGGACTAACATCACGATTTAATTATATTATGTTTAATTAAACAACACTATTTGATGCATTAAAAGTTTGCACTAACGTTAAAAATGAGAAGTTGCTTTAAAAAATATACAATGAATATACATCAATCACATTTTCCAACCACCTCATTGAACCAAATACATCAACATTAACAAAAACCTAGATATTCTAAATATATAAATAAATGAATGTTTGATACAATGGAATATTATGAAGTTACAAATATATAACTATGCTGTACGAGGAAGATACACTTGTCGGTCTCATCTTAATTATATTTTTTCCTTGCATATGAATACGCTAGAAATAATATCAGCTGCCTTCAGTGGGAAAAATCATAGCGACCGAGACTAAATAAATATACCAGCAAAAGGAACTATAAAGGCACTTGACGTAAGTTTATAACTTTTAGCTAAATAGTTACAGCAACGTTTGTCAGTAAAATCATGTTATATCGATAATGTAGGTAAAAGTTTAGGTAAGTTAAATAAAACGTTTATTATCATTAATCAAATTAAAAAAAATATTATAATAATATGCAAGAGGCGATAAGTTTTTTCCAGTTTGCAAGTTTGCATTATATATTATTTTTATTTTGTAAAACATTTTTGTTATCATATTCACAAGAACACACTAGATAAAATTGAAAGTAATCAACAATACTTTACATTCTGGTAAAAATAGAATTTAATTAAAATAGAGTATCTACGTAATTATTTTTTACTATAAACCACACTTTAGGATTTAATGTTCACTAAATAAAAATTAATTTTATTAAAGTGTAAACGAAACCTATTCAGACTACATTCCGTATAATTAATTAAAAATTTTCAATTAAAATTGAAATTTTATTTAACACAAATTCTTTTACTCAGTTTTCATATGTATTGCCATTTTATTTATTTGTTATTAATTACTTATTTATTATTTTTTTAACAATTATATTGTGTGTTTTTATCATATTTATATCCTTCAGCGTCAAGCTAATGTGATATATATGTAGGTTTATATACAATGTAAGTTTGGGTGTAAAAACCTACATTATTAATGGTTTGACTGTTAATATTCAACAAAAAGTAATAGGATTTTTATAAAGTCAAAAATGCCATTATATACGTAATACGAGTCTATTATTTAATTTTTTCTAACTTTACTTATTTATAGCGTATGTTTAATTCCTGAAAAAGTCATTAAATTTCTTAAAACGATACTCTACAGTATCGAAAACGATTTCAAGAAATTTTTTTTAACTATCTTTTTTTTAATAAAATCTTAGCAAAACTACACAAATTTTACATAAATATCTTAGGCGTGCAGAAGTACCATCACTTACGTAAGTTAGCGCTATTAAAAATTTCCTCATTTAATTACATTTTAAATACAGTTTAAAAATAAAACATTTTTTCAAACTAAATAACTCCAAAAACAATTGTTAGATTTCAATTTTGAATACTTTTTGAGTTTCAAAGTATTTATAAAAATTCAATATATTAATCTGGCCATTCAGAAATTCTGACAAAATTCTACATAGTATATTCTTGAAGTCGCCGAGTCCGAATATATTACTACAGAAAAAATTTTATATTAAATTCTAAGTAAAAAATAACGTTAGCCTGATTAAAAGGGAAAAAAATAATTTTCATTTTTAAAGATCAAGAATTTCATAAGTATTGCTAGAATTTTTGAGCTCATAAACTAATCTTAGAATCCTTAAATCTTAGTAATGGTTGTCAAAAACTTAAAGAATGCTATGAGTATAATTTATAAGTAGTTTACAAAAGTATACAAATATATTTGGTGTAGAGGTAAATTTTTACTTATATATTTTTTTTTTTTTTGTTTTGTCGGAATACATTCACAAAAGACTTGATAAGATTTAAAATACTTTATAATAAATGGTTTAAGAAGTTAATGGAATTTTTCTAATGTTGGTACAAGGGATCTAGTATACCTAGACGTGCAAGAAATAATTGAGTTTTTCATAAACCTCCGGAAGCAGAGTACCTTTTGAAAAAGGAAAATATGGATATTTGGAAAATGTTAATTTTTTTACGCCTCCGGAACCGTTAGGAGATTTTGACACGATTTTACTAAGATTTTTACTTTTCTCTAAAAGGAAAAGATGGCCTATAAAAACTGTTTAGACATATTTTTTCTTTTTTTCCGCATGTAAATAAAAATGGGTTTGGAGGCTGAATATAAAATTTCAGTCCTAGAAATCCTGGAGATCATACCTCTTCTTGAACTAAGTAATCATATTTTGTGGTTGTATTTCGAACCGTTTCTCAGAACAAGACTGTTTTTTTTTTTTTGTTTAATTCTGACGATGATTATAATTATATATAATTATTATTAAGAGGAAAATGAGGAAAATGTAGAGGAGAGAAGCTTCTTTTATATATCTTGTTTTACTTAGAAAGAAGTAATTCATAAAGAGTGAAGGGATTTTTGAGATTGATTAGAAGTTCTTAAGCTTACCCCGATGAACATATAAACAAACAAACCCCATTTGTATGTATTAAAATAGATTTGTATGTATTTTTTTCTTTAATATTTTTAAGACTTTTATTATAACTATGAAGTATTTTATCATTGTTTCAGCCAGCACGAATGTTTTAATTCATATGCTTTAAATAAATTTATCTCTGGAATATTTCAGAAAACCAGTCTAATGTATATTGGGGTGGTTTCTTTTTAAGCGGCAAGCAACATCTAACAACCGAAAAATCATTTATCACATTTTCCTAGAAAACCATTATAAGCATCTCCTTTTTAATTTACTTTATTTATTTTTTTATATTGGCTTCATTTGGCTGATGGGAACCCTAATCTTATAAAAGAAGAAAATGAAAAGTTCAAAATCCAAAGGTTTTTTACATGAATCTCGAAAATTAATATTAAAGTTAAATTAATATCAAAGATTTTTGTGTATTTACGTACACTTAAGAGAAGTGTTTATAGAAAACAAAGCCAAAAACGAATGAGGTGGGAGAGGGTGCTTTAAATGCTGGCATTCAAAATACTACCATACATTTTTAGTAAAGCTGTAACCAGTTCAAACAATTATTATTTTCTATTATTAGACTATAGGTAGAGTCACTGTTTGATAAATTAAGACTCCTCTGGCAACGATTTACCTAGCTGGAGAAAGATGCACCCACTCACTAACCGTTTAATTAATTATTTATTAATAAAAATATGTACACCCAAATTAATAAAGACAGTACATTTTTTATATCTTTCTTTGTATTGAATAAATAAAAAATATATTTTTATTAGTTGTAAGATATACATTTAATAATTACGTAAATCCGACTTAAGTACTCAAGTTATAAGGATTCGTTTTAAAATTAACATAGTTTCTAAAATGTTTTTAAAATAATTATTTGGTAAAATTCCTATTAACGAATAAATAATAATAATAAATTAATGAAAACTTAATTTCGATTCCATCAGAAAAATGGTGTCAAAGGTTTTAAAATTATCTGTTTTCATACAAAATAATTAAAGTTATAAATTAATCATTTATAAAATTCATGAATAATGAATCGATCAATCAGCGATCAGGGATTGATAGCAGTAACCTCGATAACAGTTGAAATATTATGATTTAACGTAACCTGTAGTAAGAGATAGTTTGGCATTGCTCAGATAATTTCGTCACACAAAGTTTTAATCAGAAAGTACACTACGTAATTTCCAAATTCTTTTTGTTCATACGAAAAGCAAGAAATGATTTCTACTTATCAAGAATGTTTCAGAATATCAGTATAATTTGACATAACAGATACTGAGTAAAAAATTCAAACATCAGTGGATCGAAAAATAACAGAAAAATTAGGAAAAAAAGATTTACTAAAATTATTTCAATCAGCTTATACCACCGACACCAGACTGACCACCATAAAAGAGGAGAATGACAATGTACTGTATCTCCTGTAAGGAATTGCACCAATTTTTAAACGATTAACATTTCTTTTGACCTAGTTCTTGCCAAAAGAAGTAGTAGACCTTTTACTATCTGGATTAACATGAATAGGATTTTTTTTTAATTTTGGGTTTTAAGTAAATAATAGTAAACACAAATAGCTTGGTTGACAGTTCCTATTTTACAGACTACAAATATATAAAATTGCAAAACTTATTTATATTTTGAATAACCGCTACGATATGCCTGTTATATCTTAACAGTATGCATCCTTTCATCTTTTATTCGTAGGGTCAGCCAGAAAAGAATTAAAAATTTATCACAATTTTGCTTTAGTACCTGTAAGAGTAGTAAAATAGGAGTTTCTGATAAAAAATTTATTAAGCTTGAATTTTTAAATTTTGTGACCCTTTTTTATTGAAAAACTTTATGTGTGTGTGTGTGTGTGTGTGTGTGTGTGTGTGTGTGTGTGTGTGTGTGTGTGTGTATATAAATAAATTTAAAAGTGAAATATTTTACTGAGCACATTGCTTAATCTTTCCCCCATTGTTCTTATTTTCTAAAGATCAATATTACAGTGATATATTACTCTTTTACTCTTTTTTTTTGTTTCATGCAAATGGTCATATATAATTTTTCATAAATCAAGCGAGAAAACTTCAATTCGAAGAAATTTAATGTTTGAAATATTACAATTTTTTTCTTTATTTTAATTACGTTTTGTTCTATGGATTCAGATATTCTGCTAATAATGATTATTGCTAGACGATGATAGCACAGTACAAGAAAACTTTGATTCTTATTCTAAGTATTTTGTTTTAAGTTGCAATTTATCTTAAAATAATTAAGATTTAAATGAAAATTTAGTCAATGCTGAAAATAAATAGAAAACATATTTATATTTTAATGCTGATTTTATTACTGCTCATAAACCAAACCTGTCATAATGTGATTTCTTTATGGGTTCTAAGAATTAATATATATATATGATAGTATTCCAAATTGACAGGGTATAAATTTTTTTTTTTAAATCTACTTTTACAGCTTGCATTCTATGTGACCTAATGTGTAAAGGTATACATAGTGAGGTTTAAAAATTTCAGATAATTGCAAATTCACATAATTCAACATTTTTGGAAGATTCTATAAGAGAAGAGAATTTTGTGCAAGGCCTAAACAACTTATTTATCAAGTCGTTCGGTAGAATGATGCTGGCGAGAGTTAGCCCACACCGAAAGACTTATTTACTCTGTCCAACTCGCAAATCGACTTTTCAAATTTTTTTAAATTGTTTAAAATATAAAAAAAAAATAATTTTGATGAAATAAAGTCTTTGTAAAAATAGAGGTTCTTAATGAATATAAGTTTTTTTTCGATAAATGTATGTTAATCTTTGTAATTTCATGTTTTTTAATTTGAAAATGTGAAAATTTGTTCTTCTAACCCTGATTTTTTTCTCCTATCCCGTTTATGAATCGCGCCGCTAGATAGCAGTACTACTTGATAGTACTAGGCAGCGTACAAAAACTTAATAATATACTTGAAATAATAAAAGAAAATATACTACTTGGTTTAACAATAAACTTTTAACAGTTAACAGTTTAACTTGTTTTAACAGTAACTCTATGCAAATGAGAATACTGAAGATGAAACAATTTTTTTAAGTCTCATCACTTCATTAAAAAAAAAAGTATTCGTTTACTTAGTTTTATTAAAAAAGGAATAAATAAACTAGAAATAAATTTGTAAAATTTTTATTCTACAATTAGAACTATTTGGTGGCGCTGGGGTAGTGATATTTCGAAAAACTGTATTTATGGTCCGATTTGGCTCGTATTCCCAATATCACCAATTAATTATTTTTCGATGATTTCCTATTTATTTTATATTAAAAAGTTCCATCATTTAGTTGCAATATTAGTAGAGCAGGAAGAAAATATTTAACGGTGAATATTTTTGTGTTTGAAAAAGTGAACTAGCAAATATATATAACAATTATTATCTCGCCTTTCATACATATCTGTACTTTTTTGACACGGACAATGTCTTTTTGAAAAACTATAAATAAATAAATTGTTGAATTTTCGAATTTTGATGTTTCAATTGATGGCAAACTCTCGCCGAAACCTAAAATATTTTATTGTTTTGGGAGTTTTGATATAACTAACATACTTTCGGCCATAAAATAAAATGTTAAGTTAACACAGTGTCCCTCTTTACCGTTTTACCACTCTATAAATCCTCAATTTAATGCATTTTGTCGGTGAAAGACGTATATCATATTTCGTTTCAATTTCGCTTTTTTTTGGATGAATTCTTCTTATTGATTTTTATTTAGTTGTTTAATAGTAGTCTTAATGTAAATCGCCTTTTGTCTAGTTATCAACAATTCATTTTTGTCTAGTTATCATCGGGAACATTTTAAAGTTATGGTATACTGTTATAGTTACATTCAGTTTGATCAAATTTCTATATTTTTTTTAATAATTTTTTTACAGCCATTATTAAAAATGTACTATATTATTATTAATTTCTCAAAAGTGGTACCGCTGATATGTTAAATAAATAAATTAACAATTAATATAATCCACTTTACCGGCAGGTTTATGTTTTCTAGATCTTTCGGCTTACTTGGTGCCATCATTAGGAGTTAATGTATTAAGGTCAAAGTTTAAAAAATCATAGTTAAAATTTAAAATTAGTCATGACGTCCCGGCCCTACTAGTACAAACTGTATTATTAGTTTTTATAAAAGTTAAACTAGTAGGATCGGGAAGTCATGAATGTTTTTTAAAGTTTAACTGATTTTTTTAAACTTTGACTTTAATGCATTAATATTAACTCCTGATGATGGCTTTCAAGTAAACCGAAAGATCTAGAGAACACATTAACGTACTGGTAAGGTGGATTATATTAATTCTTTAATTTACGTAATTATTCATTTGTAAATTAAATGAATGTAAAAATAATAATCACAAATAATATTTTAACTAAATTTTAATTAATATTTTAATATTTCAGTTAACACAATGCCAATATATTTTATTACTCTTTTTGTTTTTGTAATGTTCAATATATAAAAATTAAAATGTTATATTTGAAAAATGCATTTTATATATTTATTTTAAGTATTTACATAATTGTTTTTTTTTTTGTGTTTAAAAGATATATATTTATTTTATAAAATTTATAAGAGTATATTTTATTTTTTCTGGATAAATAGGCTTTGAAAATGAATAAAATAGAACTATACCTTTTAATTCACAAAATGAAATAATAATAATTTTTATATTTTTAAAGAAATTGTTAAATTATAACTGAGTGGTACTACTTATCGATAATAATCCAGAAAAAACAAAGTACACCTTTACACACACAGGAAATTCAAATCGTTTATTTATATATATATGCATTTTTAGGTTAGTTATTTTTCGTTTCCAGTAAAAAGAGGCAGTTTTACTCAAAATGTTTAACTGAAATTTATGTCGATAATTACCTGAAATCGCAGTCTAATTACCATAAAATCAAGAATAACAGTTATTGTAATTTGAATTTAACGAAAACGTCCCGAGTAATACCTACGTAATTAATTAAGTGGTAAACTGCTGTGTAAAAGACGGCATGAAAAATACAGAATAGGATAGCTTTACATGAGAATATAATACGTAGTACGGTTCTTTTCAGATTCATGTAGTTGAAGTACTTCTATTATAATAAATAAATGAACAGCAAATCTAACCTAACCTAACCTGACTCTTAAACTAAGTGGTTATATTCATAAAAATATGTACACAAGAGAAAACAAACAGACCGTTGACTAAATTAAATTAAAGCATGAAGACAAATTACTGAGTTTTTATCCCTCAAAAGTCCCTTCCTTCCATCTTTCTCTTTCACCCCCTGTTGCATGTAGTAATTTCACCCCGTTTGTAAATGTGTCTATGTATACGTACACATATGTATGTATGTACGTATATTTTCAAATGAATGTGTTCAGAGTTACGCGTGCCTTCACCCCGTTTCTGTTTTGCAATTACGTCAGAAAGGGAAAGGAGGTTGTTGAGGCATTAATCATTCTCTCCCTATGGTACCACGGATAGGAGAGAGGTTTCTGGACAACTTTACATTTTACTATAAAATAAGAGACGAGAAGAGAATTAATAATTTTGATGAAAACGTACCACTGGGCTTCTTTAGTTATTTTAAGAATACTTTCATTCCTATCCGACTTGTTATAGAGAAAAAAATGATTAAATAAATAAAATTTTACATGAATATAAACAAGCTAGTCACTTGCTGACATATTTCAGTCCTTACTTTTATTATTACACTTTAAAAAAGCATTCGATGTCACAAACATTCCGTTTAGACTAACACAACTGAACAAGTATTTTATCCCCAAATATAAAGGATGAAAGTCAACGAAGTAACACAATGGATTTTACCTTGTAAAAATCCGCAAGTTTCAGTAGTAACTAAATATTTTTGAAAATTCTTTCAAATTTGGTTTAAATAATTAATTTCTCATCCTCAAAAATTAATTTGTATATTTACGTGTAGTGCTTTATCCATAACATTTGACGTTATCGCCCTGCAATAATAAATTGGTTTGTATCTTAACATGTATTAACATTTAGAAATCTCTTAAATTTTCAAAATCTTCTAACAATTTCACTTCTTAAGGCTTTTCTTCTTTCAGATGATCAGTTGTAAATGTCTGTCAAAAGACCATATTATTTTTTATTAGTCTGCTGTATTTAACCACTAAATCCAGTACTCAACTTATATGTCAGTAAAACACCACAAAAGATTTTCAGAAATGTAAATAATATAAATTTTTATTGCTGAAACAAAAGTTTTAATCTGCAATTTAATTAAAATAGTGAAATCACCACTACTGACGTCAAAAAGTCTATATCCACTGTTCTATCCGTGTCATAATTCTTTAATCCGATTGTAAGACAGATTATTTATAACAGTCTTCGACTGCAAAATGGTTTCGTTATTAGTCTAATTGTTTACTGATATTTTTTTTAAATTCCCGAAAAAAATTCACAAATAAGTACTTCCCCAAAACGAAAATATTTTTCCAAAATTTCTTAATTAAAACTTCCTCAGTGCTTAATAACATAAGTATAAATTAAGTATAATGTAAAATAAAACATTTTTCTTAAATATAATTTTTGATATTTAGGCAGTGCTATATCCGGTAACAAGTACTGGAAAGAAGTCTCATAATTTGAAATTTTTGCAAAAATTCTCATCATCAGTCAATCAAATAATTGAAATCAAGTTTGGGTCGCAGCCGAAATCCTTCAGGATTATCTCTCAAAGTTCTTTTTTTCTGAGAAAAAATGTGTGTTTTTTAATCAACTAATTACAAGTAATTAATTCTTCTATCCGCCCATGATTCCTTAACAATAGTGATAATATAAGTGATAGCCAAGACGAAAAATGAAAACTTTCTTCTTCTTTCTTAATAGTCGAAGCTTTAATAAAACATTTATATAGAATAAACCTGGATATTCGGGGAAGGTTAAAAATTAGGTTTTAAAAAAATTATGTTATACGTAATAAAGTAACGAAAAGGATTAAAACAATTTTTTTAAATTTATCCAAATTTACCAGTTTAAAATAATAAACTTCTTGATCCCTACTTTTCAGGCAAGAAAAAAAGAACCAAAGAAAAAAATGAGTAAGTTCAGATACATATTTTCAAAAAGCAGTGGTGAACGTACTATAATGGCCAAATTTAGCAAACCTCTATAAATCACGGTTTCCTGTTTACAGAAAATACATTTTTTAATCCTATTTTAAATATATAGTTGAATGAACAAAAAACTAAAATAAGAAAGTATTGACAATAAACAAATCTAACAAAATGTTATTATACTATCAAAATTAGAATACTTGAACAATTACGTAAAAATTAATATTTACACAAAATTGTATTGGGTTTCAAACATAAAGATATTCACAAAGAATAGAAAACATAATACAATACTGAAAACACAGAAGTACGTATGACACTGATAGCGGATGTACACACTCGTAACACAGTGTTGGTCTGTGTTCAGTAAGGCGTTACCTTTCTTTTAATGGAAAATAATTCCTTTCATACTTTCACATTGAAAGTCGGGGTAACAAAGTAACAAAAGAAAAAATCGAAGTAATTATTACCTCAGTCGTAAATTTTGATAGAAAATTATTCAAACTTACTAAACTATTAAAATTATTTAAGCTTATTTTCCTAATTATTTATTTTCGGAGTACAACATTCACTGGTAATTGAGAAAACATGTATATTAATTAAATTGACATTCCGATGTTCAAATTGATTCGGAATAAAGAAGGTAAAAAAAAATTTTTTTTTTTTTTTTTTTTTTTTTTATTAGTGACAAACTATACTCATTTTCACTTTAAATAGGGGCATGGCGTTTTTTTGAAAATTTATAAACTAATTTTTTTATATAATTGTTTGTGTCATTAAAATTTTAATACAATAATAAGTGGTAAACGCAGAGTATGACTGTACGCTGAACCCTGTACATTGCAGAATACAAATGTACATATATAACACAGTATAACAGTTATCTATATACATTAGCGTTATCTTTGCCAATAGATACTTTAACAAGAAAAAGGTTGGCTATCTTATGTATAGTTTAATATAAAATTTCGCTTCAAATCTGCAGCATAAAATCAGATATCTTTAACTTTTCCAATTTGATTATATATTAGAAGATAAACAAATTATCTATTGAGGATCGGTTTAGTTATATTGACAACTTAATTTCGATTATGATATTAAATTAAAAATCTCACAACAAAGTTTTAATACTTTCCTGCCTTTGGTAACTTATTCTTATATAGTGGAAAAAGTTACCACTATAAATGAAAAAAGTTACCTTATATTTATTTTATCTGATGAGGGGATAAATTATGATAAAATTTTATCGTAATATCATCATTACATGTTGAAATAAACCAAATACGTTTTAAAAATTGGTATGTTTTTTTATTTTTTCTGTTTCCACCTTCCAAAAAATCATTTGAATTTTCTACTTTTTGAATGTTAAATGGAAGAAACCAAAAAAAGATTTACTATAAACTGTAAAACCGATAAAAGGCGAATAAAAACTGAGGGCTCAATTATGATAAAATTTTATTGAATATTATTACAAAAATTTATTATCTAATTTTTATATATTTAATTTTTTTAAAATAAATCAAACTTTTTAAAAATTCAAAAAATCGATAATTTAAACCTTGATCGGCGCCCCACTTCCAATATTGCTCCCAAAGTATTTATTTATTTATGTTTTTGTTGCTTCTACTAATACTATGCCTAGGCAGATAGTAAAAAAAGTTCGATGAAAAATATGAATGAATAAAAATAATAATGGAATTTTTCAATTTTTGGTAAAGGAGGAATATTAGAGCAAATTTTTTAAGAATATTAAGCATGTACAGTTCTACTGAGATTAATATAAGTGCGGTTATTTTTGCAAAATTTTGAAAAAATTGAGCTTCAAAATGAACATACATACGTTTGTACGAAAATGACCCTCCACTTTTTTGGGGGGTTCCTGGACCAGGAGAAGTCGAGAAATGCAAAACTACCCATACCCCATTTTTTGACTGATTATCATACTTTCTTCTTGTCGCATAGTTCTAGAGTTATGTTGCCAAGAAAGTAAAGCTAAAATATGAGTATTGGCAAAATGAGATTTTTTGATTAAAATTAATTGTTGCTTACACAGCTGTAAAAATGATTGAAAAACGTTTTCACTTTCTTTATCTTTTTTGTGAGCTGGAAGTAATAAAACTTGATGTATTGCTGCGCAAAATAATTTATTATTCGTATATTTCCTAGGTATCGACTGATTGAAGAAAAACCAATTTTTTCTAATTAACTTGTAATTATGTAAAATGAAGCAAAAACCATTTTTTGGGATTTTCTTTGAATAGTCCTTTTTCTTTGATGTATAATATAAATTTGAAGAAAAATGTTGATTCATAAATAACTTTTGGTTGTAGGTAAATAATTCCAGTATCATGGAATAGTAGTGTGCTCCTAAAAGTTTAAAAACGGATGAAATAAAAAATACTTCACGATTTTGGTTAGGTTTTATACTTTAACACTATTTTCTGCGGTTGTATGAATCACGAAAATTTCCCTTCAGTAATTTAAAACTCTGATATAATCAGAAAAAACCTCATCACAATATGTTGTTATTTAAGTGTGAAATGGTATTGTATAGCATCTGCGGTCGCCGCTCTTGGTACCCTACTATCTCAAGTTATAATCTAAACTGATTAAATCGAATTTGAATGTAATTAAACCGTCACAATCATGTGCAAATATTAAGTTAACGTTTACTAAGCCGAAAATTTCTCTTCTACTATCCTTCAGTGTTGCTTCCGTTCTATTAACTTCCAATTTCCTAAACTGGTACTACTTCCATGTTACGTCATAACATCTATGGATCATTGATCTTTACATGGAAATTAATTTCATCATAGGGTAAAACAAAACGTTTTAACATTTTACCAGATTTATCAGTTTTATGAAACTTCTTTGTAAGAAATTATACAAAATTGAAAAATATTTTAAAATATATCAGCAAAAGTTAATTTTTATCTTTACAAATCATATAATAATAGTAAATTATTTGTAGAAAAAATATGCAATACTATATACCACAGATTGAACTCAGATAATTTCTTGTCATATCTGAATTCTAGAAATTACTAGTCACGGGTCGTGCCTTCCATCAGATCATAGCGTATTGTTCCATTCCACTTGTGCCATCGAGTGCTGCTACCTAGCGAGGGCTGGGGCTCTCCTACAAGCTTGGTCAGGCGATCTGATCACGCGATGTCCTACGTCATAATACCGCAAGGAGTGGTCATTATGCTGCAGCGACCTTCTATTCATTCGGAGCTGGAATCTATCCCTGAGCGTTCATGATGCACATTCTGTGCAGTTGGACATGTTCGGATGAACGCTTAGTTTATTAATATATTTATGTTATTAATTTTAATTATATGTGTTAAATAGTCAATTATACATTACCGAAATGTCAAGACGACAAGTAATTAAAGAACAATTCAATAAGCAACTAGGGGTTGTTTCAATTCATCACCTATGAATATACAGTCCATACTCGCTCTAAAATCTACAACAACGTGTTAAAAGTCATCAGGCAAGATCGTTCATAACATGTATTGTCTTGCACTACAAAGAGTAATTTATAACGACTTGCAGAATATGATCACTTCAACCCCTTGAATTGTTTTAAGATAATCTGGCTCAGTGAACTAAATCACCACGCTGTGTGATTGTGGTCAATCTTTTGCCGCGAAGCCGGTGTAGTTTCAATGAACTCCTCTACACAAAAAAGTCATCAATAAATTAATTTATGAACATCGGAATTACTGGTTTGCTAGAATAAATAATAGCTAGTTGATACCAATAGTGATTGTTATCAGCAACAATTGTTAGTAATTATCCCATGACAGCATGATATAACAGCATGAATAGACATGAAACTTATCTTACATAATAAGAAAAATGGCATCGGATTTTTGTCAGCAATAACCGATAAGAACGAGTCCTAAAAGTTGTTTTCTGTTTTTATAAGGTGTGTGATATTTTCATAAAAGATAAATATTAAGTAGAAGTTTTATTTTATTTTCCCCATTTCGTTTTAATAAATATCAAAAAGTTTTCCCTTGGCTTAAAGATCGTTCAAAAATTAAAACTGCACAATAAATTTTTTGTTCAAGTTTAAATTATAGGAGTTTGAAATTTATGCAAATAGGAGTCAAAATGCCGATTTCTGGGCACTTGTTCATATTTTTTTGGTTGATGACTTGATATATTTTTTTTAACAGTATTATCCAAGAGAATTTATGGAGTGGACCTTAAAATTTATTTTGGGCGAGATTATGTTCACGTAATAATATTTTCTTAATGAGCAGGTCGTATATGAATGTTTAATATTGGATTGAAGGAAGGAATCAGATTGTGAAGGAATCCAAATGACGAATAACGTTATGAAAAACCATGTTTTGTTGAATTGAATTATGAAATTTGAACATTCCTTCTAATTTTAAATTAATTAACTTTTCTGTTCATTTGTTTGAGGCGAAAGAATACAACCACGCCTTTTGAATTTAATAAAAATTATATTTGTAAGAGCTCATTACTAATGTTAAAATATAAAGGAAAAAAATTTTCTACACTGTTTTTGTACCTGTACCCTTATAGTTTAAATTTTACATAGAAGTAATATGCTAATTTTTTATTCGCAGAAATCGGTAATTGGTTATACATTTTTTTAAAATTACATTTTGTAATAAGTATAAAAATATTTGTTTTATATATATTATACTGGATATATATACTAGCATCCTCATCGTAGCTTGGCTCGCGTTGTATGGTTACTTGCGTTTCCTGCTGCAATCAATTTTATTTTTCATTTTATGATTTTTAGTCAAGTTACCGGTGGCAGGAACAGCCGGTCACGTCGCATATGAAGTAACAATAGCAATGGCTTTGTTGGTTGAGCCACCGCGCCATACACTGTTGCACCCGTTAAAAAATCTAAATTAAAAAATAAACTGAAAATGTTTTTTAGATATTTACCTGAAAAGTATTTGCAAGCCCAAATCTACTGAATATCTCGTTCACCACCTCAAGCTGGAATTTTAAAATTCTAGTAATTTATTTTTAGATGTACACATGGAGATTACATACATCATAAATCAAGTTGATACTTTAACTGTTTCGACAAATTACAAAAATAATCGGTTTTCAAAACAAATTAAAAAATCTGTATTATCATTTTAAACTCGGAATTTCAAAAATCTAGAATTTGTAGTAAATTTCATTGATACTCCATTTTAACTCTTTAAAATCGGAATTTTAAAATCCTGCCTTAGTGTTCACCGTAAGAAAAATGTGAATACAAATTTCCATTAATTCATCTTCAGTAGTTTTTGATAGGGGTTGATTATGAATCACTCATGCCATGTTTGTTTATATATACGTATAAAGATAATATGAATGTACATATTTTTTTATGTTCTTGTCTTGTATCTTAGTTTTAACTATCAATATAAATAAAATAAAGATAATTGTTCTCCATAGTTCAGCTTAAAAACTGATTTATGCATTACTACAAATTGATTTTAAATATCCATGCACCCTATTTTATGTATATGTTCCCTATTTTTAAATCAAACTTACAGATCATGTGTCATTTGTTACGGTTGGAATGGACCACACGATATGACATCAATGATGTTTCCATCAGCTGTCGGTCTATCAAATTGACGAGTTTTATCGTATTTTTTTTAACCTCCGAGACCACCGTTAGATATTGCTTCAGAGTATGAGATGAATGATTTGAAAGGTGTGAAAATGCCGTGCCTGACTGAGGAGTTTTATCTGCAGTATAAGAGTGAACCTGAACCCAGTAAACACTATTGAATTTTAATCTGATATTTCGCCTGTTGTGATTCAGTATTATTTCAAAAAACATACAAAATAAATATTTAATTCAATAATCTGAAAGTTTTTAGTTCAATTGACTGATTAAATTAAGCGATACTGTAAAATCAATTTATAGTCTCTTTCATTGTATTGTAATCATAACCATCATATTAAAATTTATTGCTGCGAGTGCGATTTCACAGAACAAGAGGAACAGTTTAAAATAAAATATAATTAGAATGATTAAAAAAAATCATAATGGAATTCCCTATCAACATTATTTTTTTTTTTTGTCTTCAGTCATTTGACTGGTTTGATGCAGCTCTCCAAGATTCCCTATCTAGTGCTAGTCGTTTCATTTCAGTATACCCTCTACATCATACATCCCTAACAATTTGTTTTACATATTCCAAACGTGGCCTGCCTACACAATTTTTCCCTTCTACCTGTCCTTCCAAAATTAAAGCGACTATTCCAGGATGCCTTAGTATGTGGCCTATAAGTCTGTCTCTTCTTTTAACTATATTTTTCCAAATGCTTCTTTCTTCATCTATTTGCCGCAATACCTCCTCATTTGTCACTTTATCCACCCATCTGATTTTTAACATTCTCCTATAGCACCACATTTCAAAAGCTTCTAACCTTTTCTTCTCAGATACTCCGATTGTCCAAGTTTCACTTCCATATAAAGCGACACTCCAAACATACACTTTCAAAAATATTTTCCTGACATTTAAATTAATTTTTGATGTAAACAACTTATATTTCTTACTGAAGGCTCGTTTAGCTTGTGCTATTCGGCATTTTATATCGCTCCTGCTTCGTCCATCTTTAGTAATTCTACTTCCCAAATAACAAAATTCTTCTACCTCCATAATCTTTTCTCCTCCTATTTTCACATTCAGTGGTCCATCTTTGTTATTTCTACTACATTTCATTACTTTTGTTTTGTTCTTGTTTATTTTCATGCGATAGTTCTTGCGTAAGACTTCATCTATGCCGTTCATTGTTTCTTCTAAATCCTTTTTATTCTCGGCTAGAATTACTATATCATCAGCAAATCGTAGCATCTTTATCTTTTCACCTTGTACTGTTACTCCGAATCTAAATTGTTCTTTAACATCATTAACTGCTAGTTCCATGTAAAGATTAAAAAGTAACGGAGATAGAGAACATCCTTGTCGGACTCCCTTTCTTATTATGGCTTCTTTCTTATGTTCTTCAATTGCTACTGTTGCTGTTTGGTTCCTGTACATGTTAGCAATTGTTCTTCTATCTCTGTATTTGAACCCTAATTTTTTTAAAATGCTGAACATTTTATTCCAGTCTACGTTATCGAATGCCTTTTCTAGGTCTATAAACGCCAAGTATGTTGGTTTGTTTTTCTTTAATCTTCCTTCTACTATTAATCTGAGGCCTAAAATTGCTTCCCTTGTCCCTATACTTTGCCTGAAACCAAATTGGTCTTCTCCTAACACTTCCTCCACTCTCCTCTCAATTCTTCTGTATAGAATTCTAGTTAAGATTTTTGATGCATGACTAGTTAAACTAATTGTTCTGTATTCTTCACATTTATCTGCCCCTGATTTCTTTGGTATCATTACTATAACACTTTTTTTGAAGTCTGACGGAAATTCCCCTTTTTCATAAATATTACACACCAGTTTGTATAATCTATCAATCGCCTCCTCCCCTGCACTGCGCAGTAATTCTACAGGTATTCCGTCTATTCCAGGAGCCTTTCTGCCATTTAAATCTTTTAATGCTCTCTTAAATTCAGATCTCAGTATTGTTTCTCCCATTTCATCCTCCTCAACTTCCTCTTCTTCCTCTATAAAACCATTTTCTAATTCATTTCCTCCGTATAACTCTTCAATATATTCCACCCATCTATCGACTTTACCTTTCGTATTATATATAGGTGTACCATCTTTGTTTAACACATTATTAGATTTTAATTTATGTACCCCAAAATTTTCCTTAACTTTCCTGTATGCTCCGTCTATTTTACCAATGTTCATTTCTCTTTCCACTTCTGAACACTTTTCTTTAATCCACTCTTCTTTCGCCAGTTTGCACTTCCTGTTTATAGCATTTCTTAATTGCCGATAGTTCCTTTTACTTTCTTCATCACTAGCATTCTTATATTTTCTACGTTCATCCATCAGCTGCAATATATCGTCTGAAACCCAAGGTTTTCTACCAGTTCTCTTTATTCCGCCTAAGTTCGCTTATGCTGATTTAAGAATTTCCTTTTTAACATTCTCCCATTCTTCTTCTACATTTTCTATCTTATCTTTTTTACTCAGACCTCTAGCGATGTCCTCCTCAAAAATCATCTTTACCTCCTCTTCCTCAAGCTTCTCTAAATTCCACCGATTCATCTGACACCTTTTCTTCAGGTTTTTAAACCCCAATCTACATTTCATTATCACCAACTTATGGTCGCTATCAATGTCTGCTCCAGGGTAAGTTTTGCAGTCCACGAGTTGATTTCTAAATCTTTGCTTAACCATGATATAATCTATCTGATACCTTGCAGTATCGCTTGGCTTTTTCCAAGTGTATATTCTTCTATTATGATTTTTAAATTGGGTGTTGGCAATTACTAAATTATACTTCGTGCAAAACTCTATAAGTCGGTCCCCTCTTTCATTCCTTTTGCCCAACCCGTATTCACCCACTATATTTCCTTCCTTGCCTTTTCCAATGCTTGCATTCCAATCTCCAACTATTATTAAATTTTCATCTCCTTTTACGTGTTTAATTGCTTCATCAATCTCTTCGTATACACATTCTACCTCATCATCATCATGGGCGCTTGTAGGCATATAGACGTTAACAATCGTTGTCGGTTTAGGTTTTGAATTTATCCTTATTACAATGACTCTATCGCTATGCGTCTTGAAATACTCCACTCTCCTCCCTATTTTCTTGTTCATCACGAAACCTACTCCTGCCTGCCCATTATTTGACGCTGAGTTAATTACTCTAAAGTCACCCGACCAAAAGTCGCCTTCCTCTTCCCACCGAACCTCACTAATTCCTACATATCCACGTTTACCCTATCCATTTCCCTTTTTAAATTCTCTAGCCTACCAACCTTTTTTAAGCTTCTAACATAACACGCTCCGACTCGTAGAATGTTATTTTTTACTTTTCTGGTGACCCCTTCCTTAGTAGTCCCCACCCGGAGATCCGAACGGGGGACTATTTTACCTCCGGAATATTTTACCAAGGAAGGCGCCTCCATTATTGCTTTTGAAAATGCAGAGCCACATTTTCTTGGAAAAAAAAAACAGCTGTAGTTTTCCATTGCTTTCAGCTGCGCAGTACTCAGAGGACTGAGTGATGTTGATACGGCCGTTTAAGTCGTCCTGACTCACGCCCCTAACAACTACTGAAAGAGCTGCTGCCCTCTTTCAGGAATCATTCCTTAGTCTGGCTCTCAACAGATACCTCTCCGATATGGTTGCACCTTCGGTCCAGCTACTCTGTATCACTGAGCACTGAAGCCCCCTCACCAACGGCAAGGTCTCATGATTCATAGGGGAGATCAACATTATATCAGTTGTTAATAGTGTTGTCAAACAAAATAAATTATTATAAAAGTGAATTAGTAAAGGTAGTTATAATCTAATTTAAAGCAAGAAAAAGTTTATGCGACTTTCGAAAAGAAAACAATTTTATTATAGCTACTAAATGTACAATGTTGAAGTTGTAAACGATTAACTTGATAACACTTGTAAAGGATTCCGCAGAGGACACGATAATGTGCATTCAGAATTTAATCATTTTGTCACCGCGACAAGGATAAAAGAAACTAACCGTTTGTCGAATAATGGTAATACTAGGAAGTTGGAGAAAAATTGATGATCAAAGTAAAATTTTTACAAAAAACGATTTGTTCCCTGTGATCTCAAAGTAAACCTAATTAATAAAGAAAGGTTACATGAATTCAATTAACAAAGTTGTATACTTCGATGTACGGTATAATATTATTCAATTTTTTATTTGTATAAGTTTAATAAGTAGTTAATCAGGTGAAACGTACCAGTTTACAGCCTAAAATGTAAGAAGTTTTCATCTCTCAAGCTACCAAAGTCTAAGTTCTTTGGACTGGACACATTTCACCTCAGGTTCTTTAAACAGTATTCTTTAATTTTTCTCCTGATTTTTTTTTGTGCTCGTATATTTTTGTATTCTTCTATACTAAAATAAATTTTTTTTTAGTATTTTAATTCCAAAGATTATCAATTTTAACTTCAAAATTCATATCAACACTCCATATTTTTAACTTATTATTGTTTTATTTTATTTTAATATTAATAAAAATAATTTTTTATAGTATTGCTTTCATTACACAATATATATATTATACTTTTCAAAAATATTATACTGTCTTTTAAAAAATGTATTATACAGAAAATTTTATTACCCGATGTTGTTAACCGATTCTAATTTAAACAAAATTATATTTTATGTATTTAAGAGAAATTTATTGTGAAAATAATGTACATTAATGGCTTAGGAAAGAGGAAAGTTACATATGGTAAGTTTTGAGGGTGAATGTAAATTTATCCTTATTTTAAAATTTATCTTAGGCTTGAGTTAACGCACTCTTCGATTCGATCAGCATATATCATATTAAAATATTGTCTAGTCAACATTTTACCCTAAAAATAAGTCTTTGTTTCCCTTCAAAGTTTGATAAATTTTTTTATCAAAATATGGAAAAGTTTAACAATTTATCATTTTAAAATATGGGAATTATCGCAGCATGTCTAGTTTTCCTTTTGACTTAAAAAGAATACGTAGCTGTCTAACGTAAATATTTTTAATTTATTTTAAAGGTTTCATTTTACTGCTTTTATTTGTTATTATATTGATATTATTATATTTTATGTGATATATACATCGGCTTTTAATTTAATTGAAAAAGTTATTGTTATTGCTGAAAAAGCTGACTATCATATAAAAAAACCTCGTTGATGAATAAACATTTTAAGCGTATTTATTTAACCCTCTTCTCTCTCTCGAATCATTCTATCCATAAATGTTTCAATCACTGCTGTACGAGTGTATCAAATTGAAGTGAAATATGGCATGCAGATTCACTCAAAGAAAATATTATAATTATCACCTAAATTCATATATCGTTAAAAAAATGTGATTCACAATTAAAATTAAAAAAATACTTTTTTTCACCTGTACAAATAAGGAAGCTTGATGTAACTAAGAATGATCCATCCATGTGAATTTCATCTTTATTACCTAACACAAACGTTATATTTGTGAAAAATTATTTTTATTGAGTTTTATACACATTCTGAATCATATACGTAAACAATTTATGACCATGTTTTTTTGTTGATAATAAAATTATATTTGTAATAAATATATGATTTTGTAGTTTTGATATAGCCAAACCTTTAAATACTTTTACATATTTATATTTTGTTATTATCGTTTAAATATTGGAGCTTTAGTGTATTTTATAGGATAATTAATTGTAAATGTCTTCGGCTTCGGTCGGATTAACTCGGATATTTACAGTGAACTCGGTTCCTTTCGTACGCATTTTCGGCTGCTGAAGATTCAGCGGCCCCTTACACGTCACTCGGCGACATTCGGATGCACTCGACTCCTGACGACTTATTCGCCACCTGAAAAATTACGAGTTTTGGGAAAAGTAATGAACAAATGCAAAAAAATCATTGTTAAATTTTAAATTCAATTATATTCCTAAAAATATTTTTTTCACGCATTTCCTTCGGATTCACCATATCACTAAAAAAAAATTGTATAATTATGTATAAATGTATACATAAATGTATAAATGTATCCCCATCAATGTATAAATTTTATACACAATGATGATTTCATCCATCCCATGTGATACAAGTTTCCTACAGGGTTGTTTCCGTAGAAATCATGCGAAAAATGGTAAAATTTTCTGTCGGCCCATACTTTTCTTTTAAATATCTTTACTTATGTTCCAGAAACACTAATTCAACAAAATTTAACTAACATAATTCAACAAATACTTAGATTTTTTCCAATCGTTCGGTAAGTATTGAAGGCGTGCATAAAAGTTCATACACATGAGCTGTGTGTGCAAACATTCTAAAAAATCAACATCAGAACACCACAAAAAAATTATAATGAAAAAGTAAAAACATATTACAAAAAAGCTTTCAAAAGACAAAAAATAACTAAATAAATTTTAACGAAATTAAAAAAGTCTTTTAACAATTTATTTTGATCATACAAATAGAATAATAATATACTTTTTATAAAGCGATACTATTATTACAAATAATAGTTTATCTGAAGTGTCTGTATCTGTTTAGATAATTTAATTTCACGAGTTTAAAAGTATTATCAATAATTTTTTTTTTTTTAAATATTTATGTTTTTAATCATTAACTTTTTAATTTAATTTCTTATTTGATATAATAATTTTGAAAAAGCATACCATAAATATACAATTTTCACAAGTTAAACAATTAAACCGCAATTGAGGTGATGTATATAAAGCAAACTTGTGATCAAGTTCTTTTGCAAAATGAACATAGAAAACCGTGCAACTTCCTCGCTTTGACGTTTCAACCAGTTCATGCGAGATTCTACGAGCATGATAGTAATTAAATTACTCCTATTACTAGTAATAGCTTTATTACAGATAGATATAATAATACTTATGGTAAACGATTAAAGAAGTATGTTGTTCCTGCATTACTTAATTCTTCACCGAATCACCTCAATAATGTAAAAATGAAAAAATTATTTAAAAAAACTTCTCATTGAGTGGGCATTAACTATAACGTAATAGGTACTAACAGGATTCATGTTGGATTTATACAGGCAGTCCAGACAATTATAACATGATTATAGTTATTATTTTTATGTTAATAATTATTATAAATCAATAAATAATGTATTGTTGAATGGTTAAAGCTTAGTTATTTATTTTCTTTATATAATTGTTGCAACAAGATATTAATTGTGTAATTAGTTGTTGTAATTAAGTATAGTTTTGTTTCTTGAATATAGTTTTAGTTACTAAGTCTAATACATAACAAATATTAAAGAAATAATTTGTTCATTAGTTTTTAAATATATAGTTTAATTTTGTTAAATTAATTTTTATAATTGTACTACTATTATAACTATTGTAACTATTATAACTATTAGAAAAACTAATCATATCTTTAATTGTTACATAAAATTGGTTATTGCATTAACCACTTAATAATGTAATAATAATTCTTTATTATATCTGTCGACAGACTTAGGTCTGACGGATGAGCATGTAAGTTTTAAATTGTAAATAAATAAATAAATAGGATTATTATCCTCTGGAGTAGCAGTATCTGTATTGCTGAAGGTATATCTTTCTGCTAACTTCTCTCGGAACTGAAAATATTAATTTTACCATTAACATGTAATTGATGTGTGCATTTACAGTTGCTATATTTAGCAGTAGTTCAAATAAAATCTTCCTGTACCACTTGACTCCTCGCCTGAGGACACTGGAGTAGGATCTAATAGATCTGAATCTGACACGATCTGATCTGACACATCTATGAAATCTTGGCTCAATTGTAATCAACTATTGTTGATAATTTTTCTACTGGGCCTCTTGGTTTCTACTGATATCATTCCTGGTGTATATTTAGTAATCAGAAACATCATCATATCTCTGTTGTCTCTCCATTTTGCTAGTATAACTTTTTATATTACTTTTCTTGGCTACAGTTTTTCTTTTTCGTAGCTTTGATTTCTCTACTGTTGAAGATGTAAGTTTTATTTTACGCCTAAATGTTCGAACTAGATGTGTTTGCTTCTTGTTAACTTTTTTCGCTACACCAAAACTGGTGTAGTAATTATTGCGGTATAAAGTTCGCTCTTCAATAAGTAAAGGTTCAGCTAATTTCCTAACAAGCCTAATTGCAAATGATTCTCCACATTTTCTGTTTTCCTTACCAGTTTACACTTATAATGACCAAGTTTGGCCACCTTTTAAAAGTAATTTAATTAATTTGATGCCACATTTGTGTTTTCTATTACGCATAACCGAAGAATGGAAGTTTGTCCTCTAAAGGGGATCATACTTTCATCTATACGAATTACTTCTTCTGTATTCAAGGATTTCTGAAAGTTTTATTTTAATATATTAGTAGCAGGAATTATTTTAAGATTATCATCACTCATTTTTTCATTGTATAATAGGTTAAACATATTTAAGAGACTCATATCTATTTTTTGCATCATTTTTGACATTCCGATTGCGAATAAAATGTTTTTAGCCTACTAACTGTGCAGTTTAGGTTTAACATATTAACTTATCCAAATAAGTTAATATGTTAAACCTTAACTTAAGAAGTTTAATGTTTTATTTTTATTATCAGTCCAGTTGACAACTAGAGAATTCGGTTTGTCATTTTTTTTGGAGTATAGCTGATTTTCCAGAATTAAATCTAGTACTTTAGGCGATAAAAGAATTGAATAACAGTCAAAAGGATTGTTATTACTCGATTGCAAATATTAAAATATGCCAGGATTTATACTTGGTTTTTTAGGGTGGAATTAAAATTTATGTACTTCATCATTTGATAATTCACAAACTATTCTATCTACATTTATCTCGTCATCACTTACAGGCACTTTGACATGATTTCCGAGCACAGGAATGTCAGGAAGCCGATCTCAATTCAAAACTAATTCTTCGGTTCAACATCTTCTTCGAATACCAGCATGTCAGATGGACGTTCTTTTTTTAAAATTCCATCTTCAATTTCAACATCTTCGAAATCCGGTATATCTTCACCTACATTCAGGTCTTCATCATTACTAGACTGAGAAGATGCTTCGAGCTCTGCATCATTAAAATCTGGATCACTAATAGTATCAAATACATTTAATTCACTTTCACTACCTTCCGATAACTTAGACCAAATTTTAATAAGCAACACGACACGAACTTTAAACAACATACGTAACAAATTGACATAACCTGAAAAGTAATGCGTTTGGAAAGTAGCATATAGTGCTGCTAAGAGTGTTTAATGTTGTAAAGAAACTCATCACAACCCCCGAACAAAGATAACCAGCAATCAAATGAACGGTACTGTATATATTAGTGTTGTACAGAACGTCAGAATGATGTTGAGAGTCAATTTGATACACACGGTCTAACCAAAAATTTGGTATCATATTAATACACACGGGCTGAGATGAAAATTCAAGAGAATTATTCCAGAATGTAGGAAAAGACCTGTTTTTGAAGCCTGGGGTTTAACATGTTAAAAGTAAAATTTGAGAAGTGTAAGTTAAATTTAGATATTCTTGGGTGAATACTACCTTAATTTAAAGTCTAGACTTTTTGTAACTTTATCTATCATTTGTTTTCTTTTTTTATATACTTAGAAATTATGTTAATCAATTACAGTAAAATGTTTTATAAGAGTTTAATTTTTAATTCGGAGCATACTAATTGATTTGATTGTTGTATATTTGTTTTTACATAAATAAACAAAGAGATATTATAATACTATTGAATACTGATATTAAAAGATATGATAAATCGATTTTTTAGTTATTGGAAGAAGTGAAAGAGAATGAATTGTGGTCAAAAATCAAAAAGAAATGCCTAGAGAGATTCCTGTACAATTCCCTGAGCTGGTCTTCTTGCCATTTATTCACTACACGTTTCTTGCCCCTAAGCTTCCTCTCTTATCCCTACGGGATATAAGGGTGAAGAGAGGGTAGTTGCTGAAAAAAAGAGCGCTGATCTGGTAGGCTCACCGGTGGTCTTCACCAAACTTGATCACTGGATGTGAAGCAGCGTTCAATTCATTTATTTTCTTTTTCACCATCTTTTCTTTTTTCCTTCCAAAGAGCATGCCAATTTATTTTTATAGCCGTGTATAAAATTTCGTTTGTCGAATTACCCACTATAGCCGACTATAGTTGCCTTAGCTATGAAGTGTGTGGTTAACATTTGTTAATACTTCCTTTATCCTGTTTAGTTTAATATTTAGACGCATTTTTTCTCAGAATGTAATTTTATTACTATTTTTATGTGTTGTATTCAAATTAGTAATTTGTAAAATATAATATGTATATATATATATGAATAATATGCATATTGATCATAATACATTAAAATTGAAGGTTCATTTTTGGAGCTGAAATATATGTAGTTATATATTTTTCAGAATCAATAATGGAATTTAAAATAACCTATTAGTTAGTTCTAAATAGTATGTTTTCTTCTTCACAAACTATTATTAAATTCACATCTCACCAGGTCTCTGGTAATTTTTCATAAACATTTAATACTTCTTGGTAAAATATATTTGTGGTACGTTCAAGTATGCAGTATTGATAAAAATAAATAAATGTATGCATACACCAGTTCTTATCTGGAAATATAATGTTTGCGTAACACGGTTAGATAAATATTTTGTATAAACAAAATTATTTATTTTTTTTTTACCTTTATTTATATAAAACGTAGACCGTATATGACCGCCCCTCTTTTCCTATTTAGCCTGTGGAAGGTAAGGTATTACTTCAGAGGATGATGTGTATGAACTGTAGTCTTGTGAAGTCTCAGATCGACCATTTCTGAAAAGTGTGGTTAAATGAAACCCAACCGCTAAAGAACACCGGTGTCCAAGATCTAGTATTCAAATCCATATAAAAGTAACTGCAGTTTCGTTAAATGTTATGTTAAACAGTCCTCATTGTGAATGTTTTGAGTGCGAGTAGATGGATTTTTTTCTATTCTACTGTATTGATTTGAAAGTTTTCTATTTAATATTTTTACTTATCTTAGGAAAAAGCTACTCAACCCTAAAATGTTATTACCTAATAATAAATTTACTGCTTTACCTAGCTTTTTACTGCAATGATTGTGAAGAATTTCTAAATTTTCAGTGTTTCAAAGAAAATTTGGAACACTTTTTTGTCTATTTAAATATTTTTAATATATTTAAAGTTTAAAATTAAATTACATTTAAATTTATTTATAAATTTAACATTTTATAAGGAAATAATTTTTTTATAGCTTTCATGAATCATATGAACGTGTTGCTTATTTATATTGCCTTCATATTTCTTCTCCTCTTTTGAATTCCAATATTAATCTTTTCAAGGAGATTAATTTTAAAATTCTGATATAATGTGAATACATTAGTCTCTATTGTTGAATATTCTTCATTTTATGATTTTTTTTTTTAATTTAAAAAATAGTTTGATTGTTTATATTGTCGCGTGTTCGCTGTTTGATCAGAATATTGGGAGACAGACAATTTAGAATGTTTATATAGTTACAGTTTATTGGTTTAAAATTTTCATAATTAGAACATGAAAATCAATATTAAAGGCAATGGTGATAATAATAATATAACCAATGAAGAATATTAAACAAACAAATATTAATCTTAATAATTACAACCACAATAATGATCAGGATAGTAGTTATAATAATAGTAGCAAACGACAATAATATTACATGTCAATAACAACCAAATCAAACAATCAATACATGACATAAAAACATAATACATAGCAAACACAAAACAGTAAACAATAATCATATTTTACTTCAAATGGCCATAAATGTCAATAATAATAAACAGAGATTGCACACGAGACACAGTTTAAAATAATCGTCATGATTTATTCCAGGTAGATGAATAGATGAACAGATTTACAGTAAGTTACGGATACTGTTTCTTGTTTATTGGAATTACGCGTGGCGTCACCTTATTCGTATCGGACTTAATTTACACGTCTTTACGACGTCTCGTACTCTCGTCTCGCAGACTCTCCTTGCTGAACTGACATCATAACGTCTTGCAGACTCACATCTCGCAGAACTGATTTCTAAATGGTTCCCAGGGGTATTTATGCTCCTGTATTCTTTACCTGCCGAACCGAACCCAACTGGAAGAACGACGACAGAGGCTTTCGTTCCCATGAACTCCATAACCCGGTCCGGTAGCTTATGTCACGGTACAGCAGGTTTTCATTGTATGTAAGCGGGCAGTATAACAAAAGACGATTGCTAAACGGACTTGTTACCTTACAAAAAGGAAACTCTTTTTGTCCGTTTTGGATTCCTCCCATTATCTTCTACTATCATAATAATTGGTAGGAATCCGTTATTATGCCCGTTATACCTGTCTTGTTACAATATCTACACGTTTTACTGGTTTAAGATCAAAAGAATTTCTATATCTGTCTTGAAAACATATTTTAGTTTACACAATGACTTTAAAAGCCACATCTGGAATTCTTATAAACGTTAAGCTACTAGCTACATAAGAATAATGTTAATACGAAATTTTTATGTTTATATAATCATAAACATTTTATAGAATTGTAAAAAGCAACTGTAGCATTTTCAGTTTAATTTTACTTCTTTTAATATGAAATGGGAGGAAGATATACAGAATTACTGAGGCAAGAACCTTTATATATATTAGGCAGTGTACAACACAGAGAACTAGAGGTCTGGGAAGGTCTGTGAAAAGATTTCAGAACAGGTAACAAGCCTAATTTGACATGTTAAGAAAAAAGTCATTCATAAATAAAAAGAGAGAGAATGTAATATATTTGATTACAAAATGAAATAATTTTTATATAAAATCTAAGGTAAGATAAAAGTTTACTTTATTCTTTTTTATCAAAAAGAATTTTTGTTTAATAAAACCTCTTAAAAAATTTAAAAAATGGAAAAAAATTTAGAAACTCTTGTCCCCAAATTGAAATTGAGAAACAGAATACCAACTCAAAAACCATAATTTAAATTTTTTCAACAAGTCGAAATTATATAAAAAAGAATCGGCGGAGACTGTGTCGGAACTACGGCCGCAAACAGTTAGAACATAGAATACGTCACGTATGGCGTAGGGTTGCTAAAGTGCTATAAATGTAACAAAATTTAAAAAAAAATACAACATTTTATTGACAAAAACATCACTCAAGTTCTTCTATCCATTTAGTTATGTTCAAGCATGTTCTTTTTGAATTTTCAAAAAGAAATTCATACAAGCCTTATAAAAACCTCCCCCATTTTTTAAGAAGGATAAAAAAGTAAGACATATTTGGTTTTTCGAAAGTGAGCACTAAAACCTAATTTTTTCATAATCCCTCTTGGTTTCATCAAGGCATAAAGCATATTACTGTACTGTTTAATCATTAATTGTTAGTTTTTTGTTAGACAATTGAAGGCAATACTCAATTTTTAAAGGAAAACTGTACAAAAGGTTCTATTTATAATATGCATGTTATTCTTGTTTCGTTAGCAGTTTTGTCAAGTAATGAATATATATTTATTAAAAAGAAAACAGTTAATTAAAATAACATCCTAGGAAAAATAGCAAAATTCACTAGCATATACATACAAAGGAAAGTTTTTAGATGAAAAAGATATCATATCTAATATGAAAAAAATGCACTTTTTTGTTGATAAAGTTTTCTATTAATCTAGTACAATTTTTATTGTACTAGATTATTCTGTTGTCAATTATTAAGCGTTATTATTAATTTATTTTGCATTTTATTGTGTTTTTTTAATATTTATAATCTGTTAGGAAGTTTTGTTATTTTTAATAATACGTTTCTAGGACAGTACTTAACATGTTTTAATTTATCCAGCCGTATTTGCTTTCATTTGTTTTTTAGTCGGCTAGCTAAATTAGTGGTTAGCGTATTGGCTTATAGATCGCTCTGGGTTTGATTCATGACAAGGGGCAAACATTTTTAATTTACTGTGTTCCTAGTTTATTTTTTTATATCATCATCAGTTGTTTTGTCTTATGGCAGGTCCATTCATTGCTGCAGCTACTTTCAAATATGTCGAATTCTCCGATTCATTCCACTGCAGCCTTCCTTTTCTTGCCTGATGTTATCTAGCACTTTGTAGCTTCTTCTTCCTTTTCCTCTTGACCCTTCACCATTCCCTCTGCAGTATTCCTCAATAGACAGCTTTCTCTCAAGGTATGGCCGATCCAATTATATTTCCTCTTCTGTATGCCGTCCAGTAGTTTCCTTTCGTCTTTATCTCTTCTTAGCAGTTCTTGATTTGATATTCTATCTTCCCATTTCTACTCGTCATCATAGTCACATAAAAAAACCTCTCCAAACTTTTCTCTTTCAGCCTGCTACATGTCCAAGTTTCAGCTCTTTACAAAGCGATACTTCTCATAACATTTAGTTAATCTTTTCCTAAGCTCTTTTTCTAGTGGCCCAAACGTTTGTTAACAAGAACGTTTGTTCTTGTTAAAGATGAAGAAATTGATCTCCTTGGCTATTAAATATTGCTCAATAGCTATTTAACATCTTACATTAGTGATATAGTAAAGGTTTTTTGTTATAATGCTTCCAAGTTATTTGAATTTATCTGTTTGTCAAACCTCTTTCCCATCCACCCTGATTGAATTTTTGTGTCTTTTCTCCTTTTACCATGAATTTTGTTTTCATTTTTTTTTTTCAAATTCATTTTCATGAATTTAGTTTTCACTAAAAAAAAGGCATCTGTTTTGGAGATGCCTTTTTTTTTCAAAAATTCATTTATTTCAGTTACTTCTGTTCTTCTTTCAGCTAGTAGTACTGTGTAATCAACAAACGTGGTATGTGTAAGATTCCACTCTTCTTCTCCTCAGACACATTCCTTTCCTTCCATTTAAATATTCATTAATTATTTCTTCCAAATAGATATTAAACAAGTTTTGTAATAGGCAGCAACTCTGTCTTATCCCTCTGCCAAATTCTACCTCCTCTATCAGTTGTTCCCCAATTCTTACTCTACACTTTTTGATTATAATACATATCCTTAATTGGTCTCCCTCTCCTCATTCTAGTACGTTTTTTTTAGTATGATCAAGTTTATTCCTTATTTCTTTTTATGGTAAACGTTTATCTTGCTCCTATATAGGTCGATATACATCATAAGGAAACTGAAACTGAACATAAAGTTTATTCTAATTTCTATCAGTTAATCTTCACGAAACTGTTCTACATTATTGGTAGGAATTTTACGTGCAATACTTTAATAAATTAAACTAAGCATTACTTTATCTATACTGAACTCTAAGTAACAAAAGACGTATCTCACCAGCTTTGCTTAAAATTGCAATTCATATATATGATCCAAACTCTTTTTGTATTAAATTATTCGAGTTGTCCAATTTCAGGTAACAGGGAAGCAACAAATTATTATTTATAATATAGCAACGGTTATATTTAAATCGGTTAATTTGTTTATTTCGAATAAGTAAGCAAATAAAATTCATTTTAAGTTATTAGTAATTCACGATAATGTGTGAAAAAGTACATAGCTAACACAAAATATGAAGTAGACGATAATCTTTTACTTAATAACATAGAAACTGTGATAAAAATTATATGAAAAATTTTACAAAATGATAAAAAATAAGTAATATCACAACTTAAAAGAGATATTTTCTTGTAGTCCGGTAAGAATAGAATAAACTGCTTACACTCAAAATTTTGGTTAGAATGTTTTTATTACTCAATTTATTGTCGATCTTAATAACTGGAGATTAAATGTTTATTAATTTTTTTACTCTATTATTCTTTTTTTAATTAATAAAACATATTAATTAAAAAAGTAATATTAATTCTTCAAATATAAAAATACTTTTTATAATTTATTTATTGCTAATCGTTTTTCTTGTAATCTTCGTTACTTTTATAACAAGAAATATAAATTCTGAAAATGTAATAAATATTTTTTTTTTTTTTTAATTAATTTAGAAAATCAAAATATTCATTAAATCAAAGTATTTACTGCAACTTTTGACTGATGTTATTTTTGATAAACTTTATTGACAATAATAAAGTAAGTAAATAAAATTAAAAAGAATTTTTCAAGGCTTTGCCAAACATTCAGTTTTTTTTACAGTCGTTAGCCTATTAAAAAAACAACGTACTAAGTTTTGATATTTAGTTCAAATATTTCTGGAATAATGAGATTGAGGGGTCATCAATAATTTATAAATTCCTTTTTAAAGAGTTGTATTTTCCAAACTGTTAGTAATCCTTTTTTAGTCTTACAACATGTTAATATAAATCCTACGAACAATTTATTTAATTTTGACTGAAATGCTACGAATATTATGAAGTACCACTAAGAATGTGTATCATTATGCGATAAAAATTCAATATATGAAATAATGAGATCGTTGAGCCGACAAAAATTATTTTCAAATCCTCTAAAATTCAAATATACACATAACTTTCGTTTAAATTTTTAAAAAAATTATCTTTTAGTTTAGCATTTGAAATAAATGTATTATGAAAAAAAAAGTACTTCCTGTACAAAAATTTAAAAAAATAATCATCAAAATCGATTCTTTTAGTAAAAACTGATGACTTAAAAAATTATCATAACGATGTCCACGCTAATTAAAATAGTAAAATTAATAAATAGGATACCCCGTGGAACTTGAAAGTTTTCAAACTATAAAGTTTTCATTGGTCTACAAAATTTTTATTCCATATTTATTTGAACAAAATTTAAGATTTTGTGGTGTGGTGATCAGAAAACTAAAAATATAAATGTTTTCAGCTATTTTCTTTTAGCTAAATGAACGAGATGGTGAGTTATTTGATCAGCTTTATTTAGCGTTAAATAGATTTAACTGAGACTGTAATTTGAAGACCGTGACTAAAATCGTAAACTGAAACAACCGTGTTAAATTGGCCTTTTTCTTCCAATAAAAATAAACTACAAAGAAACATTCTATTTAAAAATTCAGATTTAACGAAAATGAGCTGTTCATACAGCTAGAATTATTAAATCTTGGTAAGAAGCGTGCTGACAGTAATCATAAATCTTCTACGGCTACTAATAATAACGGTTCTGAGAGAAACATAGTTACTGATTGTTTTATTGGTGTAGAATACTTCAGTTTAAGTTAAGAAAGATTTAAACGTAATTTTTTGGCTAAACTGATATCACACTGAAAATTACGGATTGCTGAGGTAAATTATTCTATTTATATAAATGTTAAAACTTTTACACACAGTAGCAAGTAAAATATAATTATCAGAATTCTATTGTATTATAATATCAACACTTCTACATTAGTTTAAAAACCATAATGTCTAGTTCAGTAGATGATATTACTCATGCATCCTTTGAGAATTAAAATTAGATAAAATACAAGAATATCTTGTTAAAACCGTGCTAAATATGCAAATATCCATCTTCAAGTCTAAACACTCTTTGAAACGTCTGAGAAAAATCAATCAATATTAATTTTGATGTGCATTAGTTATATCTAATCATTTTTGGTTTTTATTAAGTGGAAAAAACAGCTATTTTTTTTTCTTTTCAGTAATTTAATTTCTGGTTATTTTCCTTTATGTCTAAATTAAGATTATTTCATAGCTGAAATATTTTCAATTTATCAGAACTACATTGATATGATTTCACCGGTTTTAAAGCAGATAGCTTTATAAATTTACTGGAATTTCTAATCTGTAACAAATAGAGTATGATTTTCCTAAGACATATAATGTGTAGAAAAGAAACTGAAAGCATTCCAGGTAAATAAAAATATATTTAGGTTATATAATATTATTTTGTGTAGTAATGATAATGAAAAAGGTTTGAATGTAAAAAAATTAAAAGAAATATCCTTTTGACTCAGTGTACAGTTTTCCTATAGCAAAAAACAAAAAGAATGTAAACTTTTTGACAAAGATTTGAGGTTTAGGATTTCTTATTATAGTAAGTTAATTAAACGAGTCCACAATTTCAAAAAAGATAATCTTTCAGAAAGGTTGAAATTGGTTTAAAAACCACCATCGATTGAAGTCTTTAAAATATTGCTGTGGAATAAGTACGCCAACCGTACTAAGCAACATAAAAGCTTGTAAATATATGAGTATTGTAGTCTAAAATAATTTGAAGTCAAATTGGGTATTTTTAAAATTTTATTTTTGCTACCAGCTATATTTTCTTTATCTAATATACTATATTCACTTCTTTGTAAACAGACGATTTATTTTTTTAAATACTCTCAATTTTAATTAAATTTAATAAATCATTAGAAGTTTTACACCTAAATTTATTGGTCTAAAATCTGGTCATTATCTAAACAAATTTCAATCACAGTTTTATTAAAACTTTTGTAACGACCAATAATTTTACATATATTATTCCTTAACTTAAATTTTATAGCTGTACTATTAGCCAATTTTTCATTCTTGAAAATTTTGTAGAAAAATAATTTTACGTAGTTTATATAATTTAAGATTGGTATAATCGTGTAAAAAAAAAATATTTTTAAAATAATAATATTGACATTGTTATTATTTTTTTGTTTATAATTGTATTTGAAAAAACATGATCAAAGATAAATCGATTATTTTGACATTATTTAGAGAAAAAAGATAAATTAAATCCATTGAAATATTGCTTATGCTAGAGCAACTGTTACTAGTAGATTAAACCATAAAAGACAAATTCTTTTGCCATATGGAGAAAACTTTTTGCCCTGAAGTAAAATGAGTAGCTACCTTAAGTAAAATTAATGTCTTAAGTCTTTAATCATTCCTAAATACTTTGTAACTTCTTATCTTCAACGAAGTTGAGAGAAGTTTAGACCAAATTAAGAACCTCCAATTACTTAATGGTCTTATTTTTATCTTAATTTAGAAAGAGATTTAAGGTGAAAATAATTGAGTAATGAGATATAAGAGTGATCTCTTAATCATCATTATTAGTATATTTTGAGTGCTATATCAAAAAGTACATCGATAATGATTTAGATAAAAGGATTTATTCTCTACATGCTTGCTATTTTGTAACAAATATTATTAATTTTCTTATTACCACCTTGTAACTGTTATTCTCTTTATTTTCTAAATGATACGTATTAATAATATAGAAATTATAAAAAACCGAATATCGGCACTCGCATCATCTATTCGCAAATAAAACTCTTCCGTTGTTATTATTAAATATTAATTTATCCAACATGTAGAATCTGTCACTTCTACAATTCATTTTTCATTTCCTACAATCTACAATTCTTGTAGATGTTGAACTACAACCACTTCTCCAAATATTAGACGTACATTTTCTATTCTATTAGCCAGTCAGTAACTCCTATGTGGCCAAATGATTCCCTCAATTGATACTGTCAACTGTGATATGAAATGAAGGTAGATTGAGAAAAATGAACAATGTAAAATTCTAGGTATGCTTTAATAGTATTCGTTTTTGTTTTAAACATCATTATCAAATGGAGATTACTTCAGCGACCGGGTAACAAAAGATTCTGAAAGCATCTTCTTAAGCACTCGTTATCTAAATATTTCTATTCAAAAGTCTGCATTAAATTCAATGTAGATTGGGATGTAAATTTTTTAGACTAATAGGTTTTACTTGAAAATTCAAATATACGTAAAATATTTTCTTTTTTAACTGTCACAAATATTGTTAAATATTATTAGTTTTATCCCATGACATTTTTAAATAAATAAAATACATCCTGAATGTGCAAATTGAAATAGTTACCAACAAGGAAGGGAGTTTGCTTTTTCTCCTGTTAACATTTTAAAAGGCATAATGAGTGAGTACATTATAAAATATATAGTTTGAAATTTTTCATTGATCCTCACGTAATAGTTCAACCAGAAAAAGAATACACATGGAAATTAACGGAAAAAATTGATTCTAAATCTTAAATTCATCAAAATTTTATTTGATTAATAGCAAAGTTCTAGGATAAATCCCTCGTTAAGAAGAAATTTGATGGAGTTATAAACAATGTGATGGTATGTTACATTGAAGTAACTACGAAAATTTGTATTTTTTGATCTACGGGTATTGTGAAATGATTATTTCTTCTACTAAAGCGCTGATTTCTCCAAAACACTTTACTCAGTTTTGATAAATGAAAAACAAACAAAAAAAAATGCTTTCTGTTTCTTAATTTATTTACAGGAGCTATGGAGTTACGGCCAAGGGAATATAATTTATTCGACGACTCGAAACATTAAGAAACAAAAAATGATACTCTAAAATACTACCCGATATTAGTTTAAACCAACAAAAACACCTACAATTGAAGCAATCTGAATAAATTCATTCCTCAAACCGTCTAATTTATCCCTTCAAACTACAATAAAATCACGGGTAGAAAACGTTATTCAATTATCCCTGATGCTTCAAAGTTTCAAGTGAATATCGGTTAACCAAGTAAACAAACACCACTTATTTATAATGATGTTAATTAAGGAATATAACATTTAATTCGCGATTAGAAGCAAAAAAGAGATGAATGTGTATTGGGGTGTTCTGATTCTGAAACGTATTCCTGTTTAAAAAAAAATTTCCGTTCTTGAAGAATGTTTCATGCCATCATTTTACAGTTTTATTTGAGTTCTTAATTCTTTTGATGAATACTCTTGAACGCTAGACCTGTATTTGATTTATATATCTTCTATTTCACACCAAATCTCGGTTCGAGTTCTTATGTGATTGTTCACATCTTAGAACAAATAATTGTAAAAGTTTTGTTAAAATAGGTAAGCCTCCGCCGAAAATTTACCACAATAGAAACCGATATCATTACTTCTTTCAGAATAAGCATCTTCCTACTCAGGAATTTCATTTATGAAAAAATAAAATTGATGCAAATAAAATTAGCTTAATACTAAAATCTGACTTGAAAAGTTTTCAAAAGAAAGTTGTAAAAACAACAGTTTAACATTATAATAACCTTTCTATTCATAAATTATGATAAAAATGCATTTAACTTAATCGGGATAAATTTACCTTAACTCTGTAAATTCCTGTAACTAATTACAGCACGGTAAAGATTAAGAAAATTTAATACCACGACTTTTAAAAATTAGCGTTCTTGAAGATTTTAAATAATATGTCAACTGTTTACTTATTTCTGTAGTTAAATTCAATTGGAAGTGGTAAAAAATTGTTCTTTGCAAATTTTATTAGTTTAGCTAAGCTTTTTAGCTTTCAAAATTTTAAGTGATTTACGTTGAAATGGCCTGATATTAATTTTAAAATCCCTCGCTAATGCAGAAAAAGTGTCTAGTGATTCTAAAATAAAAATCTCTGATTACAATTTCATTTAAAGAAATTTCTTCTTTTTTTTCATTATCAAGGAATTTTAAAGTAAATAATAAACCACCTTCTTTCAGTTCACTTTTAATAATACTTTTACAATTTATAAAAGTAATATCATTACACTTATAAAGTATCCTTTCTTGATATAAAATCTTATTATTTATTCATCTTCCTTATTCTATATAGATAAAATAGAAATTACACTGTACGTAAGTTTACTAAATACTCCATTCGTAGATTTAAAGAAAAAATCAATTTACGAGCAATACACTACAGTGAATGGAAGATCTTTTTCCAGAAACTCTATTTGAACTTATGAATTTATAAGCAATATCTCTTCTTATACCAGACTTCTTGTTGTGAAAGGATATTATAAAGGACCTATTATTATTGCATTATTATTATTATTATTATTATTATTAAACAAAGGGAGGGATATTAATGAACTTATTCATTACAGACGGTACATGCAAGTCCATCGGTGGACGTATTCATCTGTCGTAGGATGATAATCAATAGCAATACCAATCCCATAACTGCAAAGTGAACATGACTGCATGAATTCTCAATAATTTATGTACCTAGAATGAAGGCGAGGTAGGTGGCTGTATTTTAGATGCCTGGAATGGAACGTTTGAAACGAGATCCATTAACTTAGGAAGGGTAAGTTATGGAGTAGGTTGCTCACAAACAATAGCCGCACTAAGTAGAATCTGTTTCTGCTTTTACGTACGTAAGGAGGTTTTTTGTATTGTACATTTACAAAAAGGTAGTGTACCAAACTTATGAAGTAAGTACAGTAAGTGATATTTGGAATTTCGAATGTTCAATAATGAATTTACCATTAAATTTACTTTCACCATTTACTATTTTCAGCTCTTTTATTTGAAAAAAATATTATTATTAATTTTATCTAACAAATCTCAAATTACTTGCTGTAAACTTAATAGTATATAGTATATTATTATTATATATAGCATAGCGTTGTTTTACTAGACGATAATGAAACGAGTAATTTTTACAAAACTGTTGTAATCAAATTTTCTATTTTCAGTTTTTGGTGCGCAGAGTGCAATTAGTGGAGGAAAAGCAAGTAAAAGTTCATCATCCGCGAATTCGCTCAACCCTCAGCCACAAGGTCCCTACTTTGACAAAGCAGCATCTAAAAATGTTACTGCATTGCTTGGGAAGACCGCCTACTTGAACTGCAAAGTGAAAAACTTAGGCAACAAAACGGTAAGTGTGGATATTTTCATATTTAATTTCAATTAGTTTTTGTTCTTATGTAATAGATATATATAGTCAATCTTACCTAACTAATACTACCTAAAGAATATTGAAGTTAAGTAATGAACTGAATTAATTTTAGTGTTCAGAATTTAAATTTAGTAGAGATCTACAAAATTTATTTTAATTTTAATTGATCTTTAAGAAAATGATCAATTTTATTTTGTTTATCGTTTTTCTCCTTGAAAAAAATTATTAGGTGTCATTTAATTTGATAACTTATTTTCCTCTCAGATAACAGTTACGAGCTTATTTTCTAAACAAGTGTACTAACAATTTTCTATATAGGCTGATTGGTAGGAACAATATTGACTCGGTCATCAATGATTCCTTTTTAAATTTCTTTTGCTGTTGTACATTTTGGTACTCAGTAGGTGAAAAAAGTGAGGTAGACGAAAAAGGAATTACAAGGACAATAATCAGCGTTGCATTGCCAAGTATATATTCAAGCATCCGTCAACCGATGAAGAAAATTAATTAGTATCTTGCATAATAAAGAGAATATATGTTATCCATTCGGGACAGGTGTTTAGTGGTAGAAAATATTGAAAGCATATCAAACATAATTATTAAATGATGAAACATTAATATTAAAACTTATTAAGACTAATAATACAGATGATTTTTAGCTACGTTTTCCCCACCGCTGCCAGCGATTGAGAAGGACAGGTATAAAAGAAAAATATATTAATCTAATTCTAACATTAGAGGAAACGTATGATAATATGATTCAGTGTATAATAATTTCCTATAATCTATTATTTAATGGTGGGACTCAAACGTTTTCTTGTAATATCCTTACATGTCTGTAGGCAACTGGAATGGAAAAGAAATTTATACATGAAAGTCCAAAAAACATTGAGAATCTGAGGATCTCAAGAATGATCCAGTGGTAACAAAAATATCGTGATGAAAATACGAATCTTTCAATTTTAAATTTGTGTCGATTAAAATAAACAATTAAGATTTTGCGATGAATAATTGAAATTGAACATTTATTTTATTTTCAGAATTTTTATATCCTTATTTATGTCTTACATAAAAATATCAGTAATACATAATAAAATATTAAATTTTAAATGGCAGACACATTATTTATAAGAAAGCTATTAGCATAATACACCAAGTTGTAATAATTAATAATTGTTAATTTTCCCTTAAAAGTAGGACAAATAAGTTCATTAATAAATATTAAACTCTCTAATATTTCTCTTCTGAATAATTATTATCAACTAGTTTCATCGCTTTCAGCTAAAAATTTACTAGTGGCTCCTAAAGAGTGCCTGCCACTATTAAGGGGGAAAGATCCTCAAGTTACTCCTTGGATGTTTCATTGTTAACGGTCTACTACAGTTCTTTTCATTTACGTGCCGCTCTGTTGAAAGAAGTCCTATCTTCAGACCTTCTGTAGCATTGCCACCTTTTTCTAAGCCTTCTCTTAGTATTAATGAGGTCCATCACCTATCTCGGATAGACCGTACGTTCCCTTACTTCATACATCTTTTCTGGCGTCGACCGCCAGGCTCCTTCTTGCATTACTGAGGGTAAGTACTATATTGCACATTCAATATCTCTTGAGTACTTCAGCTGCAGAGGTTCAATCAACTCCTCTTCAACCCAGTTGCGATATGAATATCAATCGGTCCTGTTGTTGTGAAGAATCGAAGACTTTTTCTTCTTTATAAACGTCGTGTTGATGGGGAATATGACAGGGGAGTGGTCCGATTTTAAGTCATAGTTTAAACAATGTGAAGAATGATGAAACAGCCGAGGTTACATAAAAAATCAATGAAGTCCGGCACCTTTCTTGGGTCTGATGGCCAGTTCGTGGGTTGCAACTTAGACATTACATTGAAATGCAATTCGAAAACGCAACTAACTCTGTATGTTCTCCCATGAGGCTCAAACCCCACAATGATCACGCTTTGCGTTCCAGTCAACCCCGGCTACGAAACGGAAATCCAGAGTCTCAAAGAACTCTGTGAATAATTCTTTCAAGATTACATGACGGGAGGGGAGGCAGTAAATTGCTTATTAAGGCCACAACCAATCCAGAAGTTCAATTGAGATTACTTGAATTTGCTGTCTACTGAATTCCAGGAGTTGCTGATGTCTTTTAACTTTTATCTAACGTCTGATTACTCGATATGCCCTGCCAAATGACTGGTTCGTTATATATACAGAATAACCTCTAAGCAAAATGGGTTTCGGAAATCAGAATCACACCTACCGATTCAGTAAAAACTTGGGCCTCTACTTCCTCCCTTCGACCAACAAGACCAATGGTGATGTTTCATATCAAAATATTGAAAAATCCGACCATCAGCAAAGTTTATGTGATTAACTCGGTCAGTATGCCTATAAGGCTAATTTGCTGTACGAGGGCCCCAAGTTGGTGATTATTTTTTTTTGCAATCGGCATCTCAGCAGCTATCCTCCATAAACGAAACAAATGTTAGCGGAAGCTTATTAGAATCAGTAAAGTGTCTATCTGCCCTCTGCTCAGTGCGGAAATATTTGCATTACCCGAGTCGAAATATGCCAATCTTTTGCCTCCCGATTCACGCAGATTAGTAGTAGTCATTGAGAAGTGGTGCGACCATTTCCCTCTATTTCCTGTTCAGTATTTCATTATACACTCTGCAACACTTGTGGTGACACTTGCCTGTAACACTTGCCAGGGTGATCTGATTGACAGAGTGTGCAGATGGTCAAAGTACTCTTGTCCTTCCTTGGACAGTCCGCAGTACTATTCCCGTTCGCACACTTAATACAGCGGTATGGTCACATACAGTAATTTTTCGTATAGACATACTGCTGACAGCGCATATACTGTACTAGATCGGGCAATTTTCTTAGAGTTGGAAAAGTATAGTTAGCGATATATTTCAGTTTTAATATTTTGTTCTTATCCTGAAGTTCAAGGTTATAAAAAACGTTTATGTCAATTCTTTCGACACCCTTTGTCAACAGTACAGACTCTGTACCCGTGTTCTTCAATTTCTTCTCTAATAGCATCCACCGGAACCGAGTGATGCAGTTTCCTGAGCACGACTCGGAAGGCGCTTTCACATTTTCATGTGATTGTTTATCTGATGGGATTATGTTCGCGTACCAAACTAATTATTTTTTTATATATCTCATTTGTATTTAGAGAGCATACGTATTTTTTTCGAAGCTATTAAACGTTCCTAGTAATTAATTATTCTTACCTACATCTGTTGACATCCGTAATACCATAGAGCACTACCGGTAAAGTTTTAACAGCGTTCTTCTGAGTTATCTCAATGATTACATCCTCTACTGGAGGATTAGTGAAATGGTTCTATAACAGCAGTTCATCAGGAGTACTTTTGGGGATTGTGGTGCCCATTGTAACTGAAGCAATGGGATTGTCTGCCATGGTAGGCGATCCGGGTGGAGATATCAATTTCAGACTCACTTTCCGAGGCATTAGTAAGACTGAAGATAATGCGGTCTATAATATTAATGGTTTTCTAGTTGTTATGCAAGGCCCAGGAGACGTCGTCCCATCCTTGCTCTGTCCAGCTTGGCAGCTGATTTGTGTTTACAAATTTCTGGCCTACAGGTTAGTTATTCTAATCCACTAATTAAAAAATAAAACGTACATACAATTATAATATACCAAATGATACAAAATTCAAAAAATAAAAAAAAGACACAACAGTTTTTATTTCACATAAAAATCAAAAATTAAACGGACCATAAAATTATGCACTTTCACTTCTAAATAACTGCTATTGTTAGATTAGTTAAAAAAAAAACTTACTAGTCGCCATCCATAGAGCTGTTACCATCATAGCAAGATGCTTGGAAGAAAGGAAATACTGCTCAGCAGTGTTTTTTGAATATTCAACAGGCCTTTGATAAGGCTGACTTCCTGATCTACTGTATAAGCTAAAGTAAAGCCTTCTTCAGCCATTTTATTTATTCCTTCGAAGTTAATTTGATGGTCACTTTTTCCAAGTTAAGTTCAATCAGGAATTATCTGGGTTCTTCGATACGAAGACGACAGTCTTCTGGGCTCTGTTCTGAGGCCTATTCTGTATTCGATTTTCACTTCAGACTTTCCTGCTCCCTATTATGTCACTTTCGCATTGTTTGCAGATGACACGGCAATCCTAGTTCATGATGAAGATGCGAATCAAGCCTCTGCTAAACTACAATCAGAGTTAGACAAGATCTGCGCGTGGCTGACAAACTGTAAAATGACAAATCGGGACATGTGACATTTACCATGAGGAGGGGTGATTTTCCACGGTTCCATCTGAATGGCGTCTACAGCCCTCACACGAATTAGGTACGGTACCTTGGGCTACACTTGTATAGCTGCCTGACGTGGAGGGAAACGTGGTAGAGAAAACATCTTAACATTAATTATAAGGAATTAAAGTGGTCGCTGGGAAGATACTCATAGGTATCGTTATCTAATAAACTGCTGATCTACAGAGTTATCCTTAAACCTATTGAGATAATCGAAAGATTCAAAAATAAATCGGTGAGCATATAAAGACATCATGGTTTGTTAAGGGTAGAGAAATACATGATTATCAAGGATTACCTTCTGTTTACGAAGAGATCAAAAAAACTATCTCGCGATACAATCAGATGTTAGACAAATGTATAAATTATCTGGCAGTAAATCTATTGGATAACTGCGATGATATTAGACGACTAAAACGTTTCTATGTGCTGGACCTGGAGATGAAACCAGAGTGACCTGGAGAAGGAAGCTAGGAGTTCGCAGGAACATAGGATAATTCTTTCATTGTATAGTGAACATCACTTGATAGTCTTTGAATTACAGCTATTTCTATTTATGGACGAATATTTATTTGTTTATCTATAGTGCTGTTTTCATATATTGATTACAATTTTTTTAATTTTAATGCTTTTATTTTTGATTACCTGCTATTTATTTCTAGTGCTGTGTTAAGCAGTAAACTTTACTTGGGCCGTTTATACAAGTTCTCTTCTTATTCATGATGTGTTGAACTATTGTATGATTTAGTAAGGGGTTTTTTTGAAACCTTCCTTTACGTAATTATCATAAATAAACTTTACTTACGGTCTACTATGATGTACTAATTATAAATGCTAATAGACGAAAAGAACAACAAAAACTAATCTAATCATAACAATATAAATCATCAATGTGAAAAGCTAAAAATGATAAAATGTTTATATATATTTTGGTCAAATACAAATTATAAACTGACATCCATAAGTTATTAATTTGTATGGTAAAACGGTTTAAAATTGATATATTAATATCTTAAACATTTTTTACCGTACCTTTTTTTAACTAGCGATAAAATGTATCTCTGCTTTGGTATGAGTGCGTGTGTAAAGCAGAAAATATGTATTCAACTTTTCCTTTGTATTTATTACCGTTGAAGTTATTTGTAATGCAGTAAATAGAAAAATGAAATTACTTGGACTTAATGTTACAATAGGTTCTGTAGTCCCCATTAAACTAGTATTACTATTAATATCATAATTTTTTCAAGTAAATAAATTTTCACAAATATACAAAACTTGCCTTTTCCGATTCTTGAACTTCGTATCTTAAATAATGATTTATGATAAATTGTAATATTGATGTAGATTTTCGAAGTGTGTAACAAATAAGTCCTCTTTTGCAATATTAAAAATCAGTTGTGTATGTGTGTTAAACTTTTATTTTTCATAAAACATGTTCCCTTAAATTATTATAGTCATGAAAAATGCTAATTTATCTTGCTTACATTTGTTTTTAATAATGGTTTTAATAGTCATGAAAATTTATGAACTATTATTCGAGTAATATGAGATATTTTAAAACACAGACTTAAGTTTGCTCACAATATATAATATAAAATATTTCTAACTATTATCAAAAAATGCAGTTGATTTATTTTTATAAAGATTATGTATAAAAATATATAAAAAATGTGTGTTTGTCAATAACTTAAAGGACAGATACAGGATAAAGTATGGAAACTGTTTAGGGTATTATTTCACAGTAGTATTGTTATAAATTATTTAATATATAAATAAAACATAAATTATTAATGATAAAAGTTATCATTATTTTTAAGACGAGAACTGTTTCATTATTTGAATTGTTTTTAAACTAAAGAATAACAATATTATATATATAAAGAACAAGTATTTATATTATTAAGGACAAGTTTTCCTCTAGAAACTAAAACCATTCACTTTAATCGTTGCTCACCTATATTTTGTGTTGCTGTAATTTTCAGGAGTTGATAACCTGGGTCAGGTTTGCAATCTATAAGCAATAAAAGGGTACATGTTTTTCAGATATATATCTTCTCTAAAATTTGTTCCATAAAAAAATATAATTTATAATACTTCGAAATAAAATATTAGTAGTGAATATTACGGATTAATTTAAAGTTTGACGCAATTCATTGTGATTTATTAAGTTTAAATTTAGGTGAAATTTATGTTGATTGTATTTTAGCGATACTGATTTTCTTACATATTACACAAACTTGCCTTTAAATAAATATAACTTTTTCCCTGATTGCTTGGAAATTTGATATTATCTAACAAGGTAACGTTATAACTTTGTGGTCAATAACGGTGATTGCGTAGATACCGAGTTTGCAATATATTTTATGATTATCTAATAAAAAAATAAAAACTATTTTTAACATTATCTGTTATTTATTATCATATTTTATTTTACTTCTCTCTTACTTATTAACTCTTTTATGAAAAAAAATATATATTTTTGTGCGAAGTATATTGCAAACATTGCACTACTACTACAGTTAACTATGTATTTTTTTTTTTTTAATTTATTTGATACGTGCATATTTTACTCGTATGTATGAAGAAAATAAAAAACCTTTATAATTCTGCAGTTTTCCTGTTAAAGTATTTAGTTGATTAATAGTTGAAAAGTTTTCCACTTTTGTTGATTAATGTACTTAACACACCGGATTGCTCTAATGGTGAACTCTTCATCGCAAATCAACTGATTTCGAAGTCGAGATTCTAAGGGTGAAATCCTAGTAAAGGTGGTTACGTTTTTTACGGATTTGAATATTAATCATGGATACCGGTGTTCTTTGGTGGTTAGGTTTCAATTAACCACACATCTCAAGAACGGTCGACCTGAGACTGTACAAGACGACACTTCATTTACATTTATACATATCACCTTCATTCATCCTATAAAGTAATATCTTCGGTGGTTCCGGAGGCTAAACAGAAAAAGAAAGACTAACGTACTTAAAATTTATATACCGGTCTATTTTTTTACTGTAATTTAATTCATACAAACGTGTTGCTTGTATATTTTTATTCTTTACGTTAATGAGAACTATTAATAATTTTTCATTTAGTAAAATTTAAATTTAAATTTTGCAAACAGTAAACATATCTCATAATATTTTTTTTTTAAATTATTACCAATTCTGAGTTTGTATGAACTTTGAAATGAACTCTATATTTTAGTATAATTAATATAAGGTATTTCTGTAACACGAATTTTAGTAAAAAAATGCTTCAAAATAAATGAACTCAGAATATAAAATTTTCATTATTCTACCTGAGATTGTTATAAAAGTTCAGTTTCCGGGAATTTTTTTACCAGAACATCATAGCACAAATTGCATGCTGTGAACTGATAAAAAAAGAATAAAATACGTTACTGCGCGATATTCTAACTTTAATGTCATAACTTCATTTATTTTGTTGATGAAAGTGATTTTGTGTTTATATGGTAGGCACTTAAAGATAATGTAATAGAACGTAGAGAAAAGGAGAAAATCTATCTGATATCAATATGGAAATGAACCAGATTTCTGTTAACAATGTAATTCGATAACAATAATAAATTGCAGAAGTCGTTAACGTTTGAAAGGTTATAATCGTATTATGCTTCCCAATCGATAAGAACACTTTATATATATATATATATATATATATATATATATATATATATATTATATATATATATGTATGCTGATACACTAGTTTTGTATTAATAATAACGATGTTATAAAATAAAATAGCAGTTAATAATCTGTAATATATTTTTATTTCAATTTGTTATTTTCCGTAAATGGTTTCACCTGCTAGTAGAAGCTGTCCGTGTAATATTGTTTCCTGAAAGAAATATTAAGTTTCTTGCTTTATGCTTTTAATTTTTGTGTTTCTTATAACCGCTACAAATGTAAAGAACCTGTAATGGAGGACTCACCCATTATAGTTACTTGTTCTTCTACTATTGCTTTTCAACATCGACTTAATTCCTTGGGTTAACCGTATCTGTAATATTTGTAGTGCAGGATTTAATTTTCATTTCACAAAGTTTGGTTATGTGTATGTTCGGCTCGCTGAAGCAAATATTACCTTTCAGTGTTTTATGTGGTAAGTCTGGCATCCTTATTATTCTTGAATATTGTTTTATTGTGGAGTTTTCACAAAAGGCTTGTTTTACACGTCAACTGTTCGGTTATGATATCTAACAGACTGAAAATTAAGTTAAAGCGTATGAATTATTATTCGTTAATTACAATAACTTAAACATTTTATTGTAGTATGATATGTAGATAATATAGAATAGAAAATACGGTTATGACGCAGATTCTACGTTTCGTAACAAGTAAGATTAAAAAGGCTGAATTTAATATCTTTTTAAATAAATTTGTCACTCATTCTTATTATCAGGATCACAATTAAATAAACCTGCATCATCGCATACTTAAGAGCAAACGATATATACGTTGCTAAAGTGCGGGTAAATTTCACAGGTTGTTACTATTAATCGGTAGTATAACTAAAATAAAAGTTAAAAATACTGGTAACATAAATAACTATGGTTGAATGGCTATACTATCATATGTTATGTAGTACAACGTATTTATTATTAATAGGTTTTATCATGGTAAGTTAAAGTAATAATCTCAGTAGCTGGTACTGTTTGATTACTATAGTAGCTTTGTTAATTTATTTAAGTTACTATTATCATATGATAACTAATAAGTTATTTATTAAATTATCCGAATAACGTGAACTTATGTTTCACGAAAGTATTTTTTTTAAAAATAGTGTTGCATATTACTTAAGAAATTAAACTGGAATAAAGATAAGTGATGTAATATTTTTATCCTTTATAATTTCACTAATATCTTATAACAAATCATGTTTGTTTAACTAAACAAAGTTAGAGTTAACTCACGGCATACCGTACGTAACTGTTTAACATAGAATTGTCTGGGTGGGAGAAACAACGACCACTTGACTAAAACTCATTACCGATGTTTCTGTTACCAGCATATGGCTTTATGTTTGGTAAATATTACTTGCGAAATTCGAGTTCTAATGTACTGATTTAATTATTAATATGATTGTTTATAGTTCTGCACTCGGACGTAATATTTTCTTTGTTTCAATTTTCGCACGATCAGATGGAACATTTGTAAGAATGCAGCATCTCAGTTAAAATTTCATAAGACGTTGGGAAGAAAATTAACGTTCCTTCATTAGAAAAACAATTCATTTACGATTCAATCGGATCAGTTTAAAGGTGAAAATTCCATAGATAAATTATAACGAAAAGGGAAGAAAAATGTATAAATTTTTACAGTAGCTGACTAAAATTTTCTTTCGTTTGAAATTTCCCATACTACGATAGCTAATAAAAAAAAAACTAGCTAATAAAAAATGCGAGAAATTAGATAGTTAGGACAAAGGGAAATGGAAAACAGATTCAGTTTTTACTTTGCGTAATATCGGGTGGATAAAAACTGCCTCCAATGATATGAACGTGGAAAAATGTTTTAAAAACTCTGTTAAAAATAAAAATAGATTATTAAAGGGGAAGAATAGTTGGGCGGAATTTTGCGATTGTGGATAGGAGAAGGTGATGCGGCAGCAGTTAATATGTATGAAAAAATTTAATAAGAAAAAAAGTTTATTATATTTGACATTTCAGATGAACACAAAGTAAGAAATATATATAGAACTCTTCAAGGCTAGTATCATACTGACTAAAATGACATGAATCGCCCCTTTAAAATTACAATATATGTCTAGTATAGTAATTATATAGAGAATGAACTTTGTGATTGAGATTTAACTCCAGATATTATTATTAAAGGATTCAATTTTTGCTTAGTATTTCTTAGAAAACAGCAAAGGGTGTAATATCCGAATAGAAACTTGACGTTACGGAACGGAACGTAAGAATGGCGGAAGTTTCATTATTTCTCCCTACAAATCGCAGAGCATGGACGACAATGTCCCTTGCTGCTGTATTTTTCTATTATCACGCGGGTTATCGGGTGTTATTTAGTGGTGGTTATAAATTTAAAGTTTTATTTATGGACCGTTTTGGTAATTTTCATTTCTATCCGTATGGACCAGCGTGAATATTATTACTGCCTCTGACCGTGGGAGACTGAGCACTGAGTCTCTTATTCCCGGCGTGATTCCCCTTCAGTCCATCCACTGAAGTCCTTGCGGTGCTAAAGCCTTTCGGGCTAGCAGGAATACGCCTACCAGGGCCCTACTTATTTGGAGGAAGCAATGCGTCCCCTTCTCCGGAGGGAGTCGCTTGTGCTGACTGAATTAAATTGTAAGTTTTGAGGATGGTTGGTAGGAAGATTGTAGATCTTCAGCTTCTTTTGCGGCTGCCCTTCGTGTTATTTCTTTGCTGGGCTCTTCTACCAGACTCCAGTCCGTGGCGGTGAGTCGCGTTGTGGGTCTTCTTTCTTCTTTTGTAGACTTCTTCTGTCTTCTTTAGCCTGCACTTTCCGTGAGTTGGATGTAATCGAATTAAACGCCACTAATCTTAGAAAGTCCCGTGGCCCGGAAGGGCGGAACGGGGAAAATTGCAGGTTTCTTCTTTCTTCGGTCAAGGCTGGGGGTTGCTTGGCTGATTGGCTCGTTCTCTCTGCTCGTTCTTTTTTCTTGAAAGGTAAAAGAAAGTAAGGTTTAATTTCGCGGTCGCGGTTTGGGAGCGGCGATCGCCTTGAATTTTGAAGTAGTAAGAAGTGGCATTCTTATATAAACGTAATTAATAAATCATCCAGACCCACGCGTGTCCGGGAAGGGGTTGCGGGGACCGCGTGGCTACCGTCAATTGCCTATGTTGTGTTGGCTGTGGAATCTGAAACAGAAGAAACAGAAACACAATAAAGGGATTTTATTTTATTTTTTTGGGAAGAAAAGGAAGGGAAAAGACAATAGTTTCCCTAGGCACGGTGGTTAAAACAAACACTCCTATGCGTGGAGTTACATGTTACCTGGTGTTTATTACTATATTTTTCTGTGGGGTACCTACTGGGATCGCGTATCGCATAAAAAAAAAGGAAAAACTATATATAAATACATACGTATCGTTTGTGACCTCTTCGTGGGACGGTGTGGGGTGTTGTATAGGGTTTTTATAATTTTGACAAAAATTTAATTGTGAAAACGGTCATTTTCGCTGCCGGAATTTGGCGTTGTTTCCATTTACAGGTTACGCGATATAGATGCTCCTAAGCCTGGTTTGTCATTTTTCGAAAATGATAAACCAGGCTTTACATGATTTATGATTTAAGGCCTTTTATGATTTAAGTTTTGTACATGTTTAGTATCTTTATTTTTGTGAATAAATGAAGAAAAGATTTACCAGAAAATTTTCGGTGTTTTGATAACTAAATTATCGATGGATTATCAAACTCATTTTGTTTGAAATAGGATCAAACCACGCTTTTCCTCTTAGATACATATTAAAATAACGCCAAGCTCAACAGAATCGTATATTTGTCGTACCTATTTTTTCTTGGGCCCTGAAAAGAGCAAACAAAAGGACAAAGCTCAAGAATTCAGGGTTATTTCACATAATAGCGCGAACGAGAAAATAAAGGATTCATTTAAAGGAACTATCAATTAATTTTATTTAAATCATAATTAATCTTCATTCAAAGAATCGACATTATCTTTTAAGGAGATTTTAAATTTAACAAGTTATTAAAATAATTTATTAAAAGAAATCCTATTTAGCTCACTATTCCTTTTAAAGTTAAAAATTTCCTCAAAAGAATAACAACGTGAATTTGATAAATTTATTATTTTTAATTAACTTAAACAAGACGGAGTTTAATAATTCGATTTGAGCATAATGTTTAAGTAAGAATTTAAATAATTTATTATGTATATAATTTTAACGAAACAGTTTAAAGTTTGACAACATTTTATAACAATTGGTTAGCTTTATCTATTTAAATTAATTATATTGACGTTGCTCTGTTATTGATTAAGCCAGGTTTCGTTTGATCCAGCAACTTATCGGTCGTACTGACTTAACAAAGCAAAAAAGCGAAACAATGGCAAACTTATTCAATTTTTATGTGATGTATATATATATATATATATATATATATATATATATATATTATTTTTATCTGTTTTTATTCTGATTTTGTTTTTTATCTTTACTTATTAATTTAATTGTTTCCAGCCAGTAATTTATAAAACCGTAATAAATTCACTTTAGATGTAACAATTATTTCACTCGGAAAATGTAAAAACTTTTACAACAGAAAAACTGGTGGGTTGCTAACCTGAATCATAAAATGTGTGTCTTAACAAAAATCTATTTATTTATAAAAATAAATAACCTGAAATGAACTGGTATCTGCAACAAAAAAAAAAACAACGTTTTATAATAATTATTTATTTTCTGAACAAATAAAGAAGTAAAACAAGGCATTTCAGTGCACTTTGGACTGCCATTCTATTGACAAGGAGCCGACTAATCATTTACACGCATGACTGACTAAACGCCTACACTGGCGTGAATTACTTAATGATATTTTTGCACACAATTATCATTGCATTAGCAACATAATAATGATTGATTTAAGAGGAATGTAACTCATAATTTGTATGCAGTAGAATACACCAGTACTTACTCTAGCCCAGTGTTACATTTTGATTTCGTTTTATATTTTCTCGGCTTATGTATAGATGTTAATTTGTTCACTCGTCAGGCAGTCATCCAATTACCGAAATTATTAAAATTCTTTTTTAAACGTATTTTTCATGGAAACAATCAATCAAAGACTTATTTAACAGCTTAAAATGGCCGCATCGACTGCATTGTGTTTGATAAAGACTAATTAACATTTTATAAATATTTCAGTACCCTTAGAATATTAACTAAAAATAATTTGGTTTTCAGAAATAATATTATGATTGAGTTTATGTCAAATATTTTTTTGAAAACGCGGGCAATAGAATGAACAGGTAGCCTATATATTAATTATTTTTATCTCGCACGACTCTCTTTGTAAGTATTATTTAATTATGGAATAATTCAATTTAATTCGAAAATGGCGGATCTGTAAAGAAATATTAATAATATTTGTGACAGGTTCAGTTATGCGATAAGAGATATTTTTTTATTACACAGCTGAAGATCTCATCCCACCGGGTTGAGTTTTATTCTTTAATTCAGCGATGATTTTAAAATTATCTTTTTCCTTAGCTGGCATGAAGGAAAATAATAATTCTTTTTTAACATCTAGAAAGATTATGTCAGTAGAGATTTTCCAGTTCAGAGCTTGCCTTTTTTAGATACCTTCCGTTCGTTTTTACTGTTATCACATAAAAAAAATCGTAAAAACATTAAGTATCTCTGAAAAAATTAAAAATTACTTTGTTATTAAATATGATTTATAAATATAAAATTATAGGTAATCTAATATTTTTTCCTTTCTCCTTCAACTGATTTATTGATTTCCTTAGATTTTGCAGTCATTATGCTCTTAATACTAAGAGTATACGTAGCTTATTAACAGTTAATAGTTTATAGTTCTTAGCAGTTATTTAATAATTTTCTTATTTTCAGGTATATACTAGACTGCGTGACTTCTCTAACTGAACATTAATACGTAATTAAACAAACTGAAGCAAGCTAATGATTTGTATTCGCATTGTAATATTACTAATGCAGGAGGAAACAATCTTGTATCCGTTACATTCCGCAAAGGAAATAACGTGTGATATTAGAATTATTGTTACACTCCAAATTGCTAAGATAATTCCTGCTTTAAAATTCAAACATCAAAAAATAAAATTAGTGTCAAGGAATAACAAAGTTTTGCAAAGCCTATTTTAAACTTTTGAGAGGTTTTTACTATGCACGTCACTTTTATACGTTAAGTGAAATTCTTATACAATAATTATTCAATTTCCAGTTGATTCGTTATTCAGTTAAAACTATCAGGAATGTGTAGGTCTAATATGAAAACTTACAAGATGAAAAGTTTTCATTTAAAATTTTTGTTTGGTCTCATCTTCAGATCAGTAGTTGTAGGTTATCACTATCGTCAGGTTTCAATAATGATAGTTTAAATAACATCTTATTTTTTGTGTAATAGTTAGAAAATAATACAAATTTGGTCTCCTTACTGTAATGTTGATACTAGAAATATCTGGAAGAAATTTTGAATAAAAGAAACAAGATTGATAAGAAAAACGTTTTTCGAGGTTAATTCAAGAATACAATCGTGAAGTACTATTATAATGTAACAGTTCATAACTAGTGCTTAAATGGTACGCAATATACATGCATTTTATCCATTCCTAACAACAACAAAGCGAACATTCTTGCACCTAACACCATCCTCGTCGGCCGTAGCAAAATTATCCTCGTCAGACGAAGCTGACCAAGGCCTTTTCACCAGACTTAAATTGGTGGTTTTTTCAGATGGACCACCAACCATCATAGAATTTGCTGTAGGAACTGAAATTTTGGTTCTACGATAACCGGCAATACAATAGACCACTCCAGCAGCGCGTACGCGTACTGGAGCTAGAGCTAAATACAACTGGGTTTGCTCTGGTGCCCAGAGGACATCGTTCGAGACTCACTACGTAGAGTCATTCACCCGTCGGCACGATAGTTCCCACATTTGGTTACGGTTGCATTTCGTACGTGTCGCAACACCACCAAGTGTAAGTGAAAGAGAAAACTGTGTTGGATATTGTTGTGTAGTCGAGTAGTAAATGTATATGTTGTAATTCATGTAGTGTACCTGGCGTAGTATACGTGTATAGTGAAAAATATTCTGCAGCTAAGTGTGTAGTGGGTGAAAAGCTGCAGAGGCTATACCCAGAAGCATCCGTGATATCTTGTGCAATGATAGCGGGATTTTGGAACGGATATTTCTCTTTTTGCATAGTACCGGGTTACTGCAAAGGATTTAATATGCACATATATGTTTTTCTGTAAGGAGAGTTTTTTTAATAATTTTAACCTTTATTTTCTATTTGATTTTTTGGTTCTATGTATGTAATTTTACTATCCGGGGAGGGGATTTTTGCACAACCCATCGGAGTTAGGTAAGTTTTATATACTTTCTTAAATCTATTATTTTAACTTTTATATTTTATCAACTTTGTATGTTGTATTAGTTTTGAGTTTTATTTTGCCTCCTTGGCTTGTTTTAGTAAATTTTTATTATATGATTAATATTACCTTTACACCTTGTATAGTTTATTATTTCGGAGTTATTTTACCCTTTTACTAATAACTACCGGGCTATGATAACGCCCAAGCGTTTTTCGCCCACAAAAAAAAATTATCTATTACAAGATTTAAAACCACTGTCTTGCAGGTTTCATGTATTGAAAATACATTTACTCACAAATACTTGAATAAATATTTTAAGTAAATTCAAAAATTAAGTATAAGTGAAATTTAAGAATACAATTCATTCCATTATATGACTGATAAAACCAAATTAATTATTTTCAGTTCGTTACATCACTTTCATGCAGTTTATCAACCTGTGGTAAGGTTCTGGGGCCGCCATTATCAACATTTAACAGAAAATCTGCAAATTTTTGTTTGTGTTCCGCATTCGATTACACAAAAATACCCTCTTAATTAGCTTCTGAATTTTTTTAAAAGTGTTTTGTGAAAATACGAAACAAACAACTAAGTTGTTTCTTTTTAAATTGCTATAACTCCCCCGTTCTTTATAGAAGAAGACTTAAAACTTGGCATTTTTCCGAATCTATCCACATTTTTGTTACTCGATAATTGTAACGTGATTTATTGTTTCTTAATTAATATAGTTTTACTTTCCTTTCATTAACTTAACGTAATAATTTCTTATTTGTATTTTATTTTCACTTATGTTTTATTTATATTTTTAGTTTGATTCATCCCTCTTCTTTTAAATGCAATTTACTTTTTTTTAGATAAGAGGTTTTTATGTTCATTGAAATATTATCTGAATATTCTGATCTTGTCATATTGCTGATAAATCTATTGGATAATGGGAAAAGTCACATTATTCTGTTTTGGCCTGTTAATTTATATTACTTTTGATCTTTTAACCTTATTGTGAAGCAAACATAAAAGTAAAAACTCTGTTATCTAACATTATTTTTAAGCTTAATAACATTATTAAACTGACCGGCAGAGATATATTGTAGTAAGTATTTATTATGATTCGAAATTTAATAAATGAAAGTTTCACTATTAGATCCGAGATCCTATGGTTTTAGATTAGAATTATAGTGAATTAAAAAAAAAAAGAGTAAAAATAGTGAAAATGTGGATTGAGGGAATTCTAAAACAAAGACCAAAATCTTTGTGATTTTTTCAAACAATATTCAGTCAGAATTATCTTTTCTTTTGAAAAAATACTTCTGCTAAATATTGCTACTAAGTTTCAAATTCGATCAACTTGGAAAAATTAAAAAATCAGGTACCTGATAACCTTTATATAAATTTATGAATAAATATTGTGAATAAATTGTAAATAAATTCAGTAAAATAAGTTTTTATACATTTATTGTATATAGATGCTTATAAGTTATAAGAAATGAGATACATGTTAATTAATTCAAATTTTATCTTTCTTACCCGCAAAGTAGCAGTAAGGAATAAAAAAAAATCATTTGGAAACAGTTTCAAAACAGACCAATATTAAAAATTTCCGTTTTAAAAATCTGTTAATTTTCAATTATAAAACTAGGTCAGTGTAAAATCTGATAAAAACATCTGACAAAAACTTTACAAAAGACATATTTGTAATTTATTTTTACATATAATTAAAATCGATTTATATTTTCTACCTGAGATCATATAATTTTTATTGCGTGTCAAAGTATTCAATCGATTGACCCTTATCTTATCATTATACACTTTATTTTTTGTTACCTAACAGGGCAGTAACACCCCTTCTACTTTTATGTTGTCTAAATAAAACTTGAAAAATATACATTTTCCTAACATTTTCATTGTATGGTAAAATTTATAATTGTATTCCCTAGCTTTTTCACTTACAACATAAGAAAAACAACGTTTATCCTTGATATTATCATTTAGCTAAATCCTGTTTACTGACGATATTAAATAGGATATATCGTAATTTCTATTTCTTTAAATATTACTACTGATTTTCTTTTTTCAGGAGCAATCATGATATTATCTTAAGATATATCATTTTGCTTAAGAATAAATTTATTTCTTGTAGGAATAGACCTCCTTCAAACAATTTTATTTTCTTACCTAAACATTATCTCATGAAACCGTGCAATAAATAAAAGTATAGAATTCAGCATGTACGAGTAGTATCCCAGTAGTTTAGAATGAGGCATTCTGCCATTCCCACGTGCAAGTGTAATTATTGCTTTATGGCGTAAAAACGTACTGTAAGCTATCATTTTTCTGGCATCGTGGTATGTCGAGGATAAGCAATAAAACATTTTGTTGAGTCTTTGATACTAATGTTTAATAACGATAATATCATTTGTAATGTTTTGCACCATTATTCAGTTCAGTGGAAGAAAGTATTTCAGCCTATATTATCGAGTTACTCGATAGTTTTGTACTTCATTTTTATAACGGTCTTACTCAGCGTTATTTTCATTAATTTTAATCTACCTGTGTTTCTGTCCCAATAAAATTTTAACAATGATCGATTCTTTTGTGTAACATAAACCGGGAAAACTCTTAAGTAACTCCGAAAAAAATAATCAGCAACGTTTATACAGCCTTAAAACAAGATAACCCTGAAACTTTAGTGAGAGAAAAATAGTGCAAAAGCACTATAATAGTGCAAAAGGTATAATAGTTAGTGTATAATAGTGCAAAAGAACAATTTCTTATGTAATAAAGAAACACAAAATTGATGGTAAACATGTTAGCTCGAAAGCATGTTACATGTTTAACACGCTTTCGAGTCCTTACTCGAAAGCGTATGAATACGATTGAAAAGTTGGATGATTTTATTAAAACTGTTATCAGAAAAAAGTTCTTTCGTTTTATTTCAATAACGAGATTTCCAATCTTCAATAAAAAATTTAATTTCATTAATACCGCTTTGTTAATACCAGTTGCATCACGTTTATGCTACTAAGAGAAGGCTAATCATGATGTGCCAATCTTTCAAAGGATAATAGTATAGCAGTGACGTGCGAGCTGATCATCCAAGCTCGCTGTTACGTGGTAGCTGCTGTACATTGCATCGTTTTTAAAATCAATGAATTTTAATTTTATGTCCAGAAAAAAATGCTCTTTTATTTATTAAACGCCAAAGATATTATTATATTTCATGTCATACGGAATATTTAATAGAAATTAAGCGATTTTGTGAGAAGGTTAAAACAGTTTGTTATTTAAATGGAGGTTGGGCTAATACGGGAAATGTAGTGGAAAAGGTATGAGTTGATAAAGAAATAAATTGAGCAATAATGCTTTTGAACAAATATTATTACAAAAGTTGTTTAACAATTATTATTTTTTATATTATATTTATTTTGTACAAAATATTATTCAAGTAGCTCCATGTAATCTTAACAACTAAAAAATTAATGAAATCATGATGTTAATTATTTGTTATAATTTTATTTTTAAGTTTAAGTTTGTTAATTGAGAAAACTCCAGCTGAAAAAGGTAAACGATTAATAATAATGCACGTAGGAAGTGAAAAAGGGTTTTCGAGCTGTAATTTATGGGTATTAGAGTCATCTTTCCAAGAGTATTACGATGGTATGAATGGTGACAATTTTATGCAATAGTTTAAAAAATTGTCGAAATTGTTGCTAAAAGATCCGTCATAGTAATGGATAATGCACCGTACCATTGCTTGAAAACTTAAAAAGTTCCAATTGCTTTTATCAGAAACTGTCGAATGATTAAAAGATTAAATAATCGCGTACACAGAAGATATGTTGAAGTAGAACTTAAAAAAAAAAGCTAAAATCAGTTAAACAAAAAAAATACTTTCATTAACCAGTAAATGAAATCGCAAAATCAAAAAATTGTGTCGTGTTGCGTCTTCCTCTATATCATTATCATTTTAACCTAATAGAATTGATATGGGCTAAAATATACTATTTTGGCTTAAAATATACCATTCTGGTTAAAAGAAAATTATTTCTTATAGAAATAGATTTCCTTCAAACAGTTTCATTTTTTTACTAAACATTTTCTCATGAAATCGTGTACGAGGCTAAGTATTGAATTCAGCATGCCTGAGTAATATCTCAGTAGTTTAGGATTAGTCATTCTGTCACTCCCACATACAAGTGCAATTACTGCTTTATGCGCATGATAACGTACTGTAAGCTATCACTTTTCTGGCGCATTGGAAATAATAATAATAAAATATCATTATATTTTCTGGCGCATATCAAAGGCTATATTACGAGTAATAACACATTTAAGTTAAATGATATAAGATATTTTTTGATAGAAGGTATCAATAGTAGATACACATGCTTGGGAAAATTGTATTCAGCGTGTAATTAAGAAAAAACATGGGAAGTGAACAGTTTATATGAAAATGTTGTTAAAGATATTTTGAGAAATTTGAAAAACGATGAAAATAGTTCAACACATAGCAGCTTATCGCGTATTGAAGAAATACATTAAAATAAAGAATATTATTTTCTGTTTTATTTCGTGAAATTTTAATATAACGGTAGTTATATTAAAGTATAATATTTTCTTAAATTTTATACTTTTAAATGTAAATATATAATTTTATCACATTTTTTTTTAAATTTCTGTATTACAAGATACTTTTACTTTATATTTATGCTACAAGCAAAGAGAAGGGATTTTTCTCGGATGAATTGTGCTAAATTAAGTTAAATTAGAATCAACATACTCTTATATTTTGGTTTTCTGCACGGTTTTGTGGGACAAGGTTTAGAATGTAGTATTTTTCTCTGACGTTCAATAAATACAAAACCGGAGGGTTTATTTCCAGAACCTATACAAGTTTTTTATTACCAGCTTTTTGTATTATTTGTGGAGGGTATTTATTATTGGTGTCTATTATGTGTTACTGAAGAAAATTGATTTATTATACTGATATTGGTATTGTAACTTACTATTTTTTTAGTAGCCGGATCCACATCCTGCTACTAAACATTTTATCTGCTATCTAAAAATAACAATTGTTATTACAATAGCTGTTATTATTATTAAATTAATTTTATAAAAATTACTACTATATATTAATGCTGCTCAAAATTAATTTTTGTTTATTAATTTTAACAAAAATTAACATTTTATCAATAGTCACTGTTAATAATTTTACTACAATTATCAGGTCACCAGTCAAATATTATATGCCGAACAAGATAAAGATTCACTCTGTTCTAAGTTGCGTTGAACCTATTACACTGATGAAAGCCAGAATTCAGTCACTGAGAATCCCAGAACTTTCCCCATTGACTCCTTATTTGTATATAGTTAAAAATGATATCTTTATCCCTTTTGGTTGTGCTAATGTTATGAATATATTACTTGCCTATATCTAGTTAGGATCTGTTATTGTCATTTATAATGTTATGGATAGATGATAATCGTGAATTCATATTTAAGTCTTTGTGCGGGTAAGTTTAGTCGTTAATTATTAGTAAATGACAATGATAATTTTACTGTTTGCTTCATTAAGTGTGACTAAATCCAGTCATCAATTTGTTGACATTATCATTTCTATTAAATCGTACATTAAGGGAGGTTTTAACTTTTAATACAATTGTCTGTTTTAGATTTTAGTATGATAAAGTAAAAGACCGCTTTGCTGGGAGGTAACAAATAGAAGGGTGAAAACACAATCATGTTTACATAATTTTCTCTTTTGAGAGCAACATTTTCAATAACTTAGAATGGATATTGACTGTACAGTACACTTATACGTATGCACGTACTAGGGTGCTAGGGTGCGTGTATGTGTTTGTCAAATCTGAATATGTGTGGGTTAGTACTGAAGACCGGTTATAAACACAATATCATGTGAAACATCCCTTATCAGTTATCTATCCCATAACTGAAAGCATCCCGTTCCAACCCACTCTCAACGCAAACTATCGCCCCCTATACTATAGACCAACTATTAATTTTCATATAATAAAGTATCCCTGCGCAATACTAGTTTACAGGTTCTAAACTCCATATTATATCGCATTAACAAACATTGCAGTTTTATTAATAAAATAGAATAAAAAAAAATTACACTGTAATTTTAAATGATTGGTTTAGTTAAGTACAGCACTGTAAAATCTAACTTTATTTTAGCAGAAAAATAAAATGTTTTAAAATACCAAAATGCTATTAATTAATCAAAATCATACTTTTAAGATTATTCTAAATCTCATTATTGTTCATTGTTCTTTTTTTGTATTTTGTTTTATAAGTATTTAATACTCATGTGCTGTTGATGAGTATTAAATCTTCTACTGTTTTATACCATTTAATAAGGTTGATACAAGTTATTATCAAAATATGTAAAAGGGTATATTTACATGTACATGACTTGGTTCTTGCAAAGCAAATTTATTTTTGTAACTCTTACAAGTTAGCTAAACAGACTGATTAATAGCCTATAAATATTTATTTACTAATTTTGCATGCATAAGTGGAAAATATAGAAATGTTTTATCTCTCTTTCGCTTAAGCACTGACAACATAACGAAAAATAATTTTTTATTACTACAATTATAATATTGTACTGAACTGATTTCAACTTTAATACATGAAATACGCTAATCTGTAAAATTCATTTTAAATACAAAATTTGGAAAATACATTTAATTTGCCTATGGAATTGATGAAATAGTAAAATTCAGGGCTATTTTAAGTTCTCTCTCTCTGTCTGTCTGTCTGTCTGTGTCTGTGTCTGTGTATGTGTTTGTGTGTGTGTGCTTGTTCGTGTGTGTGTGTGTGTGTGTGTGTGTGTGTGTGTGTGAGTGTGTGTGTGTGTGTGTGTGCGTGTGTGCGCATGTGTGTGTGTGTGTGTGTGTGTGTGTGTGTGTGTGTGTGTGTGTGTGTGTGTGTGTGTGTGTGTGTGTGTGTGTGTGTGTGTGTGTGTGTGATTTTTTAAGATAATATATTCCTGCATTGCTGTCTGATTTTTTTATGTATCGTTCTGCCTACCGATACTGTTAAATTTAAGATGTATAATAAATTAATAAATAATTTACAAAGAGAAATGTATAAATACTCAACTTATTAATAACACTCCTAATTTTATATGTACACCTTAATAATACTGGAATATACAAAGAAAAGTATTTTTAATAAACTCACCGACACATTCTACCAATAAGGAATAAAGTGTTTCTTTACAGTGTGTTTCCGAAAAGTGGAGTGGAGAGGTGACAACAAATCTGATAATAAACACATTAATGAAACTGATACATAAAATACAACCGTAATAAAAAGTTAGGGTAAACAAAATCTAATACTAATGAAAAGTGAAAAGTTGAATATACCTATCCAACCTGCCAAATCTATGAAGTTTGAAGGACTACAAAGTTTATATACACTCTATACCTCGTAGTATATTGTCACATTTTAATATTGCTAATCTAAGAACGTAATTATACGTTTAATATTACTTCATATACGTTCAATAATTTCAAATATCACTTCAGGCAACCGGATTTTTAAAATAAAGATTTGACAAAGACGTACATCCTCTTCTAAAAGGACAATTAATTATTTATAATTTGGTTAACACAAAAACCCACCTGTGAGTTAAGCTGTTATAATTTTGAATTTCGTTAGAAAGTATTATTTTTATTATAGGTTATAAAATACCTAAGCCTGTTCTTTTCAAATTATTTTATCGAGAACAAGTAAAAGTACAAATTTTTCTCTGTGTTTTGAAAAACAGATTTTTGAGTTCTTTTGTTTTGTTATTTTCATTCACGACTTCGTAAAAAAAATTTGTAAAAATATGTAGTATGAAATGTACTAAAAGAAATTGATATTTCGGTCCTCAATCAGTTATCAAAATAACTTTTACCGTAATAATTAATTTTAAAACAGATACTGAATAAAACATTGCCATCCATAAGATTTAAATTATATTTTCATACGAAATGGAAAAAATAATTTAGAATTTATATATATTGATAAGTTTATGAAAAGGTAGTATTCCATAATTTAGCATACGTTTCAAATTTGTTCATGATCAATTGTTTTATTGAAGTTGCGATGTATGGAAAACCAACACACTGAAGGAGCGTTAAAAGTCATGTGTTTATTTTTGTTTTTCTGAAAGTATAAGAGTGTTAAGAAATATCTACGTAATCGAAAATCTTATAATGAACACAATAATTTACTGAACAGTAGAAAACAATTAAAATGGTTTTCATTACGTTGTGTTGTAATAGGAAATCTCTGAGGTCGGCAGAGGGTACCTCTCTGCCAACCACCGTGAAAATTGTCCAGCCCAGTCAGGCATGGCGATTTCATATGCTACGTAATTTGTTTTTTAAATGGCTCGATTAATCGACTTAATTTGTTTTTTAACGATTTGGTTAATACAGTTAATCCTGGAGCAATAATCCTGATAGGTTATAAATGTTTGTAAGCTGCATTCTCAAAAGCTGATAGTTTTAACAGGAATTGTTGTCTACCATATTTGAAGGCTTTATATTTAATATTGATACTTTAAAAACGTTGCATGTTGTGACATGTTTATCAATAAAATTCTACAAGCCATCCAGGAAAATGTTGGAAAACAGTTAAACAACTCAGGTTTTACCAGAATTGATTACAAACTCACTGGGTACTGCAAAAACGTTTCATGATACATTGTTATATCTTAAAATTATATATATTGGATTGTTGTGTAAGTCATATAGTCATATTGTACAAGCCGCAATTAAAGGTACAGAAGTCAATTCTTTTAGGGTATTTTAAAAATAATGTCTATTTATCCACTGACACTATTAATCATCCGAAAAGACGTATAATGAAGTGCTGAAAAAACACCAAATATATTACAAGCTCTAAACTAATTTCACTTTCCTCTAACTCGTTGCGACGTTGCAAGAAGAATGCACTTTGAAATATAAATATAGAAAGGCAATTTTCAAAAACATATTTTATTATATAATTATTAGAATTTAATATATTTATTAAATAATTAAAAAACAAAAACAATTTTCACAAATCACTTAAATGTTGAAATTGTTTTCTTTTACTACTTCAAAGAAATAACGTAAGTTGAACCGCTGAAGCGTATATTGTTTAATTTGATGTTACAAATGTTTAACTGTCCATTGTACACGCTGCTATAAAGTTAATGATTAAGCCGTTGAATCGTTACAATTGTTTTCAATATTTAACTATTACAGATGCTTTTCTCATGCGAAACTTAAATGTAAAAACAAACCTTTCTGTTGGTTTTCCCTTAGAATCCCTGTAAGGTTTTATTTCTTGAATGTTTTTTTCTTATTATTAAATTTTTGTTTCTGATATCGCAAGGTTAATGTTGCTTTTATTTTTTTGTAAAATTAAAATTTACTAGAACATCAGTTGTAACAGTTGATCAATAGCTATTTAAAAAGTTGATGGTATTTTAAAGTGGATCATAAAAATTTCAAAATTTTGGTTAATGTTATGTAATACATCTATTACATAGATACAAACAGAAAATGGCAGATATCTTTTTTTATGACTGCCTTCTATATCATCGTCACATTCATTTTATAATTAGAAGGAATGAATTTACGGACACTTAAATTGTACATTAAACAAAATATTTTTTTTCTTTTACTTTACCAAAACAAAATGAAAGTAACAGAGTTAAAAGTTTTTTAACTACTTTTACTTACTGAACTTAAATGCTTACTTAACTAATTGCAAAAAAAAAATAATAGTAATTAATAAATTCAGGAGGGGAAAATCAAAAGGTTGGATTTAAAACATGTTCAAACTATTTTAATTACTCGTAGTTCACGCATCAAAATTGTTATTCTTATTGTTTTTAATTATTTTTTTTTGTTTATTGATCTAAGACATTTTATTCACAAAAAAAAATTATGATAATACCATTTTTTAACCTATTATTTTATATTGCAGTTTAATATTATCAGTCATAAAATAATTAATATGTCTAAATTTATGTTTTCTTTCATAATGTTCGTACATGGTACATTTTATACAGTACATGTTTAATGTCAAATTTTTACACGGTATCCGTTTTTTTTCCTTCACACGTCAATAAAATAAAAATTGAAAAGATCGAATAAACTGAAATTTAATATAGGCAAAAATTATTTAAGGGAAGAAATAATAGAATAACTGAATAATAAAGTTCTTAGTTAATAATAATAATAATAATAATGATAATGCCGAGGGTTCACGTAAACACCCTCGTCTAGAACCAGCCATTTCGCCTGAGGCAAAACGGAGAAAGAGCGCAGAATCTAGAAAAATTGAAGTTGAGGCTAGGAAAAGCTTGCAAAAAGCTTTCTTCAAAAGCAACGTTCCAAAGCCAAAATACTTAGTTATTACAAAAGAAGACCATTTCTCATTGCTCAAGAAATAACAAAATGTGCTGGAGGCCCTGTTAAGGAAATTAGGAAAACTTTCACGGGACTTCATGTAGAGACTGTAAATGATATACAGTCTCAGAAGATCCTAGGGCTGAAAAAGATTGGAGAACTGGCTGTACATGTCGTTCCCCACGGTACCCTCAACACCTCAGGGGGTGTAGTCGTCTGTCGGGATCTTTTAAATTGTTCGGAGCAAGAAATTTTTGAGGAGTTGTCATCACAAGGAGTAATAGAGTGTCGCCGATTGGACATGAGGAGGAATGGCGAAGTCCTACCTTCTGCCTCTCATGTTTTCACATTTAACCGGCCTACATTGCCGGAGAAGATAAGAGCGGGGATATATCGTTTGGATGTGCGGGCATTTATCCCGCAGCCAATGCGATGCTTCAAATGCCAACGCTTTGGCCACACCACTATCAAATGTGAGAGAACGCAAATATGCGTGTGCGGCGAAGAGGTGCATGAGGGAGAGCCGTGTAAAGAGCCTCCTACCTGTATTAACTGCAGAGGACAGCATTCCTGTAGATCCAGGAACTGTCCTGTATACAAAGACGAAGTAGCTGGGCAGGAAGTTACAACCCTGCAAAAGGTCAGCTACTTCGAAGCAAAGAAGATCGTAAACGCCCGCAGATCTAGAGCAACAAACACCTATGCTCAGGCTGCGGCTGCTGTTCCTGCTCCTGTTCCAGTTGCTGTTGATGAGAGTGCAATCATCAACAAACTTGCACCTACCTTGGCTGGCTTAATTGAGAGGATATTTGAAAATAAAATGAAGCCTCTCAGCACTAAAGAACCTGTTAAGCCAAAAATAATTGTACAGCCTCCTGAAGACACATCTCCAAAACAGAAAGTCGCTCCAGTACAAAAGAAAACGGACACTAAACCTGAAATCCAAGTCTGTCTTAGCGAGATTTTAGTGGAAGAAAAGAAAGAAAGTAACAGCTACAGAGTCTGTTATGGAGGCTCCCAAGCCTCCTGTAACTGAAGTGGCCTTTAAGCCTCAGAGGCCACAAAAAATTTCACAGGGGGGACGAGTGTCCCCCTTCCACAGGCGGTGACCGGTGCGACCCCCGTGTCTGGGGTCGGCCAAGTTGCCGCCCCAAAATCGGCGCCTGTAACCGGTGCCGATCCATGCCCATCGTCGTCGGCGGCTTCGGTGGTCTCCGATTCGGAGACCGGAAGCTTCACGGGCGACGACCTTCTCCTCGAACACGATGCTGTTCGTAAGATGGAGAAAAAAAGGGCAAAATGGTGGCCAAAAGGCAAACCCAGACGATAATATAATTTAAAATTAGCGAGTCGATAGTATAATGGAACATCAATGGATGTTTTTCAAACATCCATGAGCTCCAACGCTTGGTACATGATGTAAACCCGATTTGTATATGCCTGCAAGAAACGCATTTCCGCTGAAATGAAAATTTTAAATTAAAAGGATTCGATACATTTAGGCGAGATCAACCGCCAAATATTAGAGTTAGACCTGCAAGCGGTCGCCATTAGAATGAAGCGTCCGTTTCAGGTCACTGTTTGCAGCATATACTTGCCGAATTTTGATTGGAAGGAGGATGACATAGCGCGATTAATTTCTGAGCTTCCCCCACCTATTTTACTGGTGGGTGATTTTAATGCTCATAATTCTCTTTGGGGATCGGATCGAGTAGAACCCCCGTGGTAGAGAACTGGAAAGGTTCCTGATGAATTCAGAACTTATTATTTTAAACGATGGATCAGGAACATTTTTCAATGCCAGAGATGGATCGACGTCCTGTATAGATCTTGCACTTATAAGCGGATCGATAGCACCGAGGTACAGCTTCCATGTCTTAGACGATTTGCATGGAAGCGATCATTTCCCGGTGCAATATGTAACTGATGTTACAAGAAAAACATATCCCATCTCTAAAAGATGGTTGTTTGAAAAGGCAGATTGGACGAGCTTTACAGCTAGAACAATACTCCCTGAAACAACTGGAGTTATCGGGGACGATGTCGACGCTATAAAAAATACGATACTTGAGTCGGCATCGAAATTCATTCCCAAAACATCTGGGAAACTTACGAAACAACCCGTTCCATGGTGGAACGAAGAAGTAAGTGAAGCTATTAGAAGAAAGAAAAGAGCGTATAACGCCTTCAAGAAACGTCCTACCCTACAAAATCTTATTGCCTTTAAAAAATACAGGGCGTATGCAAAATGTCTCATGACTGATTCGAAGAAACGATCCTGGCAGCAATACGTGTCATCCATCGACAGAACCACTACTGCGTCAGATGTTTGGAGGAAAGTGAAGGCGATTTGTGGGCGTAAAAATTTTGCGCCCATAACTAGCCTTCAAGATGAAGATGGAATTAAGGACACTCCAAACGAAATCGCAGAGCTATTATCCAATCATTTTGAGAAAGCCAGCAAAACGGCCAATTACGAGGAAGGTTTTCTGACCAAAAAAGAACTCGAACGTCTACTAAATTATAGAACTGAGTATAATTACTCATATAATGTACCATTTAAAATGGAAGAATTCACGAAAGCGTTGGAAAAAGCAGGTAACACAGCTGCTGGTCCGGATGAAATCCATTATAATATGATCAGGCAGCTGAATACCACTGCAAAACGCAGATTATTAGAACTTTATAATCAAATATGGCGGGATGGAACGTACCCGCAGCAGTGGAAAAAAGCTCATATTGTTCCAGTGCCAAAGAAAAAGAAAAATTTAACAGATCCCAATAACTACCGTCCTATTTCCTTGACGTATGCCATGGGAAAACTACTGGAAAAAATGATTAATAATCGACTCGTCTGGGGTTTAGAAAAAGAAAACCTGATAAAAGAAAACCATATCAAGCAGGTTTTCGACAGTACCATTCCACCACCGATCAAAAGATCAGCTTAGAGGACTTTATATTTAACAGCTTTATTACAAGGAAACATTATGTCGGAGTCTTCTTTGATCTTCAGAAGGCTTTCGATATGACCTGGCGTCATGGTATAATGCTCCAGATACATGAATGAGGCATTCGTGGAAATCTGCCAGTCTTACTGAGCAACTATATGAATGACCGTACTTTCCAAGTACGAGTCAATAGCGAATATTCAATTGTAAGAAATTTGGAAAATGGCATTCCACAAGGTTCGCCGTTGAGCGGTACCTTGTTTACTATTGCCATTAATAAATTGATATTAGCCATTCCAGTAGAAATCAGCAAAAGCGTGTATGTATGTTGATGATTTGGCAATTGCGTATGCCAGCAACAAGACTGCTATGGTGAGGTACAAATTGCAACGAGCGATCAATGCTCTAAATGAAGTTGCAAGGAATAACGGATTCCAATTCTCACCTGAAAAAACGTGCTGTGTACAATTTTGTAGGAAGAGAATTCCTCATCAAAGTCCTGCGTTGACAATTGATAATAATCCAATACAATATAAAGACAACGTAAGATATTTAGGACTAGTATTAGATAAACCCCTTACATGGGGATCACATATACAGGACTTCAGTGATAGATTCAAAAGAGCCCTAAACATTATAAAATGTTTATCGAACTTAAATTGGGGCACAGATAAAGAGACATTATTGAGATTGAATGAAGCATTGGTTCAATCTAAACTAGACTACGGATGTATCGTATATTCATCCGCTAGAAATTCGCACTTAAAAAAGTTAGACGTAGTTAGAAAAATACCGCCATGGCTCTTGCCAGCGGTAAAATACAAGGTTGGATCTCTCTCAAGGAGAAATAAAATAGAAACCAGCAGTGATCATCCAACAGGAATTTTTGGCAACCGTCAGTAGTTACGAAGAACATATTAGAATTTATACTGACGGTTCTAAAACCGAACATGGTGCTGGATGCTCAATATATGTAAATGAAGAAGCCCACTTTTGGAAATTTGCCAGATGTGGCCAGTGTCTACACGGCAGAACTCACTGCAATTCAGCAAGCTCTTCGCTACACTGAACACTATTGCGAAGAGAGAGTGCTAATATGTTCCGATTCATTAAGTGCACTTGTCGCAATTCGGAACAAGAACATTAAGGATGTCCTAATTGCAAACATCCTGTCCATTTTATACGTTATAAATCAACAAGGACAGCGATGCGTTTTTGTATGGACTCCGGGGCATGCTGGTATTGCAGGTAATGAAATCGCAGACCAAGCTGCCAGAAAGGCAACAGTCTGCGATGATTTGGATGCATTTCCTGTAAGAGTGGCAGATGTTAAAAACCGTCTAACAAACATAGTAAAAAACAAATGGAATGCTGAATGGAGGAGTTTAAATACAAAATTAAACTCAGTAAAAACTTCTCCTCATAAATGGAAAAGCGACTTTTAGTTGACTCGCCGTGAACAAGTAGCGGTGACCAGACTTAGAATCGGTCACACGCGATTAACAAATTCATATTTTTTAACCGGCGAAGTGAGACCAATGTGCGGTGTTTGTAATAAAACACTGACAATCCAGCATGTAATAGAAGAGTGTACCATATATGAGGACCTCAGAAAGAGGTTCTGTCTTAGAAATAATATTACTGCTGATCTGGATAATGGAAATGAAGAAAATATAGTTGCAATTTTACACGTCAGTGGACTTCTTAGAAGTCTGTAATAGTAGAAAATTTTAAAGCTGTGTTAAAGAATCTCTAAGAGGTGGTTCCATTTAAATGTGGAAGTCTCGATGCGTGGCACGTGTAGTAACGGGAGGTAGCCCTCTTGCCTAGGCTATTTTGGCTCACCTGCATTCAAGAGCAGTGAGTCGGGGTGTGTCCAATGATGGCATGGGGTCCCTCAAGGGTGGATTGAGGGCGCGAGGCTATGGGTGTGCGCGGTGCATGCCTGTAGCCTGTTTATAAGAAGGATTCAACTGCCACGGCACTCTGGCGCGACTGATATACTGCTCAACGGTGGTTCTGGTCGCCCCGAGGGTGCTCAAACAAACTATAAACGAGACTCGTAGAAGAAAGAAAGAAGGATGTGGTATTGATGGGTTGAATTTTTTATTTCATGGTCTTTTGAGAACCTTATCTCAAATTTTAATATCGGGGCCCTTTACACCCCGTAAGTGTTGTGTGTTGTACTTGTATTTTGTGTCTTAATGTTTTGTGTAATTTGTGCTTTTAAATAAAATGTAAGGGCCCTTTACACCCTTACATATAACGCTCCAGATGGTGATAGTAATTTCTTTTAAAGATTGTGACGAGGGCTAATGACCTTAGCAGTCGATGCCCGTAAAAATTCAGATAAAAAAAAAATAATAATAATAAAGTAGTTCTTAGATTAATGTACTGTGCCCCATGTTTGTACATTAACTTAAAAATTAGCTTTGCTTTAAACTCTTAGTTTACCATTTAAGATTTTCACTAACTGCATACTATTTTATATAAGTTACTACCTGCAATGAGTTATTTGTAGCAAAGTAGGTGTATTATGCTATAATAGTAAAATATACATAGGTATCTTTACAGTTAAATTTATGTTCTAAAAAATTACGTTTTCATATACTGTTTTAAATAATCTTCTCAAAACCGATCGTGTTGTTATTTATAGAACGGGAAGAGTGGAAATGATTTTCTATCTATCGTATTATGTAGAGCTTGCTAATAAACCATTTTTTTAAATTTTTTTTCAATGTTTAATTTTTTTTAATTTATTCAAAATTTTTAATTTGTATCTACTATATCTTTGGAAAAACTATCAAGCTTCTTTCTCTAGTCTTCTTTCCCTAGTAACTTTCTACACTTTTAAGTGCTTCTAAGTGCACATATTAAGTGTACATTTTAAGTGCTTTTAAGTGCGTCACTTTTAAGTGCTTCTCACTTCCCTTGGTGTCGATTTTCTGTATTTCAACTTTTAGCGCCGGTAGATTTGGTTCGATCTCTTAGGTGGTTTGGCTTCCGTTTCTTTCACCTTTTTATTGATTGAAGGCTCATTCCTAGGTTGTGCCAAAATTTTGATTTGGAGCATCTTATTTCTTTTTCATTAGTTTTGAACTACTTTCTCTAGATGGTTGACTCAATTTTTCATGACTTATAAGCTCGACCATACTAGCAATAGTGTGTACCAGTTGCTAGACTACAGGTTCTAGTTTAAACAGAGATGCACCAACCTGTATACAGGATGCAGTCCTTGTTCTGCAGCTGAGTACAATTTTTCTAGTTTCAAAGTAGCTGACACTGTACTTTCTTGATCTCTTGAACAGTAACTTCTTTCTTATAGATTGCGCAATTCCGTGATCTCGACGAATGGTTCCCGCGATAATTGACGCAGACAGATGGATCTCTGCACGGGTAATCACGGTGTAACGGCTTGCCACATGGACAGATCTGTTTCTTCGTACATCTTGCCGCTGTGTGTCCGAAATTCTGATATCCGAAGCACCGAAATGGACTCAGAACAAAGTGACAAACATTTAATAAATGGAATCCAGCCTTTTTTTCTTTCGACACTTCGGTATATTGACAGATAACACATGCGATACGGAGGATGTAACTTCTCCAATGCGTCGTGTGTTTAGTCGCTGACATGCTAAAATTTCTTGATTATGAAGTTCCACGACGATTTCCTCCTCGATGCAATTTAGTAAATCCGTGCACACAACCATTCCTTTTGAGGTGTTTAACGTTCCTTGTGGTGAGACCTCGATGTTCATGATTCCCATCTTCGTTGCTTTTGGATGTCGTAACCTTTGGGAATCGTTGACTATTTCAACAAATAGTCCAACACTAGTTTTCCTTGTCTCTTTTATAGGCCTTCCGCAACTTTCATGATGCCTCGCGCTATCGCGAAAAGACTAACCTTTGAGAAATCTCCTTGTTTTCTTTTGATCATCAAATACTTCTAAATTGATCCGGTGCTCTTCGGTAGAAATTTGGCTCGGTCCTACTTTTCCTGAACTCTTCAGCCTTTCTTATTGCTGAACACAAGACCCTCCTCCTCTTTGCTTGCAAATACAGAGATTCTCCAAGACATCATTTTTACGTGGACCCTCTGCTACAGTTGTGGAATTTGAAGTACCAATAACCTACAAGCTCATCAGTGATTATTTCATAAGATGCGGACGGAAATACGGATGGATGCTTTGAATCATTCATTCTGCCTGTATTCCTCCAGTTAGCCGCCTCCCAAATATTTAACCCGAGCCAAGGAGTAAGATACTGCCTGACCCAAAATACTGATATCCTAGGGCTCACACGTAACAGTAACGGTTCCGCTGCTCTTATCCGTAAGACAATCCCTGCTAATGGCAGAAGTGACTGACTGACCCCGACTACGCAAGACTTTGGCTGCGTTAAGCTCACAGCAGCCTACTTTCAACACGGCTCTAGAAACGGAAGAGAAATGAGCACTCCTTGTCCACATTCGACCAGCATTGCCAAAAAATATGACGGTCAAGCCTCCCGCATACGCTAAAAACAGCGAAACCGAAAAGCACAACCACACCCAGCTCGAAACAGCCAATACTTACTCCACAGGAAGCTCCTGAGCAAGTCTATATCCCCGTTGGCTAACAAATGGGAATGTACCGAAAGACCATGCCGTTGCCCGCCTCGAATATGTGCGTAGATGTTATAGAACTGACATGGCTTTGGTTTTGTCCGAGGCATTATTATTAATATTGCTCTCCTCTCCTTGCGGATTGTGGATAAATTTATCGAGACCAATCCGATCATGAAGTTCCTATGTATGACCAGAAACTCAGTTTTGCTGATCAGTTACAGAGAGTCACCGATAAAGCAACGAGAGCCATAACCATTCTCAGCAGGCTCATTGCACATATTGACGGACCAGAGGTCGGCAGACGGTAACTAATGATGTCCACGGTGCATTGCATCCTGTTATACAGAGTGGAAGTGTTGACCCAGGTGTTAGGATTTGAGAGAAACCGGAAGCGGCTCATGCAGGTGTTACACACGCTACCTTGCGAGTCTTCCCCATAACAAACGGTCTCCCAGTCTGCCACTCTGGTAGTCGCTGGCATTATTCCTATTGCTCTTTTGGAAAGGGAGCGCTAGGCGACCTATAGAAGGCGGCGGGCAGGCGAAGTCCGGGATATCATCACCGGGAGGAACAGACTCGCATGTTCTTCACCATTTAAGAGGCCTGGAACAGCGAGACCGCAAGGTTTGATGGACCGAAAGGCTTATTCCTCTGGTTAGACCGTAGAAGGAGCGGCGGAATGGAGAGGTGGAGTACTGCGTGAAGTTTTCAACGAACCACGGGTATATTTGCGCTTATCTCTATGCCATTGGGAAAGCGCCGTCCCCCAGCCTGTTTGCCCCGGTATACGGGATGACACCAAGTTCACTTTATTGGAATGTGCTTGGTGGGGACAGATCAAGGCTCACTAGAGACGGATGTCGAAGTACTGAGCCCTCAATATGTTTTTGCGGGGTTGCTCCGGGATCTGAGCAAGTGGGAGAGTGGACCACACTGTCCCTATTTGTCGGAGGCATTCTCAGGGCCAAGAAAAGTGACCTAAATAATTCTGAGGCAGGTGCAAACTAGGTGGCAACCTTCTCAGGCTAGGATGGAAGGACTCCGCCCGAAATAATGTGTAAAACGGTGCCGGGCCCAATCCTGGTAGAAAGGAATGTGATTGTAGTAGGCAGTCTGCTGATGGGTATTTGATACAACCACCAGTGGAGACCGACACTTCGTTCCTAAATGAATTTCCACTTCCCTCCCACTCAAAAAAAAAAAAAAATTATTATTGTCTGGTACATTATTGGTTGAAGCTTTTGGATATATTTTTTTATATTACTATACAATACATATTAAAATAAATAAAATAAGCCTGCGATGACTAGTTTTTGATAATTGATTCTTATTTACATTTCAGCGCTGAATCAGAAAATAATCGTCATTTTTTCCATCCCGTAACGATTTTTGCAAATCGCAAAAAATAAGCCTAATTTCTAATATAGTGCATTTCTTAATTATTTAAATTTATTTAATTGATTTTTATGATGGACGTCATGCAGTTGGAAACCAATCCCCATCCACCTTCACCTATCCAGAATGACGAAGTATGTGAAATACTGACTGACAATTTTATTCCACGTGTTAAAGTTTCTTTGGACGGCTTATACTCTGCATTGCGCTTTTCTTTCTATGTTCTCTATAGTGGTCATCTTGGTATAACAACCAGAAATAGTCTTCTTTTTTTTTTAACCTTCGGGATCACCGTTAGGTTTACCTTAGAGGATAAGATAAATGATTTGTAGCGTGTGTGAAAATGCCACGCTTGACTGGGGATTCGAGGCCGGAGACGCTACCACGCGCGCTTCGGAGGCTGGCCCAGCAATAATCTGTGATTATCGTAGTTGTCATTTTCCTTGATACCTTCTTTCCATTTTTTTTCTAGTCCTGATGAAACCTTTCACCCATCTCTTCGCTACCGGCACCCAGATTTTCAGGAAAATAGTCCACATGTGAATTTAGGAAGTGAACCTTCAAGGTCATAAAATAGTTTAAATCTTTGTACTTCTGCATCATGTTCTCAACGACTGGTTTTTTTAATGTCGGATCCTTCTTATTGCCCAGAAACTTGATTACTACGTCTTTAAAGACTTCCCAGGCTTCTTTTTCTGCAACTTCCAATTGTTCCTCAAAATTACAATCTTTGAGAAGTCTTCTAATGTCAGAACTAGTAAAGACACCCTCTTAAAACATTTCCCTTCTTTTGACAAATTGCTTCATCAAGCCTAACATGATATACAGAAGTGGGAGGTCAACTTTATTCGGATCTATGAGAGTACATTTTTGGTTCCGGATTTTAATAAAATCCGGAACCCTTTTGAACAAACTGGAAAGGTTTTTCCTTTTGAACTAACTTTCCTTATCCATTCATTTTCTCTGTCTCTGTTATCCCATTCACACAACAAACAAGGAAACTTGGTGTATGCCTTGCTGTGCTAGGAGCATCGATATTATTTTGAGATCGCCGTAAGCCCTTATGAATGCCATATATAATTTTATCGAGAACCAATTTCAAATTACCCTAATCCTCTTTTAAATGGACAGAATGTGCAATGTGTATTGACGGGGATACATATTCTCACTGTGAAAGACAACTTTGAGGCTTCTTTTGGATGAATTTATGAACAGTCTCTGATTGTTACTTTCAGGAATGTTGAATCGAGTCAAAAGTCCATGTAAATCAGTGTAGAAGGCTAATCTTCCGAAAAAAATGGAAGAAAATCTTTTCTTTGAACCTGAACCAGGAAAATGAGGTGCCAGCTGCTAGTAGGTTTTTCTCTTTAAGCCTCAAACCAAGCAATTCTGAATTTTATTTGGTCAGATGTCTCGAACCAAACCGTTTAGTTCAGACAATGAATAAAGCTCTGATGCACAGCTGTCTCCGGGTTCGTATTCCTAGATGTTATCTTCATTCAAATTAATTGTGGATCCGTCAATTTCAGGTAAATGTTCTGGTGAAATTGGCACCGGCATGTCTGGATTACGAGGAATCGGGCGTAAAGAGGTTGGCATATTTTAATTGAAGATTATTTTTATATTCTTAAAATTGAAACTGTGAACACCAGTCGAACAAAAGTACCAATCATTGGTGTGATTTCATAGCTCTCACCATTGAAGAGCCAAATCTGAATGCTTTTTTGTTCAACCTTTGATCACCGCCTAAGTCCTTCAATACATGTGTAGAAAACGTAACGGGATGCGAAAGTTTAGCCTTGATCTCCTGTTTTCACTCCAAAATACGTGAGGTATCCTTGTTGAACGAAACTTGTTATATTTATTTTTTGCGTTTCCACCATTAACTCACCACAAATGTAACAAAAAAATATCTGCAGAATTTTTGCAACTTCTTGAAGCCATTTTTAAAATGGAAAGTATGGGTTGAAAATATTTTTTCTTCCGACAAAAACGCGTTTGATCACTGAGGACGTTAAACCTTGTTTTACGGACGCTGATGGTTGAAACAGTACTGATAGTAGTTACATTGTGCATGAGTGGCCTGTATATTTGCCAAACATGCTACATCTTTTTAAGTCTTTTCACTACCTGTCGGCCAGCTCTCCCCACCGTCTCATCTTCAAAAATCCCCGCCCTCGCCCATCTATTTCGACCTCGTATTCTCTTCTACTTGTATTTTGTAGTATCACATTTTCACAATTTTTCAACTTTATACAAATTTTTAAATTTGGATTTGCGAAAAATCCTGACGTAACGGGAAAAATCAAGGCTATTTTCAGATTCAGCGCTAAATAACATATAAGATTTAATTATCAAAGATTAAAAAACCTGCCACAACCCAAATTTTGCAGGCTTGTATTATAATATTGCTTTCTTAAAATGTCTTAAGAAAGCAGTATTATTGAACATTCATAAACTTATATTCAGTTGGATTTATTTATCGTTATTTGTTACCTGATTATTCTTCTCTCTTCCAGTTATATTTCCTGATTCACCCTACCCATGAGGAATTGATTTTTTTTTTTACTTATTTGCCTCAGGAAACTATTGTGACTTTTTTTTATGAAAAAAAAACTTAACAAAGAAACATTTTTACAGAAAATTACAACTGTACTGTTCAATTAGTTTAACAATGCCTAGTCATGAGAACTCATTAGTAAACGCTTGAAAAATGTATATGTTTTTATAAACTTTTCCAAATAAAATTATCAAAACTAATGACTGAAATAAGGTGACAATAATTTTTTAATTTTCGGGTTTCAACAAAATATTGCAAAAGAAATAACAACTGGACTAAATTTAAAACTCATTTCCTGCTTTATGAATGTTTACGAAGAGGAAGAATTCATACTAGAAAAAATGCCAGTTTAAACTATATTTTTACTCTTTAAAATTAAAGTTTAAAATATTTGTTAGAAGTATCATGGAATTTCATTAAAAATAGAATTTATAGGATCAGAAAGTCGGAAGATACTTTGATGAGGGAATATTTCGCTTCTACTTATACTTTATTTTTACGAATAAATATTTAAATAATTTCATTATAACGTGATTTTGACGAATGTCATCTTAATATTTATATTTTAATAAAGATTCATAAATAATTAACAGCTTCCAAAAATAACGGGGCGGAAAAATAAGAATTTTTCCGACCCGATATTTTTCAATATTTAATTATATAACCATGCATCTGATTTATGGTAAGCTATTCAATAATGAATATATTCTATGTTAATAAATATAAAAATCTCTTACTTGGTAACGTAAAAAAAATTTTAATGTTATGATAATTCTAATTATATAACCAGTATACCATTAAATATAATTATAACGTGATATATATATAATATCTGAATCGGGATTATTTTCAGTGAAAAATTCATATTAAGGGAATGAAACAGAAAAGGATAGAAGATAATATCAGAAACAAAAAGGACCAATTGCACAGATGCGTTCTCGAGTAGTAGTTAGAATTGGTTGAGGTTGTAGGGTGGACACCTGTGATCAACCCTTACTAGGTCGCTTGAGACGGCTTTTTAACGATACAATGTCATCTCCTCTCTTTTTTATTCTTACTCTACCTCCATGACTCCACTTAATCCGACTAACCCTCGGCAACCTATGTAGTATAAACTGTCATTTCCTATTTTAATTCTGTTTTCTCAATAACTGTAGAGAATACTTCCCCACAAGTATCGTCGTTTCTTTTTAACACTGTTTCTTTTGCATTTTACCTAGGCTTTCTAAACGTGATCCTTGTTGCAGATATAACATACTGAAATTACCTTCAAAGCCCTTAATAATTTCATAATACAAGTGGAATTATTCCATTGTTCTAATATACGACCAGTACCTTTATTAACTATACAGATGAATAACGTATTTCTACTATCCTGACTAAGTGGCTAGCAAAATTAATTACAATTGATTACACCAATTTAAAGAGGGAATTTTTAAATAGCTTATCCGTTATTACTCATCATATAACGCCATTTGATTAGATTGCCCTAAGTACCATTCAGATATTTTTAGTTCTGTTTAATATCTTTCACTGTTAATACAGGCATCCAAAAGCTATCCACTGATCTGTTCTTTCAGCACGAAATAAACTAACAGCCGAGAAAGGCATATATTTTCCAAATGAACACATAGAAATGTTAAACTAAGGTACTTCACTCTAATGCCAGAAAGAACATTCCCCAGATAAACTGACTAAAGATTTAGCAGTAAACGGAGTTCATGCAGAGAAAGTAAATGAGCCAAATTTATAATGCGAGCATGGTTTTAAGAACTTTTATTTTCTCCACCTTCTTCCCATTCAACCCTCCCTGCCAAGGCCGGTCTGTGGTCTTTTCCAGTGCCGTTGCCTCTAACTATCCGAGTGGTCACGCTGGGCTCGGTAATGCCGACTCCAGCAGCACCACCCGGACAGCCGGGACTAGGTCTTCTCCACATGCTTTGCCTCTAGTCAGGGTCCCCCGAACGGGTGTCACCACGAGATCGTTAGTTTTTCAATACACCATTTTGCCCAAGTACTCCAGCTTACTTCCAGTAGAAAGCTATTTTCCCTACCATCCTCCTGGCACTCCAGGACCAGAAAAACCTGGAGGCTGTCAGGCACAGCAGTCCATTTGGACCTCTCTCTGCAGTGAGAGGCCCAGTGAACACCTCCGTCACAGTTAAAACACGCGCTCGACCTATCAGGGCCACTGCAGTTGGCAGCAATGTGGTCCACCTCCCGACACCTGTAGCATCTTGGTTCCTCATGTCTAATGACAACACGATAGAGGATCCAGCTTATCCTTTCTTCTTTCACCAGACGAGTTGCTACTGTCTAGGATACTGCTATAGTGGCATTCTTTGTGCTCCCATACGCTGGCCTGAGAGATACCACCTTTGCCTCAACCCCGCCGTCTCCAGCAAACTTCCATATAGCCTATAGCGTCGTCGTTTCCGTATTATTCTCCTCAAGGTCTTTGATGTAAACCTCTCCAAGAGTTGTTTGCCTTAGTCTGACTTAACATGGTGAATTCAAAAAAAAACACTACAATGTCGTGATTGGGCACTCGAAAAACAGATCCCTTCAGTGACTCACATCTGGTAAAAATGTCGGCTGGCCACCTGTGGAATACCAGGTTAGGAATACCTCTTTCAGCACTCTACCTTTAACGCGCTCCAAAAACCATCCATATTCCATCTGTACCGTTTGCGAGATGCCTCTCGGTATCACGGAGTGTTTGAGCTTGGTGCTGGTCTCCACCAGAAGTTTTTGTCCGAGGGTAGGGTCTACGTTGATTTTGCCTCTTGCCGCGTCAAGGAATACCTTGATGTGCAGAGGTGCTTCAAGTGTTGTAGGTTTGGCCACAGGGCCAAGTTTTGTCGATATGCGTCGGTCTGCGCGCATTGTGGTGAAGAGGGCCACAAGCGTGAGGACTGCCCGCAAAAGAAGGAGGCTCCGGTCTGCGTTAACTGTAAGAGGTTGCGCAGAAATCATAGGCACTCCATCAACAGTAAGGAGTGTGGTAGTTATTTAAGAGCGGTTGAGGTCTACTTCAACTCGCTCGATGGTTAGGTTCGGTCAACTCAATGCCCAGGGTGCCTATGCAGTCCAAGTAGAGTTAGGGAACGTCGTTGAAAACCGGAGCCTCGATGTCTTGCTTCTTCAGCACCCGTATGTTGTCAAGGGTGATCTGCCAGGTTTTTCAGGCTGGAATAAGTTCCACGTTGGCGAAAGTAAATCCGCTGTTCTGTGCAGGAAGTCTATAGATAGTGTTTTCATACGGCAGGCCTCTGACACGCATCATGTCGTTGTTAAGCTTGCTGTGGATGGTTTCGACCTTGTTGTGGTTAGTTCGTACTTTCAGTACAGAGATCCCACTGAATTACATTTGGAAAGATGGGATAGAATTATCAGGCTGGTAGCGGGTCGTCCTATTCTTATAGGTGTTGATGCGAATGCCAAATCGCTTCTTTGGCACAGTGGGATCACAGACGACGGCGGAGAGTTGCTGGAAGGCTTCATCGCGCAGCATCGATTAGAGGTTTTTAACATCGCCGGCGAGTCGGCAACGTTCGCCGGCGCTGTGGGATTGCGGAGGGCCTTCCTTGGTACCAACATTGATGTTACCATAGGCAAGGATATCCCAGGCAGGATTCAGAACTGGTCTGTAGTCGATGATTGCGAAAGCGATCATCGGCTCATTGTCTTTGAGTGGATAGGTGGGCTGCGCGATGTCTATAGGGCGGACGTCCCTGTTCAGCAGGGGCGCTTCCTGCACAGGCGGGCGGATTGGCCCCAGTTTTCTAACATTCTTGCGGCCAGGATGCGGGTATTCACTCGTACCCTGGACGAGGTCCCATTAGATAACCTGGCAGAGGATTTCTCTTCTGCGGTGGTCGAGGCCGCAGAACTCTCAATCCCCCGAAGTACGGGTCGAGAGAGAATAGCTGGTTGGTGGTCTCGGGACTTGACTGCGGTAAAACGGACCGTGGGCCGACTCAGGAGAGCCGCACAGCGTGCGCGTGATCCTGACCGGCGCGAGGCCTTGTTTGCGGAGTACCGTCAGAAAAGGAACGAGTATTTTCATAGAATTAGGACTTCTAAAAGAGATTCCTGGCGCTCTTTTGTCCAAGAGCAGGGGAATAAAGACCCTTGGGGTGTTGTTTATCGAGTACTTGGTCACAAGCGGAAAAAGGACAGTCTTCTGTCGGCTCTCTCGACCCAGGACGGCGTTGTTGTTGAGAAGGATCGGGTTCTATCTCTTCTGATGGACGATCTGCTCCCCGATGATACCGAGGTTGGTGAGACCTCGTATCACCGGAGAGTTCGAGCGGCGGTTGTTAGTTTCGCTACAGATTCTGTGTCTACGGAGATTACCGAGGCGGAAGTCCGCCAGGTAATCTGCAGCCTTGCTAGGAACAAAGCCCCCGGATATGATGGTATCACGGTGGAGCTCCTTGTTCGCACCCTGCCCGTAATTCTTGGCCCATTGACTAGGGTATTCAATTGGTGTTTGTTCGCCGGACATTTCCCGGCTTGTTGGAAGCGAGGTGTTTTAAAGTTGTTATTCAAGGGTGGCGACAAGGATCCCACCGTTACTTCTTCTTACCGTCCTCTGACGCTCTTACCAGTTGTTGGAAAAGTTTTCGAGAAGGTTCTTTACCTCCGCATCAATAGTAGGCTCACTTCGAATCGCATGCTGATGGACGACCAGTATGGCTTTAGACCCGGTAAAAGCACAGAGGATGCGATTATTAGGGTCCTGAATCTGGCTTCGGACAGCGAGTGCAAGTATGTACTCGGTGTCTTTTTGGACATATCCGGGGCATTTAATAACTTGTGGTGGCCCTCTGCCTTGTTTCAATTGCAGAAGCGTGGTTGCACGCAGGAAGAAATTAGTACTCTCTCGAGCTATTTCAGCGACAGAGCTGTCGTCCTTCGTGACGGCAGTTCGGAAGTAGGAAAGACCCTGTCTAAAGGATGTCCGCAGGGCAGTGTATTAGGTCCACTCGTCTGGACCATCGAGTTCGATTCTCTCATGCGGTTGCGCTTGCCTGGTGGCTGTCGTGTCGTGGCTTATGCCGACGATGGGCTGCTGCTGGTTGAGGGTAATTCGCGTGCTGAGATAGAGCTTAGAGCGGCACAGGCATGTAGGGTTTTGCGGTTGTGGAGTCTTCAGCATAAGATGGTTTTCAGTGCGGAGAAAACCACTATGATGTTTCTGAAGGGCCGTTTAGCTGCAACTCGCCATCCGCGGGTTGTGATGAACGGTCGTTCAATTAGGTATGTCACCCTTCAAAAGTATCTGGGTGTTATCCTTGATGAGAGGCTTCTCTTCAAGGAGCACCTCCAGTATGTGGCGAAGAAGGCAGTTGATGCTTTCTTCGGAGTCCGAAGAGTGGTCAATCCTGATTGGGGGTTGAATTTCCGTACCATGCGGATTCTTTATAAAGGCGTCTGTGAGGCCATTATGTTGTACGCTGCGCCCGTCTGGGCTCATCGTTTGCGGTACCAATGTTATAGGGACATTCTATTACGAGCCCAGCGTCTTCTTTTGTTAGCGGTTGTCGGTGGTTACAGGACTGTCTCGCGAGAGGCGGTAACTGTGATTGCAGGCATCAAACCTGCGGATATTTCGGCTACGGAACGTAGCCAGCGGTATGTTGCTAAGAAGGCTGGCCTTCTTACTACTGGGCGTATGCGTGAGATCGAAGACCAAGGTTTTGACTCTTGGCAAGATAGGTGGACTGCTTCTGTAACTGGTCGTTATACGCATGGTATATTCCCCGATGTTAGGGAGTTGCGAGCTATTAGCTGGGTATCCCCCAATCGGCATACCACTCAGTTCCTTTCAGGACATGGTGCATTTAGGGACAAATTGGCTAAGTTTAGGTTGGTTGATTCCGGCTTCTGTCCGGACTGTAGGGTCGATGAAACTGTGGACCATGTCCTCTACATATGTCCCCGGTACGAAGCTGAACGTACCAGAGTTAGTAGGGAGCTCGAGAGAGTAAACTCAGTTTTGGATCTACGAGTCAACTGGAGGACTCGTAGTGAATGGAAAATAGTTGCTGGCTTCCTTCGCTTCCTCGCCCTGAGCAGGACCGCCGAAGGAATTTAGTAGGTGTTAGGAACCTGGGTGGCTAGGGACCGCCTGGGCAGTTGACTGGCCGAAGGTAGGCGCTTAGGCAGCGTGCCTCGGTTAGAAGTATTGTGGTATGCATTGAATTAGGCTGTCGGCGGAGTTGCGGCCGTTGTCGGTGGGCCGGACTATTCTTGCCCGGCGGGTGCGGTTGCGCTCCGACGAGGGCGTTTTTGAGCCGAAATCACTGTTGTTGGGGCTTCTCTGGGTGCCGCTCCGGCGGTACGTAGGGGAGTCTCGGCGGCAATTGCGAAGGATGGTGAATGTCACGCGGGACTCCGCGATGGCCTGTGCGGGGGTAGGTGTTAAATCTCCTCTCCCGGGCGGACCGGAGCGGAGTCAGATATTAACTCATTTTGAGTATTAAGCGGGGTTCTTAAGGGAACTAGGTCTAAATTTCGATGTACAAACTTTAGTGGGAAGTTTATAATGAGGTTGTTAGTGCGGATCTGAGACATTCAGAAAGTGGCTCTTTATAGTAGGATCTAGGCGCGGGGTCTTCTTTCCGCGGTTAGGTTTCCTAGCTTAGTTCTTGAGGGCGACGTGGTAGCTGCAGGTGTCCGTTGTCTTCATTCTGAAGACATAAACACGTAAATCTATCTCGGGGTGAACTTTTACCGATGTAGATGTCCCTCGGGGCATCTGCATCGGTGGCATCTCAGCGGGGCCTAGACTGAAAGCTATGTGGCAAAATCAGTTTGAGGGCGAGAAGAAGTCCTCCGTTAAAGCCACTACTGGCTAGGAACGGAGGGGGTGGTGTAGCGACCGGACACGCTACGAGGTGGGTTCTTCTCCCCTCGGGGGGGAATCGAGATGTACCGTTTGCGAGGCCACCTCAGTTACATCTCGCCACAGTAAAACACAACACGAAGTGCCCAAACCTCTCAGCTCCTCCGTACGCCGCATCAGCTTCGTGAGCAAGGAGGAGGACTCCTTGATCTCTATTTGGTGGTAACGTTCGCTGCTACGAGCAGCTTCCCTAACATCTTAATATATATTCCAACCTCGCCAAGGAAACGTTCAAACACACAAGGCTCAGCCTGAAGGCCCCAAATAATCTTTTCGACTCATCAGCGAGATTCACAAGGAGCCCACACTCTCTCCGAAAGAGGCCCTTCTGGGTACCCGGACCGCATTAACTCTCCTCCTAACCCCTTCGCCAGCTGACAGGGGGAAGAAATTCCTAGCCTGCAGGCTGGGCCATCCCCCTAGACCCACCGGTATCGGACATGGTAGGAAACTTACAAAAAAAATTCAAAATACAAAACATGAAAAATTACTACGTCAATGTAAACAAACAATGTCAGCTAATTTTATGTAAACAAATATAGGTAACCAAAACCAGTTAATTTATAAAAAATATCTGATGTGGACACCACATGACTTCCTTGTACGCCTATTAAATTACATATACACTTTTTTTTTTAAATGTAACATCTTTAATTAACATTTAGTGTACCATTTTTAAACAAAAAAATGTTAAATGTTTAAATGTTAAAATGTCAGTTAAATAACAAACAAATAACAAATTTTTTAATGTACCATTTAAAATTAATTTTTTTTAAAAATTTAATTCTAAATATAAATATACTGTATTAAGATAAGTACATAAAATTTTATTTTATTAACTTCTGTTATTTTTTCATACATTTTTTTTTATTATTATTAAATTTTTTATCGTAATTTTTTTTTATAAGGGCGAATAATTATTAATAAATCAATATATTTAAATTTAAAAAAAGAGATGAAGTCTAATTCGAACCGATGTGCTTTCCCATTTTATGATCCTAATAATTCATTAATTAAACTTTCCTTTGGCTGTAACTCTGGAACCAATGAAAATAAATACCACTTATATAGTCTTCAAAAGCTCTTAATGAGAGCTTTTTACTGCAGTTAAAAAAGTCCATAATTAACTTCTTTTTTTTTGGATGTTGGCCTTTTTGGACACTTTTCGTTTGGTTGGTGCAATCAAAAAGGAAGTTGCACAAATACACGTTATAGCAGTCCTAAATCCAAAATGTTAACATCCTTCGGCTAATCGTTTTTCACTTATGTGAGATACATACGAACGTACACATACATATATACTTACGTACGTACAGATGTCACGCCGAAATTAATCAAAATAAATTCAGTGATGGTCAAAATAGATATTTCCGTTGAAATCTGACAACCGAAATTTTTCGCAATCACAATTCTTTCTTTTCTTCGTACAAGAAAGTAATAAACACTACCACTGGACGAAAGACTTAAAAATAGCCAGTCCTCACTCAAAGTACACTGCAAAGTTCCGATATCAGTGCAAAAAACACAATAAAACACGATAAAATTAAAAATATAAAGTTTACCTACAATTGCTAGGTAACCCTAAAAACCACTAGCATGGCTACAAGATTATAAAAACAATTAAACCAAGTAATATTACCATGTTTAATCCTTCAAAACTGTAATAAAATTACCAAACCGTGCCACTAAGACCCGCTAGAAACCCGCAAACACGGGAAAAAAGTAACACACTCCCGAAATAAGAAAGTACACAAGAGCGTAGATGGGCAGCAATGTTACCCAAATAGGCTATGTTAAAGAAAACGTAAAATAAACAACAAGACAAACAGGGAATACCAAAAAGAAGAATAAAACAAACAAACTAACCTAAAAACAAAATAAGATAAGGTAAACTTGAAAAAGTAACTTCAAGTACGGTGCGAGAATGAAGCCGACCACCCTTCAAAACTTGATTTAGACCTACAAGTTACAAAAAACGTAACAAATAAATAAAATAGGGACCGAAATTTCCTTAATATTTTAATTATTAGAATTTATTTAACTCCTGAACAGAATTATAAGAATTATGAATGTATCCGAAAAGCATTATTATGTGGGCTAGAATTCTAAAGCTCTTCGAGCTATAAAGAAACGACTACAAGTAATTATTACAAGGAAATCTGGCACGACGCGGTATCGATGCTAATGTTATGGATATTATATGCTGGATGAAAGAGCGGGTTTATGTGATAAGGTGAAAATCTAACTAGACAATGATCGGTTTACTTTTTCTAATGCCATGAAAGGAAAGCATAATGGGAAAAATCTTCTAAATCATTTGAAATCTTCTAAAGGAATGGTTACGATTTCCAAAGTTAGCGAAGTAAGATGCTTCACGGACATTGAAAAACATTTTTACATGCTGAAATTATTACATTATTACGTAGGTTTTTAATCTCGTACTCTCTTTTGGAGTAGAATGAACAAAATTTACATTAAATTGTTTGATGGTTGATTCCTCTTTCATACAGTTTTTTTTCAAATTGCAACATATGGTAGGTACTTTACGTAAAAAAATCTTATAAGAAAAACAAGTAGTACGTAGTACAAGTGCAATCATAAAATTGAACTAGTGCGATTGATTCCTTATAATATTACTCCATACGTTTTTTACGACGTTGATTGACAGCAGCCATAAGCCTGATTGCACAGAGGTTATCTATACACACAAACGTGGGTATTGCCATATGTAGTTTGGATTTTAAATACCGCAACTGTCAGCTACCATCCTAAATCACTGACTTACAATCTGTTATCGTTTGCAGCTACTGAATACTCAACTAGAATAATGATGTGGCTAAAACTGTTTTTTTTTTCAGTAGTCAGTAAGGATCCGTAAACAAATATTATAAATTATATCGTTCCATATAACGATGATTCCGCCTATTACTAGGTATTCACATGATCTATCAGGATAGTGCACTTCTAAGCATTAGGAAGATAATTTTTGCAAACAAATTATATGTAAGTTTGGTAGGTAAAAGACAACCTATGTATAAATTGTTCTCGTCCTAATCCAGAATGACAAAAATAGATTAAGAAAAGTACATCAAGTGCAAAAAAAATATATTAAGAAGTTGTCTCCTCTTGCTCGAAAATTCAATGAATTCTGACACTACATGACATTAAGCGTTGCACCTAATATCGTGTTAGTCGATATCACAATCTCTAAATTCACCAATACATGTTCTACATAGAACTCAGAATCGCAGTCATTCTGAGATGGCTAATATGAACAAGATGAATAATATCATACATATTATTAAGTATCAAAAGAAGAAATTTTCAGCAAAAGTAATATTGTGCTGAAATATTTTGGCCAAACTGATAGAATACGAGAGTATCTCTTAAATTGACACTGTCTTTTTGTGTGCTATTGACATTGTTATAATGAATTCTTGAGGGAACAGTTAACGTAATAATAATTTAAACATTAAATTGTTTTATGTATAAATACATTTTTATAATAACGTAGTAATAGATTACTTTATACAACTTAAACTGGCTGTACAATATTTTAAACACTTTTATTTTATATTATTAAATATTGCATTTTAATTATTATTTACAAATAAATTCTTTCTCTTGCGGAGGCTTACAATAGATTTGCAGAGGAAAAGAGCTGAAGGACGCTTTTTGTCATCAGTTTGATATAAATCATTCCATGGTAAAAATTTTATTCAAAGTACCCCTATTATTACAAGTATTTTTTACTCTCATTAAATAAATAAAAAAAACAATAACATTAATTTCCTGGAAAAAATTTCACTTCCAAAATTTATAATGTTTTATGTGTACACACTTTGTTTAACAATGTAAAAATGGATAAAACAAGAACGTGATTCGATTATTCTACCAATTTTTAGGTTTGTAAATTAGTTTAAACAAAGTAAATGGTTAAAAATAAAACCATTTTAAAATAAAGCAATTTTCATTTTCAGTTAGATTTTCTGTTTAATATTATACTATATTTTCTTCATTGGTTATTTTACTCGTACATTTTATTTTAAAAAAAGGCATAGCATTTTATTTAAGATGTTTAGTATTCTTTAATGTTTTTTATTCTAAGAAGATTATTTAAAAATTTGAGAAGAAAAAATCTTCTTAAAAAATCTGTTATTCGTTGAACTTTACAGAAAAAGAATATTCAATATTTACTAAGATGACGAATGGAAAATTTCACTCGATACGGTAATTCAAGAGATACAAATAAAATCTTTATGGAATATATTGTGTAACTTAGGGGAAAGATATACATAAATTATTCTTATGTATATATATGCCTTATATTTGTTTATAAAGTATTGTGTTACATAGAAATACCATCTTTAGAAAATATGTTTTAAGTATTATACGTTGTGATAATCCTATTTTCTGTTTGATCTACAGCCTGGATAATCTAACATATATTAAAGGATTTAAGTTATGTATTTGTACTATATACACTTTTACATGAGTACATGTATGCGTAACGTTTTTATAAATAATTTTAACCGAATGGGATTGGAGTTTCCCCAATTAAAAATACGAAAACACATGATATATTTTTTTTTTTCAACAAAAAAACCAAAATGTTTAGAATTATTAAAAAATTGACGCACATAAAAAGTATTCAATACGTCTAAAGCAGTAATGTCTTTGCCTTGATGCATTCAGGGAATCGTTTAACAACTTCTTGTATTGTCATTCCATCCAGACAAGAACTTCGGGTACATTAAATTCATTCTACATAGTATACGAAGACTTTCATCTGATCGATATACAAAATTGCAACGATTTCTTAAAAATTTTAATTTGCAGCACGTTTCATCTAACCGTGTCATTGATCTATAAAAATGAGGATCTCTTTATCAATGGATAATTAATTCCCCACGGAAATCCGAATTTCTGACAAAATCATCTTCACTAATTAATCTTTGCCGATATTCCATAAATTTAAATTTCATTCAAATCATTCTTAATTTTTTTTATATCCACACTAATAAAAACTTTGCTAGTTAACTTTAGAGACCTCTACATTTCGCAACCTGGAGCATCTGTAGCGTTGCCAGTATTTTAAAATTTTATGTTTATTGAAAAAATTTGAAAGATTTACACAAATCTTAATGGATCGTTAGGTGGAGAATTAAGAAAACCTTACCTATCATTCTTCATAGAGGACAGCAGTATCTTTGTTTTTTTTTTTTTGGCAATGAATAAATTATATAACTTGTTATTTTTTCGTTTACTTAAATTTATTATTCACAATATAGATAGAAAAATTAACTAAATAACTGATTAATAATTATATCAGTTTATTGCTGCAAAACCAACCGTTACATAATTTATTTTGTGTGCTGAAGGTATCTTTCAGCCCATCCTATCTAAATGTATGTAGAATAATGTTTGTGGCGTATATATGTAAGTTTGTAAATGCTAATATAAAGAAAAGTAAACTTAATTATATAATTTCATGAGGTACGGTATAACAAAACCTAATACTATCATTTTACGGTATTATTTACTCCTAACTAATGCTTTTATAATTGAACAATACAGTATTGCAGTTCAACATATTATTTACGGTAATTTGCTGCAAATGTATTTAGTTTATTTCAGTAATTAATTACACCGAGCTGTAGACTTTACAAATATATGAATTATAATATCGAATAGTACTAATAACACTATTATTTAAAGGAATAGATGAATGTCATCATTACATTTTCGCTACACAATCCATCTCAATTTACCGCCAACTAAAATTGTATACTATTCATTCAATAAAAATAAGTTTAAAAAAGCTTTGAGTTAAAATACCTGCTATGAGAACTTTTAATAAAACATATTATAAAATCAGATGTTTGAGTTTTACTCTAATCTAAAACAAACAAAAAAATTTTATAAATAAATTTTTGATTGAGGATAGTTAGTAAAAAGTATTTATTCCCGTAGGTTATTTATAAAAATATATTTATACTATTGTATAAAGCGAAAGAGGATTTTTGTTCGGGGTAAAAAAAAACTGAGAAGGTATTTGGATATAGTTCATCTCAAAAAATCCCTAACATATTATATATATATATATACATATATGTGTGTGTGTGTGTAGCAGTAGTAGTAGTAGTAGTAGCAGTAATAGTAGTGGAAATTTACCTGTTGAAACACAAACTTCAATTAATTGAATTAATGAATTGAGAACTGTGAGTGTCTATCGCCGTGTGAACTGGGTTGAACTGAATGATTATGATCATCTAAAACCCAATTTCTAGATTTTTAAAATTCCGAGTTCAAGTTGTAAAATGAATTTTTATTTAAATCTTTTTGAAACCATTTTTTTTTTTTTTTTAATTTCTCGGTAACAAATGAAGAAATCAACCTGATTTTTGGTGAGTGTAATCTGCATATCAATAAACTGATTTCTAAATATTTGAAATTCCACCTTGAAAGGCGATGAAAAACGTAAAAAAAAGGTTTGAATAATGACTGCAAATTTGTTCAATCCTGACAGTAAACGATATTCAGTAGATTTGGAGTTGCAAATACTTTTCACATAAGTATTTGAAAACAATTTTCGGTTTTTTTTTAATTCCCATTTTTTTTTTTTTAATGGGTGCAAAGGTATATACTGCTGTGTCTCAACCAACACAGCCACTGCCACCGTTACTATATGTAGAACTGTCTGCACCTGCCTCCGGTAACTTCAATAACAGCATAAAATAAAAAGATTAACCGCAACGTGAAATACAAGTAACTATACAGCGCGGGCGAAGCTGCGATGGGAAGCTAGTGTATGTATATATATATATATCCATTCCATAAACTATTAATTTTGTTATAGATATCTTACGACTTATAATTTAAACTCTGTGGTTTTTGTATTAATTGTTTTAGTTCTTATTCCGTGTACAGTAAGTGAAAAGTATAAAAAAGATACAATATTTTAATGCTTATTTGTATTTTATAAGCAATATCTGTGGTTCATAACTTCAATAAACAAATTTAAAACAAGTAAACTCCTGTTGTCAATACAGTTAAAAATTACATTTTATAATTAATATCCTGAAATTTCAAGTCATCTCCTCTATTATTAAAACTGTAAAAAAATTTTATTTTCAAAAAAGGTTATTTCCGATTCTAGTTGCCTATCAGAATTTTATAATTTTTTGCCTACAGTAAATAATTTTAATACAGGGACAAAACAAAAATGTAATCATCTATAAAATGATAATTATATTTATTAATCAAAGTAGAAAATATAGTTCCTCATTTTTTTGCTTAAAACATCAAGTGTTTTTGGAGGAAGGTCGGAGAAGACATCTTAATAACAGAAATTACTGCAGGAGGAAAATATACCAATAACAGATTTCTGTAAAATTGGTCGATTGGTTTTAGATTTCTGTAATGAATTCTGTAAACGAATAATAAGTATAAAATTTTGCTTTTGAAAGCAAAATTTTCTATAAAAAGATGTAATAGTATTTTATAAATCATAACTTTAAAATATGTGATTGTATCTCAATAAAATGTGTATATTGTAAGGTCTGTATAGCTAAGCAATGATTGTTAAGACCTGATAAGGATAACTATGAACACTCTGTTTTAACATGCATAAGTTACAATTTCTTTTTTAATTATTTTATTGAAGTTTGGAGTTTAAAATTACACCTAACAAAAAGTCATAAAAATCCTCTCTATATAAACGTGTAACTTTGTCGTCGATGTGATATTTTGATGAAATAATTTAATAAAAAGCTGACTTGAATTTTTATGAAATTAGTTTTTACTATATAATACAAAATTTCAACGCTTCAAAATCACGTATTTTCTTTCGTTAGCTAAACTGCATTTTATAATTCAGAAATAAAAAAGCGGTAAGTAAAACACAGTTGATCTGTAGATAAGTTAATATGCTGTTTAATAACATTGTGAGATAATAATAATGTAATAAAACAAAGTATTATAATATAAAAGGGTAATATAATGAAGCCCAAATCATATACATTTTCAGATATTTTGCTAAAATGTTTCTCCTAATTTTCGTAAAATTTTTTGTCATTAAATAAGAAAATTCAACAAAAAAACTTTAATACTGAAAAAGAGATAAAATAGTTCTTTTACACAGGCATATAATCGTATAAATCGATTGTTATACATTATTGATTATAGAAACCAATTGTTTCTCCACAATATGTCTAATGATTTCTCCAAGTATTTTGACAGATTAATGGTTGAAATTTTAAACTCAAATTTAAAAAAAAAACTTTTAATTAAAAGGTTGATTAATAACAATAAATCGTATTTTACATAGTTTTCCAGTCATCAAAGGTGCAGGGTTTTCTAAATGTCAGCATTTATATACAAACCAACAGCTCTTTCCAAAATATTTTGGTTCCGTTTGTTTACATTGTCGTCAGTATATCTAATGAAAATTCTGATTTTTAGAGGTAAAATAAATTATACATTAATAGGATCTTATGAAATATTTTTGATATGTTTAATATCAAATTTTTATTTTTCTAGTAATTCTTTATAACTATTTAAGATTCGATTAAGGGCATCATTAGACAATTTACTTCGGCCAGCTAGCAGGACTATAAGAACAACATTACTCTAGCTATAGTAATTTTCACATAAGAATCTAAATCTGCTTGGATTGATTTTTGAAAAACAAAAATATTACCACAGACACAAAAAAAGAAAGATATTTGGCCCTATTAAGGAGGAAAATTGAAAAGGGCAGATTGCTGATCCCTCAATAACAGTTCTGCACACTGCTTTTAAGATAACTGGACAAAAAATTGCAATTGTATCTAGATGAATAAAAAAAATAAATTTATTACAGCTACACCTCGTGTAGGAATTCTTTTTTTGTTTCTGGGTTCTAATTTAAATAATGTTTAACAAATTTAATCTCAATCTTAGATTTTGGTAGCAGTGTAAATACCTAAATGCTGGTTTGAAATATAGAATTTAATGATTTTTTTCCAATCGTAAAATTACCAAGATATGGATATCTTTTAATTTCTGTTTGATAGTTATATATTATAGATATGTAAATAGATTTTTCCTCTGTTCGTAAAAGTACATATTCCAACCTGATGCCTTTAAGCAATTCAACTTGCTTAAAAAAAAAAATAAATTTTTCTAAAAGATCAAACAAATTTTGACAAACAAAGACTGATACCGACTTCCCAAAAATAGTCATTTCTGTTTCGCTTAACAAAAAATGAATTTTTTACCAATACTATAAATGGTTTACTATGGCATTAAAAATGTTTAAATTTTGAAAAAATCTCTTTTCAAAAATAGTTTTGAAATTTTCATACAAAAATCACATTTGCATGATCATTTGCAATCACACATGCATCTAGGTAAGTATTAAATATAAATTAAGCATATTAAGTAATAAAAACACTTAAAATTGATCTAACTTAAAAACACTTTCGTTGCTATGCAGATTTAGTGGATGTTCATCTCTACACTCTGAAATGTTTGTTTTGTGTTTTGTAATTCAGCTAAATTAACCTTTTAATACAAATATATGTTTATATGGTAAAAATTTAATACGCCTAAATTTAAAAATAAAATAAAAAGTTTTAATACTTTATCATATTAAATGTTAGTTTCACAAAAGCAGCGTTAATATTTTTGTTTGGTAATAAAAAAAAAACACCGCTATCCGAAACAATCGAAATTTGTTTTCTGGATAACTGTGATTTATTGTATATTGAACCAGTACTGAAAAATGATTATTTAAATAAACTTTTACGTTTAAATAAATTTCGTTGTCTGTAATCTTTGCTGAGGGTGGCGAAACAAATGGTTTTAATTTAATTTGGTTTTAAATTATGTTATTCCGTAAAAGTAAAATTTCAGCTTGCCAGTAACAGAGATTACAAACGGACGACAGCGTTTTATACATATATGTTTACAAGCGTTCATTTGTATGATTAAATAACAACCTAATCGTTAAATATTGCATTTGGTTAGTAACATAACAAAAAATTTTAAATTAATTTCATTCTTGCTGCTGCTGCTTGGCATTGATTAAGTATATATATGTGTGTGTGTGTGTGTGTGTATGTATATTTTCTCTTTATATATTCAGTTTTTGTACTTTTATTAAAAGAATAAAATACGTGTAAGAAGTGGGTTAATTTTGTATTACATAAAAATTAAAACAGGGGAAATCACTAATTTAAATAAGAATTCAATAAATTTTATTTTTACTAATTCTGTACGCAAACCAACTTGCAGTTTTACTTAGAAATCTTATAAGTACCACTTCCTAAAAAGATATTTAATTGCTTACGTTTGATTGTCTTTGTCTAAAATAAATGGTAAAAAGTTTTAAAATTCTAATCAGATATTTTTGGGTCATATAAATTACTTTAACTCGTTCATATAAATGTTATTTCCGATCGCGATTATCCCGTACGTTGATAATGATTATATAGCTACAAAGCAAAATATTGATTAATATTATATTCCATCACTGTGCTAAATGATATTGAACTATTGATTTAAACGTCATACTATATCCTTAACGCAGCACCCAAAACACACCCATTTAATTAAATCAACAGAATTAATGAATAATTCTGAATACTTTTTGGCAAACATATTACTACTTTGCATTATTATATGGTTTTCTGGTTTTCTTAAGTTACAAATACATTTTGATTAATTCTTCATCTTTTATTTTATTCGTATTATGTATTGAAAGTGTTTTCTAAAGAGAAATTATAGTAAAGAGAGAGGGAGAGAGAGAGTGAGAGAGACGGAGAGAGAGAAAATATATAAATACATTAGTACTAAGGAAAATATTAATTTTAACAATTAAAATTGGACTAATAAAGGAAATCTGAGTAATATGCTCACAATAATGGGATTTAGAAAATTGAACATAGCACAAGAAACTTGGAATGCTTCATTTACATTCTTTTCAAAGTTCATAGTTTTTTTCATTTCAGCTGAATAGTTTAACTGAGATTCTAAAAATAGATTTAAAAAATCTTTAACGGGCATTTGAATAATTAACGAAAATCGTGTATTTTTTCAGTTCAGATGAAATAATAATTCTGATAGCTTTGAAAATTCCATTTTAATGAGTCTTCCTGACTCATTAGATTTTTTGAGAAATAGAGGGTACAATTAAACCACTCAAGTAGAAACTTAGATATCATTTTACAGGTTTTAATATTACGAAAGCTAGAAGGTACAGAAGGATAGTTTATTCACAACATTTGATATTTTTTGCTGATTAATCGCAACCCTCAATACTAATTTTAGTGTTTTCGAATGAGATACCTGTAAATTTCTGGGGTGCAATATACAAAATGATAGTATTTTATATTAGTTTTTACTCACATTTGCTATTTATAGCAAAACATTTTCACGTTTTTACCAAGAAAACGTGAGTTGTAAAATATAACATAAGTTTTTGTTACACAAGCTGATATAGTTTTCATCAGTTCTTAGTATAATCCAGTTTAATAAAATTAAAGACTATATTTAATTTTTTTTTCATACATCGCAAATCCTGGAAAAATTCTCCAACCGGCTTAAGCAAGGCATGGGCTCTGAACTCTTTGTTTTACTATGAGGGGCTATTGACACCGTAAAGAGCAGTATACGCAATTAATTAATTGATTAAATATCACAGAGCTGCACCAGCAAACGGCGAGAGCTTCTGACTCTTTAATCCTTTCAGGAGCGCAGTTTAGAAATGATGTACCTCCTCACCAATGCACAAGCATCCAAAATTACGACCTTTGCATAGTGAAGTAAAGGTATATAATTGAAAGTTGTTAAAGAGGTAATTAGAAATTAAGTGATCCACACAAAGTGTTTGATATTTCATCTAATAAGGTGTAAAGTGAATTTTACACGCGTCTGTCTGTTCAACCCTTATAGATGCGTCGTACTCTATTTCAGGATCCCAAAACTGTAGGCAACTAATGGCACTGTTGGTATGTTCACATACCTTACTTTATTATGTTGATTCAATTGCTATTTCATAACGGCACGCCCACTTACCAGAAAATGTCAGAATACCGCTACGAAATCTCTTTGTTAGGAGCTCTTTCTGGTCATAGCTAATTTCAATATCTTCTAGGAAATGCAGATAACGATAGATCATAATATTTTTTCCAGCCTCCTTGACGGCTGGAGCCCCATGGATGGAACAGCTCAGTCTCCATCTGCCTTTCTGCATCGCCTTATCCAAGTCCCACGCACCCACTCATCATTGCACTGACTCTATGTTTGTCAGGGCTGAACCTCATGAATAATTGAATTTTGCAAATGAACCTCTCTACCAGTTTAATGAGCAGTCTGATCTCTCAAAAAAATAGTTTGATATCTTCCATTTACTTGAGGTGACTGTACCTGTATTGATCTAAGTTGTAGTTTCTGTTGGCTAATTTCAGCAGGCTGGAAATTTGGTCAACTTAGGAAGTTATGGATTACTGAATTATGCGTTTGGCTATCCTTACTTTACCTATCTTTGCGTTCGCCTTATTAGTGACGGCTATCAAAAGGGCGTTGCGCCACCCATCCGTAGTCGCAGAAATTTAACAAGTATTGTATCGATCATCTACAGAATCATTACCTCGATGAGCCAGGAGTGTGACATAGAAAAACCTTATTATTAAGCCTTCTTTTAATCTATATGTGCTGTGTACAGATTATTTCAACATGTTAGCCAAACTGAAGAGGATGCCATCCACTACCTGCTGCTTCATGTAGCTCATGCACCATTAGTTTTGCATTTCATCAACCCCAAGCGCTCTCCAATTATGAGTTTTCACAGCTACATGGTAAACATCAGCACGCGTTATGACAATACCACCATTGCTGGTGTCCTGTCAACCCCTCTTTTTCTCTTCATGGATCCAAACAGTTCCGCCCCGATGTTCTGTAGGCTTGACCATACCAAGCCCAAAATTCTAGTATTTCTCCTTTATCAGACATTCTGTGATCCTGTGACCTTTCTACTGATTTCTTGCTTGTAGAGTGTACACTCATTGGCACGAACAGATATTTTTGTTCGCGTAGTATATTACTCAATCTATACTGGCTAATTCTGCTGATAATACCATCAGGCGTTGGTTAGCAGGATCTCAGTAGTCAAATTTTTCTCCATGTCCTTACGACTATGAATTATGGGCTTTAAAAGGGTCGGAGGCTCATTCTGGGTTTAGCTGATCTCATAAATGGAATCAGATGGCCAATATCTTTCTTCAGCTTGTCAAACCTCCTGCCAAGCCAAGTCACCCAACCTGGAGGCTTTGGAGTGCTCTTGTCAATTACGCCAATAATTTGGAGTATCTCTCTATGGTCATTAATGTATGTAAAGAGGATACCAATATTCACCAAAGCATGAAGGCGTTGAGTTGTAGACAAATACTTTACTTTATTGGATAGCAGCCGTTTGATATCTTCAATGAATTTGTTTATGCTTTTTTTAACAACCTCCGGATTACAGTTCTTTTCAGTGGATCTATCACTATATTTGAGCTCACACTTCACAAATAGCTCAGAAAATGGGATTATGGCTATGTCTACATCTTTTTCTATATTTTCATTCAAAGATGACTAGAAATCCAAGTTTCCCGCCCTGATTGCCCCTGTCATTTCCACAGATATTCTTTGAAATTTGAATAGATTTGCGATGGTTCAAGATGTTATGGAGAATCTTACCTATGAGTTCAGAGAAGCGCCGGCGGCTCTGCATTGCATGGGATCTTGTCTTGTTGTTGTTATTCTTATTATTGATAATATTATTATAAATATTAATAAATATATATCACTTCTTTATGTGCTTTGGGAAAAAAATAGCGATTATATATGTTATTAATTTCTACTTATTTTAATTTTAAAAAAGCATTGTTTGTTTTAATTTTTACTTTTCTTATTAAGAAATTGATTTTGGGTGTTTTCGTGAGTTATGTGGCTGAAATATTAATTACTAGCACGTGAAATCATGTTCCTCGTTCAAAAAAAAACTATCTTTTTCTATGATGCTGTTGAATCTCGAATCTTCAGGGAATTTGAAACAGAATGTTTCGTTTATTTGTTGTACAGTGAAAGGAAAGAAGTAAGTTTTCAATAATTTAATTCAAAAAGGTTAGGTGTAAACGTTTTGAAAACCCCCAGAGATAATTGACCGATTAAAATTTCATATAAGTACCAGTACGCATATATATATTAACAGCTTAGAAGAAATATTATCTGGGGAAATACAGCTGTCATTTTTGATCGTAAATGCAGCAGAAAATTCCCCATCCTACTGTCAGAGCTTGATGTTTGACGAGCTTATCGATTTCGTTCTGTTTTAAAATATTGTCTTCATACCGATAAACAATTTTTACAAGGACTATATATAACTTTTATATATTATATTTAGTCAGTATTAAACTTTCAATAAAATACTAAGAATTAAATAATTGACTAATTTGTGTATTGTATATATATATTTATTTATGCAAATAATATTTCACGTATTTAAGATGCTATACTAACTGAACTTTTAAAACTCGAAATATTTAACATTTAAAATATGATTATTTAAAAAACTAGGATTTAATGTTTCTTTTTACATTCCTTTGACCCAAATTTTCCGTTTACTGAAATTATAAAATGTATGTTGGTATGAAACAGTGGCAGGATTTTGCTAATTTGAGCGGTTGATAAATAAATGTTCTATCTCACACCCGCTCTTTTACTGTTTCTTAGATATTTTTTTATAAATATATTTTTTAAGAGTCTTTAAAATCGCGTCTTGGTTCTAAAGCTTTCTTGTGTTTTCTCTCAGTAATTAATTAAAATACTGTTTTAAATTAGTCACTTTGTAATATATTTGATAAATGTTCAACTTATAGTTAAACTTCTGGTATTTTGTTGTGTCTTTCTTAATAATACTTTTATTTATAATCGTATCAACAATTAAAGTCATCACCGGTAGATGTGTAGTCTTGAACTCTCTCAGGTCAGCCATTCCTGAGATGTGTGGTTAGTTGAAACTCAACCACCAAATAACATTGGATCCACGATCTAGCATTCAAATCATAACAAAAGCAACTACTTTATAAGGATTTGAACTAGAGAACTTCGACTTCGAAATCAGCTGATTTACGACAACTCGACCCACCCGGTGGGTTTGCATTTTTTATTTGTTTTATTTTCAACTAAAAAATTTTGTTGCACCAGTAAAAAAAAAAATGAAAGTAAAATTTTTTATAATGAATTATTGTTAATAATTATAAACAGATTTTCAAAGATTGATAATTTGAAGAAAAACAGCTAAAATATAAATAATTTTCCAAATAAAACGTATATTGGTAACTATTTCAAGTATAATACTTCAAATTACAACACTTTCAAATATAATTTTATATTTATAATATACAGCCCGTTAATACAACCTGTTAATACTTAAATTTAATTAAATAATGGGAAGTGCAACTTATTTTAGATTAATATTTGAAAGAGTAAAGCAGAAAATATATGGTTAATTAAAAAAAATACTCATAAATAAATAAATAATCACCCAAACTTTTTATTATTTAAAATTCCACATTAGTGAATTTCCTTCTGTAATTTGTGGATGTGTAATTATGTTTAATAGGCCCTAAACAGTCGATTATTACCGAAAATATAACATAATATAAATAAAACTGTTATAAAATTAATTGTGAATAAAATAATATATTTTTATATAATTAAAATAAAAGCAACGGATTGATACATCGTTTATATTTATTCCGTTTAGAGAAATTGATTATGATGTCCAAAATATAAAGATGACATTTCCATCATCGTTTCCACCACTGCAAATATATTTGGAAAAACTGTCGCTGAATTGTTTGAGTGGTTCTGTCACACCAACAATAACTTTTTTTATTTTTTTTTACAATTTATTGACTGAAATTGTAAATACCACTTCATTGTACTTCCTCATTCATTTTATTTGAATATTACTCGTATCATGATACAAATAAAATTAATAAATATTGTGAAACATACCTAATTGTTCCATGCAATAAATATTAATTGTTTATAAGTATTTAAACCAAGGTTAAATTTATTCTATGAAATTAGCAAAAATTTATTCACTTTAAATATTATTATTTTTGCTTCTTTAATTTTTTTCCTTCTTCATGATTTAGTTAATGTTTGAGCAAATGATAATTTTACCGTGAACAGTATTAGAAGTGTAAAACATGATTTCTTTAAAAAAAAACAAATTTAAAGGCAATTTTCAGAGTTCAGCATGAAATAAAATTAAATTATATTACATTAAATCAACAATTCAAAAACTAAAAGGAGGAAATTAAAATAAATAACAGAGTAGAACTGAAGTTTTTGTTTACAGGAAAATATTGTTGATCTCAAATTTCATCTGCATTATATTTATTGTTAATTTTTTCAGGAAAATATGAAAAAAACTAGTTATTGCATACAAGAATTAATTGTTTATAGAAAAAAAATAATATGAATTCTCAGAAAAAGTTCTAATGTTAGAGCTTAAAATAAAAAAAATTAAATAATTATTAGTTGATTAATTTTAAAATTAAAATAATTTTTAGAATTATGAAAATTTTAAATATAAATTTAATCTTATGCATAAGAACTTGACTTTTCTTTACCTAATTACCGTGTAGATTAAAAAACATTTTACTTTCATATTAAACCTCTCTTAAAAATGATTTGCCAATTATTAGAAGTTTGGCTTATTTTTACGTGTATTAAAATAAAGGATACATTTTACAAGTTTTATAAGATATCTCTAACAAATAAATCTTGGGTTTAATGTTTAAAAAATGTCAAACTCGTAGCCAAATTAATTTTTGAATCTAAATTACTATGTAACAGTCTACTCAATCAAATTAATGTCTGTTTCTTGAAATAACTTCTTGTTTCCTTCACTATGAAAAAGAAAATATTGTTTGATTTTTAAATGAGCTGTAAACTGTCATCGTTGTTTGAAAATTCATTTTTAATAACAGCCAAACGATAAAATCCGTTTTAATAATACTGAAATTAAATTTTCATCCTTCCAAAGTACGCGTAAATCTTGAACTACTTCATCAAAGAAATAAGTTAAACCGAACTTTTTTAAGGATATTTCCTAAACTTAAATAGGTTTATAAATAATTTATGGTGTTTTATTTATTTGTAAATTTTTTTTATTATTTGAACCAGTTACAATTATTATTTTATAAGAAAAAGATTCTTCAAATGTTGTCTTTATTTTATAATTTGTCTCTGTTATCAACTTAGTATGAACAATATATGAAGCAGCAACGAAGAAGTATGGGTGGTACGTTCCAATTCCACATCAATCGTTTTATTTAGTAAATTGCTTTACTTACATTTTGCCAATATTTTCATTTTTTAGTTTATGTTTTACGCTTTATTATTTTATGCGTATTTATTACTTTATGTCTAGCAGTTTCCATTTTTTAGTACACATTACTTAATATTTATTTTCATGTAGATTATAACTATAATTGGTTATCACGTATGTATGAAAGCGCGGTAACCCTCCAAAATCAATTTCTGAATTTGTTATTCGCTGGCAGAGATAAAAAGCTATAAATTTAGTGTTCAGTTTGAAGTCTTTACATTTCAGCATTACAACACCATTTTTAACGTTATAGAAGTCAGACATTTTTCACTACTCTAATATTAAATACTAATATTATTACGAATTTTTTTTATGTAACAGAAAGAATAAGTGTTACAAGCGAGTATTCGGCTTTTGGACTTATTTTCACAGCTTTTTTATCCACTTTTAGATTTCTCTTCATTTCAAACTAAATCGGCCTTAAAATAACCTTTTTACTGGTAATAATCAAAGCTAAAATAGTTTTAGAATTTATGAAAAATTTACTTTTTTCTTAATCTTATTTTAAGCCAAATTTTTATTTACATTCAAAACTATAAGAAAATCCAAAATTTATTACTTTTATATTTACAATTTATCCATTATATATGAATATGTATATACATTTATATGATTTTTTTAAGGAGATGATTATATTATTTTATGATTTTCTTAAGATATATAAAAAAAACGAAGTGTATAAAATATATTTCAAATTCTTTTTTTGTAATTTTTTTCATTTTATTCCTAAACGTCCTTGAATGTGATTGAATATGTTACGTAAGATTAAACCAAAACTTCTCCAATATTTCAAATTGCTGAATATGCTCAAAGTTATACTTTTTTAGCAGTTAACACAAAAAAATTTCATGAATGCTGGTGACGCAGTTGTTAAATGACTACATTTTTTCATGGCTATTGCTACTTTACAGAAAAAAGAAAATATGTAAAAAATTTCTTTATTAAACAAACATGAAGAGGAGCCCATTAAAAATCCTATTTAATCGTTTCTTTATCAAAATGGTTTGGTATAAATTAAAATCTAAAAAAATGAACTTAACATTAAGTGATTGTTATTTTCATTGAAAAGGTTTTTCTTTGCCGATGCTTAGTCTGGACTTAGAAGATTTTTGTTATAGGAAATATAGGTTTCAGATGAAAGAATAAATATTAGATTCACCCGCACGTGCATGTATATATATATATCTTTGTTTTTTATGGAAGGGAAGAGAGAAATATTAAAAATTAAATTATTACTAGCAGTCATGTTGCACAGAGTATTTATGATAATAGTATATACAAATAGTTGATGTATTTTTTTTTTTTTTTAATGTAAAACTAAAACACTTAATATTAATTAATAATATCTAAACTAAAAAAGGTTGGATTGTGATATTAATGGCTAAATGTTTACACATCATCATTTATTTTAAAAAAAGATGAATTTATTATTAAACCATTTTTGAAATAAGTTTCATCATACAGTTCACTTTACCTCATCATTCATACACAAATATTACGTTGAATGACACACATAAATATGGTAATGGGTATTGCCAAGTGACTCGTGAACAGAATAAAAATACTTGTCATTCTTTAGGAAAACTTTTGAAGAAAATCAACACTTTTTATTCAATACCTGAGCAACCAAATATAGATAGACAACTTTGTAAAAGTCCTTGTTGAACTAAGAGTCGATATGATGTGCTTTTCCCTCAAACCATCACATATTGTCGGTTCCTGCCGACTAAATTGTACTATCAACAAGTGCGTAAACGCTTTCAATAAATCTATACAAGTAACTGAGAATACGTAATTACCACATATTAAGTCAGTGACAAAATTTCCGTATTAACTGATTCAAAGGAATCATCTTTTCAACAAATATATGGACTAATTAAAATTACTTAACTAAGAATATAAATAATGAACTACATTTAAATAAAAATTGTGTATTTGTATATATATATTACATCAAAATTCATCGTGTTTAGAATTATTTTAAACTTAAAAAATTTTGAAAGTGGACTATTTGGCGATCATTATGTGAAAAATTGTTTTTTTTCTGATGTAACCGCACACTGTGATAAAAAATGGAAAATCTCATCCTACTTCTTAATCACTTATACAATTACAATTACATAATATTTTTAAACCAATTAATTTGCTTCGTAAAAGATAAAAGTATATATTGTTATTATTATTATTTTGAGTGGGTTTTACAGTATCCATTGCGGTAAACCAAATCATGAAACTGCAAACAGAGTGTGGTAAAGCCAATTTTATTTGATATCTGTTAAATGGTTGTGTGATAAAATAATGCTTTTACAAACAAATTGATTTTAAAAAATTCAGTAAAATATGAAATTATGAGTTTACAAATTTAGAGTAAGTGCTCTTAATATTGCTACATAAAACTTCTTTAATCAGTTTACTTCACAAATAACCTTAACATTTTATTTCCCATTATACAGAAAGGGGAAACAGATTTAATAATATAAATTTCTTTATGTAAACCAACATAAAGTCCTTCTTATGTCTCAGAAAATGTGTCTTAATGATGGACATCAAATCTGAAAAAAATTAAATACAATTGCAGATGACCTTAATAAAAGAATTTTATCTCTTTCCTTACTAACCCTACTCCATTGTAAAACATTTTAAGATCCTAAAAATACATTAAAAATGGGAGTACATGATGCAGTTCGTTTTTTTCAATAATTCGCTTAGATGAGTTAATTTAGCAACAACTTTTTTTATATGTTAATTTGCCTGTTATTCTAGAAATCGATAGTCTTTTCATTCTTATCAGTTAAATATAAGTGTTACGGTAATCGGGGGGTCAAGTAATTAATTTATGTAATTGTGGCTGCCTTGCCGTTTGATGTTCTACTTGTTAATAAGCGTGTGATTGTGAAGGTTCTTTTATCAGAATAATGCTTTTTTATTTATTTAAGTTAAACATATATTATACTAATGTTCTAAAATCATTGCTTTGAGAAATTCATTCTGACTTATCCGTAAATAAAAGTAAAAATATTTTAACATTTAGTGTTCAATTATTTTAAATAATCAATAATATTTTTAAACGAAAAAAACGAAATAGTTAGTAAAAGAAATTAAAATATACATTCAATATAGCTTAAATTAATTATAGCTACAGTATATTGTCAACCCTACCGAGAATTTAAAACTATTTCAGTAATGTGTAAAACATATCTCATGTGACAACAACCAACACTGAATGCAATTTTATCATTACATTACTTTCTAATACAAACCAAGGTTTTATTATATTTTACAACCTGTAATGTGGGTTCAGGCTTTTGGCTTCTAATTCTGACTTTTGGAATTAATTAACTACTTCCTAATTAAATCCTCACGTCGAATTTAAATGAAGAATGCCAATTCTTTTTCATCAGCTGTTCTCTAAGATAGTGGTGTGCTTATTGATTCTAACTAACCGTTATATTTGTGTTGTGTTTTATGTTATCTCTGTAGTTGCGTTTTGGAAATTAATTCTCCTTAGGTATTAAGGTTTTGTTGTTTTTTTAGTTGTAGTATTAGAGATTCTTTTCGATTTGCTGTTCAGTTGCTTAGGAGTATTTTTTGTTTGTTTACTTTGTATGTTTACTTCTTTCGTTTATTTATCTTTTGTTCCTACTCAGTATGGATCAGCTACATTCAGCAGATCTAGACGAAGGGCCATCTGATATTAGAGGGTCTCAGATAACATACGCACAACACCCAAGGAGGGTTGGGCGTAGAAAACGTATCAGAGTCGACCTAGCAAACAATCTATCGCGAAATTCGAGTGATAACGAGAATGTAATTATGAAATGACAACCTACCACTAGTTTTTGGAGGACTGTACCTATGCCGAGGAGGTAGACTGTGATTCAGAGTCCTAATAATGACGAAAAAAATCTATCAAATAGATTTAGTGGGCTTCCATTAGAGAATACTGTTGTTGGGAACCGAACGGAACTGGTCAAGCCTGCTCTTATTGTGATTTACGGGATAAACGATATGCTGAGGCTGTACGATCTGCTAGAAACGGTCGTGTGCAAGGAGGATTATAAATTTCAACTGGTTGGAGGTAAACATCTAAGAATAATTTCTAGGGACATCGAAGCGTACAAAAAAATCACAACTGTAGTGCGGGAACATGGTTTAAAAGGTCATACCTTCATTAGAAAGAACCAACAAGCCTTTCGTGTCGTGATTAGATACCTACATCACTCGATTCCACTAGAAATGATCAACGAAGAAATCGAAGGCCGTGGGTATTGGGTGAAGGACTTGATGCATGCCACAGGGTAACTAAGGAGCTACAACGGCGTTTTTCGTGAACCTGGAGCCGCAAGAGAACAATAAGACTGTATTTGAATTGAAACACATTGGAATTGTAGCTTGTCGTTTGATACACCACGGAAATCAGCAGGCCTTGTGCAGTGCATGAGATGTCAACAGTACGGACACACCAAAAACAATTGTATCAGACCTTTTCGCTGTATAAAGTGTGGGAAAGGCCATCGGATACCTGATTGCTCCAGGAAGGACAGAAGCATTTTTTCAATCTGCACCTTGTGTCAATCCGAACACCCGCTATCGAGGCTGCAGAGTATACCAAGGAAAGAGAAAAGATTTGGAGAGAAAACATAAGCGAAAGGCTAATTGGAACTCACAGCTTCCTTCTAGAGTCGAATCCGCTGGCGGCAGGGTGACCCGCTCCGCCCTTGATGAAAAATATTTCCCCTCGTTGAGACATGGAGCGTATAGAACAATCGGCGCGAAACCTGAGTCTCTCCACAAAACTATGCTGCGGCAGCTGGGCGTATTGGTGAGGATAGTGTGGACAAGTTAGGCAGGCTTTCATCAAATATAGACTTCCTAGTTCAAGAGATTGGGAGGCTAATATCCTTGCTTACTCACGTACTCTCCAAAGCTTGTCAATGACAAATTTCTGCTGATCGTTTCATGGAATATTAACGCCTACTTTCTAGGCGGGAAGAACTAGAAATTATGAGATTAAAAATTTTCTGGATGTAATATTGATATCAGAAACGTACTTTATAAACCGAAATTACCTCAGACCTCCTGGATTCTCTGTGTATGTAACAAATCACCCAGATGGGAGAGCCCATGCAAGAACCGCGATTCTGGTTAGGAATTCTCTGAGGCATTACCAACTTCCGGGCTTCTGCACTAATTAGATTCGGGCAACCACGATGAAGTTACAGAGAGATTGGAACCTGTCTGACTGTCTGCAGTGTACTGTCCTCCATGCTATACTGTAACCGACGAGTTGTTTTCAGAATACTTTGCAGCTCCAGGTTTTAGGTTTATCGCTGGAGGGAACTGGAACGCGAAAGACCCATTGTCGGTTCCATGGTTGACGATCAGCAGGAGAAGAATATTAAAGAGGTGTATTCAAAATCTACGCCTGGACGTAGTTTCGGTATTCCAGCCGACGTACTGGCCTACGGACCTAAAGAAGATTCCAGTTTTGCTTGACTTTTTTATCACCTTACGAAATTATTCTAAGTTGTTTCCCTCCTACAAGTCGTATGTCGTAATCTGCCTTATTCATGCCCGTATAACCTAAACACATCATTTATGTGTGTGTATATATATATATATTAGATGATTACTTGATGAGTTCCGTTTGGTTCCTAACATTTGTGTTTTCTAATGGAAGGCTGCTAAATTTATTTGATGTTGCTCCGATGGTCAGATTATGTATTGCAATTTGTTTTCTTGGCATAGGTATGTTTCTCCACGGAGTGGAGGTAGACTGGGATTCCATAATTACGGTCGTTATCGCATATTTCATTTGTGATTATTCTTTTGCGAGTTACCCGCAGGCAGTAGATCACGCTTTCCTGACGATAGCAGATAACCTCCAAAATCAGACCGTCCCATCGTCGACCGTATCAGATGGAATATTCGATCACATATTCTAACCTAAGGGTGGATAGATCGAGCCCCAAATATAAATAAAATACTTTAAATATAATTAAATATATCTTGCAAATAGTTCTTAGTCTTAATCAAAACGAAAATTATTTACAATAATCCCGCACTAAGTAACAAGACACAATTCTATTTTAAGAGTCACCCAAAACAAACACGATTTATTCTCTCAATAACTGTTTTTTATTCAAATTTTAAAAATAAAATTACTTTTATTAAACTTAGTATTTTTGCATAAATTTGTCATTAATTTCTTTGATCCCATTATTACTTATTCCTCTACATTGTGTAATTTATCGGGTTTCTATCAGTTATGATCTACAATCTAAATGTAAATGAAAGTGACCTTCACTGGAAACTAATGAATTATTTTATATCTAATAATGATTTTTTGTATAAAGTGTAAAAATATTGCTATGAAATTGCACTGTTTTGATATTATAAATAATATTTGAGTTGAACATAATGTATTTCAAAGTCAATATCAGTAACATTTAATTGGTAGTTTGGATGGTAGAAATATAACTACAATTTTTTGATCCCCAATTCTCATCAACCTGAATTCTTGGGTTAAACAAAAAGTTATTTTTAATTTTTTTAACTTGTATATAGCTTCTTTAAAGTTTTTTAGATACTTCAGTAATGTAACTTGTAATGGATCATTTTGAAACAGAAATCATTTAATTATGTACATAATCATGTAACTGAGAGTTCTTATACATCATATCGATAATAATTATTATATTAGTAAGTAGATATTACATTAATAATAATTGTAAAAATAATAATACCAACTTAAGTATCACCCGTTTTCTGTCTGGTTGTTAATTTGAATAAATGTGATAACTTTCATAATGTGAGAAAAATTTCGATTATTTTAAATAATCGGACCAAGTTTAAATAGATTCGATTTAGTTTTAAAATATTGCCTCTATGACTTTAATAGTCATACATATAAAAATTATTATTTTTAATATTAATTAAAGTTCTGTAACTTTTCTTATTTACAGCATTCCACTAAAGAAAAATTACCGGATAACCCGTATAAACGAATATACAGGATTAGATAATCTTATATAACAAACGTTACATCATTTGAGCTTTACCTGTTCTGAATAGATGACGTAACTGTACAACATCTTTTCGGCTGCTGCTTACCGCTATCATAACCCTCACTCCCTTCTGGTTTATAGACAGATGATGTTTATGTATTTATTAATTTTCTTGCTGTAAATTACATGTGTAAAATAGTGTTTGAGTGTTTAATGTCAATATTCATTCAACTTTACCAATTCTGGTTATCTGTTACATAGTTTTATTTCTATTATTCTTGTGTCTTATCTATTTTAATGCTCCTTAGTTAAGTTAAACTTACTTCTATTAACCTAATTTGCATTTCATATTTGTTGTTCTGAATAACTAAGATTATAAAATACGTAATCTGTTACACTAATTTCTTGAGTACGTTATTGTAATTTCATATAATATATTGCAGTAAATGATTTGGAGAATGTTGAGTTCATGTTTGTACATAACAATTATTGACAAAATCTATACGATTTGAAAGATCCACCGATGTACGTTTCAACAAAAGTATTAACGATGATGTACGCATACCTTACGTCACAAATTCTATTTTAAATTACAACGACGGTTTAAATTAATGAATTACTCTCAACACTCTATTCTTTACACAACTTAACTATCAATAGAGAACAAATTTTCTAAAACTTAACAATAATAATAGGTTATTTAATTATGTTACTCAATGGTATTCTCAACACGTCTTTTTAATTCGGTTTTCGTTATTATAAGTGTATTAACAACTTGTAAAGATACGGTATTGAATTTATTTGTAGATAGTGAAAAAAAATTAATCATTTCCTTATGTTTGAAATGTTTGCTTTTAATTTATTGTGGTTAAACAAAATATATATGTATATTTTATACCTGTATTTTCCCCTCCTACCGGAACTGGATTCGCCACCAAGCACAAACCAGAGGGTGCCATCTCCTCAAGCTTACTCCGTAGAAACAAAGTCCCACCCAGGCAGCCGGGAAACAGTCTTTATTTGCGCGCAACCCCTCTAATAAGGGGATCTCTTTGAAAGCCCCCCCACCAGGACTCCGGTCTTTACGCCCTTCCTTTAATGAGGAACCCCCAAATGGATAACCCACCGGAACTACGGTCCTACATTCCCTTCCCAAAGGTGCTGCGAAGTAGTGAAGTAGTCCCCGGCCAATCACTGATGGTGGAACGCCGAAGCCTCCACCCCTCCTGTACGGGGCTGTCTCCCACAGACCCCCAACAGCGCTAAGAAGGCGCTGCATCTTATGGCGCAGGTGATGTCTTACATCCCCACCCCCCGGGTGCTTGCCCATGCAACCTCTGCAGGAAGGACACCGAGCCTTTCGCAGGCGGTCCTTTCGCCGGTGACCAGCCTCGCCACAGGTAAAGCAGTGGCCTCTGTGATCTGGCCCAGTACAGGAATTGGCTCTACGGGCCGTCTTCCAGCACCGGAAACAAAGGTCGTCAATTGAGCGCCTGATAACTCTACAACCCACCCATCCAATACGGACACGTCCGCCGGCCAGTAATTTTTCCGCCAGGATGAGTGGCTCGGCCACAGTGACCACCTGCGTTTCACCATAAGGCGGTCGCATGGACAGAACCTCAATCGACACTGACTCTCCCATAACTTTTCGAAGTTTCTTCACGAACTCATCCTGAGTAGTTAGAATATCCACATCCTTGACAATAGCGTGAGCCCTTCTGCCACCCTTATTTCCCTGGCCCTTACGTGCGGAGAGGACCCCGACTTCATCTGGTGACAGCTCCTTTCACTGGTCGTAGGAGATCGGCGTAGTTTTTCCCGGCCGCTCTGACGACATTCCTTGGCGTCAGAGAGGCGGAACACAAAATAACTCTTGTGTTCTATGTGCACAAGATAACTCTTCCCAACCCGTCGACCGCAGTACTCGACTGAGCTACGCAGAAGTTGGTGGACTTGTCCCGAAGGCCCTGAGATGCACACCGCACTACTGTGACCATCCTTTGTAACTCGAGGAACCGACCGAAAGACTATGGAATTTACTTCTCGGTCTCCGGCCGCCGAATAAATAAAGAAGACGTAATATGTGTGACCAATATCAAACGGTGAATCAACTCTCTGCTCTCCCTCTGGCTTCCCCTCCTCCATTTGAGAGATCACTGTAGAGAAAACACTGTTTGATAAGGAACGCCGACTACTACCTTTGAATTTCTTCTTCTCTTCAGCCGCCGGGGGTAGAGACGTAACCTCCATTTCTCAGATGTCCTTCGGAGTTCCTGCCCCACCTCCATGTCATCATCGGACCTTACTAGAAGAAATGGGAAATTCCTCTTCAAAGCCTCTTTCTTTCTTTTTCCTGTTTAGCCTCCGGTATTTACCGTTTAGATAATTCTTCAGAGGATGAATGAGGATGATATGTATGAGTGTAAATGAAGTGTAGTCTTGTACATTCTCAGTTCGACCATTTCTGAGATGTGTGGTTAATTGAAACCCAACCACCAAAGAACACCTCTTCAAAGCCTCTACTTCCTGTAATGTCAACTGCGGCTAAAGCCGGTAAATCAGCAGCCTGTTGCTGCCTCCTAGCCGACGTATCTTTCTTCATTATCTCTCGACGCCTATCTAACAATAGTTTCTCGTGCCGAAGTTCCATCATCTCCATATCCGCTGAACTATCACTTCCATTTCCGTCGGAGGGGACCTCACACACCAAAACCCGTGAAGCTCCGGACCATCTGTCCGCAATGGAGTGAACCTTCCCAGCAGAAGGGAACAAGGTCCCGGATCGATCCGGTTCGGTCATAGTCCACAACTAAGTTAAAGTTTTTATGAAAATTCGATTTAGCAACTCGAATGTAAGCAAACTAGTTAAACCAACATTCACAGCTGTGTAACCAAGCAATCAGTCCTTGGTTATCGTGGGCCAAACACAAAATATAAATATTAAATAGTTTATTTAAATTAAATAAATGAACAAAACGTGAACTAAACACAAAATAAAAGTTATCCAACGAAACGGAAGAAAATTTAACATAATTAAAATTACCGCAAAACGAAGAATAACGCACGGCCAAAAATAAACTGCCGCCAATAAAATAAACTATAAAAAATAAGCAAGAACGCCATAAATAACGAACAAAGCTACTAAAAATAACAGAAAACAATGAAAACCGAACAAAAAACTACAAAACTATTAAAGAAAAACGCAATAATAACTTCAGTTACGCAGAGCTTGGAAACCCGACTGTATCCAACAAGAGCAAGACATAACCTCAAACAAAATTTATTGTTATTACTTTTTTTTACCTCCGGGATCATCGTTAGATATTTGCTTCAGAGCATGAGATGAATGATTTGTAGCGTGTGAAAATGCCATGCCTGACCGGGATTGGAACCCGGGACTTCCGGATGAAACAAAATATATTTGTTTACGTATTCCACACTTTGTTTTGTTTTTTAATTAATTCGCTACCAGAAATATAGTAATTTATTGGATACAAACATTTTTTTGTGTGTTTTTATAAGCAATTTAATAATTTTCTAGACCAGTACTTGTTGAACTTTGAATAACTGTTTTAATGAAGTATATATTTAATAAATTGCGTAATTATATTATATTTATCTTGCAGAATTAATTATTTTTACTGATATTATACTAGTAAATAAATTACGCTTGCATAAGAAATATTTTATGTCGTTAAATATCGGCTAAAGGTTTACTATAAATGAATATATATTTAAATGAGACAAGTAGTCGTTAAGTGAAGTAATATGGCTCAGAATATAATATAGTAAGTACAAAATAGATGAAAAGGTTAGTCGAGGAGGACACTGAGTTGTTTTCAACTTAAGTGTTACCTGTTTTGTGTCTAGTAGTTAATTTGATTAAATGTGTTAACTCTTGTAATACGAAAGATTTCAATTATTTTCATTTCAAGTTTAAGTAGATTTGAGTTAGTTTTAAAATATTACCTGTGTGATTTTATAGTATGAATAATCTTGGTGATGACAATGATAGTATTAGTGAACATTCATTTGTAACATTTTCTCTAGAGAGGGAATGAAAAGGGACTGCGTCGCCATCAAGAATAACACAACGATAAATAATTTACCCTTTCTCTGTTTTAATGCGAAACGGTGTTTCCTGAATATTATTGTAGTACTTGAATGTAAAGTAAAGACTGGATGGGGTTGTATCTCGTACATTCTAATTACTGTCCTAAACAATTGAGATCTCCACAAAGAAGAAGAGATAAAAGGATATGCTTAATAAAGAACAACCTTAACAAATTTAACGCTAATTTAACAAGCAAATGCATAGACGTAAATAATTATCATCAGAAATAAGCTAATTGTTTGAATAATAACATAAGTAAACACAAACACAAAAGCGTTATGCGTAAAAATTACATTTTTTTATATGTACGTATTCTTTAGAATATTTTTTTCTTCAAATAAATTAAACACTGTTAATAGGTACATTTTAAAATAAAGGCACTTCAACATTCAAATAACTAAGTTTACGCATTATTTAAACTTATTTATGTATTATAACATTCATACATTCATAATAATTTATTAAGGTACTTATAAATACAGAAATACAATTTTGTAATTACGTACAATAATTTTTTACTTTTTATATAAGAAAAATCTTTATTATATCATCGGGTAATGTCCAAACACAATGGCATTAAATACTTACAGTTTCCTTTCAATATACTAGGTTGTGAACATCGACAGTAACACCGGAAAGTTCATTATATATTTACCCAGTGGATCTGTGTGTGCACCAAGTGAAGGAATAGCATCTACTATTATTGCATTTTGCAAAGCATCTCCGGAGTTACGGTTCGGAAGGCTTCTTTCACGCTGTTACTTTATCCTTTATTTCTTGCGTATTGACATTAAGATATATAGACACTGATTATTCCCCACAATGAGTTTCGGTTGCGATAAGTTTAGTGTTTCATACTGGGGGTTGAAATAAAACTGGAGATAATTGTTCACCAGTTGGTCTATCCAGCGGCCTAAAAATTGTTAATTTAGGAAATAGCGCGCTCACAGAGCAAAATGAGTTGAAGCTCAGTCTTTGATACCCAGCCATATTACATGATATTCTCTTGGAATTGAGGTACTAACAATCTTTGCAAATATGATTCATCATTCACTATGATCCGAATAAGTATTACGATGGCTAATATCATAAAATGTCTTATAAGTATCATCCTGGCTAATATCATAAAATGTCTTATAAGTTTCCGGTGGAATATTTTCCGGTGCTCGAACTCCTTAGACCAAGAAAACCAAATTCCTAGCTCGTGAAATACGATAAATTGCACATTCATCATAAAAAATCACTCTTGTGTGAGACACTTCATTTATAAATCTACGAATGAAGCATGTCAGGCTTCACGCTGTTTGATGATCCCATCCGATAATTCATTTGCAAAGGCTGATCAGAATGGTTTTATATTAAAGTCTTTTTTAATATGACAATGCATTCTTGACCGAGGTATTCAGTGAGGTCAGTCATTTGGGTACAGATTTAATTGGAGATTGCTCAGTCAATCGGCGACGATGAAATATATTTACACTCGTCTTTTCTTTCTTCTACTACAAGGCCTGTCTTTAACACTGCCGAAGCAATTTCTCCCAGTCAACTGTTGTTGATTTATTTGCACGGTCCTTGATATAGCATTCATAAAATGCTTTCATTATTTGTAGCCTTATATAACAGATATGTGGTTGTTCATGCACCCAAAGACATAGCATCGACCGTTACTCAACACTGTAACTACTTCCGTTTAATTATCCATGGATAAGTATCTAAAACAAGAAAGCGAGTAAGTCACTTGTATGATCTTGAGAGCAAGAATTTCAACTGAAATAGACATTATTTTTTTACTAACCGAATAATGCGGGATTCTCAAAAAAATAGCGATACACTAATTGGTGGAACGGGGACTTCTCAATCGTACGAGTACTTTAAATATTCCCATCAAATATATTCCTTCTAATTGCAAAGTATAAACACCATTTTCGTCATCTTTTTTTTTTACAAAAATATTGTCATTAATTATTTATAGACAAGTTATTATAAAATAACAAATGAATTATACTTCCTCACTTTCTTGGTGTTACAATCAAGAAGTATGTAATTTCAGTGTTGGGTAAGACCTTTTTTTCAGTATAATATTAATTAACTTCCATTTGTGATTAGTTTCCGTACTAAATTTAACTATAAAAAAATCATATTTTACGTTTTAATTTTAACTATACAGTGCTATCTCTCCCAACATATGTTGTTAAAAATATAATTAATATAATTAAAACAGGCTTGATGATTTCTTCATTTACAAATATATTATAATAGTTAAGAATACCTCGTAGCGATAATTCTATAGTTTTGATTCTATGAATGATTTCAAAATATTTACTTCATTTATTTTTGTGCAATAATAATAGAGACATAATATCAAACAGTGTTAGGAAAGTAATTTGAATGTCACAAACTGTAAAATGAAAGAATTACTTTTAAGAATTTGTATACATCTGGGAAAGGTAATCTTACCTTTCCCAGAAAGGTATATTTTGAAAAAATCAACAAATATATTTATTTTTATTTTCTTTTGTTTTATTAATCTTGTCAACTAATTTTTTTTTTAATTGTACAATATAATACCTCTATATTATAAATTGCGATTTTTTTCTTTTAGCTTGGAAGTCTAGAGAAATGAATTGAGATTTACACAAGTTATGAGCAGAACTATGCTCTCTGGTACATCAAACCTTAGAGAAACACAATCTTATGAGTGACACAAGTCGCTTGGATCAAGTGATATATCATTTACAAATTAACATGATGTAATATTGTAATCTTCAATGTATTTTCATCAGGTAACTTCAGTTAAATCACACACGTGTGTGCGCGCACACACCCCAAATATATATATATATATATATATATATATATATATATATATACACACACACACATATGAATTTCTGTAACACCTTGTAAGTTATTTATATATATATATATATGTGTGTGTGTGTGTGTGTGTGTACAAGAAAACGTTCTGACCAACTAGTTCATCAACGCCCAGGGAAAACTGCTTATGACAAATTAAAATTTGAATGCATGAAAATGAAAATTTGTATGCATGTTCTTCTTACGGTGTAAGTACACTAAAAAAGGATTTTTTGAAATTCCGAAAAAGTTTAGTATTATTTTTAATTTCTCGGTAACTAATGAAGACATCAGCTTGGTTACTGGTGTGTGTAATCTTTATGTAAATATCTAAAAAATAAGCTCTAGATTTATTGAAATTCCGAATTGAAAATATTAAAAAAGGACAACATTAGATTTTACTATTTTTGAATTTTCTGTAACAAATCAAGATACCAACTTGATTATTGTGTATATAATTTTCATGTGAATAGATAATCTAGATTTTCGGAAATTCTACTTTGAAAGGGGTGACGATAGGTAAAATATATCAAACAATACAAATTTTTCACATTTCCGACTACACTAAACGAAATATTCGCTTGATTTGGGCTTTGCAATACTCTTCAGATAAATATATAAAAACCATTTTCGGGTTTTCTGAATTTTACTATTTTAGGGGATAATAGAAAACATGTTTTTTTCATTCTTTCCGTTTTATGCTGTCGCTATTAGGTTAATCTATAAGAGATTTGGTGACGTCGTGATGGTAATTTATGTTTGTAATTCTAATTATGTATATTTTGCGAGCGAAGCCGCGAAGGGAAATCTAAACCCCAGTTAGTGAGCCCTGTACTGACCAAACTGTTGTTCTGAAGAAATTACGATCACTGATGGCCTTTATAAATTGAGTAGAGTTTATTTATCATACTTATTCTCACAAGCATGTTTTTAATGTAAAAAGGAGTTCGGCTAGACGGGAAGAGCGAACGAAGCGAACTCTGACATGATAAGTATTCCCGGACCGGGACAGGAACTCAAGTGGTTACTTGAGTAGCGCTGGTGAAACCGCGATGGTGATGCTAGTGTATGTATATAATTTGTAAAGGGTAGAGAAGCTTTTAGAAAGAAGAAAGAGAGAGAAAATAAAGAAAGAAGAAACGACAAAGAAATTATTTTTAAAAAAAGACAAAAAAACGTAAAGGCGCTTGAAAAACTAAAAGTTCGGCTACTGGTTTGGGTTCACCACCTTTTTTTTGTTTGTTTAACCTCCGGGATCACCGTTAGGCATTGCTTCAAAGGATGGGATGAATGGTTTGAAGCGTGTGTGAAAATGCCATGCTTGACCGGGATTCGAATCCGGGACCTCCGGTTGAAAGGCCGAGACGCTATCACACGCGCCACGGAGGCCGGTACTCGGTTCACCACCTGGGAAACAGCAACCTTCAATACAGTACACAGCAGGGTTGGTTAGTCGTCTAACCGAAGTACATAATTATGCCCGACAGCACTTGAAGTGACCGCATGAAAACAAGACATGACTTATAGGCAAATTCGTCCGGGTTTAAAGAAGAATCGGTGTCTGACTATACCGTCCAAGGTAGATAATCAGAAGATGTCCGAAACTTAAGACCAATTGGTAAGGACCTTTCACCTTTTTGAACAGAATCACGTACGTAATCTATACAATTCAGCGCAATTCAGGATTGAAGAAGGTCGTCCCTTATCTGCATCCCCAGGCGCCTTGTCAGGGGTCAGTTCGGAGCAAACAGCTTTAAGAAGGGAGCAGTGCAACGGGCAAAGAAACTTCTAGAAATAAGATTATAGAAGGAACGGCAAAGCGATTATTTTTAGAAGAGGATTAAAATAAAGCGTAGGAGGTTTAGAAAATAAAAATTCTACGCTTGAACAACCAGAAGGACGGGTCGGGTACTGGTTTTGCAGGCCAGGAAGTATATTTATACTTACTGGCCTTTCCGCTGGTTACCGGTAGTATTTACTGCCGGTAACCAGAGAGAATTAGAATTTTTTCAACTTCGTTCGACGCAGAGTGCGATAATATGTTTTGGTAACAATGATTGAAAAGTGTGTCACGAGTATTCCGTTTTGGAGAGTAATTGAAAACAATAAGCTGTTCGGTGAGTTATTTGTGAGCATGAATGAGTGACAGTATTCTCTTCATTCATGAAGTATAGGTTAGTTATTTTGTAAACAGTAAAAGTAAATAGTAATTCCAGAAAGTGAATTCTAAAATTGCAAATCTTTCTGTTGTTATCTTATTAAGTTGTATTTGGAAAATCGGACTGTATCTTGGTGTTTATAATTTGTTATTTTTTCAAATCTGTTTTTATTTGAATTACCATTTAATATCTTGCATGTTTATTATTATTATTATATTTTATTTTATATATTTGAGAGCGATAAATTGTAATTCATAAGAAATTTTTACATCTGTAATCTCTCAATATCCGTGTTGAACCGCAAATACGCGACAATATATAGTTATTTCAAGGTTTTACGTCATTACTTGATCTATAAATTCCTTCACCTTTAAGTTTATTAAGTTTTAGTAAATTATATTTTTCCTTTTACCAAACAATGTTTTTTACTTAATAATTTTTTAACTAAAATATAAGGTAACAAAAACTATAAAGGTATGTGTAGTTATTTATGACAGAAAATTCGGAAAGGTATTCTGGTTTGCTATATTTTTAAAGAAAAGGTCAACATCATAAATTGTTTGGATAAAATAATCCGGTCATTATTATCATATTTGCTGTTATATACACAAACAAAGAGAAGGCACTCATTAATGCAGAAGAAAACCCAAACAAAAAATAATTTTAAATATTCTTCATAACTGAGTGAAACTTTGTTAAAAGAGTAGAGATGAACTCATTACAATTAAATAAAACTTCTCACTATATAAAATTCATGTTCAAACCTCAAAACAAACCACAGGTTGTTAGTGTTCACAGTACCATATTTGTCTCTTAATATGAGTGTTTGCATGTGTTATGATGCGTAGTTGTACGTAACATTGCTGTTGGACTGCGTCGGTTTTGTATGCGAATGCTTCAGCTCTTCTCATTAAATTCTTCCCGCATCTATCTCTATGCAACACACAATGTCTTTTGCTTACTCTCAGTACATGTGTAAGCTGTAACAGTTTCATGTTTTATTTCAAAACCACAGTCCAAATTATGAATAGACTTATCTGGCTTATTACCGCCTGCAGAAGATAACACAATTGTGAGAAAACTGAATAACAGGTAGTTCTTAAATGAAATGAAAGTGAAATTTTTTTGTACTGAATTATTGTCCGTACTTAAATATTCGAATTATTCCTTATATCGGTTACAATACCTAATTAAGTTTCGGTTTACTACTGATTTTCAACAAATTTGTTAACTTTTGAGGCTGTCAAACAAGTTTTTTGTTCAGAGAGAATCTATATTCGACTTTCTTAAATATAGACCATTATAAGAATCAGAAAAACTTGATATCGTTTGAACTAGTAAACCTGTACTTTTAATACATAAATACGTCAAATTATAAAATATTAATGAAGATTCTTGTTGATAAAGTATACTGATGGACTTACAAAAAAAATATTTTTAGTTTTTTATTCATATGAGCTTAAATTTAATTGAGCTACGAGTAAAATAATTTTTAAACTTATATTATTTTATTTACATTTATAACTTAAATAATAATTACCTACTTATTAACTTAATAATTTAATGGGTTTTAAATTTAGCTTAAATTATTAAGTGGCAGTCAAATTTGAATCGAAAGCTTGTAAAATTTTCACCATTTTTTTTATGTATTTATGTTTTCATACATGACTAATTTGTAAAATATATCTAAAAGACTGTCAAAAGTGAAGTTTAGAAACATAGCTTTTATGATATTTAGTTTAATAAGATCATCTTTTCTAAAATCGTGAGCAGAAATCTGGGCGAAAACTTTTATCAGCCGACACTTGCTACGAAGCGTTTTTGAGTCTATGTTTATCTGAACTTTTCTCTTTATTTTCAGCAGTAGAAATAGTCCTGAAAGTTGTTGTATTCTTCGTGAGTCTCCGTTCATAAGAAACTCTGATATTTGTATCAAATTTGATGCTATAAATGTACTTTCAAATTCCGTGAATTAACGAAACGTTTCTGAAATTACACTTACGATGTAAATACGTATTTAAAGTTATCAGTAGCTAGTTGATACGTAAATAAAGTTTTACGACTAAAAAAAATTCTGTTTGGTGCTAAAGCTAAACTAAAAAAAAAAAAAAAAAAAAAAAAAAAAATTACTACTAGCAGTGACTTAATATCAGCTTACGCAATGTACTGTTATTATTTAAGTAATTATGTTAATTATTATAAACTTAATTAATTAAATTATTCCTCAAGTTAATAAGTAGGTAATTATTATTGGCAAAGGCAAATGTCTGTTTACATTCCTTTACTAAAGAAAGGTGACGCTCATATCTGTTCAAACTACCAGACGATAGTTTGATTTCCCCTGCAAGTAAGGTTTTATTGAAGGTCATCCAGAACTGTCTCAGGACGACCATTGATGCTCAGCTACCAGATGTCCAGGCTGGGTTTCGACGTCATCACAGCCCCGTAACCACATTGCAAATTTGCGTTGGGTTCTGGAGAAAACTCAAGAATACCAAAAAGCCATTTACCTGCTCTTTATCGTCTACTCCAAAGCATTTGATTCTGTTGATCACAGGAAGTTGTGGGACACATTACGTGAACTGGGAGTGCCACCACACTTAACTCACCTCATCAGATCATTATATACCAACCAAGAGGCAACGGTTCAAACTGCTTATGAGGACCCTGATTGGTTAAAATTTAGCCAAGAATTCAGACAAAGCTGCATCTCATCACCCTTTTAACATTAATGCAGAGATGATTATGCGGATTAAACTTGGAAGAATCTAAGATTGGAGTCAAAATTGGAGGTCACATTAATAATCTCCGTTAATCTCCGCTCTGAGACAACGCTTCTAGTTGAATCAGAGCATGATCTGAAGACGTTGATTAAAATATTGAAGGAAGAAAGTGAGTGAAAAAAATGGGCCTACACCTTAATGTCAAAACAACTCTAAATACGTACAGAAATAGGTTTTTTTTAGTTTATGAAAGTAAATTTTATTTTATCAATAAATAAATGCGCATATTATGTATGTATATATATATATATATATATATATATATATATATTCCTTCACGTCTCTATTTGATATTTTTATTTTTCTAAAAGTTTCAGTGCTGTAAACAGTTGCAATTCAAATTCCAAATTAGAGATTATTTCCAATTAAGCGAAATTTTTCAGTTAAACAATTTAACTATGATGTCACTTCCACAGTGTCATTTTGGTAAAGTATTTCATCAGTATGTTTAGGCGATTTCTGATTTCTTAGCGTTAAATTTTGTTACAGTTATGTAATTTACTTTCCTTTCTTAAAAGGTTTATTAAGTTCTATTCCGTTTGATTAATAATTTGTGAAAATATTTGAAATTGTTTTAACAGACATGATAGGTGCCGAGGAAACCTCTTATGAAGAGAAACCTCTGCATAATTCAGAACTCTGCTGAAAACATTAAAAAAGCTCTATCTTTAGGACAACTACTATCAAAGTTTAAGTGATACTACGAAAGTACATGCTGTAAATCCAACTTTACTTTTGAACGATTAATAAATTTAGTTTACTTCCACATTTTTTTTTTTTTAGTTGGTCCTTTACTTTTTTCATATAAGAATCAAAGCTACTATGTTAACAAATAAAAGTTGGAATTTGGAACTAATTTTACTTTCTACTTCCTTGTACGAAGTAAAGGAAAGGGGTAACCGCGAAAAATCTCGGTTTACAGATTTCAACGGAAATATCCATTTTGACCATCCCTGAACTCATTTTGACTAGTTTCGGCGTGACTTCTGTACGTCTGTATGTATCTCGCATAATTCAAAAACAATTAGCCGTGAAATGTTGAAATTTTGGATTTAGGACTGTTGTAACATCTAGCTGTGCACCTTCCCTTTTGATTGCAATCGACTGGACCAAAAGTGTGTAAAAAATACGTTTTTTTGTTAATTTAAATATATTGATTTATTAAGAGTAATAAATTTAAATATTTATTAAAAATATTTTCACAATAAATAATAATTTAATTATTACAATAAAAAAAATTAGAAGTTATTAATGAAATAAAATTTTATGTACGTTTCATTTAAAAAAATGTCTGTATATAATTTAATAGGCGTACAAAGAAGTCATGTGGTGTCCACATAAGATGTTTTTAATGAAGTACTATATGTGACATACCTCTTTTGAATGATTTATTAATAAATTATTTTTAGTAGGTCTTTTTGTCATTAAAAACGTTTGATCTTTGCTTTTAAAATTAGCTTTATTAGTTTAATGCACATAAATTTTTGTTTAATTTTTTATTCCTAATGATTTATATAAATATTTCCAGTGCTTCTTTATTTTTAAAATTATTTCTTTAATTAAAATTATATTTTTGGGACTAAAAAATGTTGTCCTAGTATTTGTGTTATACAAGTTCAAGCTTATTTTTTTAGCACTTATTTTTATTTAAATTTTTAAAAAAATTAGATTTGGATGAAAAATATATAAATATACTCGTATATATTTACTAAATAAATCTGTTAAAAAACCAGGATTAGATTAATAGGAATTTATTAAAAATAAAGTTTATTGGCTAAGGTAGTATATTTTATTAGTTGAAATTAAATAGATCTGGCGGTTTTTAAATCTTTTAGAGGAATCTGTAATTTAAATGATAATCCATTATTTTTCGCTCATTTATTTATTGTGTATCGCTGTCGTTGAATGTAATGAAAATTTTGTTTTCTTTTTTTTAAGATTTAAGTACAATAACCAGTTATTTAAAAGTTATCTTTGTTATTTGATAATTTATTTTGATAAAATTTTTATTTATCAATAATTTTCTGAATTCAGTTCTTAATTATGAACATATTGCCCGTCATCAGTCTCATATATTTAGTTAAGTCGTAACAAATCAGATGTACTGGAAAGTGAACCTAGAAAGAGATTTTGGTAAATTATTTATTTACAATAAGTTAATTGACTGTTCAATTCAATTAAATCTCTTAGGTTTTTAATGTCACTTATAAAGTTTCGTTTCATAAAATCTCTACCCGAAATAGATTGATCAATTGACAACTGGGCTACAATGAGCTAGTTACAACAATCAGCTAGTGACAAACTGTCACTGGTAGTATTAAATATAAAGGCTGTAGTAAGTAAATAGTAACTAATTTAATTAATCCAACCCCGATATTCCGTGAATCTTGTTTTTGTCTTTGTTTTTGAATTTTTATGACTGATTCAAAATTACTTTTAATTCACCTATATGTGTTTATTATACCTGTGTATAATAATAATTCTATAGACTACTCTTGTCTTCAGAATGGTTTCCATTCCTTTTTGTATACATTTTACAATTAATTTTATAACAAAAATAGGATTAATTTTTTTCAAATTACTTGCAAAATTACATTTTGCAAGTAACATTTTACAACAGTAACAATTGTATTTGGAATAAAACTGTTACTGTTGCAAACAGTTATTTAGATCGATATGTAATTAGTGAAAACTTTCGGATTTGATAAAATTCACACAAAAGCAAACGTTGTAACGGCTCTAGTGCAAAATTCCATAAAGCACTGTTGCGGGTTATTTCTTGTGTAGGATTTGGAGTTGGTAGGGAGAAGAATAAGAGTAACTCCGTATATTAATCGTTGTGCGTGGAAAATGTAATTATCTACTGGAAATGTTTCTCTGCAACGCAATATCCCAAAGTAGAAAACTCTGGAGATTTCGCCTGTAATTGACATGAACCCCAATAAACTACTTCTATCTTTCTCCCGGGCTTTCTTTTTCTCGCAATTCTTCCTTTTTCATCTACTTTTTCTTCCTTCAAACATAGTCAAGATTTTACAACACATTGTAGTTTTCATAAGGGTTGACACTAACAAAAGAACGTTATACTTTAAAATGAATCATAAAGAATCAGAGAAAAATTAAAAGAATACGGGAAGATATCTGAAAAATTTATTTTATTATGGTTGAAATAATAATGTTTTATATTTCCACTACTTTTAACTCACATAATTTTAAGTAAATGAACTTTTAAGATTTATCTTCTTATAAATTGTTCATTTTCAGCAAATTTATTTTTAAAAATTAATCTTTTAAATCTTGATTCTTAGGAAAGATAATAATGAACTTTGATTATAGTGTTAAAAAATATCATTATATATTTCTAAACAATTTAGCCAAACTTATTTGTTTATTTATTTCAAAAACAATTTTTAAATTTACAGTATTAAGATATACGATGTGTAAAACGAAACTTCTTTATTATTTTATTGAAATAGAATGTTTTATTAAAATAATAATAAAGTTATTTTACTAAAACTAAATAATATATTTATGTGTTGTTTGAATATTTTTTATTTTTGGGAAATTATATCTAAACAAAATATATTTGTTTATTTATTTCAATATAACTTTAATACTTTTATTTTTCATTAACATAATAATAAAAAATACATCATGTGTTTTTCAAAGAAAAAAACATTTTATAATAATAAATTTTGAGTGCTGTTATTTACTGTTTAGACTTAAGGATATGTCAAGCAAAATCATTTTAATTATATTACTGAAAATTATTAAATAAAAGAATTTCACATTTGTTAAAATAAATAAAAATCTGCAGTATCGTTATATCTGGAAATATCTTACAAAAGATGTATACATCTTATACACAGTTCAGATAGTTTGTTCGTTTGCAATAGCTTCACATGAGAACAAGACAATCGATCTCTTTCAAATTTGTAGGACTACAAATTTTCGGGCAATGATAACGCCGAAGCGTTTCCCAAAAAAAAACAAAAAAAAGAAAACCTGCAGGATACATTCGTCTTATCCCTGAGAAGGTTTTAAGCCATAAGTAGAGGGCCTAGCTCCCCTTGGGGTTGAAGTTGTGAATTAACGAAAGAATTCAATGAAGAAAAATATTATTATTTTATAATGTTTTTATAATTAGTGTTATTATATAATCTCTTTCTTCATTACTATATTTCTGTCACCATGGCAACAGAAATACGTTGTGGAGTTTTCCTCATCAAAGGTCTGCATACTTTTCACTTAATTACTACTACTCTATCTATGTAATTCAGTTTATTTTCAGGTTTCTACAAAGCCTGAATACTTCAATTATTATTTATCATTATTATTCTCACAACCGTGATGATAAGAAACAATGCGGCGGTTCAGGGTTCAGATCCCTACGGCTAGACGGGCGAGAGAAGCGAGCTCAGACTGATATATATATATATATATATATATATATATATATATATATATATAATAAAGTTTTCTTAGCGTACTAACAAAAAATTTTAAATACTAGTACCTATGATTAAAAAGAGATTTTCCACACACATTGAATGAAAAGAACGTATGGTGGAGCTGCTACTGAGATCATATAGAACTAATGAATCCGAGATTGTACTAGCACTGCTGGCAGAATTTATTTCTATTCACATGTTCATGAATTAGTCAACTAGTAAGTTTGAATGGAAAAGGGAATGCTGCATTTCTGTAACTTTCGCAAGAGCTCTTATGACGTTTTTTCAGTCAGTACATTCATACACATTCTCACGTACTCAAACATAATGAGTTTTTTAAGTATTTTATACAAACTTCTGCCTCCTCATTTTTATGCTCTGAAGACACTGTAGTCAACTTCTCACCGAGATTAAAAAAAAAATTAAAACAATCATCAATTTTTCACTCTAAAGTTTAAAACCTAGGAAATTTCACATTTTCGTTATAATTTTTTTCATTTTTTACCCACATATTTTTAGCTTTCTTCTGTTCTTAAACAGTAAATTTCGTCTTATTTCAAGTGTGAAATGGTTTTATGCAGATGGATAATTAGAGTATTTAAGTTTCTCAAAACGTAGTTCCTTTTTTTATTGGCTTTTGCAATAAATAAAAAAAATATTTTTTTACAGCTGCAAGAAAAATAACACAAATTCCGGTTGCAATTACGTAATATATCATTGATCTATTCTTGAAAAATAAATCCATTTACCAAACAGCAAAATACACTTCTTCACGGCTGATACTCAGGTCCATTAATGACAGGTATTATATTTCAGCGACTTGATTATTGCGGATGATACTTATTTGTAAAAATGGTTTTATCAAAAATAAATGTAACGATCCCTTTGAAATTTTTAATAAATTTTACTTAACTGTGATAAAGTAATTACACTCTCAATTAAAATTCATGAAAAATGTACTGATAACGCAGAACTAAACAAACTCCAGTGTAAACTAAACGAAGAAAATCGTCTCGTCAGTAACGGTAACTAAAACTGCCACGCAAATGTGTCACCAGCGAGAAAATGATTTATTGTGATCTAAGGCAATGATTTATTAGTTATTTTTTTAGTGAAAAATAATAAATTGTTAGATAAAAGGAATTTATAAAGGGAACTTGATTATTACCGGTATTCAGAATTACTAATTTTCAACTTTACATACTGCTCTCTATAGGCTCCTTAAAGATTATAAAGCATTACCAAAAAAAAAAATGATTTGTAAATCATTTACAAATGTTTCATGGCAATCGACCAATTTATAAATCTCTGTTCACAAAGAAATGTGAAATTTTTCCATATGATAATTTTATTTTTTGAATTTTAACTATTGTTTTGCTGAATAATAAAATACCTGGTAGTTAAAAGAATTGTCCTGCTTCATTAGCTGTGTATTAGAAAATTTACTTGTGATTAACTTTAATAGCAATAAAAATTTTTTTTTTATGTACTTTTAGTTTTAATTTTAATTTTTATATTATCGAATAAAAGATCAGACAGATAAAACAAATAAGATAATCATACGTTGAATAATTTTTAAGTATTTCCAAGTGTTTATCTAAATGTGTAACACATTTCCAACGCACAAATAATACAGATCCAATTCATAACGCGTAATGAAACACTTATTGTTCTCTTAATCTATCCAAACATCTTCACTAAAAAAGGAACTACAGAATAACGTCGAAATGTCTCTTGAAAAAGAATAAATTAAATATAATTTTAAAGTGATTTGATGTAATTTATCTTAATTCTGAAAGGTTCGCATTTCGTCCCAATGTATAATGACTAAATTAAAGGTGGAATAATTACTTCATATGTTTATTAATCGCTAAACAAACTGAACAAGTCATTAATGTTATATCAGTGAGAGACACTTCAATAAATAATAGCGCTCGACTAAACATCATACATCTGGTAAACATGCGGTAATTTCAATGTTGTCCATTGATGTCTCTAATCTTAGTTATATAATAAAAATATTATTACTTTAAAAAATCTAAAAAGTTGTTTATAAAAATAAAAAAGCAAGATCATTTAATGAAAGGATGTCAGTCAGTTAACGGTATCTTTACTACTGTATAAAAAAAAATACCGCTCCCGATGAATTATCTTGGCGGATGGTGAAAGGCTAATCTCCTTGATTTGATGAATATGGTAAAACATTGTTGATAAGACACAAATAATAAGATTATGACATTTGCAATATTAGAAAAAAATTTCACAGTTTAATGAACAAACGTCCAAAGCTGTAAATAATAATAAATAAAGCAATACTGTTGATCACTTAAGTTAACTGATATAGAAATCACATAGCGATGTGTTAATTGTAGATTAGTTAGTTGTTTGCATGAGAACACTTTGTCAGCTTAAGGTAGAATAGACTTTAATTACCCTACTACAATTGTAGGTATTAAGAAGTTTGATTAGTTCACGTAGATATTTTCACGTATATTTCACGTTTTTCAGCGCTCAGCTGTTTTGGTATTACTACGGTTGCTTTATTCCACATTTTGTCGCGGTGTACTCGAGTCATCCGGGAGGTTCTCTCAGGTGATTGTGAAACCGACAGTGCAGCAAGCACTGATCGTGAGGCTCACCAACGGTCGGTTGCAAGGCAAGTTCAGGCCGCAATCAGAAGAAAAATAGAGGTGGATGTGTCTGGGCACCGTCAGCAGCAGACTGAAGCATTATACATAGAGCTCAGTGGTGGAAGTTACGACATCAGCGAATGTGAAATGGACTTTCCTCCTCTTCTGTCAGTGGCTTCTGCTGTCGAGGAGGTAATAGGGCTACCAGTGGGAAAGACATCGAAATAAAGGATGCGGCTTACCCCCCTCACCACTATGATATGCGAAAAAAAGCCACGAGCTGCGAATGTGGGTCCATCTGTGGTTGGAAGTCTTGCCGGGAGTCAAGTGGATCGGCCCGGAAGAGGAGAGTACAGGGGCGGTCTCTGGTGTGGAGGAGGAGCTAATGACAAGGAGGATGAAGAGGAGAGAATAACTTGCCTTTAACGTGGGCGTCCTGCTCAAATACTTTAAGGAGATGAGTGAGCTGGTTCGTAAGAATATGAACATGAAAACCGAAATCAAAGATTGTTCTCGGGATATGGACGGAATAGCAAAAATAATGGAGATGTTCAGCGGTGATTTGGAGGAACAGCCAAAAGGGTACTTGTGGTAACAGTGATGTTGGCCACACAGACACAGATGGTGATGGTACCTACCACCACTCAAACGGAAGAAGACAGTGTCAACTCAAGGACTAGGGATTGCATTGAGGTGCAGAAGGCACTCGATAGTGGGTTGGACAGCGGCTGGTCTCCCAGCAGTGGCCAAAAGTGTGTTCACATGCACCGAAGCGGTTGACGACGTCAGTGGTATCGAGGGGATTGCGTGGGTGATTGAACTGGAAAAGGGTGGGGAATATTGGAACAAGTCACATTTACTGGAGGAGATGCCTTGGGTAGGCCGATGCTTCGCTCGGACACGCTGTGAGTGAGTCAAGTGGTGGTTGTTAGTACCCGCGCCATGGAACTGACTGGCGGGACAGTTAATGTTGTTGGGTCAAGTAATATTGTGGCTGCGGACTCCTCTGACAAGGAGTTGAGGAACGGTTGATTCCCCATCTAGTGAAGTCAGTCCGGTTAGTACTGGCCGAGAAAGCCAAAGTTTGTTTCTGTGGCCGATATGGAAGAGTGGAGTTCTTGCTTCACCGGGTAATCGAGTATATGGAGCTCCGGTAAGCTCCGAGTACATATGGTATCATCGATAGATGTTGCGGGGGTCGAGTCCCGATAAAGAAGTCTATGGAGCCCCAACCGCGACGGTAGTGATGAAGGCGGTGGATCGATAGTATGCGGATCTTCTCCTCACAGTAACGAACACAGTGTCACTGGGAGAGGCGGACATTCTTTCAGCACACAAGGGTCAGGGAGAGGACCTCCATATACAAGTCCATGATACGGAAGACACTGTTGCCAAGCTCCGACAGCAAATTATGGATAAAGTGGAAGGCGTTATAGTGACGACTGGTAGGGGCGTTCAGCGTGTCCACTTATTGGTGAAGGACGTCGACGCCCTTACCACGGAAAAGAATCTGGTGGGAGTCATACGAAAGATTGTCTGGGACTCGGCAACGATAGGTGTCCTTTCCCTGAGGTGCCGTTCGGAGAGTCGGAGGTGGCGACGGTGGCGGTTTCGCCTCTGCTGGTGATGAATTGCTGAAGATCGGGCGCATTCACATAGGATGGGTGCCTGACGCGTGTCGAGGAGGTCCGCCAAAGAGCGATCTTTATGGTGCTGGGGGTAGGGCACCGGAATGGGTCCTGTAGTGGTTCCGATAGAAGGGAGGAGTGCTTTAATTGCGGGGGCCTGGGACACCGGAGAAATTGTCAAGTGGAAGCGAAATGTTCCTTATTGAATGTCAGTGGACTTCACTTGAGGACCGAGGTGTCACTTACAGGGAAAGGAGTAAGAAATGAGATCCGTGCGCCTTCGTTCTTGAGGATGGTGGTCTATGGTTGGGACAGTCCCATCCAGGAGGGGTGGGATGCTCAAGTATTCCACCTTCGATTATTGGACCGAGGTTTTCTTGGAACGTCATGACGGGGCAGATAAAGTGGGAGAGATCCCTTTCAGATTTTTCATTAGAGCGGTGGCGTCAAGACCGGAGTCCCGGGTGGAAGATCCCTTCGGGATTGCGAAAAAGCAAGATGAACTCAAAAAAAAAAACCAATAGTATTAATCAAACACTAATAACCAGTTCATTTTCTTTAACGTGTATTCCCTATTATGTTTTAAAGATGATGTATATTAATACTAATTGCAAAATTACTGTTTACATTTTTTTTTACCTTTAATAAGCATGATGAATCGGAAGGTACAATTATATTTCTTACTTCTAATTTACTCTTTAAATAAATGATCTGCAATTATTTATTTGTTACTACTTATCTACTATTGTTATGTATTTGAATTTAGTGTTATGTATTTTTGTTACTATTGCTATGTATATCAAGTACTTCAATTCTGGAGTACTTCAAATCTTCGCGTTCCGGGAAATATTAATATGATTAAAAAATGTGAAACATACGCATTCAAAAGAATTGCACTTAAATATATTAGTAGTTTATTGAAATTTTCTATTAAAACAAATGTTTTCAATTTAATTAGATTTACTATTTAAAAGTGTATTTATTTTTAAAGCGGTTCGGTTGAACTAAATTTAATATAATTTTGATTTCATTTGAAAGAAAACCTCCTTTAGAACGATTATTTTAATAAAAATGTTATTCTTGTGTGCGAGTTATGTATTATATGGAATGGAGCTTTTAGCGCTAATTTGATTAGTAAAACGTTTTATTGCATGACACATACTTTTTCAATAATATTACTGTTTTTTTATATCCTACATTTTTTAAAACGAATAAACCATATACGTATAAATTTTCTATTCTTATAAAACCTTTATCGCTTTTAAACATTACACAGCTTTATCATCGTAAAATAATATAGAAATTTACGAGTCAAATTTTGTTGTATATTCTTTTCTATTACTATCGTTATTTTTTACTAAACCGCTACTGGTCTTTAATTGAAATGTGTGTTATATGATCATAAATGTTGCAGCATTTATCTTAAAAATGCTACTTAACATGCAAAGACAATAGCTTAATAATAAATAAAGAAAAACGAAAACAAAAACAGACATGGATCAGGCATGAAAGTTATTTTTGTACGTAAAATACATCCTCTAATTAAGTAAGTTATAAATTACTACCAATTATTCTTTTCTGCAGAATAGGTGATTGTTTCTTAATGCAAATTAATAAAATTTTCAAATTAATTAACTATTGATGGAACTGAAGCTTTAACGTACTAACTGCGTTATTGAAGAATTTCTATTCCAGTGTATACAAAACCTCGTATATATAAACCCTATAATTAGTCGATTTATTCTTAAATATTGCCATAAAATTGTGAAATGAAAGTGTGCAATAAAAATATGTAATAAAATAATTAATTGATAAATCACTTTCCTTATCCTGAAAACTTCAATTTCATTAAAAATTGTGCATTTCCAAAATCCCGAGATGGCTGAGGTGATTTTTTTTGTGTTTTGTGGATTTTTAGCATTATTTGAAGCTAAATTATGAAATTATTTTTAGGATTATATTATGATGTTTGATGCTTGTCTTTACCAGAGCAAAAACAAACGAAAGAAAATAAAGAACACTTGGGCTGACAAGAGACTAAACTGTTAGAAGTGCTGTAACTGTACATAACCTTCTCCAAACAGTTATAGTAGATCAAATCGGAGCATTTCCAAACATTTTTATCTTATTTAGAATGGTTTTTTAATTAGACAGGTTTATTAGACAGGTACCTGTTTTAATTAGTTGAAACTTATTTTATAAATATTCGTACATTATGGCAATTTAGCTGCTTTTTTCCCTAATTATCCCTGTTAAATTGTGGTCTGATGCTTCGTAAGTAATCAGATCAATGCCATTATTCACTTGCTTTATAAATCTACAACACTTTGCAGTAGTTTATTTCTGTTATCTTTATAATTCTAATATTCATTTTATTCTACAAACTGTGTATATTTATATTATTTTTTATAACTAAAAATTAATTATGCAATTTTTACTTACCCCCGCAACTTTTTGAAGTTTAACTTTAATTGAAGGTCAAAATAAGAAAAAAGAATGCCTACCTGAAAGCCAAACAATTTGAACTTCAGACTGATTTGGCAAATTTAAAAAAATCGTGAATAATAATCAAAGGGCGAACAACTTGGTTTTCTTTGGTACTGAAAAAGAAATTGGATAAGATTCTGAAGCGATTAATGGATAAACTATTGGATTTATGTAACAAAGTAAAATCAGTAAAGCTAGCAGATTCAGATTTAAGTTTTGTAAAAAGATTGGGTACTAAGTCCATTCGGAAACGTTCTGTGCTTGCCTAAATTGTGGCAAAATGGAAAAATTTGAGGGGACAAAGAAATTGGATCTCATTAACAATTCCAGGATTCTGGCTGCGAAGATAAGAGTTAAGAATATAGATTTTACTGAGATAACAGCACAACTAAGTTCGAGACCAAAATATTACTAAATTTCGAGGTAATAAATTTTTGTTACATTATATCTTTTACCTGAAGAAAAGTTGTCAGATGAATCGGTGGAATTTAGAGAAGCTTGAGGAAGAGGAGGTAAAGAAGATTTTTGAGGAGGACATCGCAAGAGGTCTGAGTAAAAAAGGTAAGGTAGAAAATGTAGAAGAAGAATGGGAGAAAATTCTTAAATCAGCAGAAGCAAACTTAGGCGGAATAAAGAGAACTGGTAGAAAACCTTGGGTTTCAGACGATATATTGCAGCTGATGGATGAAAGTAGAAAATATAAGAATGGTAATGATGAAGAAAGTAAAAGGAACTATCGGCAATTAAGAAATGCTATAAATAGGAAGTGCAAACTGGCGAAAGAAGAGTGGATTAAAGAAAAGTGTTCAGAAGTGGAAAGAGAAATGAACATTGGTAAAATAGACGGAGCATACAGGAAAGTTAAGGAAAATTTTGGGATACATAAATTAAAATCTAATAATATGTTAAACAAAGATGGTACACCAATATATAATACGAAAGGTGAAGTCGATAGATGGGTGGAATACATTGAAGAGTTATACGGAGGAAATGAATTAGAAAATGGTTTTATAGAGGAAGAAGAGGAAGTTGAGGAGGATGAAATGGGAGAAACAATACTGAGATCTGAATTTAAGAGAGCATTAAAAGATTTAAATGGCAGAAAGGCTCCTGGAATAGACGGAATACCTGTAGAATTACTGCGCAGTTCTGGTGAGGAAGCGATTGATAGATTATACAAACTGGTGTGTAATATTTATGAAAAAGGGGAATTTCCGTCAGACTTCAAAAAAAGTGTTATAGTTATGATACCAAAGAAAGCAGGGGCAGATAAATGTGAAGAATATAGAACAATTAGTTTAACTAGTCATGCATCAAAAATCTTAACTAGAATTCTATGCAGAAGAACTGAAAGGAGAGTGGAAGAAGTGTTAGGAGAAGACCAATTTAGTTTCAGGAAAAGTATAGGGACAAGGGAAGCAATTTTAGGCCTCAGATTAATAGTAGAAGGAAGATTAAAGAAAAACAAACCAACATACTTGTCGTTTTTAGACCTAGAAAGGCTTTCGATAACGTAGATTGGAATAAAATGTTCAGCATTTTAAAAAAATTAGGGTTCAAATACAGAGATAGAAGAACAATTGCTAACATGTACAGGAATCAAACAGCAACAATAACAATTGAAGAACATAGGAAAGAAGCCCTAATAAGAAAGGGAGTCTGACAAGGATGTTCCCTATCTCCGTTACTTTTTAATATTTACATGGAACTAGCAGTTAATGATGTTAAAGAACAATTTAGATTCGGAGTAACAGTACAAGGTGAAAAGATAAAGATGCTACGATTTGCTGATGATATAGTAATTCTAGCCGAGAGTAAAAAGGATTTAGAAGAAACAATGAACGGCATAGATGAAGTCCTACGCAAGAACTATCGCATGAAAATAAACAAGAACAAAACAAAAGTAATGAAATGTAGTAGAAATAACAAAGATGGACCACTGAATGTGAAAATAGGAGGAGAAAAGATTATGGAGGTAGAAGAATTTTGTTATTTGGGAAGTAAAATTACTAAAGATGGACGAAGCAGGAGCGATATAAAATGCCGAATAGCACAAGCTAAACGAGCCTTCAGTAAGAAATATATTTTGTTTACATCAAAACTTAATTTAAATCTCAGGAAAAGATTTTTGAAAGTGTATGTTTGGAGTGTCGCTTTATATGGAAGTGAAACTTGGACAATCGGAGTATCTGAGAAGAAAAGATTAGAAGCGTTTGAAATGTGGTGCTATAGGAGAATGTTAAAAATCAGATGGGTGGATAAAGTGATAAATGAAGAGGTATTGCGGCAAATAGATGAAGAAAGAAGCATTTGGAAAAATATAGTTAAAAGAAGAGACAGACTTATAGGCCACATACTAAGGCATCCTGGAATAGTCGGTTTAATATTGGAAGGACAGGTAGAAGGGAAAAATTGTGTAGGCAGGCCACGTTTGGAGTATGTAAAACAAATTTTTGGGGATGTAGGATGTAGAGGGTATACTGAAATGAAACGACTAGCACTAGATAGGGAATCTTGGAGAGCTGCATCAAACCAGTCAAATGACTGAAGACAAGAAGAGAAAAAAAAGATATCTTTTACCTATATGAAGAAATTATTAAAAAATATGAATCGGATTTTGTAGTTATAGAGGCATATCAGGAGCAAGGGAAAAAAGTAAAAGGGCTACTGCACAGCTATAGGTAAAGGAAAATATTTCCCATTGTTTTCAGCCCCGGAGTGAGGCTCTGTTCTCCAATAAAATAGCCGAGTTGTGAACAGAATTTGAATTCGGACAACAGATACGATTATGTAAATATTTTGCACATAATTTGTGGCCTAATATTTAAGATGTATAATTTTGCTTTTATTAATTGCTTCAAAAGGTTTGAATATTTTTTCGTCTGAAGCTGTTTTTGATAATGAATCCTAAATTTTTATTTTTGAACTAAGTTTAGAGATTATAATTAATATGTTGTGAATAATCGCAGTGAAACTTTCTAATTTGGGACGGGCTATTAGAGTTTTTGCTTTTGGGTTAAAAAAGTGAAAGGTTCATTTATATAAAAATGTATATATAAATAAACATTTATATATAAAAGATTATCAGATTTTGATCTCATTGAGGTCGTTATAGTTTCAATAGTTTTTGTTATTGTTCCAGTATATTTATATAAACTCTTGGAACTAGGGAGAAATTTTATGGAAATTGATGATAAGAATACACGGGTTGGTGGGTGTCGTATTCTACCAGTAAATTGAATAAGCAACATTCATTTTCTCGTTAAACTCAATCGAAATTCTATGAATTTGGTTCTTAATGAAAATAAATAACTGACAATTTTTTTAAAGATTTTGTTTTATTTTACTGAATAGTCTTACTAAAGATGATCATAGTAACGAAATTACTTTTATAAGTCAACGTGGTACTTCTGTAATTGATCTTTGTGTTAACCAGAGCCGTTTTCCCTATTGTGAATATGTTTGAAGTTTTTGATGTAAATTTCCCTGATCCTCTCCCGATAGTTACGAAAATTAGATTTAATTATTATAATAAGTAATCAGATAAAATCATTCCGTTGATTGAGAAATTAAATGGAGTAATAGTGGTAGTCGTAAAAAGGACCTGAAGCAAGGCGAATGGAGGAATACATATGGATAGATGTATCTACAACATATATAAAATTGTTAATTAAAACTACTAAAGATTCTTTACCACATATTTATACCAATGTAAAAAAATTTTTTTTTTGTAAATTGTTTGTATATAGTTTGTTTCAGAACGTTCGAATTTTCTAAAGGAACTTTTTAACAGATTAAAAAATCATTGAAAAACTGACTGATTATTCCAAAGCTCAGTATAAGTCTATAAAATTATGTATTCAGAAAAAGTGATACTATGAAAAGTGGGATGAAAAATAATTTTTCCAATGGATGAATCCCGTAAACCCATATTACGGGATTCATCCATTGGAGCGCATATTCAAACTTTGCTGAATCCTGACATGATTGCAAGTATTATTATTATTATCTGAAGTCAGGTATTGCATCGTGTTCCTGAACATTAAAACTGTAAGTCTTCTTGGTAACGAATTCTCTAAACATATAACGATTTCTACTTTAGACAGTTAAAAGTAATCACTTATTGGTGAACGAATATTTATTTTCAAATAACACATTCTTTAATAAATCGATATTTTACTTTTTCGTTGTTAAATAAGTTTCAACGATTTTACACAATAATTCAAGCCAGAACTTATGTGAGCTTTACTCCAAAAATTGTTACCACAGAAAATATGCTTCTGTAAGAATACAGGAGTAATAAAATTTAGATGGTTTAATACTTATTAGGTAAATAAAAAAAAACTAACGGTTACTTTTAAACAATGAAATATGGTTGTTCATTTTTGACAACATAGTTGAAATAGTAAGTCAGTTTTTTTTTTAACAAATAAAACAAATGATGGTTTATTCTTATTTATTAAATTCACGAAATAAAATTATTTTAATGTACATAATTTTTATTAACATGTGTTTCTGCTTTTAACCCAGTTAACCTCATTAAAACTATATAAAATATTATTATTATATTTATAATTATTTGTATTCCTGGAAACACTGATACAATTCTTAAATGAAAACTAGGATTACAATAATGCTGTACTTAGTTACAATGAATAATTGCTGACAGCGAAACTTTTTAATCAGTTGGCGGCAGTTCGACCTCTTTAAAAGAGCTAGTGTTATTCCGTTTTTGTAGGAAATATAAAAGAAGAGACGGTTGATGAGAGGGCGAGAAAATATTCTTGTACTTCAATTTTATGAAAAGGCTTAATCTTCCCCTAGAGACTGAAAGAAACTAATCCTAGGTTTTTTTAACTTACTACTTACTTAAGTATTTTTTATTTTTAATTATTTTTAAACGCATTAAAAAAATTTGTTTCTGAAGGGTAAACGTGTAGGATACTCAAAGGACGTAATGTATATTTTGTATCTGAGGAATGTCATAGAGCTTAATAGTCGTTAAGTTAATTAAATTTCTCACAAAAAATTTTACTTATAGAATAAAAATTGTTTTATCCAGTTTATCATCGGTTTAGGACTTTTATTCTTTAAACTAAGGTAGTATTTTTTTCAAAATTAAAATTGTCTTTATTTTATTTTATAGAAAATACCTCAATTAACAATTTTTGTAAAATAATAATACTTATAAATAAGTAAAATATTAATATATTTTAATTACATTCATAGCTGAAACCTTCAATAAAATTCTTTGTTTAAAGGTATATCTTGAAAATAAATAAACATAGTGTCTTTTGTGTCTTAATGTGTTTGTGTAGTTTGTGCTTTTAAATAAAATGTAAGGGCCCTTTACACCCTTAAATATGACGATCCAGATGGTGATACAAATTACTTTTAAAAAATGTGACGAGGGCAATGACCTTAGCAGTCGATGCCCGTAAAAATTCAGTTAAAAAAAAAATAAACATAGAATTGTGAAAATAAATCTTGTTATATTTTTTTGAAAAATTAACACAAATGCTAACAACTACATTCAATTATTGATGAGCTGTTATTTCCAACTTATAAAAGAATAAAGATTTTTGATACGTTTTTGAAGTATGTCTCAAATTTATTTTTATAATTTTTTACATTTGTATGTAATTTGTTCTGTTTAAAATCGGATCACTTTTCCGATCTTGTATGTATATTTTGTTCCTAATCAAAGTTAAACTTCTCAAATTTATGTTTGATTTTAATAGACGTTATTTAAATTAGTTTCCTCAAAGTTAAATTCTCTACAAAGTTAACTAGAAATTTTTATTTGTTTATTGGTAAATTAACAAAGTTACTTTTCCAAACCTAAACGAGATAGAGATCAGGAAGCCGCTTTTATTCAATTTCTTAAATCAAATATAATTAGGAAGCACCAAATTTACTCCTCGATTTGCACTATAAGAAGTTTAGTGCTATTTAATTTTAAAGAGGGAGCAGAAAGCAGGCTAAATGTTTCGCGAGTCAAAACACATAGTTTGAAAGGGTTGGAAGAAAAGGAAACCAGCAAAGAATTAACAATTAAAAGTTGTCCTAATAGAAGTCGCCAGTGACCAAAAAAATTAAACTAGACTAAAAAAGAATAAACACAAATTCTTTAGAATGTAACAGTATTTACTTCTATCAAACCAGAAACAATAACTCGGAAAAATATTTCAGCTTACAAGAAAAAGGATTATTACTCTTGCGTTGTCGTTTTTTAATAAATTACCGAACCTTTTAAAAAATCTTCCTACCATTCAAACAACAGATTTTAAAGGTTTTCTCTTACAGGAAAAAACATTACCGTGTCGATTTTTAAACAATATTAATTAAAAAATGAAAAAAAAACCTGAACGTTTGCATCGTCGTTCAACATGCAAATATATATATGTTAAATATGTGCTCAAGTAATTTTCATTAACGCCTTTCGAACTACAATTTACTTTGCAGCTACTCATTGTATTTAGTATCATAACATATTTGTTTTAATATTATTTCATGCATTTAAATTTGTAATAATTAATATTTCTTTGACTAAATTTATTATTTTTTATATTAAACAATTAATTATGAATTTTTTAGTGCCATTCTAATAAGTTTTCCACGGTTTCCTCTAATTCACCCAGTCAGATGCAAAAGTAAGCTCTTTATTCTGACTAGTGAAGTAGTATGCCAACCTATCCCTGATGTGATCTGTATAATGTATCATTATGTACCGATCAGCATAAAAGATTTTATCAATTTATGCCGTGCTTAGGCTGCATTGAGGTCTTATTAATATTTAATTTTAATCTTGTTTAAAGTTTTTTGCTCTTTACATTTACTTCTTGAGCAAAACTCAATAAACAGAAATTCTTTAATATTTTAACCCCGAATTTTTTTTTGTACAACGATAAACTACTCCCTCCTTCATTTTTATTTAAAATTCCTTATTTTGTACTCAAATTTACAATATTATTTTTTTTAAACATTTCAAAAGATTCTCGGTTTCTCTGGGTTTTCTCTATCCAATCTTTTGCTTCTGTAGAGCGTTACACTTAACAAAAATAATTTTTAAAAAATGTTCTAATGCCTGATTCAATGTTTGACACGATTAAAGTATTTTTATGTCAAAGAGGAATTCTACAAGTTCTCCTTGCTTGAACAATTCTACTTTTGATATCTTCTTCATTTTATTAATTCTTTTAAATGATAACACCCAAGTAACAGAATATTTGACCTTGGGACATAGTATTCTCTTGCATTATTATTTAACTCTTCATTAACCTTTTATTTGTTGAATTTCGATACCTTTGATCTATACATTTTTGCTAGAAGAATTAAATTATTACCTATCGCTTATTTCCTCCAGTCTCTTTTATTTTTATTTCATTCTTTGTTACATATTCTATTCTATATCATTTGTGCCTTATTCCATATATATATATACGAACTCCTAGAGAAAAGCATTTTTGTTGTACTCTCTGAACTGATTATTGTGACATTTTCGTTAAAAATAAATCAACATTTTCTTCATTATTTAAAAAAGTAATTGTTTTTCCTGGTTTTCTTTCAAATTGAATCTCTAACAACTTTTTCTCAACAAACTCTTTCTTGAGGTAATGAACTTTTGTAAAAAGTATGATGTAAATAAAAATAATTAATTTCTTTTAACACATATATCATTTGGATCTTAATCTTTCTACTTAATGTAGTGATATTTTTTCCAACGAAGATGTTTACTTTCATCTTTTATTTTTTTAATACTTTCTTTTAAATTAAAGTACATAATTAAGATTTTTCCATTTAATTTCAAAGAGAAAAGACGCATGTTTAGAGTCATAGGTATAAATTAGAAGAGTTGTTTTTTTTCTTTTAACTTGGGCGTAAGATTAAACAATATGATAACTCTGTTCGTTTAGACCCGGAATAGTTTTATTCGTTAAAAAGAGAATAGATGAGAAAAACTTTGTCATTCTTTTCCGTGCTGTACTATCAAGTTTTAGGAATAAAACTGATAATAAAGAGGATGAAAAATAGAAGAGAGTAGAATCTTTTGTTATTGATGAAGTTAAATGAACGGCTATTAGATATCTTATCTGTGATAATGGTAATTTGTAAAAGTAATATATAATTTACAGAGCTTTGTCATAGAGGAAAGAATGTGCAAAAATCAATACTTTAACTTTTGTGTGTACAATTTGTTTATTATATTTTAAGTAATATAAATAAATGATCAATCTGAAGAAAAAAAGCATAATGCATTTTTTTCTATTACCTCCTTACGTCAGTATTCAAATATATTCTCTTGTCAAGAAATATATGCCTTGTAGAAATCAATAATAAAGTCGTCATTAATTATTATTGAAATAATTTTAACTTTAATTATTTATTCAATTATTATTTTGAAATATAATAAAAATAAAAAAATAACGACTGAAATATATTGTATCAGTAAAATTTTGTAATAATTATGATAATGTATGAATTATCATAAAATGATAATGTATTACAAGCAGTGATAATGAATTCTATAAAGTAACTTTATTTTTTAAAAATATCAACTGTGAATTGTTATTAAAATTCTGTAATAATTTCACGAACTACTTGATAAAGACTGTATTGTAAATTTTAATTATAATCGGTTGCATCTCATTTAAAAATTTCAATAATTTTTATTTAAATTTAATTTTATCTAATTATTTGAAATTATGAGTGAATAGTATACGTTAAATTTTAACAAAAATTTCAAACACTTAATTTTTTGAATATCCTGTACTTTCCTGTTATGAAAATCTTATTATACAAACTCGAATAATATGATTCTTCCAGACTGTAATGAAGTTATTTACTTTAAAATTGGAAATAGTCACATTAATTATTTCACATTATATGGCACATTAACGTTTTTTTCATTATAGACTTTAATCAGTAAAAATAGTTTTTAAATAATGTGCCGTTAGACTTAATAAGAACTTAAGTCTTAATTATGAAAAAAACTTTTTTGTATTTAAGGGAAATTAAATTGTACTATATAATATTAAAACAAACGGTTTTAATCAAAATTTGGATAAAAAGTTTAAATCGCTTCCATTTTATGGATATAATTTTAAATAATTGATAAAAGGCTTGTGAAAAGTTCCGAAGGAAAAAGCATAAATTCGCGTAATAATTCATATCTCACGATTCATTCCGTAGTCTTTTGTAAAAAGTTGATCAAAGTATGGATTTTTCTTTTAAAAAACTCGAATTATTTTATAAAGGAATATATTTATTAATATTAAATTACTAAGCTACCATGATTACATTTATTGTAGGACTGCATCAAATACCGGTCTCAAATATACAATTAGTATACAGCTGCATTTGACTAGCTTTATCTTTGATCCATGATTGCTATACAACGAGCTAATTCTCCACCTATCCCGATTAATTTCATTATCTATTCTGACTAACTAATGCTACAACTGTGATGTAATAATAAATTACACGTATAACTTGTTTAATTATGTACAATTTTCTTCTCTAGTAGAGTGTAAGTACCGAGTACAAACATAGCTGATTATTCAGAAATTATGAGTTACAGCATGATAATGAATGACCTTCCTTGATGCTGAGATTCGTTGTGGGATGAAAAAAAAAATTTAGAGGTCTGTTTTAAAAAAGTGTTTTCAAATGCTAAAATAAACATTCCATCTAAAAAATCTAATTCAGCAATAGCGGAAAATATTATAAATTAAAGCACCAAAAATATATTATTATATTTATTTTTTAAGGTGTAATATTATAACATTGACAATTAATTTTATTTCTTCTTTCTTGTTTTTAAATACAATTTCGTTTAGCTTTTGTAAAATATTTATGTAGATTTCAATTCATTATAAATATTTTCGGAGAAAAGTGTAAAATTTTTATTTTTTTCAGAATTTTAGTGTCGTAGAAACACATAAATATTTTTTAAATAAGACTACGCAAATTATTTCCTCAACGTTGGTAAACTGATTTCAAAACAAAATACTAAGTACACTAGCGAGTACGATCAACTTAGAAAACATTTTTAAACATTAAATCCTCCAAAAAACAGAATATAAATTCATTTCAAATAAGCGAAGTATATACTACTCAGCAAAGTAACCTTTTGATAAAAAAAGAGAAAGTAAAAACCACCGACCTTTCAAAATTACTTATAGAAATAAGATACACATACAAAAACGTTAACTACAAATGAAAGTATCATTAACAGCAAGTAAAATCTTTTGGTTTTCCAGAACACGTAAGAATAGCTAAAAAATACTGAAAGATGAATCATCTACCCGATCATATATTTACCTGGATGCTTAAACTCTTCTATATAGGCGTAATTAATTACTGCCAGAAGCTACTGAAGAAGAAGCCAAATAACACATCGAAAACTTTCCTGGATAAAAATTTTTACCCAGTAGAAACCAGTTTTTAAAAATTTATTATTTCTGTTACCATTTATTAAGACTCACCTTCAGAATTTTTATCGATACTTACCTTTTTATCTAAATAAACCCAATTAACGAGCTTAGAAAGAATACGTATACTTCCTACCGTTCGTGAAAGATTCCCCACGTTGATCAGTTTTACCGGAGAATAATCATTATAAATACTTGTATTTAAAATATAAGTATACTATTCTATTAAAATTATGTATTAATAGTATTAAAAGTATTTAATACTATTTCTAAATAAAGTTTTTTAAAATTTTTGAAATATATAAATTTTCACGTAACATGACTAAATATTGCATGTATTTAATGTTTTTTACTGATTAGTTTTATAAATTTTCATGAATATTTTCCATAATAAAAGCTCTTTTAACTGATTTTATTGAACAGAAAAATCCAGTTTCTTGCAATAAATGAAACCCAGAAGTAATTCTTTTAAAATTTATGCTTATGATAGAAAAATAAATCTCAAAATATATATATCTTTGTTTATTAACTTATTAATTTCCTCCAGGATGTATGCAGTCAAACATTGTTAAGCTGTTGTTCATAGCCAGTTAATCAGATTACGTAGACTAATAATGTGACTATCGTTAACAAATATTGATTCTGTTAACATATTATGTGCTCTGAGAGAGATTGATTGATTGATTGAGGTGGTGCTGTTAGGGTCTTCTATCTTATTTCACTACATATAATTTATTATTAAAATATACTTTAATTCAAAATTCATGAAATGCATAAAATTAAAATAAATTTGCATACTTTACCACTTACATACAGTGTAAGGTAACAATGTTTTATTGATTCTATTTTTGAATATTGAAATCATTTTTTTCGTAATTATTCAGAATAATTAAGACAGTTTTGATGTTTTTTACACTCGTATATAACGGTTGAAATAGTATAGACATATATGTCTTCCTACAGAGGTTGTAAACACAATTTATGTAAGTATATTTAAAGAAGCGTGGAAATTAAATCGTTTGCATACAGAAAAATAATTTTTCATAAGATAAGGATTCAGCCCACCCTACTTCATTAAACATTATAATATTATATCTACATTTTTTTATGACAGTTACTTCAACTCAAAGAATAAGAGAAGAAGTCTAGTAAAAAATCCCAATTTTACAAGATGACAAAAATAAATAACAAATATAAGTATTACGTGTTAATCAGAATTCGTTTTATCTTACAAAACAAACAACCAATTTTTCCCTAGATTCATTTTTTCAGTGCAGTCTGTATGTGAATTAATTAACATAAGAACATTGCTTGACTTAAGTACTTTGAAGTTAAGAATGGGCTGACGATTGTCAAATAAAAATATAATTTACCATAACTTGGTACTTTATTGTATTTACTAAGGTCTTGAATATATAACATAAATAGGAGAGGAGAGAACAAACCAGACTCGTTGAGTGACGTTAATCCTATCACAGTTACCATCACTAGAATTGCTTGTGATACAGCTGATACAATATTGGCAATACGTATAGCATTCAATAAGACTTGTTCAGTAAAACGGGAAGAATTTTTTTAACTTAAAGAAACAGAAGAAAATAAGATTTTCGTAAATCTCTCAAGGTGTAGAAAAAGAAGGTTAAATTAATTAGCGATGAAAAGTAATAAATTGATGCAAATTATTTAATCAGAAAAATATTAACCGCAAAATTCTTTGCAGTTAATATGTTTGAATGAATAAATATAACTATATTTACGATTAACTCTCTACTGTAATGAAGTGGAAAAGACTTTCTTCGAAATGCGAATAAGTTTTGAATTATCTCCTTTAGTGTTATTTTTAATTCTTATTGCGGTCTTAAATACATGAAATTATTGTTACTATTTAAAGATGTAACGCATCTCATTTATTATTTTACTTTCTTATAATGAATATGAGTTTAAAGAACAATATTGATTTCATTATTTGATTTATCTTTACGAAAACGTTTGTTTGTCTGCATAAATATTTGAAGAATATTACGCAGATAAATGAATTACACTCAACCGTTTGTTTCACGATTGATACATTGTTTTCATGAAAGAGAGCCTAATATAAAACAATTTTAGCTATATAGAACATTAAAAACATCTTTTCTGGTAATTTAATAAAGACAAGAAATTTTAAGTTAAATATTTGTAGATACAACAATTTTAACTTTTTGGGTGTAAAATAAAATACTTTTTACCAAATGAATCGAGTTATTAGCGTTTATAGAAATTTGTAAATATATTAAGTAGTAATTTGCAGTAATTAAATAGAGTATATTATGTCTCCTATATTACTTTCAACCTTTAATAATTTTGTATAAAGGAACTATTGCTATATCTGTTAGATACTGTAATAGTAATGATTGTTAGCGAAGTTGTGTTATGTCACACGTAAAAACGGGATACAACAAACACATAAATAACAATAATTTACGACAAGCGTAGAATGTAAAATGGAAATAATTTCGTGTGCATCTTCTTTGACTCAAATATACTGCTGCATATTAGCAAGCTAAAACCATTAGAAATAAGCGATAATTTTGCGATATGTTTATCACAAAAATTATTAATTTACTAATTTAATTATAATAATTCAATAATTTTTTTATTTTGTTAAAGTAAAGAAAATGATTTGTCATTGCTTTATGACAGAAAACTATAGTCAAGCGACCATTAATTAATTGTTGTTGAAATTGAACACCAAATCGTGCTGCAATCATTGCTGGAAATGGTATCATAATAACATTAAAACAGTAATTAATCTTGGTAGTAACTATGAATAACTTTTTTGGAGATATTTAATACTCCTCAGTCATTTTTTCTATTAGAATTTTATAAAAATTCTAATTCAGTAATGAATGAGTTTGTAACCAAAGTAACTAAACAGTGAAAAAAATTCAGATAGAGATAATCTGAGTTGTGTGTGTTTTTGCGTACGTAAGTTTATGTTACTTAATATAGCATAATATGCTTTCATGTTCAGTTTAATGTGAGCAGAATGTTTTCCAGTTTTAATAGATAAATTTATTTTTTTTTATTTCAATACCCACCGAATTAAAATTTTCTAAAGTTTATTGGATACATTTTCTTTTACATCAAAGCAATCCTTGTTTTTAGGTACCGATATCATTAATCTTTGAGTGAGATTCGAGTTCTTCAAGAAATAAAATAATTCAAGTGAAATAGAGTACGTAAATTTCCAATGCACGCTGAAAATGCAAAAGGGAAAGAAAAATTCTCTTAATACAAACAGGGAAGCTGTTTATGAATACTACATCTGAGGTTTTTTCTGTTTTTGCATCCGAGGTCGAATAAAAAGCATTAATGTAGAATCAAACGGGTAAAGATAGGAAGAAGTGAGACTGTTTTTATCCTCAGTTTCATTTAACCAGCTTACTAAGCTTTTATCTCAACCATCTAAAGCCAAATTAATGCTTCCTTTATTGTCTTTGTAAAAAAAAAAAAAAACACTCAGCTCTAACACACTGCCCTCCAATTATGTCTTTTAACAGTATTGCTCCTAACATGTCTGAATTTCAGTCTCACTCTGAGTGTGTGCGCGCGCGCTCTCTCTCTTTCTCTCTCTCTCTCTCTCTCTCTCTCGTATATATATGTATGCATTCGTGAATGAATGGTGAATTTGGGACTACACAATCGGGATTTGCGTTAGTAAGATGAACAATTTTATAAGTAATTAGTTATTTCATTTATTTTAATAGCAATTATTCTATAAGATTTTGGTAAGTAAAGTCTTTAATTAATTAATAATTCTGCTACATTTATAACTAAGTGTAACAATTTGTTTTCTTACAAACTTAGATAATTTCAGGATTATTTATTTTGTTCATAATAATCCGATAATTTATTATGAAATAATTTATTACGTTATTATTTATCAGTGTTCTAAAATATTATTACTACACTTAGGTTATTACGGTATTTATGTGAAAAATAAAAATATAAAAGCTTTGATCCTTTTGCTATAAATCATTACCGTTGGATTACTGACGTTGCTCGAAACTATCGTACGTAGATCGTTCTTTCTCATACCCAAGTGAATGAGACTGACACACTGTATATCATTATCACTTAAACATTTATTCTGAACAAAATGACAATAAATAAAATTTCTTTGTTAATTATGAAAGCATTTTTAATATTTCTGCGAAACAGTCGTATACATGATAAATTTACGGATACCCCAGGAAGACACGATGATGACAACACCATCATTATCTGACAATACTTATAACTTTCAATTTGAAATTATTGATATTTTGAACTTCAATGAAAGACTGAAGTTGATTTTCCCTATATGTTAAGATCTCATCATAATATATTTTAGTCCATTAAAGTTTGATGTGTATATTTTATTTCACTTTTCAAAATTGTATTATACATCAGCGCAAAACTATATTCGATTCTTTATTACAGTACCATTAAACAGGTGTTCGGAAAGTTGCTGTGTACTGGAATTATGGAATTGTAATGACGAAACTTTCCTTATTATTACTTTGTAACTTTATTTTATTATTTTATGCAAACGGATATTACAGTAACTGGAATAGTTTATAAAAGGTATTAAAAATGACCTCCTCCTATAATACAAGACTGCAGACGTTTCAAATAATTTAAACAGCTGGTACTAGAATACCTCGTACGTATTCCGTTATTGCGGTTTTTAGTTTGTCAACCGTGCGTGGTCTCTTGCGATACACTGCTTGTTTTTCTACTCTCTGTAGAAAGCAAGGGCATTGAGTCGAAATGATTCTTTCACAAAACAGATTTTGAAAAAAAGTCATTGACCTGTTAGCTGTGTGCACTGTGGCGACATCTTGCTGAAACCAATCGTGATCGATCTCTACTTCTGTTAACTGACTAACAAAGTTTTTAAAACCATCACTATTAACTGTATTTTCAAAAAATATTGGACTCACAATGCGCGTTCTACTTGCACAGACCCAGACTCATATTTTTTGGTTCGTGTAAAGATTGTTCGTGTAATTAATGGGGATCAGTTATCGAACACAGCCGTATATTTTGTGATTTAATATACCCTCCTGAATGAAACCACGCTTCATCTGTAAAAATTTAATTTCGAGGATACCTTCGGAATTTTTATCAATGAAAGAACGTTTAAACCGTTGACAATAATTTAAACAATGACAATAATTTAATTTCTTGCAGCTTTATGTTCGGTAGGAAGTCTGATATCTTGCTGACATACCATTGACTTTGATGGATTTCGGCTACAGCATCCAAAATATCAAACAGTATATGTTCATTTAGTTTATCTGGTCTTCCACTTCGATCAACGTCTTCAAAAAAGCCTGTTGCCCAAAATTTTTCGATAAGAATTCAATCTGCATTGCGAGGAGAAACAGGATTATTTTAAAACTTTTCAGAAATCTTGAGCTAAAAAACATCAGAATACTTGTCAGTATAAATCAAGTGCACTAAAAATCATTACCTTCACGAAAGACGTGAAAGACGTGTTACCTTCACGAAAGACGTGCTCAACGATAAAAATGCGTTCCTCTACCGACAGAACCATTACGTTTCTCGCAAATATTGATTCCGATAAACAAGACAACACGAAACGAAGTACGTTCAATCGCAACTCAACTACTGACGTCTTGGTTTATTACTGAGCAACGCCCAAACAATCCATAGGACAACAAACCTAACGCCGAAGGAACAGAATGCACCATAATTTTGAAGCATACTGCACAGCGATTTTCTGAACGCAGTGTAGTATAAGTTTAACCGTAATATATACGCAAATATCTGGAAGCAAATACATTATACTTTAAGATAAAGTTCTAATATCCCTCCGTTAATGAATAATTATTTAAAACCTTAGAATACGAGTAAATTACTTTCACGGTTTCTTATCTTCATAAAGAGAAACATTTAACGAATCGATTAATAATGACACTAACAAATCTAAGAATGAACACACTTAAGGTACTGAAAAATCAATACACTGCTAAAAGTTTTATTAAAATAATCCTGCCGCCAGAACTCTAGTACCAATATATATATATATATTTAAGCTCCGGAACCACCGTTAGGTATTGTTTCTGAGGATGAGAAGAATGATTTTTAGCGTGTGTGAAAATACCATGCATGACCGGGATTTGAACCCAGGACCTACGGATGTAAGGCGAGACGCTATCACTCGCGCCACGGAGGCCGGCTAGTCCCAATATTTAAGGTGGATTACAATTACGTAACTAGACAACCGTAAATACAGTACGATTTAACTAACCAATTACTGAGTACTGTTGTACATCCGCTTACCGGTAACAATTAGTTTAAAATACATTATTATTTTTATAGTTCACTTATCGATAATATACAGTTATGAATTTTATTGTGATTGATGTTCGTAAAGATTTCAATTTCTTAAGTTATCATAAGTTGTGTAGTGACGGTTGGTAGTTTTTAGCATAACTATCATTGAACTCTTTTTTACTTCTTTGTACGAAGTAATAGAAGTATGTGATCGCGAAAAAATTCGGTTTTCAGGTTTCAATGGAAATATCCATTTGACCATCCCTGAATCCATTTTGACTAGTTTCGTTGTGACATCTGTACGTACGTATGTACGTATCTCGCATAACTTAAAAACGATTAGCCGTAGAATATAGAATTTTTTCATTTGGAACTGCTCTAACATCTAGTTGTGCACCTAACCTTTTCATTGTATCTTGATTGATTCTTATCTTCGTGAGTTGCTGATTAACAGAAGATCAGATTTCTGGTGTGTCGTATAAATAAAAGTTAGTAATAATTAAACTATTCAGTTTTTTAGACTCCTATTTACTGGTTACAAATGTTAATTTCGACCTTAGTGTAAAATATTCAGTTTTTATTATTACGTATGTACGTATCTCGCATAACTTAAAAACGATTAGCCGTAGAATATAGAAATTTTTCATTTGGAACTGCTCTAACATCTAGTTGTGCACCTAACCTTTTCATTGTAGCTTGATTGATTCTTATCTTCGTGACTTGCTGATTAAGAGAAGATCAGATTTCTGGTGTGTCGCATAAATAAAAGTTAGTAATAATTAAACTATTCAGTTTTTTAGACTCCTATTTACTGGTTACAAATGTTAATTTCGACCTTAGTGTAAAATATTCAGTTTTTATTATTGGATTATTTGGTGAATAATCAAAAATGAAAAAGAAATAATCATATAGAAGAAAGAAAGATAACATGAATAGATATATCTAAAAAAACGACATGAAGATGAATATGTAGAGGAAGAAAATATCAAGAAGAAGAAAAAAATAAAAAAATTAAGAGAAGATCGTAAACATAAATAGGAAGTAAATCTTAAATCCAAAAAATTAATAAAAACATTAAGAGAAAATGATAAATTTAAAGAGGAAGAAAATTATAAAACTGAAGAAAGAACAAAATGATTAAGAAAGGATGAATAAAAGAAATAAAATATGAAAACTTGAAAACGTGTACTCAAATTAAGATCAGATTTATATCAAACCAAAGAGTGATTAAATGATTGGCAACAAAAACATAAGAGTAAAAGATTAATGTTTTACACTGAAGATTAAGCTTTCATTATTTCAATTGGTGGTCACTGTACAGTGTAAAAAAAAAATAATAGTCATTCCCAAAAAAAATAATATAGTATCCCTGTTTTTATTCAAATCCTGTGTATTTTTGTTCAAATATTGTTCCCTATTAATAAATATTAATATACAGGTATGAACGTTCTTACGTCCTTCAGTAACTATTCTAACAGCTTGTGTTAGAATAACTACGGCGATAATTTTTTTCCTTTTTATAAATTTAATATATGTTGTGCAGTGTAAAAAGCAGCATAACTGTCTTGAAGCAAGTGGCTACGGTAACAAGAGAAAATAGTAAATAGAGATAAAATCTTGAATAAAACTGTGCACAATATTTATAATAATTTCTTGAAAGAGATAAAAGTTTTACTTACAGTAATTCGCTTTTCTTCCTTATCCTACTTCTTTGTTTCTATTTCAAGAAAGCCGTATAAGATGCGATATATATCACACAAGGGAGTAATGCATCCATACACTAGTTTTGCCACTTGTACAACACCATCCGACAACCACTTTGGGAGTTTTTGTCACACAATTTTAGAAAGCGCCAAATCTCCCTTAACTCCTATTCATAAGAAAAAAACTCTTCTGGGTGTACGTGTAATTTAGACAAACACACACCTGTACAAAGGTGTGTAGACAAAACACACTGATAGAAATTGAAGGTCGGAGAAGTTACCGATTTTGAACTAAAGTCATGTAATTGTCGTAAGTTTTTTAAAACTTAAACTTTGCATAACCACTAAATCGGAGCGTTTACTAATGAAGAATTCATTAATCTGATTTTTAAATTCGAGTGCTTTTCTTTTAATGTTTGCAATTTAAATATTAAATTCCCATCATCATTTATTTTTGTTTATTATCTGTAGCATTATATTAATTAACATAGAAAACATAATTTCTAAAAACGAGTCGGGAGTATAAATGAAACGGTATTCAAAGTATGTTTCAAAAGCGCTCATTACTAAACATGACGTTAGTATTCGAACTATAAAAAAAATGGATACGTCGGAGTGTGCAGCTATATCGTTATGAAACACAGAAAAGAGTATTATTTTTTATCATTCTTCTTTCAGTTAAGAAAAAAAACACGCCATTTTGTGGCAGTTTTTAAACATGAAATAATAAAACGAGTTAAGATTTTTTTTTTTAATTTACATTAAATTTCCTTATTTTTTTGGCATTTCAAGTAAGTTTACCAATTGTTGTATCTTTGAAATTCAGAAAGCGTTTTAAACGTTGACCATCTATTTTACTTTAAAAATTCAATACAGAAAGATTTACGTAAATAATAATGAACATATAATTTTTACTTAGTATTTATAATAGCGTCATGTAAACCACTGCGGGAGCGACTTGTAAAACTCTCCATATGTTATAGAAAATAATACCCCAGTAAGCTATCGGATGTAGTTGCAGCGATATAAATTTACGTGTCCATTTATTAGTAGCTTAAATTTATTTGTAATTTAAAAGTAATTATTTAATATGATTAACCGTTTAATTTTTTAAAGTTATTGAATATTATAAACTGCAAAGTGTAATTACTCAATAACATCTACGAAAAATTTATTTGAAAATATGCTACTAACAAAATTTAAAAAAAGCCAGTTTGAAAATTTATCAACTTTTATAAATTGTAGGAAGTAGTGTTTATACAGAGTGATTTTTTAGTCCTGTTACCCAATTTTAAATGTATTTTAAAAAAGGGAAATTTAGGTGTAATAAAAATGTTTTTTTTTTACTTACAAAAGAGATTTAATAAAAAGCTATTACTTACATAATTGTTAAATAATATGCTCAAAATGCCCACCCCTTGCGGTTATACACGCACGGATTCTTTTTAACATATTAGCAGAAACCTTTGTAAGAGTTGCATTGGAAATATTAGTGATTAATTCTGTAATATTGACTTTAAGTTCATCAATAGTGTGAGGATTATTTTTGAAGGCCTCGGAGTTAATATAGCCCCACAAAATGTAGACAGGAGATGTGAGGTCTGGGGACCTTGGAGGCCATAAGCCCTTGCTTATTATTCGATCATCAAAGAACTCTTGCAGAAAATCCATGGTTTCTCGAGACGTATGGAATGTAGCACCATCTTGCTGAAACCAGCAATACCGTTCTTGAGGTTCCAGGAGGGACACAAATTGGTGCACAATATTCCTGTATACTTCACCATTTACTGTCTGTACGAAGAATATGGGTCCGACTATACGATGACGAGATATCGCACACCACACACCAATTTTTTCAGGACGCAAAGATTTGTCCTGTAAAGCGTTAAGATTTTCAATCGCCCAAATTCGACAGTTTTGACTGTTCACATAACCATCGATATGGATCCAAGCTTCATCATTAAAGAACACTGTGTTTAAAAATTCGATTCTGTTATCATTTACGATAGACCTACACCAACAGCAATATTGCAATCTCTTGTTTAAATCTGGAGGCTGAAGCTCTTTGAATAATCATACGCGATACGGATGCAATTTCAATTTTTTAGCGGCTTTCTGAACACTCAAATATGACAAACCGACTTGCGTGGAAAGTTTTCGTAAACTTTTCCGTGGAGAATTGAGCAATCTTGTTTCCACATTCTCTAAAACGTCATCTGTCAAGCGAGTTGGTGACCACTACGTTTTCTGTCGCAAACACTACCTGTCTCTCGAAATCGGTTTTCTAGCCTAGAAATTGACATTTGTTCTGGTGGAGGAACACCAACAAATTTAATTTGAAATTATTCTTTTACACTCGCGTTCGATTTCGTAACAAGATGTTGTTCAAGAATGAAAACTCGTTGTTCTATGGAAAAAGACATTCTGTTCGTAACACGACCGGAAACGGCACAAAGGTTTACACAGCTCAAGGAGAAACAACTCACACTGCCATATCTATACCAGTTGAGTAGCGCTACCAACTTCGAGTCACAAAACAAAATTTCTCTTTCTTAGAAAAAAATTACCAGACATTAACAATTGGGTAACAGGACTAAAAAATCACTCTGTATATTTGTAATAAAACACATTTGAATGAAAAACATCTTTTATAATACGTAAATACTTTAGTAAACTGTTCGCCCTGCTAATCTGTTGGAGTATGTTATTCTAAAAAAGCTTAATATAAATATATAAAATATAACTTATATAGAAAACTATTTAATTTTTGTTTACATAAAAAACATATTTTCTTTTCGCGAAAATTACGAGATTTAATACTTGTGCTGTTATCTTTGGTAGAAACATTTTTTACTAATACAAGTAACAAAAGATGGAACACGAACAACCGTCAGACTGTTATGACGTACCTAGCGACATTAATATTTTATTACATATTAAAGGGTGCTGATGTGTTTGGTTTTCTTCAAAATGCATATTAGGTTAAAGTTACACATCAAACGTTACACACATTTATGTTACATACAAAATTTGCATATCTATGTGCAAGTTATATGTTGGGCTTTAGCTTAGTTTAATTACATTTCGCTTCCATTTGTTCCAAAGTTAGAGATATTCTGAATGGAGAAGGATTTGTTTTTGTATTTTGGGTATAACCTCTGTAATATTTTATAGCAAAATTTATTATGTATTCTATCATCACAGTCTAAAATAAACAACAGGAAAGAAGTTTTATACAATTTAGAATAATATTTGATAGCCCAAATAAAAAGTTATTTTATGTCATTACACTATTTGTTTTATAGGAATGTAAAATACTTCAGAAGAATTCTGTCTGAGAATTAATCTGGCCAATTAGATTAAAACTGTTTTTTTGCATATTACTTGACCTATATTAATTAAGGCATCCTTTTGTAAATAACAGTGTTATAATAAGCAGACTTAAAATCGGAATAATCTCCGTAAGTATAAAAGGACAAGCCTTCTCTTTTAAAATAACCTACCCTAAAAACACGGAGTGCAGTATATGTCTTCCATGTTCAAAAAACTGGATTTCAAATGACAGTTGGAAATTAGTTTCTTATTTCATCCGGAAAACAAACCAACGCTTCAAAATCTTTCATACTCATCTGTTGTCTATTTATGTATGACGGTGAGATGGCTGAACTATCGTAAGAATTCATTATTTTTTCCTCTTACTTACCGTATTTTTTTATATATTTTTTCCTCATATTTACTGAAGCTTTTCCGTTAATACCTTATATGTGGTACGTGAAGTAGAAATTCACAACACAGGCCTTTAACCTGTATTAGTGAAATTCGCTTATTGATTTATTATTATTATTATTTTTTAATCAAAGGCCAAATACCCCCTGGCTTTGGTCATGTTTTAAGATGGTAATTTAACTTCTGAAGGAAAAGCGATTTTTCTAATAACATATATTTATATCGGTTATTGTAAAATCATTAACAACAACCCAACCAGAAAATCCTGTTGACGGTATATGCTGTTCTTATCCTAGGTAAAAATGTCTAAATATACCGAACTATTGAATTCTAAATATTTATATCTGAAAGTAACCGGTAATTAATAAATAATAAAGTTAATTTTAAAGAAATATAATTAGGTAAAAATACAATACATAAGTTTTTAATTTTATAACCGAATACTGTATTTAATAGTATATCGGAAGATTTTTATTTAATTTGGATATTTTTTGATAAAGTGAATGGTAAATGAATGAAAAATATCAAACACGTTAATTTGAGCAAATTATATATTTTAAGAAGTTGCAAATTGTAATTACCTTAGTGACTGTGAGTTAATGGTATAAAATTTGTATTCAAAAGTAAACAGATGTAAATGTTTGAAAGTGTCGCGAGTGGATTTCGAACGAAGAAAATTGAAGAAGGAGAGTGCGAGTAAAATGAATTGATGCAGTTGGAGGGGAAAGAAAGAGAGAGTTAGTAACAGAAGAGGAGCAATCAGTTATACGACGCCGTTTACTAGTTGTATATTTCAAGTAACAACCAAACCTAAACTTAAACAAAACTTGAACTTAAGCAAAACTAAACATCAATTTGCTAAACCTCAATCTTCATCCATAAACCCCTCTTCTCATAGAATTCTGTTTTCTATTTCTCCTTCCTTTGAAGGGATTTGTATTCATTTATTAAATGATTCGAGCAAAGATCAAAGGATTCTATTAAATCGCCTTAGTCAATAAGTTTGTAAGGTAAGAGCTGAGAATTGATGCAAAGAATGATGATTCTAATTTTTTGTATCGCATCATCAGTTAAAATTTAAAAAAAAAAAATCTGTTAGCCCTCCTGATTAAACGATCAAGTAATCATTTTTGCAAATAAGATACGCGCAATTACACAAACAGCACAGAACGAAGTTTACCTTATTTGTAGTACCATTCTGAACTGCAGCTAGAACATGCAAAAAAATCAATGGTGTTATATTTTATTACAAAATGCACCAGATTTAACGTAGAAATACTCAAGATAAATACAAACTGATCAATAATATATATTCTATTGACTTCTGATAGAGTTTTATTGATCTGTCTATACTTTTTTATCATTCTAATAACATAATTACTGTACTACTGTAATATGAACTTGTTCAATTGTGTTTACAATATTTCTCTTTAAATACTACTTTCGTAATATTATATTAAACTAACTTATCCACAAATATAATACACTCATATACACTCAACTTCCCGTATAACCTCGATGACCTGATAATAAAGCTAAGGATAATGATAATGATAGTTAAGGCTGCGAGAATTCAGGAAAAATCTCGCAGTATGTTGAAATAATATTACGAAACAATATATTTATACCTTTCTTTAAATAAATTTTTCATACATATTTATTAATTATACCTTATTAATGAGCTTAAGCAAAATTTATTTGATGTTTGGAAAAATAGTGTTTTGAGTATTATTTACATTTAACTTTTACAAAATAACTGTCATTTTACACTCAATTTAAGCTGAAATTTCAAGGAAAATATATATAAATGTACTTTTCCCGTTATTCAGTTTAACGATAAATATTTTATGATTGTAGGACATCCGTTTAAATAAACCGACAAAGTTTATATTTAAGTAAGTACTCATGTACACATACTATATCACACGGACATATAGGTTTACCTTCCCAGTACCGACATGAAAGGTAGAGGAAAAATGAATGCATGAATACAAATAAAAATGCGGTGACAGATGACTGCAATAAACCTTGTTCGTGGGGATCGTATATGTACATGATATCGGTTTTGGGTATACTAGACACCGTACAGTAGTAATTTTCAGCGTTTTATGATCGTTGTCACTTTTCACCTTGCGTGAAAATATGCGGTGTAACTGTCGGTAATGCTTTCAGAAACAGCATATATCATATTTCACTATAATTTTTATAAACAAAATTCAGTATGAAACATGGTATATTTATTAAGGAAGCCCTATAAATGTATGAGGGAAGAATCGTGTTCCATTTTTTTAAATATTTGAATTACCTGCGGGGTTGGATTTTTATGCATCTAGATGAAAGGTAAATATAAACAAATGACTATCTATTACTAAGTTATTTTTTCATTCTGAATTATACAAATAATAATTCCAGACACATTATTTATACACATATTCTGGTAGATAATAAAGCCTTCTTAAATTATAAAGCTATATTAAAGTTAACAAAGGAGTTTTGTGTTATTTATAGTTTTTTATTCAGGACGTGCTAATTTTTTCTCAAATTTTGATGTGTTTTCTATTTCCATTGGCCAAAAGTTAATATAATGATTTCGAAATTCAAACTAAAAATGGTCAAACAAAAAAATGTCGTGTAATAAATTACACGAACTAGTGTTATGTTCACAACAGGAGAGGACATTAGGATTTTATGAAAGAATAAACTGTATGAATCTGAGACTGAAGAAAATACCGAAATATATTGTAAAAAGAATTCATCCACCAAATTGACAAGAAAACGTTCTAAGTACATTGTTACATAACAGTCACCAATATTTACACAGGTAAATACTTTCTCCTACGGCTAGACAAAATTAACTACTGAAGAATAGCAATGCTGCTGGCCATCATTTAGCGAGTATATTCTAGTGCAGTTTGTGATTATTATTTTGAAACGGCACCTAAGAATGAGCATCAGCTGTAAGATTTTTCAAAAGAAGCTTAAGAGCTACAAAGAAAATACTATTTTAGTTTTTCTATCTGTTATTGAGATTTTAATAGAATTTTCTTTGTTGTCGAATCTGTATTCCAACTAAATTTCATTTAGTACTATTCATACTTGCTTGACCTATATCTAATAACTGTACAGTTAGCTGTAAAATGTGAGCCTTTTATTTACAGATTTTTTAAAAAAAATTTAAATTTATAAAATTATTAATCCATTAAAATTCGCCCTTTGAAAAATAAATTTGAAACTGTTTTTTTTTTAAAAGATTCCTAATTAGGTTACAGAAATTATTAAGGTTATAATTATTAGGTTATAGCATTTATTAAAGTAGCTTCAGATTAAAAAAACTTGTTCAAATAGAATCTCATTTAATATTTTACGATTCTAAACTCAAGAATATTCTGTTAATGTAAAGCAGAAGGGAAAAGTTTTGTTAAGACCAAAACTTCTTTGATTCCGTAATTCAGGTTAAATTATAACCTTTATTAATATAAAGGTTGTATAATTTGAATTCTCCACCTAGAGATTGCAGGACATTGATTTGTGAGATTACGTAATCCGTTGGTCCTGAATGCTTTATAGGCTGTAACGAAGCTATCGTCAGCGCTTTCTATATCGTTCAAGTTGAAGTGTAGAAGCCAGTATAAGAAACGTCTATTCACCTATTCAGTGTGTTTGTATAAACAGTCGTCTATATAAACGACTGTTTTCCGTGTAAGAGAAGAATGAGTTACAACCTTTCAATAATTCTCCAAATATGGTGATAATGGAGGATTGGAATGCTATGAAATCCAATAATAAACAATATCCATTTATTGGTAAGTACAGATTGTTCCCACGGAATGATAAAGGGGAAAACGTTTTTAGTTATCTGACGAAAATAAAATATTAATAAAAATTGGTTTAAACCATAAAGAAGATTTACAAATCCGCCTCAATATGAACGTTATCATATTGATCAACTCGACCACGTAATTCCAAAAGATTAAAATGATAAAAATTCAGATACGTGATAAAATCACATAGGTTGAATGGAGCCGATATCGATGGCAACCGATTACTTCTGGCAGCACAGTAGTACTGAAGAGATTATGAAAATCAAAAAAATTAAATAAGTGGAATACAAACAATGAAATTGGAAACAGGTAGTTGGAAAGAAGTTCGCTTAAGTTTTTGACCAAATATTCGGAAGGTAGCAGTGCAAATAAAATATGAAGTAGTATGAACGATGTCATAAAAACATTATTACGAATAGAATAAAAAACTGGCTTCCCGATATGAGGTAGACAACGATGAAATTAAGACGTCATCTGTCACCATACAAATGATTGGAAAATTGGACGACAGTAGAATATAGAGGATGAAGGTAAGAGGTTTGACAGAAAATATATTAATGAATTATGAAGAGTACATGCAATGCAAAGGAAAATTGGCTTGCAATGTAATGCACAGATGCAAAAGGTTTCGAAAAAATGAGAGTATGAACTATTCTATAAAGGAGCAAAATGAGTAGTAACATAAGAAACAATTAGAGGAATAATAAAAGCAGTAAAGAATTTTGCACTAGAAATGGCAAAGTATTATAAAATCAGGAAGATACCTAAAAGGTGGGAATGATTATACCGATCTAATAGAAAAGGAATTTTCAGCAAAACTTTTTTTTCAAGAAAAGATCCTTCTGTAAAAGTACATTTAACGATTTTAGAACAGTTTTAGAAGAAGTAATGCAATTAGGCTAATAAGAACTTGTTGAGAGGTATTAGTAAATAAATTAAAAAAATTACATGTTTTATAGATAAGGAAAAATCACTCAACTGCGTCGAATTTGAGAAATAAATGATAATTTTAGGAAACGAAAGAGTAAATTTGAAAGGTAAGGTTAATTAAAGAATTTCACCAGAACCAGTAAAGGCTGTGAAATAAAGAACGCTCACACTAACTGGTTTGATCTAGAAATAGGAGTAAAACAAGGGTGCTAATTCTCCCCATCTTGTTTGATATGTATGTTGAAAGTAGAAAAAATATTTTCCAGAAGAAGATGAAGATATCAGCGTGGAAGGAAAATAAATTAAATATATTTCACAGATAAAATGCTAATTTCAGGAAATGAAACTGAATATTCAACAGATGATTTTAAAATTAGAAGTTTCTATTCAATATAGCACAAAAATGAGTGTTTAGAGAACAAAATAGTAAGGATTCGATACAATAGTAAAAAATACGATGTAGGTCTACAGAAAAATAAAGAAAAATTTAGCATCTAAAACTACACATATATCTAGGCCCCAAGTTAACAGAAAATTACAGGAGTGAATAGAATTGCAGCAGTAAAACAAGAATAGAAATGATAATTAGGGAAGGATTTTATAGAAAGAAACAGTTTTTATATAGGAATATGGAGTTAGAACGAAATATTGTGAAGTGTAAAATTTAGATTGTACTTTCTATGGATGTAAACATTTACACTAAGACAATAAAATGCTGTATGCTTTCAAAATGTCGAAATGAAGAAGGCAAAAGGAAGCAAAATGAAATTCAAAGATAGAGATAAAAATGAAAAAGAAATGAGGAGAATTAACGAGAATAGAACTTTGTCAGAACAATTCAGAAAAATAAAATTAACTCGTTGGAACAAATACAAGGGAAGAAAAATATTGTAATTTGTTTAAAACAGAGCTAGTCTTATCAGAAAGTATTACAAAAGTAGAGTTTGGGGAGAAAGTAAAAATTGTAGACCTAAAAGGAAGTATAGCTATTAGGTATTCAAACCGTACACCAACGTTAAATAACACCAACATTAGTGAAATAAGTTTGTATTTCTAACAAAAAATTACGAGGTTAATCTGATGGTTGAAGGTTATACAAACCTTCTAAAGAAATTAAAAAAATAATTAAAAAAACTAAAAATCAGGATCTGTTAAGTTGAATCTCAAGTTGAAATATAACAATATTTTCGAGGACAAAACTTAGAAATTCAAGGCATTCCAGTAACTCCAAATGAAAATGTGTCAATTATTTTCAATCTGGCATCAAAAGTTTTAAATATTCTGTTCAGTGAAGCTAAAACCAATGCAGTTAATCAGCTTCACAAATCTGTCATTCAAATACCACCTTTTATAATAGTTCAGTTCACATCAAAGATAATGAAAGAAGAGTGGATGATGAGTTATAAAAAATTCCTAAAAGAATCAAGTGGTGGAAATAACAAATCGCATGGGTTTAGATCAACTTACTGGATGAGCCGGTACTTTTCAACCAAAACTGTCATCTCACTAAAAAAAAATTTCTTAAGGATACAAAACAATTCGCCAAGATGAACAACTTTAAATACGTATGGGTTAGAAACGGTGAAATATTTATTACGAAGATGGCAAAATTCTAACCCAATTCGTCTAGCAAGTTCAGCAGATTTTGATAACTGAAATAATGTCAGTATCTGTTTTTTACGCTAGTTTAGACATCTTATATTGTAATTTTTAATGTTAAATATGACGAGAATATAGAAAACATATTAATTAATTGACACAAATAATAATATTACTAAAGAAATAGATTATTTTTTTAGTATAAAATTAGACAATTGAAGATGATCTGAATTTAGAGTTGTTTAATATTTTTCAGATAAACATCAGAAGTATTATAAAAAATTATGATTTAATGTATCATTTAAATAATATTAAAATTGCCTGTGATGCTATAATTCTTCCTGAAACTTGGAGTGATGAAGTTGAACCTTTAAATTATAGTATAGCTGGATATAATTAATTTTATAAAGATTCTTTTTTAAGTGCAATGTTATTTGTATTTTTGTTAAGAAAGTAATATCAGTGAAAATCGTCGCCATAAAAATTTTGGAATTCATACTGTATTGAACTAATCACAGAATGTAACAACTAGTTTCACAACCGACTGAACCAACTGAAAGCTAAGTTTGATTTCTTGGTAGGCGATATACGAAATATCAATGATAAGATTGCTTGTGAAAACGTTAACTTACTCAACGGATGTGGTTTTACTTCTTATATTAACGCTAACATAAGGAAATCGGTTAATTCAGAATCTTGTCTAGATCATATATCTTTTATAAATACAAATGAATATTTCACAATTGTATCGGTAGAGTTCGAAAAACAAAAATCAAAGATCGTTTTTCCACTACCTTTCATAGGTATTTTGCCAAAAATTTGAACACTATTAAACACGATAGAAAAATTATTAAAATCAATTACTCTGAATTGAGTGATTCCCTTGTACAACAGAACTCCGTCGACACGTCTTTCTTTAGATTAGTGATAACTCGGTTGAAAGATTAGTCGTAGTATTCATAGACATATTGATTACGTATTTAAAGCAAGCAATAGAAACGCGTTAAGTATCTCATAAAATAGAACCCTAACAACTGGGATCACTAGTGATATTTTTGAGCTGATTTATGTTATGGACGAAATTAATAGAAAATCAATAAAAAAGCCATTCAATAATAACTTGGATAAAAGTATAAAGAATTACATAAATTTTTTCAATAAACTAAAGGTGGCCAAAATAAACTATTATCGAACCAAACTAGACGCACAAAAAAATAATATTAATAAACTTTAGAAGTGTATGAAAGATTCTATAAATAAAAAGAACTCCTGATAAACTCAATCAATTCTTTATCAACGCGGGTATGCGCAAATCATCTCTTCGCTGCCTTCTAATACCCTAGTTTGAAACGACCATTACCGAATTTTAGAATGAACCATTCGTTTTTTCTCAGCCCTGGAATGAAGTTGAAAACGTAATTTCTATCCTAAAAAATAACAGGAATCTGGACCTTTATGAAACAAGCAATTGCACAATTAAACATATAGCTAAACCAATTTCTTAACCGCTCTCTTTCATCCTAAACAAATGTTTTAAAAATGTTAATTTTCCTAATCATTTTAAAAAAGTAGCACTTAAATCATTATTCATAAAGGATGATCCAAAAAAATCCTAAAAATTATAGGCCGATTAATTTGATTTACAATCTTTCTAATATAATTGAAAATTTAAATTATTCTCATACGGATAGAATTTTCAACGTTTTCTTTTTATTGTATCTACTTACAGGTTTGATCTGTTACTATAGTTGGGTGCTTATACTAGCGGATAAAGTCTTGTACCTTTTGCTGGTGAAGCCAACATAACTTATTATTTGTTAAATAAATTTGTAAAATAATAATAATTTTTTTAACGTAAGTGGATACAAAAAAAAACTGTATTTCTTTTTAAAAATGTACAATGTTTGTATTGTTTCAAATTTTGCATTTTGTTGTTGCCAATAAATAAATTTAAAAAACGATTAGCTGAGAGTAGATATGGTTGAAAATAGACTTGATAGACTTTATTGCAAGAGACCTGAATCAGGGCAGATGTAAATCATATGATGATGACAAAGACTAATAATGATTTCAATTTATTATGTGAATAAGTGATGAAAAAAAGCATTGAAATAAATTATTAAAAATATTAATGGTAAAAATTTGTTTAAAATAAAGATACAAAATCGCCGGCGGATTCTCACTGATTAATTTAGGTAATTAATATCTCAGTTCTTTTTATATTACTAGAAAGTATAAAGAAGTAATATTTAAAATTAAAATATTTTTACGCTGCATATTTTCTACTTTAACACGGAAAAGTTAACTTTAATGTGAAAAGAATATTATATGAAACAAATTTTATATTTTAAGGAAAATTTCCACTTTAAAAGTTGAGCATCGTCCAAAAAGGAGAGAAAAAATGTTTAAGTACTAATAATAATATCTCAAGGATTTAAGTACATCATGTAATAATTTTGATATATAAAGGCTTCATTTTGAAATATAAGTCAGTATTCCTTATACACGCCACAGAATCTATATGTATGATAAATAATGTGAATTTATAGAACGTTATTAAATGGTAACAACTTTAGAGAAAATGATTATATGAAATTATAATAATCAGTTTTAAAGATAATTATTTAACTTTTTTTTTTAAAGTTTAACACAATCCAATCAACCACAAAAAAAATACCCACAAAGAAAGTGCAACATTGCAGAAGCTGTATATAAACAAGCTAAGAAAAATAGCAACGTTAAAGACGTTATAATTGCCTGATGTTTCTAAGGGTAGAATAGGTTACACAATAATTTCAATGCACTGAAATATTTTTCCTTATTACATTTGTATTTATCATACAAAGATATACAAACGTTTACGATCAATAACAAAATTAAATATCATGAAAATATAAGCCTTCGAAATAAAAATCCATTGGACGGTATAAAAAGTATTTGTTCTCTAAACAAACTAACTGCGTTATCAGAAATGCAAACCGCACAATGTAAAAACTAAAACAAGGAGTTTTATGAAATTCTAAAAGTTATAAATTAGCAGCAAAATAAAAAGAGGTAACTGAAATGAAAAATTCAATGACAAATACTAACAAACCACTGTTATATAAGAATTAAAAGATAAAAGAAAACTAATTGTCCAGAAATTAAAATAAAATTTCTCAACATTACAAATATAAAATTCACTAGGTCCTATTAATTAGTATAATACAAATTATTTCCAATTAAATTGATTTTAAATTGAATAAAAACAACTGATAAGATAGTTAAACCCGAAACAGCTGAAAAAAATAAAATTTGAAGATACTTTTCAGATATTTCGTATGGGAAACATAGTAGTCATTCGTGTAATATTTTGTTAAACTATTTTTTATCAAGTTATCGTAGCAGGAACTCAATATTGTAATGCTATTTTCCTATGATCAATCTTGTTTAGTGTTTGTATTTTAATTTTTGCATGATAAAAATTTAATTTTATAAAATTTATTTAAAAAATAAATAATAAAACCCTACTTATCTTCCTCATGCAAACTTTGGAATATTTACTAGATACAGTTAAGAAACTAACGATAACCTCAGTGTTGGGTTTCCTTTGAGATGCCTAATTCTGTAGATAACTTAGTTATAATTGCATACATAGATATAATTATATGTATGAATATATGTATACTTGTATTTAATATGTAGATATATTCATATGCAGATGTAAATTATTAATGTAACATCTAACTCAATTCTAGTAGTGTGTAATATTTTAAAATATAAAATTAGTTTCTAAAAAGCCATCCAATAAAGGACGGGTTTCAAATTAAAAATCTTTTTCAGTAATTTGTTGATGCCACTTGCTGTGCTTAAAATAGTGTGCAAAGATTTTTATTCTAATCAAAAATGTTAAAAATAATAATTCCGATCTCTACAGCAGAGTAGTAGCGCCCTCTGCCCCTAAATTCTGTTCAAGTCCCCTGACAAGCATGACATTTTTCACCCAAGATTCATTATCAGGTGTTATTGAAACTATTATTGGGAGTCGCTGTATTGTTACTGTTTGAACAAATAAGTAATAAAAATATTAAGACTAGCAAAATGGTATGACTAATTTTCAACCATAAAAATCTCATCTAAAAAATTTTAAAAATAAATCTTAAAAATATGATCTTTTAATGCTAAAGATTTTGAAATGAACATTAAACACTTTAATTTTTTACCATGCCTGCAGTCAGACGATAAATTTTAAAGTATATTTATTAGCTTCATAGCAGACAGATTAACCAAACTAGTTGAGTTAGAGAGCTTCTACGTGTACGATGTGTTTCTTGTTAATCCGCAGTTTTTTGATTTTTGACTGGGTTTTTTGGTAATTTTTTTGGAATGGGGCGGTTAAAAATGTTTAATAATTATATAACGGACGTGTTTTGCACACTATAAGATTTCTTGGACATCGGGCAAATTTTTTATTCACAGATTTAGATATTCAACCTTATTGCCATTAGCAATAAGACATATAATATAGTGCTTTCTTGCTTTTCCTGTTTAGGCAGTAAATCTGCATAGTAAACAACGACTTAGTAAATTTATCATCGATCTGCAAGTGAGTTGGTGTAGAATCTTTCTAAGTGCCAAACAGAAATAATGAGGGAAATTCCTATTGCAATTTCTGAAGAACCCTTCCTTACTTTATCAAATCCTCCTGTATCTTGACCGATCTCAACCTTTCCTATCTTTTACGCTTCCAAATTCCGACTTCGGATTTGGGGAGATACATTTTACTTTCTTCTCAACCGCCTCTCGAACCCCCTCAAAAATAGTCGTGTAAGGTGTCATAGAAACTGGAATTTGGCCCTGATTATCGTAGTGTTAATATGCAGAGATTCAGATCGCCCCCGCTTGCAGGTTAAGCCGAGCAAGTTTCACTCGAGACAACGGGAGCACTCCTTAAGAAGCTGGAGGAAAAGGACAAGAAGCGGATCAGACCAGTATCATCAGAAGAGGAAGACCCTGTTTCTGGAAGGCTGAAGGACATATCTAACAAATCATGTCTTGTGGTGTTCACCTGAAGCAATATCTGGGGTCTGGGCTGCCCAAATATATAGGCCAGCATGAGAAGGATCTGGTCAAAAATCACAAGAGCCTTCAGGCACTTACTGAGTTGTCACCACCTATACCTGGAATAATGTAGGCTACTCAAACGAAAGAACCCAGGAAATTTAACGTAGAAAATATTCTATTGGAGAACGTTACCGAAATCTGATTCCTCCCAAACGGCCAGATGGAGTCACAGAGAGGGCCAATCTAATTAAGGATCCATCTTCAGATGTCAGAGACAGATATTATTTCCACGACTTCTCTCGGGTACTTCTCTCGCAGAATTGCTCATCTCAGGAGTTAGCCAATAAGACCGACGATATTGTCATGGATGTCTCCATGATCATGGTTAAGGATCCGGTGACAACTAAAAAGTGCCGTTATGGGGTCTATTACAATTCAACGGAGGAAATACATAATTCTGTAGCTGCGGTTATGCGAGAAGTGAGGACGGGAAATGAGAAGGGTCCTTGAAAGTTCAAGCGCACCGATTTTTGTTCTGCCAGTAGGAGACTCTTGAAGATCTTGGTCTATCAGTTACGGGATCCGGAAGAGATGATCAGGATAAGGATGTCACAGCCGGAGACTCAACACAGATTAAACCACAAACGGGACATTCTGGTGCTAATAGACTTACCCCACCGATCATCGGTAGTAGGACGGTGATAGTGAAGGGTGCCGGCACATCTTACACAGATCTGTTACATATAATGAAAGCCACGGTTTCCTAGATGAGGTTGGCGTCGTCCATTCCCTGAGGAGGGATAACAAGGATGAGCTGCATATCAGAGTCAAGGAAATGCAGAATGCAGAACACTTCACCTCAGTGCTGAAGAACAAGGCTGCAGACTTGCAGATAGATATTAAGCCTCATGGTGGTAGAATGGCGGTAGTCCACATTAAAGACATGGAGGCCGATATAACTGAACAAAAGGTGAAGTTTGCCATAGCCCATTCTCTTGGTGATGACGAGGAGTTCCGAGCCACATATATAAGGCCTGCTTACAGGGAGGCGCGAAAGTCCCGGTAATCATCACCTACAGGGTGGCAGGGAAACTTGTCGAAGAACGGATAAAAATAGGGTGAGTTCACTGCGGGGCCTACATCTATGAAGATGAGGACCGCTGCTTCAGATGCTGGGGCATGGGACACAGGAATTCTGAGTGACGTGGACCTAACAGAGGGGATCTTTGTTATAACTGTGGCGGCAAGAATCATAAGGTAGGCAGCTGCAGGGAACCCAAAAAATGTTTAGATTGTGGAAGTGGAGAACATTTCACGGGAGGCGTAGTGCAAGAAATCACAAAATGATTAAATTAATGCTTACGAATGCTAACAGGAGCTCTCCCTCCCACGATTTGGTCGGAGAAATGTTTGGTCGGACGTATGATGTAGATATACTGGTTACGACTGATCCTAACAGGATAGTAGCAGCTAAGAGCGGTTGGTGTGCTGACAGGATGGGTGACGTCGTCATACGAAATGTAAGTTATAAACAGGGCTGCTTGATAGGGGGTGTGGTTTAGTTGTAGTCAAGCTGGCAGAGACTGTGATAGTGGGTGCTTACATATCACCTAACTGTGAGTTAACTGCAGGATGTTAACATTAGGGCCGCCATGAAAATTGTAGTGCTGAGCAATTCTAATCGTAAAGCCATCGAGGCCGGGAGTTCACAAACTAACTGAAGGGGTGAGATCTTAACAGAAATGATGCAGCCGATGGGCCTCTAGTGCGTCAACGACGCAGGAAGATTGTCAATTTTGAGATAAAGCGGACCAAGCAGCAGAAGTGGCAAGAATTTCCGCGGGCCTGAATAAGAATCCCTGGGGGCTGGCATACCAAATCGTCACCAAACGGTTTGAGAGACGTCTGCCAATCCCTAGAGATTAAATAATCAGGATGGAGGTGGCTAGACTCTTTCCATGCGGTGACTGACGATTGCGAGACCTTGTGACTTTGAGAAAGACGTTCTACGCTCGGTGAGGTCAAGTTGGCTGTTAATAGGTCCTGGTGGTATATCTGCCAGGGGTCCTCAAAAATCTGATAAAACAAATTCCTTGGAATATGTTGAACATGATTAATCAGGGTATGGAGAGCGGGTCTTTCCCGACTTGTTGGAATGAGGCCCTGCTATTATTCTTGCCAAAGCGTATAAGAAAGGACCTGAGTGAGGAAAATTGACCGCTTTGCCTGATAAACAACATGGGGAAAGTGATTGAAAGAATGTTGGCGGACCGTATCATCGACGAACTGATTGGCAGTGCGGGCAATCAGATTAACCAGTATGGCTTCTGGAAGGGCCGTTCGATCATACAGGCTGTGTCAAGCGTGACGGACAGGCTGCTGCATTCAGGAAGGGGACGTGAAGGACCAGACGGATGCCGATCCTAATTCTAGTCAACTTCCTTAATGCCTTTGCCTTCGTGACATAGAATGCATTCATGATGACACTTGAGGAGAAGGGCATAAGGAGTTATTTCTAAAAACAAATTAGAGAGTATCTTCATGACAGGTTTGTTACGGCTGAGATGCAGAGCGGAAGTGTGTGTTTCCAGATGCATAGGGGGTCCCGTAAGGGTCGGTGCTGGGCACCTCCTTTGGAACATCGTCTATAACGGTTTTCTTAACCTTCGTCTGCCTGAACACACGGAAACGATTGCTTATACTGAATTATACTAATTGCTTATACTAACGGAACTGGAGCTCCAGGGGAACAAGGCTCTCGCCATCATAGACGCCGGGATGAGGTGACATGGACTAGAATTAGCTCCTAGGAAAAGTGAGTAGATTACCTTAACTGGAAGGAGGAGGATTTGACGCATAGATTTGAAGATAGGTGACCACTGTCTGTAATCGAAGAGCAGTGATAAATAACTGGGAGTCATAATTAATAGTTCGGGCAGGTTCAGTGAGCATGTCCTGGATAGTTTTATCAGGGCGGAGAATACCCTGGCGGCTCTGAGACGGCTTATAACCTCTTACGTTGTGCCGAAGGGGTCGATCATACAGGCTGTGTCATGCGTGACGGACAGGCTGCTGCATTCAGGCAGGGGACGTGAAGGACCAGACGGTATGGCTCCTTATGATGTACAACTGACCTGATATACGTGGCTCCAGTTTGGGGTGCAGCAGCGGAGAGACAGTGGAATCTCCAACGGCTACAGCGAGTCAACTGAAAAGCACTGTTGGGAGTGGTTTTGGCATTTCGGACCGTATCATATACGGCAGCATGCGTGCTTACGTCCATCCCTTCCCCTTCTGATGATCTTCTGATGTGGGATCATATCAACAGACATCGCGGTATGGACCGGATAAAGACATCGTTGGTTACTCTGCGCAGTCGTGTAAGGTGGATGATCGAAGATAAGGCAGAGTTGACAAGGAGGATACTCCCGGACTTGGATGCGTAGTGGTGCAGAAGACATGGATAGGTTAATTTTCATACAGCACAAATATTGACAGGTCATGGAAATGTCGAGGCTTATCTCCACGGAATGGATAGACGAGATTTGTCGACCTGTATGTATTGGTATGCGGACAATACAGTCGAACATACAGTGTTCTACTGCCCGAAATGGTGCGGTCAACGGATATTGCTGGGCTGGCACCTGACAATTTTATGGTCCACATGCTTATTTCGTTTGATAACTGGAGAGAGGTGAAGGAATTTGCAGAGAGATACTACGGGCCAAGGATTTGGAGGGAAGGAACCAAAGATTTTAGTGTAGGGATGGGCGGAAATTTTAGTGTCGCGAGGGCCGACATGACGAGGTGTGCCGGTTATAAAATGAACGACTGGAGACTCCTGGAGAGATTTAGGGCTGGAATGTATTAATGAAAAGACCCGATACCGGTGGGGGAAATTCAGATATGGTGCCCCCCATTAGAGTGGACAAAAAATGAAAAAAAAAATGAAGCTCCGATCGGCGAGCTGACCTATCATGCCGGACGTACTGCCGGTAGACAGGAAGGCTCGTTTGAGTAATGGACGCTCCCCTGGATCGAGTTATACTTAATTCTAGGTCCGGTCTAAGGAAGTAGGGGAAAAAATTAAAAAATAAACTAAGCAAACTATACATTTGTATTTATATAACAGTAATTCATCTCGTATTATATTATGATTCTAGTAAATGTATGAACATTTTTGGGGAATTCAGGCTGAAATCTGTTTTGTTATCTAACAATTAAGATAAAATCTTTTAAGTTTAATTCTGATGGTTAGAATTAAATATTAGTTTTTTGGGTTTAATGTTAATGAAATTTCTTAAAAAGATTCAATTTTAATGGAAAATATTGTTAAGGCGATTTACACGCAAATTGTTACATTTATTAAATTGCATGCTTCTCTTTCGATTCTATTTATGAACATAGAGCGGTTAAAAATAATTTTTTCAAGTTAAAATTTATATGTCCCTGAAACACACTTAGTAGCTTATTGTCATTTGTTTTAATTGGTTTTTTAAAATAACCGTAACGAGTACGAGTACGTTTCTTTTGCTTTAAACTAGAAATTAAGCCATTTATTAAAAAATAGATGCCACGATTGCGGTTACTCAGTAAGTGATTTTCTTGAATTACCCATTTTATCAATATTGCTGTAAATAGTTTAACACATATTTTAATTGCTGATTTGTAAACATTAAAGATTGAGTAAAAAATAGTTTCGTTTTCTTTCTATTGAGAATACAGCTCTAAAGTTAGGTTATAGTAAGAAATGTTAGCGAAATACAAATTATTTATTAGCAGATGTACCTCGTTCAAAGACGAATAGAAATTTTATTTCTTTGAGAAACGAATTTTATGTGTCCACTTTTCTGCACACATGTTATTCTTATTTTATGGTAGATTATTTTCATCACAATGCTGTCAAAACTAAAATATTGAAAAATAACTTCTTTTTTTTAAATAAAGAAATTAAAACCGCGCATCTTAACTGATGGTAAAAATTTATTTTACTATTTTAATTTTTCTAAAATTCTCTAAATACTTTAAAAAGTATAAAGTAGTATTGCTTTTGCTTTTAAAAGCAAATAACTTTATGGAATTTCAGAGTTCATGCTGACATTGACCATTCAACACAATAAGTAAATAAATAGAATGTGTTGAAGCTAACATAAAAAATGATATAGAAAAATAATTACCTACTTAAAATATTACACCCACCAGATGATTTAATTTTCTCTGTTTACAGAGTAAGTCTTGTAGGACTTAGTCCATGACGGTTATAAGTTTAGACTTGCTTTAGGAAAAAACCTTTGCAAAGTTTCCGGCTGTTGAACCTCCCTAAATGTTCTAAACTAAAAACATATGTTTAATAAACGTAAAGTGTCAGACAAATTACACCTAAATTTACGTTCCCAATATATACAATATACGTGCTCTAAGTCGGTAAGAAACGAACGATAGCAAAATTACAGTAATTTTGAAATTTATTTATATAATTTGTTTTACATTATAAGTTAGGATATTTTTTTATTTGTATATAATATTATATATACACACACGCTCGCACATTCATAATTATTCTACGCTAAGAATAATTCAGCTGTTATATTATTATTCTATTTAGTGAGTATATTTTAATTTTTTTTTTAAATTCCTGAATGCAATAACATAGGTGGGTCCAGTTGTCAGTAACACGTAAATTTTAGGCAAGTTTTAAGAAATGGAAAAACAAGACTGAGAAAACTGTTAAGAGAAAGTAGCTTATAATCGAATAACCAACCAAAATTAAAGAGAAAGAGAAATAAAAGGAAGCGAAACCTGTCTGCCTGACTCTGGATACCGATGGGATTAGGTTATTTCTGAAATCGCCAACAAAGACTAAGTGGCACTTAGTCCCACTTAGCCATTTTAATAATTCAGATAGATGCACCTCAACTAAATAGTATTCGAATGCATAATAATTTGGACAATGCCGACAATTCTTAAAGAACGTAAAAAAAAACTGTTTTCATTGGTTGAAAAAAGACTAATTAGTTGATTATAGATATAGTTACGTGAATATTTAAATTATGCATATTAATCGCTGTACGGAAGAAGTAGAATCTTGAAAGAATATCCAGTGCACTATTTTTACTTAGAAGGGCAATTAATCGTAAAGTCAGAGGGTCTGTAAACTAAGCCTTTATATTAAGACGAAAGTTAGGAAATACTAATTTTTTCTGTTAAATTAATTTTTTAACAACTGACAACGTGGGATTTTAAGGACAGTCGATTGAAACAGTGTTTAATCACTGAAGGTGAAAGTAAGAAGAACGTACTTAATCCTTAAAAGTACAAATACATACCCTAGATGAGGCCCTAGGCCTCATCTAGGGTATGTATTTGGCTTATCGTGGTATGTAATACCACGGCTTTCTGTGGATATTATCCTCTTCTGTGAAAATTATAATGTTAATCACATAACTTAAAAAATCACGATCATTTAATTATCTAGGACATAATGTAACATATACTACTTAAATTCTGTGCAATTCATCTTTGAAAGGGAAAATAAGAATAAAAGCAAAGGGATAGAATTAGAATCCTAAATTTGAAGATGAAGTTTTTGCGAGCAGTTAAATTCTAGTCTTAAGAAAAAAGAGGTTAGGAATTTGTCAGTAAAAGAACTGTATGATTCCATCATTACTGATAATACCTCCAGAAAAGAAGAAAGACAAAACCTCCTTGAGAAAATTATAGACGACATCAGATTCAGAAAGTAGCAAATAAAAGCAAGGTAATCGGTAGGATACAGTTAGAAGAAAATGATGTGCGATACCTTTTAGCAAAGTTAAAATAAAAATATGTCAAAGGTTGTTGGTTTACCGTCACTCAATTATTTTTCAATTTCTATTTTCTGTTTATCATTAGTTTCTTATTGATAAATTATCAGAAATAGTAGCAGCATCTATGAATGCCGTGATTTAATATATTTGAAAACTACCATTGATATGGCCTTTTTTTAAATAACATTTAAATTTAACGGAAACATTACTTTCAATATACTTAGAATGATATCTTCTTTTCTTGCAACTTTTGGATGGAAGGAAAAGAGATCCATTCCATTCTCAATTCAATTCAAACGTTACAAATTAATACTGAAGATCTTTTAAAAATATCGCAATATCAGATGTTGCACAGACTATTTTTAATTGTGAAAATTGGTTAAAACTAATTAAGTACTTTAAAAATGAAATATTGCAAAAGAAAACAGAAAACAATACTATTGGTACCAGAAATATCGTTATTATGAGATAGAGAAATAGAATAGAGAATATCAGAGGAAAAAATTGATGAAAAGTAGAAATGAAGTCCAGTGTGGTAAGATAGAAGATAAATCTGAAGAAGTGAAACGACATAGGTAAACTATAGAATATTACTCTAATATCCGAATATTTAGGTATAGGAAAAATTAATAAAATAACGCATCCATTTCACTAAGATTTAAGGGATAATATGCCTTATTACATTATTTGTTATAGGATTTGAGCAAATTACAAAAAATTTACTGCGTACAATCCGTAATGTAACGGAAAATTCTTCATTTTTGGTGGGCGAAAATATAACGAAAGGGTCAAATAAAATTTCAATCAATGAAAAGAAAGTTAATTTGTTAGGATTTTTCGGAACTGCTGATCTATTGTTATTATCTTAAATGACAAAACAAATATGAGTTTAAATGAAGAAATTTATTTGACTAGTAAATTCGCTGCTTAATTGAAGCGCTTAATTTAATTGTAATTGTTGAAATGTTTTTAAATCTGCAACTAGAACGCAAAAAATTATAAAATTTATTGCAAGTTAATAGGATTCAATACATTTCTGTAGTTCAATACTCCTTCGCGCTTTTCAAATACAGAGAGAACCTCGTGAAAATTTAATTATTGAAAATGAAATTTCAATTTAATTTTTCGATTCTGGTTACACAACGCTAAATAATACTTCTATTCACTTCTTTTAATCTTATATGTTTTATAGTGTGCTTATGCTAATAGATTTAAATTAAATAATTAAAAAGCATAGTTCTAATATTAATAAAACTTTTTTTACAACTGGAAGCGTACAATTTTAACCATTATTACTAAGTAATTTTCGTTTTTTTAAAGTGAAAATATCGATTTTTTCTGAATATGTAAAATAATTTTTGGGGTTAATTCCACCTTCTGATTGCTCCCTTACTTTAAGTAAATTAAAAAGTGGGTAATTTTAAATTAAAATTAATTAAATTAATTTTTTGTTTCATTTAACTCAATAACTGTTTATGAATTTAATCAAATTTTTTCTTCATTATTTGAATTTAATTTGAGTTTTAGTTTTCTTTTTTGTTGGCAAAAAAAATTCACGGTGAAGTTGGCTTTTTTTCCTGAAACCAAATTGATAGTCACTCAAACCTGCTCTCTCCGCAAACCCCGCTTGTAACCTCCTGACCAAAAACCTCTCGAAAAACTTGGCTATACTATAGGCATGCTGGCCTGTACGCCGATGGATCTTCTTGCGGCTTTCCCGCTTTCCTTAGTAGCACCATCCTCTACTTTTTCCACCCATGAGGGGTAACTCCCCGAAGAAGGATGGTGTTGAAGGCTTCTAAGACCGCCCCAGGCACCACTTCTGCTATCTCTGCAACACGTTCCTAGGGGGATCCCATCCGGTCTCGGACTCTTGCCGCCATACAGGCAGCAGCAGCTCTTAATTCTTGGTCCATATACAGAAGGATTTCCATGACAGAATTCACTTTCCTGTCACCCTGCGGTCGTTCCAGGAAGATCGTCCTCACAACTATCAGTAAAAGTTCACAACGACAGTTTCCTCCCCAAGTCCTTGCTATCTTACTGGCATCCCCCACACGCTCTCCTCCAACTCATTGCACAGGTCTCTTCATTTTTTGCACTTGGACTCTTCAGTGGCTCACATGAGCGCTGCTTTGGCTCCCAGGTGCTACTCACGCAGAAAGTCCCACCTCATATCATTTCCGGTGCACTTCTGGAATGCTCCTCTGGACTTCCAGCATACCCTCCTCAACCTGGCGATCTCGGTCGTCCACCAGTATACCACTCTCCTCCGCTGATCACGCCTTCCAGCTTCGACTTCCGCTATATACTCCTACGACCGCCAACAGAAGCTCGGGAGTTACATGCTCTTACTTCACAAGCCGGTTCACGGTTGTCTGTTCAAACTGTCTAACTTTGGCCGTTGTCAGCCTCTACCAAGGCAACCACTGCCTCCGCTGAACTGGATGAGGGCCCACTTCAAAAGTTATAGCTCGCTGAGTGACTGGGTCACTGAGTGATACCTTTTCTATGATTCGCCAACCAGTGACCCGGTTCCTCCATCGCTCCATCACAAAGGTGACAGCAATGTAAGACTGGCTGTCACCCCTTGGATAGTGGGCACACCATCATCGTTCAATTCAACGAAGCCTAACCCGGTCAAAACGTGGACTCGCCGACCCGCTCTGCCTCCCATGACACCATCACTCCTTGCACCTTTTGTGCAATTTCACTCTTGAGTCTCTCCGCTGTTCCTCCCTCAGCGTTAACTCTAAGCTGAAGAACCTCACCGTCACCTTTCCTGGCCGAGAATATCCCGCCAAAGTCAGATGACACACTGTCCTTTACTACCTTGAGAAGGTAGGCTTAGGTTCTCCCCTCCGCCTTTACAACCACGGTAGCAGTGGGCGTTCCTGTCGGCCTTGTCGTTTGGGGCTTCCCCTTGATTGCTTCCTCACCGAAGGCGACTTCTCCAGGTGGACCAGCGATTTCTACTTACATCTCCATCCATGGTACTCTACGATCCGTCTCAGAAACTGTCCGACCTTGCCGGCAGGCTCACTGAAACAGGCCCTTCGATCACTCTCCAAAATTTTGAGGATGGCCTGCACTAGATCCCTTAAGATACCCTCCTCACCATCCAACGAGTTAATTGGTATTATGTAGCTCGCTGAACTCCCACAGTCCAAAGTGTCTCCCGCCAAGGTGCCGGCAATCGACCATTCCACTATAACCTACCTCGCCTGTAGTTTCTTCTGCAGGGCAATTTTTTTAATGCAGGTTATTTTTGTCACCAATTTCCTCTATAATCCTTGCCCAACATCAACCGCCAGGTCAAAGACCCACGCCACCGATGTATCATTCAACCCTTCAGGGTTCACCATTGTACCTGAACAATTCTTTCGACCATCTCTTCCCGGCCAACTCCATTAATACCCACTCCTTCATGTCCTCCTCCAAAGTCGTCTGGAACTCCTGGCCATCATACGTAACCGGCGTCTGTGTGGCTACCTCCGCCACTGGATTCCTTATTCTTGAGTAGACGACCAGAAGACATTGTGGTAGCCGTCAAACTGCCTCATAGAAGCATTCAGCTTCATCGTGCATTGTTTAATTTCAACTTCTGTAGTAAAAACATTTTGCTATGATAGAAAAATTTTGCTATGAAAATGTTCCCTTATTTAGACTGGTTTCAAATATTTCTAATTATTATTATTATGTAAATGTTTGTTTACTCAGAGTTATTCTTTAAAAATTCCCTTTTCTTTTGGTTATGTTGGATGCTTAATTGCTGATTATTGTATTACATGTACTCGTACAGTTGTATAATATCGAGGTAATATTCTCGTACATGTTTTAAAACTTTATGAACAACCTTATTCTGTGTATATTAACTAGTAATAGAGTCAATAAAAGATATTAATATTTATATATTATCATATAAACGGATGGATTATGAAATGAGCTTCACTAACGTAGGAGTTTTTTTTTATTAGTTAATAAATTATGTACCTATAATACCATATATATCCTATTTTTTATAATCCCCAGCTGATAGAGGAAAAGAACCGTTAACATCAGCGAACAAATTTCTAAGTTATACATTTTTAATTTGATTTTTACCTCTAAATGGAAATTTTAGTCCGGGATCGTGAAACCAGCTCAAATGTATTTGCATAAAACAAGAAATTCTCTCAAGTAGAAGTTACTTTAAGTAGTGTTAATAGCAATAGTTCTAGTATAGTGAGCTTATATATTTATGTTGCGTTTGTGTAAGAGTATGCTCGTGAATAATATAACGGTGAAGAAGAGACGTCTGTATGTGTGCTGTGTTCCTGTTAGAACTACTCATACTTTCTTGGTGGTGAGAGTATTGTAAGAGGAACCTAATTCTGGGTTAGTGTGTCCCTCAGGATTAGTGAGTGTGGATAAAAAGGAGGATTGACATGAGAAGTAAGAACGTGTATGTGCGCGAGTGTTAGTGTGATTTTTTCGTTTTGTATAGAAGTAAATAGGAGAGAGAGCTCTGTGCGTAATAGAGATAAAAGAAAGAGCACGGGCGTAAAAGATGTTGCAGTATCGTCTCTTCAGCGACCAAAGTTACTTCTCTTATCAACACCAAGAACAGCACAACAGACAAAGACAGTAATAATGCTCGACTACTTCTTTGCTTAAAACTCTCTTAACTTTTATCTCGCTTATAGATGTTACTCACTTAGACGTCTACGGTTAAATAACGGTTTGTTATATCTGCGCAATCTATGAATAGTCTCCCTTCCATCCATTACGTGTATTTATTCCCAGTTTTGCTCTTTTTATATAGCTCATTACTTTATTTTTAAATAAGTTTATTTTGTCGTTAAACAAATACCTGTTCTATAATTATAATACTTTTATTGAATCTTTAAACCAAATTCATAGTGTTTTCATTTTAATGGAAATTTTTTAATAAGTTAAAAAAAATTTAGAAAAATCGGTGAATTAATATTCACTACCACTTATATATAATACATTTTTAGTAATTTACCTACTAAAAAAGAAATAAAATCTAAAATTATCTGAAAGGAATATTAGATTCTACCACCGCTGTTCACGTAGTAGCAAATAAATTATATGTAGGCCTACGGTTTATGCTTAAACCGGTATTGTAATTCTAGAATTAAACACATATTCATTCTGTGCATGCATATAAATTAAGCGGTAGAAAGATAAAAATAGAAATTAAGTATAATCATAATGATGAAATGAAGTAAACAGCATTTTTACAAGTGGAGAAACGTTACAAGTTATAAACTTGAATTATTTCTAACTTGAAAGGATTGTTAAATAATTATTATGTGCCAGCGGAAAAGTAAAAAAAATCCATAATGTATAGTTAAGCAAAGCATTCAAAAGATCGGACAACTACCAAAAGTGCTGATCTTAGTTTATGGGTTTATTTTTATTTTAGTCATGGTTGAATTTTATTATTCTTATTGAGTTTTTTTTTATATATACTAATTGATTACACTTATGATTATTAAGGTGTTTATGAATAAGTAAATAAGTATTCGGTAAACATTATTTTATATTATACAAGTTACAAAAAGATTTTACGCTAAAATCTGCATCGAAATAAAATCACAAATATTGGAATATTAGAAATACCTAGCTAGATATTCTAATTTACAGCTATACAACTAGCTTAAACATACGAAAAGATCCTCATCTTTTCTCATTCCATGCAAGACCACTTTATTAAGACTTCAAATTTTCAGAATATTCCTATAGGTTTGATAAATTAAATCATGCAGGTGATTTTTTTAAGTACCTTCTTCATATTAAATGCCTTTAAAATTATTGGGTGTCATTTTACATGAATGGGTAGACCTCATTTTTTACTGTTCTGGTTTTTATTTGTGTTATTTGATGTTACTGATAAAATGTCTACTAATCGTTATTTTTTCTGTAAAAAAGTTCTCGTATATTTACACAAAACCCCTCTCTACCATCTTAGGTTTTAATATCTCTAAATATGTGATCCGATCACCTTAACCCTGAGTAAATTAACTCATAGCCAAAACATTTTTATCCTTCGCCATAGAAAATAAAGAGCACGGCCCAGCGTCTTCATAAACATATACCAAAAACGGAGTTTCTAGCCCTTTTCATTTCAGAAATATTCAGATTTAATACTTTTTACTTTAGGTCTCAATCTCAACCTGGAACACATTCTACTGACTAGTGAAATGGACTCGACCTTGCTTTGATCGTGAAGGGCAAAGGTCAAGAATTGTCCTGCAGTTCTTCTTTATATATACTACCGTCATTCCTAGCTACTATATGATGTTAACTAACTACACTTCATATAATAAGAAGTGTATTTACAACCAAACTTCTTTTCTTTTTTCTACTTCCTTTTAACAAACTGTTTTTAATTTTTGTATTATTTTGTTGATATTTTGTCATTTTACTGCCTAAATAACAAAGTATCCTCCTGTTTCTCACACTTTATTACTTCTGGTTAATTTGGGTTGAATTTCTTTTCTATTTATAAATTAATGCGGTTAAGAATTTCTTGTAACTTAATTTGTGGTTTCTATCAAATAAATGTCAACAGTGAATCTTGAAAACAATTTTTTCTCGGTGGACGGTTTCTTTTCTCATAAATTTGTTTTTCAGTTACAAACTTCTTCTCTGTAAAAGTTGGAAATGTTTAGAAGGGTTGAAAATTAAAAGTTGACATAAAGAGTTCTTTGTTTCAGTATTTTCTGAATCATAGTGTGCCTTTTTCGTCTTTTATATTATTGGTTTACCTGATTATTATACAGATTGTTTAAGAATCTACTTTCACTACGTTTCTACTCAACTTTCTTTGCAATGTTATTTTTCCATCCTACCAAATGCTATCGTGTCAGTTAGGCTTTATTATTTTAAAACTTACTTCCTTCCTTACATGAAACTCTAAAGATAATCCCTTACATCCAAACTCCTCCTGAATCTGAACTGGTTTTCATCTAGACACCTTCTGCCATATATTCAGTTATTCTTCATTTTTAATTATTCTAGTGACTAATTTTTATTGATCAGTTGTTGAATGTACACTTATTTACTTCTTCTTCCTTTGATGTTAACAGTTAAGCTTTTTAAAATATTTGGGTAATTCTCCTGTATCATAAATTTACTACACTAATAAATATATATATTGCCTATTTATACCTACTTTTCTAAACAAGATAATAGTTTTCATAGTATATCACCATTTTTTACCGCCTATTTCTGTTTATTTATTTAGACTATTGTTGATTTCTCACAACAGTTTCACGTCAATATCATCATCAATTTTTTTCTTCTGTACCCTTACAGCTTCTTACTAATAGTGTGGCGTTTAGGTCCATGTCTTACTCATGGTGTGTGTTAGACACACTGCAGCCCCTTTTATCTTTTTGGTAAATCCGTTTTTTTTTGGTAAAAATTAGCTTCTTACTATCCATACGACGGAATTCTACAATCATGTGCTTAATAATTTCAATACAAAAGACGAAATTGAATGGACATGAAAATGGCCAGATAAATATAACATGAAATCTTGTATTTAATTTTCCAAGAATTTGGCACTGTTGGTATTAATACAATTGTATAAATTAAAGTTCCACTTACAACAATTTTAAAATATGTTTCCAAGTACTTTCGGAGTTGCTAATCCATCATCAGGGATTTCTTATAAGATATTCATTCAAAATTCATGTCATATGTATAATTATATTTATATTAAAGTTGTTAATTATCTATTATGAACGTAATAATTTTAATTTAAGTACATATGACATATGAATTTTTAAATAACATCTTATATGAAATCCCTGATAATGGAGTAGCAACTTCGAAAGTACTTTGAAACATATTTTAAATTTTTTTGCAATTTTAATTTATACAATTCATATATTAAGATTGTTTATGTACTAAATTGATAAATTGCCACCGACACTTTCTTGCTACCTCTATAAGTTTTTTATAGTTTTAGAAAAAATGGAAAACTTTTTAACTTTTACAATAATGAGAGATAAAATGATCAATTTTCAAATGATGCATTTATTCATCTAGATAACCTAGATGAACCGAAGGAAAAGTAATGGTGGGCCTGAAAATCTGTAAAAGAAAATTTTTGAAAAACTTGAAATGACAAATTTCTAACAGTTGTATTTGTCAAATTTATACATGTTTATTCTTTTCCTAAAACTAAACACAGCATCTTTTTACGATCCACATTGCTTAAATAACATATTATTCAAATAACTCTCCAAAACCAAATTGGTGTATAAAAGCAGTGAAATAATTAAAAAAGAACTTGCTAATGGCAATGCAAAGACTGGAAAAACTAAAAGGTTTTAACCCTTTTTTGGGATAGCAATCTTTTTTTTATGGAAATGAGACATTGAAATGTGAATGAATGGGAATGACAGTGATATTATAAATTATTTGAAAAATTATTATTTTTCAGGTCAAAAACCATAGGCACTGATTCTGTACCTTAATTAACGTTCTAAAAATTTTAGTGCGATCTTATTTCACCGGCGCAGCTAAAATTCGAGCAAAATCTTTCACTAGCCGTTAATCTCAAATGAAGAATTTTAGAACATAAGTTAAATGATTTTTTTGCCATTATTTTAATGAGTGAAATAACTATGAACGTCCTCGGAGAATTTCGTGATACACTCTGTATAATGTATCATTAATCCAAACCTTTTAGTTTGGCTTTTTGACCTAAATGATCCAAAAATAGTTTATTTTTTGACCTAGCTATCATTTCATTTTTTTAACCTAAAACTTGTATCTTTTCGTTATCTCTCCGTAATATTCTTTTAAAAATTTTATTTGCAAAAATATATTCATGAAATTTTATTGTTAATGTAAATAAGTGATCCAAAGAAATCAATGGAACAAAATATTTTATTTTATTATTTATGCGTTTTAAAATTTTTGTAACATTCTACTTACGAGAAATTTCACTAACTTAAAGCTAAAGTTATCAAATTACAGCATGTACAAAACGAGAAAAAATCTTAATGTAGTATTTTGATAGGTACAGGAAATTTAATATTTTGTTTCCTTTCATACATTTCAACTATATGTATTATAAGCATTAGATTATTTTTCCAAAGAACATAAATTATTATAAAGAACTAACAGCACCTTTTCATTATCAATAACCTTAAATATTAATTTCAAAATTCAGTTTATTTAGGTTTTGTGTAAGACGCCAAATTAAAACATGAAATGTAGAACAAAACAAACTTTATTAAATATCTTAACAAAATATTTTCAGTGTAAGGAATGTTAAATTCAGAATGAAAGAAATACTAGGATTGGATGAAAGAGGTATAACATAGAATAAACAGAATACTGTGTTGCATTTCCTGCTGATTCAAACATAGATGGTTCTTTTCCTTTAGGAAATCTTGATATAAATGAACACTTTTCCCCAGAGAGAGAAATTCATTCCATAAAAATTTTCTTTATACAATTACTTGGTTGCTCTATATTCGTTTGTATGTTATTTAAATATTTAGATTTTCGTTTGTAGGTTCATTAAATACAAAAACAAAATAAATTATATTTATAAAATTTTCTGAATATGTGCTGAAAATTATTTTTTAATAATATTAAGAGGAGGATAAGAGATTAACTGCTTCTCTCACAATCAACATATTTTTAATTTGAATGTTTTTCTTGAAACATTTTTTTACACTGCTTAAAATATTTCATATTGATTTTGTATTTTAAATATATTCAGTATTTCGTAAAATAAATTTTCTCTAAATTATAACTATACCCTTTTTTATTTATTGGAAAATACTTTTTCTTAAAAAAAAGTTTATTCTAAAAATCATATAAAAAATTCGAAACTAAATATAGCAATTTGCTACCTTTAACCACAAACTAGCCAAAAAAACTTAAATTTTTAATTCTACTGTTAGTTTTTAAAAATTTTACAAAAGGTTTATACAAAAGTTTTTTAAAAATAATTTACAGAGAATTTTAAGTACAGCAAATAAGTAGTAGACAAGTTATAAAATTATGTTTTAAAACTATTCACTCGTGTTAAATAATCATTTCGATACGAATATTGGAAACAGAGAAGCCATTTTTTAAAGTACCATTATCATTAAAAGAACATTAAATAAAGTTAAAGATAAAACTAAGTAATTTAAAAATTTGTTATTTATATATTTTATACACTTGTGTGTACTTTTAAGGGTGCATATAAAAAAAAATCTCAAAATTTAAATGTAATGATGATTTTCTTGCCGTCTAAAAACTTTCTAATAAAGTAAATTAAAACAGAGCAGGCCTTAATTTGGTCTCTGCTGTACAATTTATATTTACGAATTATGCTAAATCAATGAATTACGTTAATTATATTTATTAAATTTTGTTAAATTCAGATTTTACAGTAGTCAGAATACAAGCATCTATGTAGAGTAAGTAAAATACAATAATCTACTCGCTTTCAACTTACGTGAAAATATTTTCTTTCGGATATTAGTTCCTTTCTCAGTGAAAATGTTGCTTCAAAGGTTTTTGGAAGTACAGTTACCATAATTTGAAAGTAAATTGCTTACATTTTTTGTTATCACTTTAATCACACAATTCAATGGCAATAGGTAGGTAACATTACTTAAAATAAAACGGTACCCTACAATTTTTATAATAATCATCAAATATTTTTATTATCATGGGTGTTAACAATGTATTGCATTATACATCTGTTAAACATAGAAAAACGAGACTTATTCCTACCTCCAAAATGATCTAATTTTTTCAGTATGAGATCACCTCCACCACAAGCCACATGAGAAGCAACTTCAAAATTTTAAATGGAAACAGGATGATTGCGATAAAACATTTTAAATAGCTTTACAAAACAAACATTTTGACATAAAAACTACGATTGATGATTCTAATAAAACTAGTGTCTATTTATTATTCTTATTCTTATCTTATTCACTTAATATTTCTCTCAACAATAGATGTTTTAAAAAGTGATGTACAGAACCTCTTAAATACTTTCTCAGCAGCGAAATAATAAAAAAAGAAAAGAAATTAAAAATGCTTTTACCTCAGGAAGGACAATTTTTTAGTTTTAGATCATTTCTTGAGGTTTGCTATTTACCAATTTTAAAAGAAATTGTGAAAATGTTTATCGGTTAGGATTTCTTAGCCCAATACGTAATGTTATGCCAGTATGTTTGGTTTTGCAGTGCACTTTAAAATGATATCACAACTCCTTTCCATTTAAAAATTACTCGATGGAGTTTTGGAATGTACTACTAAAAAAATACTAAATCTAGTACAGGAAGGTACTATTACTAATCTACAGTACTAGTACTAATCTAAATTAGTAATTAGTATTAAGAGTTGTAAAAAAAAAATTGCTCCTTTGAGGTAGGAAGGCAAGATTTTTTCTTCACTTTTGAACTTGTTTTTTTTACTTATGTAGAATGGTTAATTAAGACCACTTTTGAAATTAGCTGCTTAAAATATTAAATGTCATAATCCGATTTCTTTTATTTCAAAATATTTTATTAGATTCTTAAAACTGCGTCATAATCCTACTCATTTTATATAGAAAATCTTAATGTTGCCTCATTTACTACTTGGTGATGATCTCATAACGATAAAGTTTATGGGACAGGAGCATTTACTAAATGTCATTCTTATATATGTAACGAGTAAAAATTGTTTAACCCAAAATATTATTTAGGTTTTTACATTAAAATTTAGAAGTTCCCATACTTTATGAATCTTTGAATATAAATGTATATATACAGAATGTTTAATAATTCGTCTTTTTACTAGAATAATTTACCATACTGTATTGCAATTTTATTTTTGGAACGAGACAAAAGTTACTTAGAGAATTAAAATTAAGAGAAAAGTATGTACTTAACTCTCAAACTGAAATACTAGTCTACCACAACAATGATTATATTTTTCTTCAATTTAATAATTATGTTGAGAAAATTTAATACCTTAAATAATTAAGAAAAGGAAGAAAGCTTTTGATGAAAAGGAAGAAAATGGTAGGGATATTTGGATACCTAAAGAAGAAACTAGCTTTTTTTCAGGTTTTTATGGGCATCGAAAAATTTGGTCGTAAGTTCCTTCCACTTCAAAAAAAAAAAATTATAATAATAAAATAGTGAGAATATTTCTCTTCCCCCAGACAAAACACTAGCGACACAGTAAGTAGACTAATCTTGTGAAAACAGGTCATCTATTAAACAGACTTGTGGAATTAAAATCCCAATAGAAACACAATATGGCAAGCGTGTAAATCGTTCTTACCACTTAAAATCACTTAAAGCACACATACTAAAACACCTCAAAAAACACTTAAAACTTATAAATGATTTCCAATCGAATGTTGTCGAATCTTCAGCTGCTACAACCATATCACATGATTATTAAAAATCATATTTCGTTATAAACTTTCTTTAATTTCATACTTTAATGTTATCGTCTAGGCTTCACTGCAGCCATTCTTTTTCCTTCTCTTTTTCACCTTCCCAAAGATCTTGATGTCAGTTTCTCGGTATCTGAGGCCTCGGAAATGGAATCATCAGATCCTCCGCAGTAAACCACAAAGAATCCCTTGACACCGGCATCAGATGACATCGGCTCTGAGTATGTGATCAAAAGTGCATCAGAGTTTCGTCGAGACTCGATGCACTCCCCGCTAAAGAAAGTAAGGTGGCTGAAACCATAGCCCTCTCACCCCCTCCGTGCTTTTAGGGGCTTCATTTTTGTTTTTTTCCTAGATCGTCGTTTGCTAATAATTGTATTTCTATTTTCTCTTTCACTTGTATAGGGAGTTTTCTTATTTCTACCTTAGATTCAGGCTTCTTGTCCACATCCTTTTACTGTCCTTCACCTTGAAATTGTCAAAGGCTCATTTCTTGCTGAAGATGGACACTTTTGTTCAATCACACTTTTCATCACTTTTTCATTTTTGGTGATTTTGGACTGCTTTCATTATTTGGTCGACTCCTGGATCTTCTGATAAATGATCTGTTCTGATTAAATTGACTAAGGCTGGCACTAGTGTAATTATAACCTCCTTTGGTTTAATGATGACCGCAGGGGCGGCAGTAACCTGTGCATATGACGTGATCTTTGGCGATTTGCTGAGGACAATTTTTCTTGTCTCGAAGTAACTGACGTTGTGAATAGTCTTTACGTCCTGTACTGCCACTTTTTCCTTGTATTTCGGACGATTTCTTGATCTCGCCGAGTGATCTCCATTACAATTGACACAAACTGGTGGATTCCTACACTGGTCATCCGGATTTAATATGTCTTCAAAAGTAAATTGTTTCCTCGTGCATTGCGCTGCTGGATGTCCGAACCTCCGACATCCAGAATACCGCAGTGCAATAGGTATGAAAAGACGAGCAGCCAGTCTATGAAATCCAGTCTTTATTTTTTCCAGGCACTTAGGTCTTTTAAAGGTTAGAACATGCAACTGGAAGGGTAAGACTTCTCTGTTGCGTTATGTGTTCAATCGTTGACATCCAACATCTCCTTGTACATGAAGCTGTACGACGATTTCTTTTTCATAACAAGTCCCTGCACACGCCGACACCTTTAGAAGTATTAAGCGTACCATGTGGAACAATCTCATTATCAAATAGTCCAACCTTCTTGGCTTTCAAAAGCCTGATGACTGTAGATCCTTGACAGTCTCTACAAACAGTTCTATAGCAGCCTTCCTACTTTCTTTAAAAGCTCCTTCTGCAGCTCTTGAGCAAAACCATAGCCCCGTTTGTTCGATATAAATGAAGGTACCGAAATACTGTGTCGTTCCCTGCCCGTCTCGGGCGTGTGCGTAGATGTTATTGCACGGACATGGGGTTAGATTTATCCGGAGCAATATTATTATTGTTTTTGTTGTTATTATTATTATTGTTATTATCAGTGGATGAATCTAGAATAAATAAAAAAGCAAAAGATGAGAGTTAAAAAAGTATCTGCTTTTGAGAGATAGAAAATACAAAATTACGGTGGTAAAAGAAGTTTGCCAGAAGAAAAATGATAGAGAAGGAGAAATTTACCAAATTAAGGAATTTGTCTTAGTTTTCACTAAAAATATAATAATTGCAATCTCAAAAAATTAAAGAAGCAGATTAGTGCAAGATTTACCTAACTAGTAGTTTGAGGTTTCGCGCATCAAACGTACCAAACAGGATATTTAAAAGTTAAATAGAAAGTGTTCTAGAAGAATTTTAAACAGGAATTAGAAACAGCTTTGTTGTGAGGTAATCAGTATTAACTCTTGGAATAATCTTGCAAAGCAAGCTAAAGAAACTCAAACCGTCTATGCGGAATTTGCAGAGCTCGAAGAGTTGAATTAAATGGATAAATGTTTATGGAATGTAGAATTGCAAATAGAAAATACAATTAACTGTACTACGTATAAGGTTCAATTAGTATAATTAGAGCACAAAATCAACTAGTCCTAACCGACTGGCTGATTCATTAACGGACAAAAAACTAGGAAAATAAATTCCTAGGAATTTCTATACATGTTTTCCTTACGGTGTAAGTGCACACTAAGAAAGGGTTTTTTGAGATTCCGAGTTTAAAGGGTTAAAATAGAGCAACGATGAAATTTACTATTTTTTTTTTAATTTCTCGTCAAAAAATGAAGATTATTAACTTGATTTTTGGTGTGTGTAATCACCAAATATATAATGGTGGAATCACCAGGTGCATATATAAAAACTAATTTCTAGATTTTTTAAATTCGAGCTTGAAATGGTGAAGAAAGATAAAAATAAATTTGAATAGTGATTGTAAATTTCCGACTATACTAAACGAGATATTCATCAGATTAGGGCTTGCAAATATACTGTTCAGATAAACCATTTTCGGGTATTATGAATTTCGATTAATCAAGTGGTGAGATTGTATACGGCATGGCAACTCAAAAACACATCCACTGTTATAGTATGTGCTACGCGACTGGCTGCACCTACCTTCAGTTACTTGACTAAAAAACATAAAATAATAATAATTAAAAAATGTTTAAAAAAAATAAAAACGAAGTACAGTCACCTTAACCTTTTGTGGGGTAACGCTAAGAACGGGACAAAATACATTTTTACCCTTACAAAGTACAGGTAACCAATTATAACTAATGTTTTCAAGATGTTATGAAACCTACATTCTTAGATCACTCATAGTCTCAGGTCCTGTACTGACCACACTGTTGCTCCTCCCCCTAATAATAAAAAAGACGCCTAAGGAAAAAGCTTCATTTTTTTTCTTTGGATTGTGATTTCTTTAATAAGAATTTACAACACACTGATATTTTTTATAAAGTGAACAAGCTTTAATTTTTATGTATTATTATTTTTAGAAGCATGAGTTTAATGAACACAGCGGGATCCAAGGGGCAGAACCTTCTGGCTAGACGGGAAGGGCCTGCGAAGTGAGCCATGACTAACTAAGTATTCCCTGACCGCGAAAGAAAACACAAGTAACCATACACCGCGAGCGAAGCCGCGATAGCGATGCTAATACATATATGTATATTTATATAACCAATGGTATATTATGATTATGTTAATATTTATATTATAAAATTTTAATAATTAATACTTCAGTCTAAAAATATGCTCAAAAAGAGTCTTAAAAAGTAATTTAGGCAATCGTTTAATTTAAATTTACTTTATGGCCTTAAAAGATTAACTGAAAATAAAACTTTTCGTCAAATTTAAAATAAACTCAAATCAAAATTTCTGAAGTTTCATTTATTCTCATTAAAATAGCTTTACTTGCGCTTAGAAGTACAATTCTGAATTGTTTAATGTAAAGTATATATCTCGTTGACCTATTTTATTTAATTTTAATTCTCCAATTGATTTTCAATCAATCAAGAATATAACGCAAACATGAAAGTAAAATGAAATATATTTCAAACATAGTGAAGCATTGTTTCATAAAAGTAGGATTATTTATCAACCATGTTTTACTTTATTTCGTAATAAAGAAATTCAGTATTTGTAACATATTGCATAAATCGTAGTTGTAGAAAATATGCATTATAGAAATTAAATAATTCTTTGAAAATTGTTTTTTATAAATTTAAATTTTATTCACGTTTTATAAATAATAAGATTTATGTCGATTTCAAGATCGCCTATTGGCACCGATGGCGAATAGCGCCTATTGGCACCACTGCTTCTAAATCACGTGTTTCTAGGTTTGACTCCTAGCTAGATCTATTATTTTTCTTACTCTCTATTATTTCATAAATCTTATTCTCTTTTCTTTTGAAAATATGTTAAATAACATCCTACACATTCTAAATAAAAGGGAGAAAAAAATGTGATTTATTACATTTTACCTCTTATTTCAACATTTAAAGCATTAAATATGTTTTATTACTTCCCTTTGAAAAATTAATAATTATTTTTGTAACTCATCCAAACTCAACCCCCAAAGCCAATCTCATTTTAAATTATTGATCTTTAGAATTATTTATGGCGCATACTTTAATATTCCAAAAAGATATTAGGTTCATATAATATTTTATACTCTATATATATATATATATATATATATATATATATCTGTGTGTGTGTGTAGTAAAATAGTTATAGATAGATATATATGGGAGAAATAAAAATACTGACTTAATTTCAGTTTATATGATCTCATTTTATTTCAACGTTTTAAATGATCGGTATCTTTAAAATTATCTTATCTATAAAGCTAACGAAAAAATATAGTTATAGAAATTAATTATTGCAATTTGTTTAGTACTTCAATATGCAGTTGCAATAAAAATTTCAGTTATTGAAGTAATTAAAAAGTCAGATAAAACACTAAAATTTATTGCAATGTTAATATCCTTGCTCTCATTAAAATAAATTAGTAGATTCTACTCAAGGAGAATTCAATGAGATTCAAAATTATTTTTTTTAAATTTAATAAAAGTTAGGAGGATTTTAAGAACCCTTTCCTTTCTTCAGTTGTAGTATTTTTTTATACAATGAAAAGTTTTAAAATAAATTTAATACATTTGCAATCCTGATTTCAACACTTAGAATAAAAAGTAAGTCTATTTTCTTATTAAAATAACGCATAGACCTATAACAAAGATGAAAAATAAATTCATTTTTTAAACGTACTTTAAACGGTTTATATGTACTTGTAGAGAATACAGTTCGCTACTTTTAGAATTTCTTTGTATAAAATATATGGTTAATTATATTACGGTTTAAAATAAAATAGTTAATTAAAATCGGAAGATCACTAGAAATTCAAGGTACAAAAGGTATCGTGCTTGTAATTACATTGCAGACCCTGAGTTTGATTCCCATCTAGCTACTTGAACATTTTCAACTACTCGAACAGTTGAGTAGTTGAATCCCTTAAGTTACTAATGATTATTATGTTGATAACCTAATAGAAACCAATGTTTTTAATTGACAAAATAGATTCTGATATCCAATTATTTAGAAAATTTACATTCTGAAGTTAAGATTAAATTAACTTATCGCTTGTTCTTGTTTCAACAAGAATGTTGAGAGAAAAAATTTCTGATAAATCCAATTTATTACTTTCAAATAACTTATAGTGAACAAAATAGTCAACTGAATTACAAAACACAATTCCGATTTACTACACACCTTACGATGGCTAATAGATACTAATACTAAATTAACAGTCTCTCGTGTCAATGTGGTGATAGACTTTATTTGTACGCCCGTAGAAATCTGCTTCTGTTGCAGAGACCCTGATATTCAGCGATAAACTGCCTTAGTTGCACCTAATCTTCGATCTCTAATGCACGCTAGCGTTCAATATTAACTTTCGTAAGTACTAGGATGAGGGCATTCGTCCCTTCTTCTTCAGAACTTTCTCTCCGAAATTTTAGGATTTGTCTACACTTTAGGTTATAACAATTTCTCAAAGTGGTTCATCTTAACACAGTTGTTCAGTCGTTCCTAGGTTTATCATCCGGACGGGAACCTTCATTTTATTTGAAAATAATGTACGGCTAATTTGAAATTAGATGCTCGGTACCGTATAATCAGGTTTTATAGTGCCTGTCGCCGCAGGCAGGGCGGCGGTAGTTCTATTAGACCCCCTGCCGCGTTTGGTTGGTCTTCTGAACTTGTCCGCGAAGTTTGCACCTGTGGATAGGTTGTGTTGTTCGAAGTGACCCCCTAGTATTGCGATAACATCATTGTAGCCAACAGTAGATGGTACACCATAAAAAACTTCCGGTACTTTGATCTGAAGTGCGGTGATGGCCTTCACCAAAGCTGTGTAACCTGAATGACGCCCCAAACTATCGTTTGAAGACAACCTACGATAAACTCCCGTCAAACTTGGGTAAATTCACTGCCATAGCCGTGAATCTTATCATATCAGATAAGTAGCATATCACACTTAGAATAACATTCCCATCATCAGAACTACTTTACTTAGTAAAAAGTCAGGATTATCTGAAAAATTCCTTATCTATTGCTTCTTCATTAGTAATGATACTATTGTAAACTGTAAATTGGTCTTATCCCACAACTTTCGTCAAGAAAATGTTTTATGTAAGCAAAAACGTTTTTTATTTTGTAGTTGAATGCCTACCATTATAGAACATAGGCACCTATATGGTAATCAGGCAACAGTATCTGATTTTCCTTCATCAGTTACACCAAAATAAAATATGATTATGAGGTACATCAAAAGAAACAATATAACATTTTCACAAGTAATCTCATATTCCAAACTAAAAGATCAATTACCGACTTTTCATCTGGATTATACCAGTAACAAAGCTGAATAACACAGTAAAACTTTTGTAGAAGATGAGAGACATACCTAAAATAACTACTATTAACACATTTTAGATAACGATCTAAAATATTAACACCTTTAATGAGTTAAAATTTACATCCTGTTTCATAACTTTAAAACAACCACATTCACTGACACATTCTAAATAGAACCTACGAAAAATGAGTATTGAAGAGCGAGTAGCAATCAGAAAACCGTTCTTGTCTTATCAGATTTATCAACTTAACAATTAGTTCTGTGATCTAAATAAATTGGATTAGGTAGAAGGCATAGAATAATTGTATAATAACGACTAATACTATTTTTAATGACATTTTTAATTTAACCGGTATAACCGTCTGAGACTGAAATAATAAATTTAACAGACTGTACTAAGCCGTTTAATATTCTAATTATATATTTTCAAGTTTAAGTGCTCCTTATTTGAATCTCCCATTACCAACCTCCTTTTGGTCTCATTGCGTTTCTGTTACCATTCAGTAATCTTACTTAATCAATGTTACAAAGGTAGGATCAATTTTACTGATGGTCCAGCGTAAAAAGATGTTTTATCATAATGATTTTCGCCGCCCTCAACATAAAGATAATTCCAATCCTATTTTTAGTTATTAATTTAGTCCAATTTACATTATTTAGTAACGTTAATTTCTTTATAATTTCAAGAAAAGTTTCTCATGAAAAAAATATATTTTCCTTTCTTTTTGACTAGATTAACATTCTTATCTCTGTTACCAAAAGAAACTTTTTATTATTATTTTTATTCTGGTAAAATTTGAATTTGTTTTACTCCTTCTGATTTTGGCAGCTTATTAATATCTTTAAAACCTTTTTACTTTCATATTCATTCGTTTTAATAAAAGTCTTCGCCGTCCTTCGTGAAACCGGAAGTCACCCCTTACCTGTCTCACGATTCAATCAAGTCAATAGAGATTTTAATAGATCAGTCGGTTTTTATTCAGAAAGCTAGCTTTGGTATTCATGTCAATAGTATCATGAAACAATTTCCGAGTGATTGAGGATCACTCAAAAAAATAATAAACGTATTATGAGTTTTATTAAAAGATTATTAAATAGAAGTATTATTACTTTAGGCAACCTTGTGTAGACAACACAACTACATTCAAAAGATCCTCTGATCACATAAAAATCATGAAAACTCTTTACTCTAACTCTGGAAGAAGGGTCATAATTTTGCCATAAGTGTATGTATATATATATATATATATATATATATATATATACAGATATAGCAGGCGTACTTGTATTACAGAAAATCTCAATAAAATAATCAAATACTTTGTTTTGAGTCATAACGTCAAAAAATTTATATTACAAAACTAATATTTTTAAAAAGTCAAGTTCGTCAAAATAAACTGAAGATAATGTACTTTTCTGTCCAAATTAATATAAAACTAAAATAAATAGCTCTTACGTGATATATAAAATAACAGAATACCATGTGGAAAAATTATGAGTATAGAAGGATACCTCCCAGGAAAACGATCAATTGTATTATAACGTTGACCTTTTTAGCCGTACTTGAGGAAGAAACAATTAATGTGAACACTCTAACTCGTTTAACCGACTCGGACCGGCATCGGAAATTTACTTTTTCCGCAAACCAGTTTTGGCAGTAAAAGTATAGTCTGCTCATCTTAGTGATTTGACATTTTCAGTGCATAGGTGATAAATGTTATAGATAATAGCAATGAAATTATAATATATTCTATTACCTACAAACAGATTAATATTCTGATGTCGGGGATATAAATTATTAAGCTGGTACTACAAAGACACTTATGTTGTTACATTTAGTAGAATTACACTTTGATCCCTATCAAGTATTGACAATAATATTTTTATTATTATAGGATTTTCTTGCTAAATCAGTAATATGGAATTATATTCAATTATTTGTTATATCAAATATATACTAGAATATTTAAAAATTGATGAAAAAGGAGAGAAATCATTGTTTTGCTTAATGAAAATTATTCTAAGGTAAGGTGTAATACAGATATATATTTTTAAAATGTATGTATAATGAATGTTGCTATTGAATTAAACGTATCAGTGAGAAATGAATGTAAATTTCAGTTATAATAAGCATTTTTTTATAAATAAAATACTTAAAAATGGATATTAAAATAAAATTTCCTTGAAAATGGATATAATATTTACATACATCGTTATTGTTTCTATTTTGCAAAATGATGTGTTATTATTTTACAAGGAACATTTGGGAAACGTTACGTTCGATCGAAACTAGCAACATGCCGCGTGGGAAAGATCGTCGTTTATTTATAAAGAACCGACCGTGTATCAATATATCCAGTAATATGGAATTATATTCAATTATTTATTATATCAAATATATACTAGAATATTTAAAAATTGATGAAAAAGGAGAGAAATCATTGTTTTGCTTAATGAAAATTATTCTAAGGTAAGGTGTAATACAGATATATATTTTTAAAATGTATGTATAATGAATGTTGCTATTGAATTAAACGTATCAGTGAGAAATGAATGTAAATTTCAGTTATAATAAGCATTTTTTTATAAATAAAATACTTAAAAATGGATATTAAAATAAAATTTCCTTGAAAATGGATATAATATTTACATACATCGTTATTGTTTCTATTTTGCAAAATGATGTGTTATTATTTTACAAGGAACATTTGGGAAACGTTACGTTCGATCGAAACTAGCAACATGCCGCGTGGGAAAGATCGTCGTTTATTTATAAAGAACCGACCGTGTATCAATATATCCCTGGTCTTTGAGAAGGGATTACGGGATATTGCAGTCCTACTACAGGTCCCAAGGGAAACTGTCTTCTCCCCATAGGAGGGAATCCGCACTTACTTGCTATGTATCTCAGTCCTCGGCCAATAACCGTCCTATACATCGTCCACCTTGTAGTCTAACGTCCTATCCTAGTGCAATATTGTGAGCCCAGAAAACCCCAAATGCACTGCGTCCTACGTTGTAATCTAACATCATAATTTTTCATATTTTCATTTCCATTTTTCCAAATAATATATTGTTATTTTTCGCAGACTTACGACAATTAGTGAATATTACGCCACATTTATTTAAGTTAAATCTGAACAAGTTTTCTTCTACCGTTACGTTTTTTCGAAAGTACTGGTTTAACCTTGAAATCATGTCAATAATTACGCACAGAGTAGAAAAAATGAGATTTTGAAGCTTTTACTAAAATTTTGAAGAGAAAAATGTGTAAAATTAATCCTTTCTGAAAATTCTTTAACCGAGCAATAAAAAAGAAGTTAATAAAATTAGGAGGAAGAAGACCCAACAAAGATAGGAAAGTAAATGACGAACTAAAAACATAAAATTTAAAGTCGGTAGTAGAACATAACTTATGGTATAAGAAAAACTTAGTTACACGAAGTCAGTAATCTTCAAATTTAAACAGGTCTGTTAACCGTGGCCAGCCTGAGTAAACCTTATAAATTCAAACTCATAAACAGAGACTTGAAAAGTCACAATCAAAACATCTACGTCATTGTGTGAATTATATGTGTACTTGCTGTTCCTTTACTATGTTTGTTACGGTTTGTACAAACACTTTTATTGTTAGCTTGTTATAGAATATTACATAACACCATTCGCTGACAATAATTGTTTTGACAATGTGTACTAGTCTTAGAAACGTACGTATAAGTAGACTTAATAATAGTGGTAGTTAGTACTATGTAACATCCCTTGACCTGTTTTATTTCACTATTGTCAAATGTGTTTGAGTTTCTAACTGTATTTTACAACAAACATATAATATCTCCCTCCTACCTAGCAGTTAACAAACTACCCATCTCACAGATTATGACATTCATCATAAATTCTCATGAACTAAACTTCGCTCGGTCTAGTCAAGTGAGAGTCCCTCACTCGGTTCAGTTCTTGTCATTTTACTTGTCTTCCACTATAAATAGCTTCTATTAGCATAGTAAACTTTGCCCTTGTTACTGTTCTTCTTCTTCATTACTGCTCACCCCCTTACAACTCCTTAGTTAGTTACATAGACAAATAACTTATTTCATGTTAATTAACACTGCGCTTTAATTGTTAATACTGAACAAAATTTGCTTAAAACGGTGCTTTGCCACTTTCAAAATATTCGCATGATGCTCACTCTGGTAGAGCTAATTAAAATTGTTAAGAAAAGCCGAAAATAATTTTCCTTTTTTTAAAAAGAAAAAAAATAGTTTAAATATCATATAAACCAAGAATGTATTTTTTTATAATAGATTATTAATAAATACGTTAAACAAAATTCAACAAAGTTAATCCAATTGCCGTACTTAATAATACAGATATTTAACTTTTCCCACACCTAATTTTACATCGTTTTGGCAGTTATTTAAATCTTCTTAAAAATGTTATTTAACCCTCACTAATTATGCTAATGTGTAAGGTTACATTACATTTAATATGTACAAAATAAAATAATACATAGTTCTTTACCCCTTGAATATTCTAACCTGTAAGATTTAACTTCGAATAAATTTAGTAGGTAAATATAAATGTAAAGTTTATCTCATAATGAAGGATTGCATGGACTTAGATCTCAAGATTGTTCTAGATTACAATATCTCAAATTTTACAAACTATTATTTTCTAGTAAAAATGTACCTAGCAGAATAAATGTGTGTTACACAAGCCGTTTTGTATTCATATATATACAATAGCTTTATGAATAAGTAGAAGGTTATACGTGATTTCTATATAATTTAAAACGCCTGCATGATAAGATGTTCTAATAGTATAGGAAATTTTTTGATGAAAACAAAAGTTTGCATTGAAGGATAGTAAACAATCATAAAATATTAAATTTGGCTCATTGTTTGAAAATTCTCTCAAAAGAGGTATATGCCTAAACCATCTTATACCCTTACTCTTTTTTTTTTAGCCGTACTTTTTTAAATATCTTTTTGGGTGTTTAAATAAAAATATAAGAGAGTATAACTTTTTTTAAACAACATGCTACACAACACACAGAAATACTTTGTAGTACAGAGAAAGTTTCTATTAAAATACTAGGATCGGTATAAAGAATTTTTCAACATTCTCTAAATTCCCAAATACGATCAAAATGTTAACACGATAAAATATTCTTGTCGTATTCGAAATTTGAAATTGGATCGTGGAGTCAAGGGTGGTTACTTTAACGGCTACAGTGCAGGGCCAATTAATCCAGACTGATGTTTACATATGCCAGTTTGAACCGGCAGCTTAGTCCTGTAGAACTGAATTAAATGAAAAGTAATCTACCGCCTTTTGCTATCTGAATCATCCTAAAAATATTTACACGTTTCCTAATCTTCATTATATTGTCATTTACCTACATTCTTTACCTTTAATTTGATTGTAAATGTACATTTTCAGGGTTTATTTAGTTTCTAATAGCTTGAATAAGCGATATAACATTTCAAAATGAAACAAATTGGGCTTTAGATTTTACTTTAACATTTTATATTTGACTCTCCAAAACTAACGAAAATGATAAAATGATCTCATTAAAGAATCTTCTAGAACTTTGTTTTATCATTAAATTTAAGTGAAGTAGCGTAACATTAGTTTGTCCAGATCACAACATACACATCTGATTTAATTTTCTTACAGTTAAAAGATACATTTTATAATATAACAAAATTCAAGAATATTCCCTTTATCTCTAATCGCTAAGGGGCTTTACAAATATATTTTGAATTAAAAAGGAGATTTAATAAGCTTTCATTTTTTACGAAAGACTTTTGTTTGTTTGTTTTAATTTTACAAATATTTAAATAAGATTTACAATATTATCTCATTATATCGTGTTTTCGTTTTTATCGTATTAAAAGTATTGCCTTTCATATTTTACTTTCTTAAATTTTCCATTTTTAACTAATTACTTTTTATTGACTACTCGTTAATCGGACTGCAGTTTCTTAAGTAAGTTAGATTACTTACATTAATATGAAGTAATTGATTATCTATGTGTGAAAATTTCCAATTATAGAGGTTTCTCTGCTATAAAATTAAATCGTTAATATTAACATAATATATATCACGAAAATTCTGAGAAATGTTTCAAAAATTATAATTTTTATTACTTTTCTTTAATACATGTTACTACTGACCCTTTTAATCGTAATTATATAAAAAAGGACGTATGTCTAAGTAATTTTATTTCATTGAGATACAATAGAATTTCTTTGGTAAAATATTCCGGAGGTAAAATAGTCTCCAGTTCGGATCTCCGGGTGGGGACTACTAATGAAGGGGTCACCAGAAAATTAAAAAATAACATTCTACTAGTCGGAGCGTGGAATGTTAGAAGCTTAAAAACGGTTAGTAGGGTAGAAAATTTTAAAAGGGAAATGGATAGGGTAAATGTGGATATAGTAGGTATTAGTGAGGTTCGGTGGGAAGAAGAAGGCGACTTATGGTCAGGTGATTTTAGAGTAATTAACTCAGCGTCAAATAATGGGCAGGCAGAAGTAGGTTTCGTGATGAACAAGAAAATAGGGAGGAGAGTGGAGTATTTCAAGACGAATAGCGATAGAATCATTGTAATAAGATAAAATCAAAACCTAAACCGACAACGATTGTTAACGTCTATATGCCTACAAGCGCCCATGATGATGATGAGGTAGAGTGTGTATACGAAGAGATTGATGAAGCAATTAAACACGTAAAAGGAGATGAAAATTTAATAATAGTTGGAGATTGGAATGCAAGCATTGGAAAAGGCAAGGAAGGAAATATAGTGGGTGAATACGGGCTGGGCAAAAGGAATGAAAATGGGGACCGACTTATAGAGTTTTGCACGAAGTATAATTTAGTAATTGCCAACACCCAATTTAAAAATCATAATAGAAGAATATACACTTGGAAAATGTCAGGCGATACTGCAAGGTATCAGATAGATTATATCATAATTAAGCAAAGATTTAGAAATCAACTCGTTGACTGCAAAACTTACCCTGGAGCAGACATTGATAGCGACCATAATTTGGTGATAATGAAATGTAGACTGGGGTTTAAAAACCTGAAGAAAAGGTGTCAGATGAATCGGTGGAATTTAGAGAAGCTTGAGGAAGAGGAGGTAAAGAAGATTTTTGAGGAGGACATCGCAAGAGGTCTGAGTAAAAAAGATAAGGTAGAAAATGTAGAAGAAGAATGGGAGAATGTTAAAAAGGAAATTCTTAAATCAGCAGAAGCAAACTTAGGCGGAATAAATAGAACTGGTAGAAAACCTTGTGTTTCAGACGATATATTGCAGCTGATGGATGAACGTAGAAAATATAACAATGCTATTGATGAAGAAAGTAAAAGGAACTATCGGCAATTAAGAAATGCTATAAACAGGAAGGGCAAACTGGCGAAAGAAGAGTGGATTAAAGAAAAGTGTTCAGAAGTGGAAAGAGAAATGAACATTGGTAAAATAGACGGAGCATACAGGAAAGTTAAGGAAAATTTTGGGGTACATAAATTAAAATCTAATAATGTGTTAAACAAAGATAAACCATGTGTTAAACCTATGTGTTAAACCAATATATAATACGAAAGGTAAAGTCGATAGATGGGTGGAATATATTGAAGAGTTATACGGATGAAATGAATTAGAAAATGGTGTTATAGAGGAAGAAGAGGAAGTTGAGGAGGATGAAATGGGAGAAACAATACTGAGATCTGAATTTAAAAGATTTAAATGGCAGAAATGCTCCTGGAATAGACAGAATACCTGTAGAATTACTGTGCAGTGCAGGTGAGGAAGCGATTGATAGATTATACAGACTGGTGTGTAATATTTATGAAAAAGGGGAATTTCCGTCAGACTTCAAAAAAAGTGTTATAGTAATGATACCAAAGAAAGCAGGGGCAGATAAATGTGAAGAATACAGAACAATTAGTTTAACTAGTCATGCATCAAAAATCTTAACTAGAATTCTATACAGAAGAATTGAGAGGCGAGTGGAGGAAGTGTTAGGAGAAGACCAATTTGGTTTCAGGAAAAGTATAGGGACAAGGGAAGCAATTTTAGGCCTCAGATTAATAGTAGAAGGATGATTAAAGAAAAACGAACCAACATACTTGGCGTTTATAGACCTAGAAAAGGCATTCGATAACGTAGACTGGAATAAAATGTTCAGCATTTTAAAAAAATTAGGTTTCAAATACAGAGATAGAAGAACAATTGCTAACATGTACAGGAACCAAACAGCATAACAATTGAAGAACATAAGAAAGAAGCTGTAATACGAAAGGGAGTCCGACAAGGATGTTCCCTATCTCCGTTCCTTTTTAATCTTTACATGGCACTAGCAGTTAATGATGTTAAACAACAATTTAGATTCGGAGTAACAGTACAAGGTGAAAAGATAAAGATGCTACGATTTGCTGATGATATAGTAATTCTAGCCGAGAGTAAAAAGGAGTTAGAAGAAACAATGAACGGCATAGATGAAGTCCTACGCAAGAACTATCGCATGAAAATAAACAAGAACAAAAGAAAAGTAATGAAATGTAGTAGAAATAACAAAGATGGACCACTGAATGTGAAAATAGGAGGAGAAAAGATCATGGAGGTAGAAGAATTTTGTTACTTGGGAAGTCGAATTACCAAAGATGGACGAAGCAGGAGCGATATGAAATGCCGAATAGCACAAGCTAAACGAGCCTTCAGTAAGAAATATAATTTGTTTACATCAAAAATTAATTTAAATGTCAGGAAAAGATTTTTGAAAGTGTATGTTTGGAGTGTCGCTTTATATGGAAGTGAAACTTAGACAATCGGAGTATCTGAGAAGAAAACATTAGAAGCTTTTGAAATGTGGTGCTATAGGAGAATGTTAAAAATCAGATGGGTGGATAAAGTGACAAATGAAGATGTATTGCGGCAAATAGATGAAAGAAGCATTTGGAAAGATATAGTTAAAAGAAGAGACAGACTTATAGGCCACATACTAACGCATCCTGGAATAGTTGCTTTAATATTGGAAGGACAAGTAGAAGGGAAAAATTGTGTAGGCAGGCCACGTTTAGAATATGTAAAACAAATTTCTATGGATGTAGGATGTAGAGGGTATATTAAAATGAAACGACTAGCATTAGATAGGAAATCTTGGAGAGCTGCATCAAACCAGTCAAATGACTAAAGACAAAAAAAACAATAGAAGTTTCGAATGCCTGAGAATAGTTCTTTTTATTTATGAAATTACGGTTACTGTTTAATAGAGAAACGTTAAGTTAGAGTTTTCGCACGATAATATAATTTCTTATAAAAATATATCAACTTTTTTTTAGACAAAATGTAGATATTCATTTATGTTTAAAAAACAGAAATAAGTCGCGCTTTAGTTCTCAGTCCTTAGCTCTTTAGATTTTGGTTTTGTAAGAGTTGAAATTACTTTGAAAAAGTTGCTTGCCTAGGCAGCTCAAACTTTTTTTTTTTGCTATCAGTAAGAAAGGAAAGAAACGTTTATAGCAAGTGTTCCATATTTTATTAGCGACTGAGGTGCCAACTACAGAACTTGTGAATAAACATGTAATATTACTTTGACTAAAACTTTGTTCCTCAACCCATTTTAGCCACAATCCGCCCTTATTTCTTGCACCTACTTTTGGTTTGTAAAAAGTAACCTTCTTAAAGTTATTTAACGAGCAGAATGAGATAGCATGAACTTTATGAATCCCTTGATATCTGGCCACGAATGGCGTGATGCGGGCACATTAAATTAACTGCTCTTAATGAGCGGCACGGGTATGAGGGATTCATTAAATTACTCCCATCTTAAAGGTAATAATCACATAATTGATTATTATAACTGATAGAGTTATGCTAGTTCATGCATTATAACCTATTGTTATATAAGATTCATACTTAGAACTTAAGTAATTGTAACTGAAATAAAATTACCTTCTACGAAAAATAATTTCTAATGATAATTGATATAATCTTAATATAATTATATGATAATTTTTCATAATCTTTAAAAAATGATATTATTATTTTCCTCGTGTATACGAGTATATTTTTTAACATCTTTCAGTAAATTGAATCGCAAAATAAATGTATATATATATATATATATATATATATATATATTTTATCGTTTAATTGAAAAATTAAATAACTAAAAAGCAAGCTGTTATTTATATCGGAGTATGTTTATGGCTTATCCCTAAATAGAGAGAATATAAGATAAAAATGTTAATTAGCATTTGTAAAAATTGGTCACTTTAAAGTAAGTTAATGTTTCACTTACTAAATTAATAGGTTTTTCATAAATTTATTTTTACTGAATTTCTTTCCCGGAAATATTTTTCCAATATAGCAACTCATTTTTAATGAAATTCGTGATATTTTCAAATTAGGTTATTATATGAATTATTCAATCACAATCTTAGTTATGTAATTTTACTACCTCGTCATCTTGGATTTATAAAAGTGATCTAATTTTCATTTCTAGAAGGCGTTTGAAATTTGTTCATCTTTTCTTCATCCTTATAACGTTTTACTTTAATAAGCCGTCTATTGTCAGGTAATATAATTAGAACTTTCCCTGCGGTTCTAACCATAACGAATCGTTATTTTATAACTATCTGAAAATCTATTATTATTAATTTTTTTTTTTTTTTTTACCTCATTATGCGGTCGTTTGTATAAATTCAATCACAATTTTTAAATAAAATTACTTTAATTAAGCTAAATGTGTTCTATAATATTCGTAAATTTACAATATACCAAAATTTCCATAAGAACAAAATGATGTTCGTCAGTTAATAATTTCATCAGAAAAAAGGAACAATTACTTACACTGTATAAAATACCCAAAATACAAAAAGCAGCTTGTATTTTGTGACTGCGCTAAATTTTAAACTTTATACTGTGCTTTGCAGCGGTATGAATATTCGTTTCAAGAACAGAATAAAAAGATTCAACAGTAAACACCAGATACACAGAAGGGAGGTGTACTTATGAAAATGAAAAGTCAACAGGCGAATCGTCCTGACTCGACAGAGAACGATGGAAAGACAGAACACGATAAAGAGAAATCGTAAGGGAAACGGGATTGAAAAAGCGAGAGAGCAGTATGTATTCTCTCGCTTCTAATTTGACATAATTGACCCTTCACTTCCCCTTCCACTTTCAAAACGAACCCTAACGTATCTATGACACCTCATCCCCCGAGGCTTGTTTAAACTAATTAATAACTCGTTCACTGCAGCCGGTCAAAGTGTTTTCAGGTGTGTGCTATGCGGTTTAATGTACAATATGTTGTTGTGTTGTAATAAAAGAATTCATATTATACCTAACCCTTTGTGTAGAGGTTACTTTAATTATATAATTAATTAACAAACCTGTACCCTTAATTCCACGTACCTCCTTTACTCTCCCGTGTAGGAATTGTAATGGAATGAAATTTCAACTACTAGTATATATATCTTAAAACACTTTCATACATCCATCGTAACTAATAATAGTTGCTCCTGTATATTACAAATTATCGTTATCGGAAATCTTCAATTTAATGTAACCTTAGATTTTCTATCCTTCATTTATAAGTATCAGGATTATGTTAGAAAAAGTGAATAGTATGACATGTTTGATAATTTGGAATTATTACTGCGAAGCGACAATCAATGTAATAAGAGAATGCTTGTAGACGTAAATATATGTTGCACTCAAAGAGCAAATTCATAGTTCACCTATTTCTTTTATTAACGTTAGAGGTAATTTTGATAAACTTACATTATATATACAATCTTTCATTCACTTAATGCGGTAATCTTAACAAATAAGTACAATTCTGTTATGTAAAAATAATTTCACGTGAAAAAGATTGTGTGTAATTTTCTATTTCCAGTATTTTTAATAAGACAATTACTTTTTACTTTTTAAGTAAAAAAATTACCTTTTCAGTAAACCTTACTTCAGTTGCCGTAATTTCTATTATGACAGTATTTTAGTTATTTTATGATAAAAAAAATATGGTGAATTTCACTTATTTTACACTTGGTAGCGTTTAAAATTCTATGTTTATTCATAGACTGCATGCATAAAAATTACCCGGTAATCATTATCATAATTGAATCACGTTTTTTAACAAAAAAAAGACGTTTTCCTTCGTTGTATTTTTTCTTTTTTTTTAAAGGTGCAAGAATATAATTAAACTAATGTTTAAAATAGCGCATTCTCTCTTCAGTTCAGTTGTTCGGGTAACTAGGAATTCAGCCTTTACGTAAACAATTTCAGGTCTTTTTGATTTTCATAGTCTTTGGAGTAGTGGTCAAGATCTTTGGAGTAGTGGGAATTCACTTATAGAAACAGATTTTGAGACCTTGGTAAATTGGATGTTAATGTTCCCAAAGTTAATATTTCGTCGTTACAAAACTATTGCATGGTCCTTTTTTCTATATAAGTTTGGTTTCAGTGGGAAAACATTCAAATAATTTGTGTAGATTAAAAAATGGGTTTTAAGGTGGCTTTTTTAGTTGATAATTTAAATCAGTTTTGTAGAGTTGCTACTTGATACTTGGTTTCGATTAAATTGCATATAGTACTAGCATCCTCTGTCTCAGCTTCGCTCGCATTAAATATGTATAGAACCTAAAAAACTGGATCTTTAGTAAGTATGTGTGGGCTGTTCCTTTCAGATTTATCGTTCTTCATATCTTACCGGATAAAATAAAATGTTCAGATAAAGGATATGCTTCCAAATTAAATTTTTAATGAAATCAGGAGAATATTGAAGTTGTATAAGAACTATTTTTCGCCCAGCTGCTAAGTCCAGCAGTTTCGTCATTCCATTTTTTGGCATTCCAAAGATACATATTTTAATCGAGATAGATATTTTAACATCTTTGAAATCCAAATAGTTAATTTCAGGGTTACAATCAAAAGGTGTTTTGAGACTTAACATATTTCTTGAAGATTGAACTCGATTTTGAGTCGAGCGCATTTCTCAAGACTTTTTAAGTCTTTGAGAAAGGTCTGGCGTAGATTCACATTGTCTACAGTCATAAATTCTAGTAGCGTTAGAAGTTCTTCTTCCTATCACCTGTAGTCTCGACTACCTAGGAATTACAAAAGTGTACAAAAATCTAGAGTGCTACTTTACTCCCGTAGACAATGGCATTAAATTTAGTAAAACGTTCTGAAGAATCCGATATCAATATAGAAATTCAATATGTTTCAAACCATTAAAACTTGGTTGTATATGTAAATGGTCGTCATTCCCTTTAATTTTATGATCAAACTAATATATTTTCCTTTGTATACAATAATAATAATAATAATAATACAAATTCACCTTTTAAAGACAATCTTTTAGAGTCATTATATTTAGTAAATTACATAATAACTCTGTGAAGAAATCGATATTGAGGTAGATAGTGAACAATATAGGCAATAAGTGTTGATACAGACAACGACATTAAGTTTAGAAAACGAAGTTATAGGTTATTTATTAATACGTTTTTGTTTTTTTTTTATTTACGTAGGTGTGAGATTCGTGAGGTTTGAACTTTGCTAAACATTCCGGGAGTAAGAAAGCTAGTGTTAGGATTCCTTAATAATTGGTTCAGTAGTTTTCCTGATGATTGGGAGTAAACGGAAAAGACATGGTCCGGTTATCTTAATAATAAGATTAGATTTTATCGTATTAGTAAGAATTCCATTTGTTTCTGGGTATTATTATTTGTTTATATATGTTCCTAATGGTAAGACTGCGTCGTTATAAGTCTATTACATGGTCCTTTTTTGTGATAGATTCCTTGAAGAGGGAAAATATTCTAATAGCTTGTACGGATTAAAGAATAGGTTGATAAGGTAGGTCTTTTAGCCGATAATTTAGATCATAAGTTTGCATATACATACGCAATCTTTTATAAATAAAATAATTGAAACGTGAATTGTTTTTATCTTAAGAATATATTCTTAGTAAAATGAAGCTAGTGGAATTTTTTCTACTGTATTAGAAAAATTGTGGCGAATAAAGTAATAATTGGAATATTATTAAAGCGATTGTGTGTTTTACGCTTACATATGTGAGAAAATGCGCATTAATGTTTTGTGAATGCATATGAATGTCCGTGAAGATGGTGAGAGAGGAGATGAAGTGTTATTTGCCCTGGAGGTCAGTAGTATGCGTGTTCTTGATAATATCTTAGCGTCCCATAAATAATTACTTCTAAACAAACACGACCGCCCATATCCTCCCACCCCTCATCGAGGGCGCTTAAACTCTCACACTTAAACATGCATATTCAGTACCTGTAACACGTAATCAGAGTTTAAATGTTAATATCTTTTTTAATATTGTTCGTGTAGGAAATTCTCGCATATATAAATATGTTATTCAAGAAATTTTTTTTAGGCTTCTTAGCTAATGATTTCTAAAATCTCGATGCATGCAATTTTTATTTAGCAGTCTATCTCTAATGCATAATGCCAAAATTATGCATTTATAATTTATTTTTGTGCTAACCTCAATCGATAAGGAAAAATTCTCCCGAGTCTTTAATTTTCATGATCCCAGATCCGAGATGTTTAGATCATCATGGATGTTAAATCAAATTCTGATCTAGCGTTGTAGTCTGTATAAATCCGTAAACCTTCGAAATGGAAATTTTTTCAAAGATTTTTTCTAACTTTGATGTTTTCCTCAGATGAAATTCTTGTACAATCTTACACGGTTTAGTTATACTATCTATTTCACGAGTACGTAGTAGAGTTACAGTAATCTTTTTGGGAAATTTTTGTTAATAGACATCGATTAATCTGCATCTCTGAGGGGAAAAATGAATTTTAATGCAGTTAATCGATTAGTAAAAACTTAATAGCTTTTAAAGCTTGATCGTGCTAATTATTTACAATAACCATGGCACAATAACTTTAACTTCCATTAAAACGATCAAATCATTTCACAAATAGTGTTTGACAGCGACGTATATATGTTAGATTTTAAATTGACAAGTTGTTATGACTTTGATAGTATGGTTCACTTGCCACTTTTTTAATCAGAATTTAAACCGACATGCTGTTTGTTGTAATGCTGTCTGTAAAGCAGCTTAACTGCTGAGTAGTTGGAAAAACATTATTGTTAGTTAAATAATTCATTTGGAATACCACGCAGTGATAAGTATATTTTCCTTATTATTAAAGGGATTAAATCTATATATTAATTCTAATCACTGACTAAATCAAGTGAAAAATAAATTTAAATTGTTTCTAATCGTTTTTTTGACGCTGTTTGTTTCCAATCAGAGCTTGAAATTCTTGCAATTTAAAATTAATTTAATTTTTGGTAGTAAAATATTTTATTTAACTGTTCGACAAACTGAAATTAATCTGCTACTAAGAAACTGGAACTTCATGCATTACGTTGTTTTCTTTGAGGGATGCTTTATTATATCAATCAAAACGAATGAAAATGTTGTTCTACTGAAAAAAGGAAATTCTAAACTTGCTTAAAAAATTGAATAAAATATTTTAAATTTCTTAAATAATAAGTAAATAAAAATAATATAAGGTAAATCTGTTGTCAGTTAACGTATGTCGTTGTAGTAATAACAACAGTAAACTTTCCAGAAATTAAAGTATTTCCGTAATAAGTAATTTATGAAGTTAAATGTAATTAAAAATGGAGAATATATCCGATAAACGGAATTCTAACACCTCTACATGTTTTTTGGGAGGTTTTTAATGATTAAATGATAAATGTTAATTAGCGAATCAATTACTTATTTTTTCTTGTTTTAATTTTTTTTTTATCAATAAATCCGTTTATGATCCAAATTGACTACGAAGAAATAATTTTACCTATGTTTTTATCATCAAATTAAATATACTGATTTCTGTTATGCATCTATCATGTTAAAAACAAACTGGTGGCGATATTGTATATCACAAGCAGTATTAAAATTAATCTACATTCATTTAGTATTTATTTAGAAATATAAACAGTTTTAAACATAATGAATGATCCAGTACATTTATCCATCAAAAAATAATAATACACATTTCTTAAAACTATTAAATCTAGCTGAATAGTCCTTGACAGAACCGGGTGTAAGAATCGAAATTTCTGCAAAAAAGCTTTTAGGTCATTAATTTTATTTCAATAAAATAGTAATAGGTATATGTTCTCTTACCAATTAAATTATTTGTTATAAAATAATTGTAACTCGGGATTTATTTTTTAAACAGAATTAAAAAAAAAAATTAAATTAGGAAACTGCGATTTGGATTTTAAAAGCAGCTTTTTTCTTAAATTTTTACTCTTGCTTATATGAATTCTTACTCTTATTGTGAGATATTTCTAAAAATTAAATGTATTATTTTAATCTGAATTAATGTATACAACGGTTGTTTATGAAATCGTTTTTATTATTACAAACTAAGCATTTAAATTAACTGTAGTTCTCAAAGCAGAAAATTGTGGCTTATTTCATGTTTTTTTTTTCTTTTTTTTTTGTTTATAGAACGTTAAAAAGGACTAATTTTAATGTATTCAGCCGATGGAAAAAATTATTAATTTTACTTTAGTAGTCAGTGCAATTTAGCCTATTCTGTGTTGTGTTGTCAACAATCATAGCGTGTAGATGCATTCTTACATGAAACGGAAATTCTCTCTAAGAACCAATTACAGAGTCAATTTATTAGATTCATTTTTCTGTACTACCATAAGTTAGCAATTTAGATTATTTTATATAGATTAAATAGTAGTATTCAATTTTTACTCTTTTAAACAAAATAAAGAAATATTGGACTATTAACCTCTTATTATCTAGGTAGAAATATTTTTTTTGTTTCATTAGGTTCAACGAATACGAGTAGTTCAAATGTTAAAAACGCATAACGCTTTCCCTCCTTTCTTCCAATCTGTTGTATGATTGCTAAACAATAATTTTAATTTTAATATTTTACCTATTCATACCATTGGCAGGATAACGTTTTTTTAACTTAATGCCCTGCACCGTAATTGAAGTTTAACAAAGTTTCTGTTATGACAATTTCATTATCGGTTTTCAATGATAATCAGCTATTGAAAAATAAATTCCAATTAAGATCACAAATATAATTTACTGTATCGTTCAAAATTATATTATCGTAAAAATATTAAATTTAAAATTGGGAACAGAGACTAAACATTAAATGAATTCTCTTTTTTTATTTATTTATTTTTATCAACAAAACAATTACTTTTTGAATGATACTTCTATACAAAAAGGTTTTAATAATGAAATGAACGTTTCTAAATAATTACTTTATTCTACTTACAATACACTGATATACATAGCTATTAGATAAATAGAATCCAAATCACGCACGAGCCCTTTGTTCCTCCCACTAAAACAGGGTGTGTTCAACGGTGTCACATTCCGTGCTGTACATACAATTTGGGGTATCACGCCTCCAAATACGATGAAGATAACTGCCAAAATTGCCATGGCCTGTGAAAATTTGAGTGGTGTAATAGTCAAGGTCACCGTGATTTCTCAAACACCACGTTCGCAGGTCCGGTATTAAGACTCTCCTCCACGCTGCCGTTTCCCCGGCCGATCTTGCCAGATATTAAAAGTCGAGTTCCGTACCAACGCAGCCGATATCCCGGAGTGCCTGTCCGTCCGTTCCTTTACCTTTTTCTTTTTCCTGTTTAGCCTCCGGTAACTACCGTTTTAGATAATACTTCAGAGGATGAATGAGGATGATATGTATGAGTGTGAATGAAGTGTAGTCTTGTACAGTTTCAGTTCGACCATTCCTGAGATGTGTGGTTAATTGAAACCCAACCACCAAAGAACACCGGTATCCACGATCTAGTATTCAAGTCCGTGTAAAAATAGCTGACTTTACTAGGACTTGAACGCTGGAACTCTCGACTTCCAAATCAGCTGATTTGGTAGACGCGTTCACCACTAGACCAACCCGGTGGGTTACCAATAGATCCGTTCCTTTACCAATAGATCGATGGGGGTAACACCCGTTAGCAGGCAGGCAGCATCATATGAGGTGGTCCGATATGCTGCAAACGAACGTCTGTGCACACTCCGAAGCCTGGTGAGGTTCCTTTTAATCAGCAACGTTGAGCCGCAAACCGGGCAGCGTACAAAATAATTGATGCGACAGTAGACATAATAAATCTCCGTTTCGATGCTCGAGACGCCATCTGGGTTGAGAGACGTCGTCTCAGCGCAGCAAGAGTGTTCTCTGCCCGTTCACAGACCGCGTGATGTGGTCGCTGAATCTACGCGGTTTGTCAATAGTCACCCCTAAATATCGGACAACACGTCTCGACGGAATCAGGTGTCCTCCAATGCGTAGGTCTATTTGACCCACCCTCCTCTGACTGGCGGGGATGATATATTCACTCTTCTGAGGCGATAAACGCATATTTATCGCCTCAGAAGAGTATATGATTTTCAGAAGATAATAAATGGATGGTCAACCATCCATTTAATCGAGTAAGAGCCTCATTACCCGAACGCGAAGGTCTTGCTCAGTCCTACCACCAATGATAGCCAAATCGTCAGCATATACAATTGCCTCCATCTGCTCCGGAAGGTCAAATTTAAGCGCCTCGTCGAACACAACGTTTCAGAGAAGGGGGCCGAGCACGGAACCCTGCGGAACCACCCCCCCCCCCGGGTTTATAAAAACGACAAAATTCAGAGTAAAAGATCAACTAATCTTAAATGTAAAAAAATTTCTATTTCTGTCTAGCAGTAGAATTACGGTAATAGAACCCGCAATAAAATGTAAATTATAATCTCCACTTTTTTGACCTACCCTACTCAGGTTCAAGTACTTCAAATATTTTTTAAAATCATTTTTAAGCGTGCTTAATCAATTTTTTTTATGTAGGAAAGTTTTCAACATTAAAAAGGGATTATGGAGCAACCGGTAATTATGTTCCGGGAATGTACTATAATTTTTTATATGAATCCAATATTTATTTGTTTTTAACGTAAAACTTATTTTATATTAATACATTTACACATTGTTACAATAGATTAATTTTATTTAGTTTGGCCTTTTAGTGTGTATCAAATATAAAAAGTTTTATAAATTATAATTTCCGCTTACCAACAATAATTAGTAGTGATTATATTCTAGCGCTTTCGGAAAATATTATTTCCATCTTCAGGAACATATGTTAATTAAATCTATGTTATAAATTCACTTCACACATTAAACTGAGTTAGATTAAAATAAAATAAAATAATAATTATATAAAACTTAACAATTGATCGTCAAATAAGTAAAATCAAGTCATACGTATATGCGTCTTGTCATTAAAAGAGTCTGAACTATTATTATAAAAATTGAGACTTCTTTAATAACTTGATTTTACTTACTTGACGATCAATTGTTTTATATAGATTTTATTTTAATCTAACTCAGTTTAATATGTGAAATGAATTTAAAACGTATATTTAATGAACATATGTTCCTGAAAATGGAAATAATATTTCCGAAAGCGCTAGATCATAATTACTACTAATAATTGTTGGTGAGTGGAAATTATAATTTATAAAACTTTTTATATATTATTACAATAATTTAACATTTACTTTTATTTTATTACTAGGCTAATTATATTAACGAAATTTTAATCTTGTGGAATTGTTTCCGCTTACATTACGTTTGAAATTCATGCTCTTTTTTATAGTTTTTAGGTATGAGGAGGATTGGATATATATTTGTTTCTAACGCTTCTTTTATCAAGGTTTATTACAGATAGAAGTTAGTGGCTCTTACCCGATCAAATTTACTACCACCTTTAGAGCATATTAAGATTTTTTCTGAATTACATCTTTAAAAATAATCAGCCTTTCCATTACTTGCATAACTCAAAAACTTCCCCTTATCATACAAATGTCTTTAAAGTAGCCTTTAAAACCTTTAAGTTCCCAGTTTTCCACTAATATGTATTTTGTAAATTTTTTTTTCACAATTTCCTTGAAAAGAAAACAGGATTTGAAAAAATTTTCCCGTACAGGCAACTAATGGGTAATTCCGTAATTATCTTAACTGTAAATATAAATTTGATAATGCAAAGTAATTCATAATTATAAAAAAGAGGAAGAAATATAGAAACTTGAAAAAATAACTTAATGTATAGAATTAATAAATAATTCCTTCTTTACAGTTCTTCTGTAGGCGTATGATGTGTAAAATCCGGAAGTTGTAATATTCCAGTGCATGTTTTATATTTGAATAATATGTGGATAATTTGCTTCATAATAGTATTTGAATGATATAAGTACTACTATAAATATTACAGCACTAGTAGCGCCTTTTTAGGGGAGAATGTCTCATCCTTTCGTCAGGAGGCTTGGTATTTTTATGAAAAGATAAGAATTAAACATTTCTATAAAATACTTGAAATACACTGATGTCAGAAGTGGGATATTGAGAGTGTGAGTGTCGCCTGTTCACGGGTCGACAAGAATATTGAGACTAACAAACGTAAAACTTTCTTGTAAATACAATTTATTACTTTAATAACATAAAAAGTAAATAATTATATTATAACAATTGCAATAATAATAATAATAATAATAATAATAACAATAATAAATATATACGAGTATAACAGACGAAATTGATTTAATGACATATAAATAGATACATAATTAAATAAAATAAGTACCAAAATACAGTCCAATTCACTAAAAACGATAGAATGACTAATAGATAACTAACATTGCATTAACAATAGAAATGTCTAAAGTTCATACCATTCACTATCTGCAAGTATTATTACTTCTACTGTTTACAAAGAACAATCCTACACTTGACGAATGAGTAGACTACTGTCACTTTCACTTCTGTTTACCAATAACTCACCGAGCAATTTTTTGTACTCAACTACTGTCCACAATGGAATACTCGTGACGCACTATCCAGTCGTTGTTACCGCATGCTTATTGATGACGCTGTTGTAACGACTGCGCTGAATACGGCCTCGCAAAACTACTGACTCTGTCCGCTGGTTCCTGGCAGTATTCATACTTCATAGTCTGCGGAACTAGTACCCGACTCATCTGTTTAATTGTTGAAACATAATAATTTTCATTGTCCGCGTCCGGTTTTTTATAAATTCTTATTCCGGTCCGGTAATCCTTCTGGTCGAAAGAAGCTTTTGGAGGTGCGATTGTCTGTATTACAAAGACCAGATTGTTAAACGTACCTGTTATTCTAAGAAAAGAGTCGCTTTTAGTTCCTTCAAAATGCCTCTTTCTTTCTTTTTAATTTTAAGAAACCCGTTACTGGCTCATTACAATACTTAATAAAAATTTATTATAGGGCTGTTCATACATAACATTAATTGTTTTAGTCCCATATTTTCGTTCTAAGACCAGACTTCAAATATAAACATGTCGGCAATTGCTTAAAAGTATACCCTTCCAAATAACTGCCTTACCGCTTAGCTAAAAACACCTTTCTTGTTGCTGCGTTTACTAGTAGTTCTAATTCCAGCTGATGTACTGGGTTGTCTGTGCAGGCTTTGGTATGAAAGCATATAACATGCGAGTATTAATAATAAGTACATATAAATAATTGTGACATGATAATCGATACCGATTATCTATTAATAAATAATTATGTACGATTTCTCTCGATCTATTTATGAAACATCTCTTGTGAATGATGTATTAAGGCATGCAAGTATGTAGGCGAAGAATGTCCGGTGTGTTGTAAAAGTACCTTCATATTTCTGTTTTGAGATCATCTTTTTGTTTGGTGAATTTGTTTTCGAAATAGCGGTCAACAATAATGAATAATGGCTTAAAACTTTTATCTGAAAAAAAATACATTATATTAGATTGTAGATTATTTTTTATAAAAAATAAAACTAGCGAAGTACTTTTAAAATTAAAAAAAAAATTACCGATTTATTTCAGGTACAAAATTTGTGCTAGTCTCAATAAACTGTGAAAATGTTGTTGCAGCCTCCGGATAACATCATATAGGTGTTAATAAATGTTTGTACAACCAACAAATAAAATTCTCTACTATATCTGATACAGCACACTGTTTTGGCTGAAACCAAATACACTCCTGCATGTACGGTTAATTAAACTGATGAAAAAACCGTGTTTTAAAATGTTTTGCATTCAGTTGAACAAAAACAATTGTTAGTAAAACTTCTGTTCGCAGTATACGAGGGTTTGTTATATTTTACTAAAATGACACGCGATAAAGTTTCTAGCATATAGTTTAGTTCAAACATACTAAACAAGTTTATCAAAAATCTAAAATTATATTGTGTGAATTGATACACGTAATGACTGTTTTTATATAATTTTTTTTTTTTTTTTTTTTATTTCCTAGGAAAATAATAAAATATTTCTTGGCTGCTCTGTTTGATTTCATTATTATGATTGTGTAGTGTTGTACACTACACTAGGTATATGCAGGGCGGCACGCGTGTATGCGCGTATATGAATATGTAATTAGGGGGCGTGTCTAATTTTGTTTATAATAATTTACCTGCAGCAATAATGTTGGTTCTCATCATGCGACTCTTATTTTACCCACAAGAAAAATGACTTCCGTTTATTATTTATGTATATTAATTTTCCATTATTATTATCAGAAGTGGGGAATGACAATCAGTAAAAGGAAAGAGCATAGGATTTTTATCAGCTTAATAGTGGTTGTTAGCTAATTAGAGTAAATAAAAAATAAAACAATCAAATAGTTTACAATTTCTTTTACTTTATTTATTTATTTAATATTACAAAAATGTTCTTCTAAAATCCTAAATGTCAGTAAAAATTTCTAATTTTGATGGGAAACTTCGTGTCCCTTGTATTAATAGTCTGGTTTGATATTTTTCTTCTTTTCTTCATTTTTTCAGTTTCATTTTTCAAATTCATATATATATTTATATATTTTATGTGTCGGCTTTCAATACTTAAATTATCTTTATATTAATTTCTGCAGTGCCATATTTTAGTCTTACATGTATTTAAATTGATTTTCTCTTTGAAATGTGTCCGTGCTGTTTATGATTTATTTTTATATACGGCTGTCAGATAATATGATTGGTGAATTGATCTTAACACTTTTTGTTCGCTAGAACTGCTCTAATTCAGCTCTCAAATTTTTTCTCTAAATAGTTTTCCATTTAATTATTTTATATTGAAAAGCAGTTCTTTTGTTAGGTTACAACCGTGATAATTACAGAATTGCAAGTTGTCTCTTTATCTTGTACTCATCCCACAGTTTTCTTATTTATGAATAGATTATTTTTCTGTAAAGGTCTAATTTTTATTTACATTACATAATTATATTAATCAACAATATAAACAAAATTTTATCCTTTATCAAAATTCTTTTGATAATCAGTTTTTATAACCGATAATGATACAGAAGTTCTCGAATGGATACGCTAGTCCTGTTGCGAGTAATTTCATTGGAAGGCTGAGATATTTTGAGCACCTGAAGAAGGTCCAGAGTTCCATTCCGATTTGCAACTGCTAGGCTTTTCAGCTCTCTCACCATTTGGAATCGTTTCATTTTCTGCCGTAAGATAGTTAACCGGTTGTCATCTTATAACACTAAGCGGGAGCCATGTAACTGGATCCTGCTAATCGAAGCCAGATAGATCCAGCTTTTTTACCGTGTTGCTAATTCTCGGCCTCTACTACAAGTGTAGAGACAGAGGATGGAGAAGTCTCCATCCTTCTGAATGATGGCCTGAGATTGGGACCGGCTTGAGACGATGTCACCATATGGCGGTGAAATTTCGTGGAGAATCTATTTTCCCAAAGAATTTGTTAGGTGTTTGTTCAGAAAAGAATAAAGGACACTTCGTTATAATTAAGCTATACTTTTAATTAAAATTTTGATATAGAATCAGAATGGAAGACTATCATGTGTACAGTGAAACACTCGGCTTTTGAATTTTGGAATTATAGTATGAAAGGTGTAAACTGAAGGAAGATAATCGTTTGGAATTATGAAATACATAAAACTGTGGAAGAAAAAGAAAGCGCATAAGCACTTTTAAAACATAAAGCAGATAAGACAAAAAAATACTATAAATGATTATCCAATCTGCTAAGATCAGTGAAAAGGAAACTTCAAGAGAGTTGGACCAAGTAAATTTCCGATGATGAAAACTATACAAATGGGATATAACTCATTGCTTACAAGGTAATGGGTCACTAAAACAAGGAAGATGAAATTTTGCTTTTTTTTAAATACTATGGACACTTGCGGAAAGGAAGTGCGTCCTGCTCACATCCATGACGGGGTCATCCACAGAGAAGTTAAAAATAATTATAATCGACTGTTTTGATAGAATTTTTTCTTTTTGCTGAATTCCTTTATATACTTACAAGTAAGTCGTACGTTTAATAGAATTTAAGAAATTAAACATAACTCTACCAATAATGAAGAATAGGAAAGAAGTAGGATTTGATGGTTTAAAAGCTGAGCTACTTAACAATCGTTTTAAAAAAAAAACAGTTTCTGAGATATCTGAATTTATAACGGGTAAAAAAATTATCCGTGTGGAAAATGGCAGTGATTTCTCCGATATTCAAAACGGGAAACCGGTCTAGTTGCAAATACTGTAGAGTAAGTCTGTTAAAAGTAGCATATAAAATCTATTCCAAAATTATTGCTACTAGATGAGACCAGCATCATTTCTAACAATGCAGATAATATTTAAAGAAAAGATCACAACGTGTGTTAAAAAAAAAATCAAAAAGACCAGTGATGCCTTTTAAAAGCGTAGAAGAACGAGGGCTAAAATTGTTCTTGAGAATTACATGACGGAACAAGTTTCATATTTCAGTACTTGGATTGCAATATTTCTTACTATAATTAGGTAGATAGAGAGGTTCAATCAAGAAAATATTAGAAGTTTACAAAATAGAGCACGTTGGAATGCTTTCATGAAGATCTAAAAAGTTTGTTTTTTGAGTGAAATATGGACCTCAACAAATATTCATCAGTTGCATCAGCATTGTCCAGAAATGAGATTTTTAAGTACGTAACAAGCTACTGCCGCGAGAACACACAAATTAGCATTATTATTCATGCTTAAATAAACACTTATGCTTAAATGACGAAATTAAAGTGTATTGATAACAGGGTATGAATATGTCAACTGGATGAGTTCAGTAACAATTTCCAGACAGCTACTGTGTTGTACTTAAGAAGAAGAGGTTTAGGTCTCCAAAAAAAGAGATGAAGGGACCAATTAGAAATGTACATGGTTTTTCAGGCAGAAAGTCTAATACTTGGGATAAGAAGAAGAAAGAATAGCGGTACTTTGGCTTGGCTGAAGTAGCACAGCGTTATTGACTTTTTCCTTACCAACGTATTATCAAATCGTCAATATTTCTACTCGCATTGATTTTCTTTAAGTTTATTATAAATTTAATCTAGAGAAGCCCCTAAAACAGTTATATCACGAGAATTATCATTAAATTAAAAAAAAAAAACTAGTTTAATCAATTTTTCATCAGTAATGAGTATCAGAACTATTCCGATGACGTTAAAAATTCCACACCAATCAAAAGGAAAGCAACTAATGAAAATCCTTACAAGGAAGGCCAAGATGAGCTTTTATATTAAAAAGGTTATGCATTTACACGGACAAAAAAAGATTTTGTTCGTTATCATCCTATCCCTTTAAGTCTCTGTAGATAAATAAGCTTCTGCAGCTCATTTCACTGTCTTTAATAAGACAATTTAAAATAGCGAAAATTTTCAGAAACTACAACTTGGCCCTTAATCACCGAGAAGTTCTGCATGCACGTTTTCTGCTGCCAGCTTTGATTTGTTCATTAATCGAGGAACCATAAGTGAAAAAATTTGTCCTTGGATCTGAGAGGCGTTAATATTTTTCAATATATCTGTTTCCATAGTGAACAGAAAATGGATAAAGCCCTGAGACTTGAGTTTTTTTATCAGATCACATGTCTAGAGTAGAGCATAGTTAAATAGATTAGTAATAATGGTGAAGTCTCCATTAGTTACATAACCGCTTCCTCTAACCGCTTTAATGACCTAATTTGCACAAGTTGGTTGTTAGCAATTACAGCATGCGTCCATCCGTAACAATATTAAACCATCATTTAGCACAAGATTGGGGGTATTCCCTATAGTTCCAGAAATGAGATGTCCTCTGTAGAATCCATCACAATAGATTGCTGAGCTTACACGATAGAAATAGAAATTAGCGGCTTCATCTCACCAATGCACCTCCTTGAAAGAAGTTATGTCAAATCTTTATTTGCATAGCAGTCATCTACAAATCATTAGTGACCATCTACTCTTTTAATTGTTATATTCAAACGTTGTGTTTCCACGTTCATTGCAGTTCCAATCTCAATTAATTATTAATAAAAATTCTTTGTTTTAACAAATTGCGTTACGCCTTAATTGCGAACGACCTCTTAGAAATTTATGAAATATGTTATTACAAATAAAAATGGGGAAATTTTGTGTTCAAGCTGAGGTTTCCTGACTTAACCTCTTTTTCTGTTTCAATAAGATTTCAGTTATTTCTTTACTAATTCGCTTGTGTAGCCTTTGTTACTTTCATTCTGTCGCTTATGTAAAAGTGGTAAATAGTTGTAGCAACTAGCAATAGTTGTTATACTGTTAAAAACACTCACCCGTAAATTTTTTTAAAATATTTTATTAAGAAGTATGATCTTTATATTAAAATGAATATGATGTGTTTTGGTATGTGGTAGGGATTGCTATGTAAAAATAAAGTATTGAAATCGTGACGAAGGGAGAACTGTAGTTAATGAAACAGAAAGGGAAATTTAAGTTAATTGGGAGTATTACGTTGGATATAAATAATAGCCGTACAACACGCCATTCCTAGCCTTGCCACCATCTGGACTCAGATTGTGATGGTATTGCGGGAGCTATGCATACAGCAAGCTGTGCATGACGAAGCACCCTACAAGTCACCGAGTGACTGCACACAAAACTCATTTTGAACTCATTTCATTAGTTTAGGTTTTAATTTAATTTATATCCATTTGATTTAACTTTTTAATTTTTCTTTTTTTTTAATTTTATAGAAAGTTTAATGACTGTACATACAGTTTTTGTTAATATTACTGTTTTGACATCGATTTATTTGTTAACTTACGAATTTAAAACTATACTTTGCTGTTTAATGTAAAATAAATATATTGAATATTTAAACATTTGTAACTGGCACTGATCAATCAAACCATTTAGATTTAGATATTACTGTAAAGAAATGATATCTTTTTAGTACGATTTATAGTTCTATAATTTTAAGGGCATTATTATATAATTGCCTGAATGGGCAATTAGTTTTAAATTTAAAATTAAATTAATTCCATCACACTAGAGATTTTATAACAATATTTAAAAGCTCTTTTAAATAGTTGCATCCGTTAAGAAAAGAGAATTGTAAAAGATTTGAATTTTTTATTTAATTTTAAATTTTAAATTAACCAGTTTCCACCTCTCGTCCAAGAGTAAGATTTAAATAAGTTATATCACTAATAAAAGATTAAACAGTTTACAACGTAGAGGGAATAAATAAATATAAATTTTCTTGTTTTACAATTCTTAAAATATAAATATCTCCTGATAAATAAACACAAAATATTTTTAAAAGTACATTTACAGGAAACAAAATAATATAAAAGTAAAAATAATAACTTACCATGGACTTCAAGTATCAGAATGGTAACGCCTCCGCCTTTCATCTTGAACTTTCTGGATTCGAATCCTAATCAGGCTTAGCAGTTTTTAGCTGTAAGAAACCTATTGCTCATCTCATAACAAAAAAAAACACAACTATAGTCTGGAGTCATCCTATTGTTATTTAATAAATAAAAAGTTTCATATATAACTTCTCACTATTTTAGTGAGAAGGATATTTGTTTTTTTTTTTTATTTCACCTTCAATGATCCGGTGGGGACTCCTTTGAGATCCCATTGGGGGGGGGGGATGTAAGACCATAGTCCCGGTGGGGGATTCCCATGGGATTTCCCCACTAGAACCGAGGCATCAAGACCGGAGTCCGGTGGGTGGTTCCCTTTTGGGAGATATTTATATTAATTGGAGATATTAATGGGAGATTAATTGGGAGATATTAATGGCTTACCTTGCCATTTTAGAGGCAAGGCAAGCAAGGAAAGACCAAGTTCCGGCTACCTGGTACTCGGTCTGGGCATTTAGTATAAACTACATATAATTATAATTTTTTTTATATTAATATAGCCTATTATTTGAATGTTATTTTAACATCTTAATTTTTTCTACACATAATTGTTTGGTGAGCAAAAAAAAACTAGAAGTTTTTTCAAAAGTAGATGAGATAAATTAACCGCTTAAGAACAGATTAAAAATTCAGTTTTTTGTACAATTTAAAAATAAATTTCCTTTATAGCTCAAATGTTTGGTTCTAGTTATGATTATATTTTGAAGCGATTGATATTCATACTGTCACTTTGGATTTAATCGTAAAATCAAAGGTAAATCAATTTCAAAATTAATTTTAAATTTTGGTTTTCACAGTAAGTTTATATTTTTTATTTAATTGATTTTAAACAACTCTTGATTTTCCTAACAAAAATAAAATTTTATATTTTTTTTTTACCTTGAACCGTGAATTTCTTTGTATGGCTATTAATAGCTATCAATCAAAATATGTTTTGTTCATTTTTTACGTGTATTTTTTTTTAAATGTCAAAATTCCTTTCACCATTTCATGGGTAAAATAAAATAAAGCACTTCATCTTTATATAAGTGTTACCCATTTTTTAAAAAGTGTCAATTCCCAACGTTAAATGTTATACAAACGCCTCTAAATGAGTGGCTTAAATAATCTTATAGTTTTATGAAACATCTATAGATTTAATGATTTAAATTTCATTTTATTATTTTTTTCACTTCCTTTTCTTCTATCAAAAAAAAAATGAGAATGAAAAAGAAAAGTGAGTTAAATTTACCAAGTTAGACTCTCAATCAATCTCACTGGATCATTTACAACTTGTTAAAATAATTATTAAAATTTCTATTACTGATGCACACATTTTTTGTCGTCCTTATTTACTAGATATTAGTAGATTAAAATGGAATAAGAAGGTCTAAAAAAAAGAAAAAAACTTTAACTTCAAACTGAGAGGTTAAATTAAAAATTTGGTTTTACTGACTAAAGTTCAACACAAAGAATTGACGTTCCGCCGATTACGTGATTGCCATTTATAAGATTCTCTGTCACTCAGTTATTTCTTGAGATTTATCGTTAAACTCTTCTTTATTCTTTTATCTAACGGAAAATAATGGTATTATGTCCTGCGTGATAATAATATAATAATAAATGTATGGTAATAATTTATACAAATAAGCTCGTAAACCGAACGACTTTGTCTGTTTAAATGTTTTGAACGTAAATGTCATTGTGCGTAATAACATCACTTTAAATGTAGTTATTACCTGTTTATTTAAAAACAAACTTTAATAGTAATCATAAAATATAGTAGCATTTTAGAAGTTACATATATAACATCTAAACGAATAAGTTACCAACAAAATATTTAGAGTAAAACATATAAACATATGTTTCAATTACATTTAGATAGATTTAGATTGCGTAGATAGGCGATCGATCTATCTGGTTTCAGAAATTTGAGTTGATTCGATTACCACAGTCGGAAAAATAAACTTTAAAAAAAATGAAGTTAGGATTAGAAAAGAGGTTCTACTGTTAAATGGGCACCTCTGAGTATGCATATTAAAGGCATAAAAAGTTTGGATCAAAGTCTTATTACACCATCACTAATTTAAAAAGTATAGCTTAGCAGGGTTTTAGTATAGCTTATAAGGGTTTTCCTTGTAGGGAGCTCAGTTTCTTTCCTTGTATAAGCTTGGGTTACCGAATAAATAGGCAAACAATAATGCAAATTTAATATAAATACTGTAACGGCAGTAGGAAATGATATAGACAATATCATTCAATATTCCTTAATCGATCCAATTTTATTTTATTAATTAATAATATGTTAATCTTTTATCTGTCATTTAACAGCTTAATGTTAAAGGGTTTTTTTTGTGTATGTAATTTATGTACTTAAAGTAGATTGATTAAGTCACTATTGGTTCTAAAAAAGGTTTCATAACGTAATAGCAATATTTTTCATTTTTGGATTAAAAAATAGTGATCTGAGGTAAAAGACAATTATTAATAAACTGACAGGAAAATTAACTTACTATTAATGTACGTATGAAGGATGTTAGGTAACATAAAGATATTAATAATTATAATTCTATCCTGTATAGTTATTCTACTTTGCTCAAAATTTATTTTTGTTCCGAATTTACATAACAAATATCATTCAAAGATCGTTTTTTTCTCAAACATTCATTGGTGTAAGTTAAATCACACTAATAAGCGCAAACTGGTTAAAACGAAATCAGAATGTTGTCGAGGGTAAACAAGTTCAAGCAAAGTTATTATATAAATATACTTTAAAAGAATAAAATTATATATAATAAATTTCCTTTCTAATATCCGTAAGTTTTGAAACTTTTTGTTGGCTTGGCAACACTCAAAAAGATACTATTTATTTAAAATAAATACGTTTATTTATTTTAACTATTTATAGTTTATGGTACTATTTATTTAGTTTTTATTTTTATTTTTTTCATTTAGTAAGGATGAAGTTGATGTGAAGTTCTACTAAAAGTACTTTTTGAGAATTCTAATGCGATACTGCAAGCCAATAAAAAGTCAAAGTAGGAAAACTGAGAAAAAATTTTAGATGTTTATTAAGTGAAAAGAAAACAGGACATATTTAAAAAAAAGTAAGATTTAATCCAGTAGGAACACGCTTATTACAGTCCAAGAAACTTAATCGAAAACAAAACAAAAATAATAATAATAAAGTTAATGTAATGTAATATAATAGTTCATATTTTCTGTAAAATAACTTTTATATTCGATCATTTCCCCCTTTTTCTTCAAAATTATAAACCTATCGAGATAACCATCTTTAACTAGCTAATATACAACAAAGACTATTATTTACTTTATCGAAATCGGCAAAAATATTTTATTTGTGAATAAGCAATATTTTTAGGAGGAAAACTTTTTTTTAAGAAAAGGGACTTTTAAAAAGTTTTTTTTAATATTTAATGTTAGTGGAAAAAAATAAAAAAATAATTTTTGAAATAATGATACGTAAAAATAGAAAATTAAATGTAGTTATCAAAACGTATGAAATCTTCCTTAAAGAAAATAATAATAAACTAAAGATAATAAGTAATTTACCTTCATAACAAACAATAAATTTTGGTTACGTAATAAAATTTGTACTACCCAAACCATCTTCAGTACATGAAGTTGTAGAATTTTGTTAAAAAATCATTTATGTACATAAAACATCAAATAATCCAATAAAGGTTTTCAATTAGTTAATTGAATTTGAAAAAATATTTTTGCTCTCTCTCTCTCTCTCTCTGATCCTATACACATATTATAGAGATTTTTCCTTTGGGTAGTTGTGCAAAATTAGTAGCAATAACAATAGTATTGGGTAGGTTTTCGTGATGTAAAGCCGTAAGTAAGACATGTTAGATTTACTATTTCTAACAACTCTTATCTCTTGGAAACGGAAGGTGATCCGGTGAAGTTAGTATATAGGTAGAAATAGATACCATAAACATAAGCTACAATGTGCAATCCTTGGTAAAATACATAGGAAAGAGGAATCAAGGACAAACAGCTAATATAATCACGTAGAGATTCTAACGAGATTAAGTTTTAAAAAAGGAATTGCAATTTGGAAAAATAAAACTGTTTAATTTGTTAAGGTAGTTAAATATTATTATCAGAGAACTAACATTTCAAAATTATATCATCAGATTTGTATACCATTACATTTACCGCCATTACTGATAAATAGAAGGATGCATATATTTTATTTATTGTCAGCAATGCTTTTTCTAATTTTCGAGACAAAGATGTATAAAAATGAAGAAATTTAATTTAGAAAACATAAAAAATCCTCTTTTAAATAAAATAATTTTAACAAAATAAAACAAATACAAAACATAACAAAAAATAAATTGTAGTTTTGTAATGAACTTTACAATATGTAATATATTGTCACTGCTAGACGTGGGCGTAAATTTGATTATAAGAATTAAAAAAGATACTTAATGTTATCATTTTTTATTAAACCAAACATGACCCAATACACGAGTATTTCTATGTAACTTTCTACCGCCGTTATTATGTTGTCGCTTTTGATGAATTTTTTAAAATAAAATTTTTAATCTCTTTTTCTTTTAAGTACATGTATTTATTAATATTAATGTAGTTAATAAATTAAATTTTTAACATATATCTTTTTAAAGTGTTTAACTGTTTTTTTTTTTCATTATTTTAGAAGAACTAAACATGAGCATTTATTGATGATATTTAAAAACTTGAAATGAATTTTGACCTCAGCGTTATGAATATATATACTATAGTGAACAAAGTTACTTAGCTGTTTAATTTGTAAGATCAAACACGTTTTATTTTCTTAACATTATAATTTTACGGACCTCATTCAGTTAAAATTGTAGTATTGTTATTGTTAAAAACGGAAGAATTCATGCTCTATTTATCTCCTATTAGAAAAATCTTTGTAATCAGTAATTAATTTACTAATATATTTCAATGTTTTTAGAATTTAAAAAAAAAATTGAGATTTTTTTGTTGCCTATTTGTCTACATATCTACGCTGTTGGCGCTACAAAATACGTACTTTTATTTTTATATTTTAAATTATCAAAAGTTAAAGCTTAAGTTCAGTTTATTTTTCAATATAAATGAAATACCGTATTTTGAATTGTGTAGGTTCAGTAAGAAAATGTTCTCTTGTTCTTAAATATGAAAAAATTCCTGGTTTGGCTGCATCTCCTTTATCAAATGAATTCTTTAATTTACCTTCGTTGTGTTATTAAGATACTTAACACATATTTAAAAGGTGATTTAATTTTATTTCAATTAGTCATAATAACTGGCTTTTGTGTATTTGTATTTGAAATGATCAGAATATTTGGACAAATTAATTGAGACAACGTAACGTAATGTGTTTCATAAACTGCAAAACTAATCACAATTTAACGCTCATAATTTTCAGTAACTCTGACGTTAAGCAGTAAACCGAAATATCAGAATTTTATAATTGGAATATGAATTGTTTACATAAATCAATTAGATAAGCAAATTAGTTCATAAAAAAAGTTCACTTGTTATTTTTGAGCGTTTCAGTCTAATTCAACATACCGGAGAAATCAAACCAATACGATTTGTGTGTTGTGAAGCAAAGAGCATTATAGTGAGTAAAATGAAAGATGAATCTTTTATTTGATACAACGAAACTAACTCTATATAGTACACCATAATCACAAGGTAAAAACATATTTTTTGCATTTAAGTCGTTCATTCATTCAGAGAAATCTCCTAACATTTAAAACCAGTTACATTTACAAACCTTCAGAAACCTCTTTTACAAAACGTCCAAATTGACTTAAATTCAGCCTATATTTTTCATTTTAATACAATGTTTACAGTGATTCGAACCTTTTTTTGAAGTGCTCGTACTAGAACTATAGTAAATACTATAAAATGATAAAATTATTAGTACTATTGTAAATATAAATTTAAAGATATTAAAAGAAACAAAGTTATTTAAAAATGAATACACGTATGCAATAAATCATAGGTCGTCATCAATTGCGACTTTTGTAGATTTTCATGACTATCATTTTCACGTAACACTTCTTTATTAAATCTGAATTACCTATTTTTTATGGATTTTTTCTTACATAGACTCATAGTTCGTATTAAATAGTAAATTTAAAGTAGATTTATTGATATTCATAGTGTAAATAAAAATTATACAAATGTATTCTGAAATTCTCATAATAAAGTAAAACAATACTGTCATTTTATCGTTTTGCCTTTTATAAAATAATCTACATCAACTATTTTAAAAAAAAAATTATTATGACTAAGTTTTTAAAAAATGAACGTTTTACATTATTAATGTTTAAACTCCTTTAAAGCATGCTTGTTTATATTTTATTCTGTTAATACAACGAACCTACCTGTACATGTTTTTACATGTAGATACCATAACAATTCTAAATTTATTAATCTACGGAATTCTGTAACACTGTTGTTTTAAATTGTATAGTAATGTTTCTAGTATTAATATAAAAAAATTTTCCGTATCCCAAAATTTTCAATAATTTTCCTCTTCTAAAGCGAAAAGCTTCTCTGCTGTTGTATAAAATATTAACAAAAACATAATTATTAATAAAAAAATATCTTATTTTTTGGAAGGGAGGGGGAAGAGGAAAATCTATTTATTTTTTAAAATATGCCGTGTTTGTAATTGGTATATTCATTGTAATCATGGATATAATAATTTTAAGTTTGTTTTTACTGAATGACAAAAATTGAATTGTGTTTTTAGATTTGATAAATTTATTTTATTGTTCATATTTTATAAGTATTACGTGAAAAATAAACCCTCAAATTACAATAAATTTTCTTAAAAATGTTGACGAAAATGTGTTTCAAAACGAGCATGTATATATACTTATTGATTACTTATTGATTCGTTTTAAATAGAATATAAATAATGTAACACGAATGTTTAAAACAACTATTTAAAGAGCAAACTTTATTTAAACCACCAATACCTGAAAATCCATGAATCATCGGTAACTGAGAATCCATAATAAAATATGGACTGATTTGTACAGTCTTTACACCAAACAATATTTTTATCTAGTAATTAAAAATAATCAAGTTTAGTAGAAGTTCAAACTGTTCTTTCTTGTAAAATATTAAATCAATTATTAAATTCAACTACGCAAATTCGTTACAAATTACGAAAGATTAAGATTACAACTAAATCATAATTATTAGATCACCCTCTTTACTCCAGTGAAGAACATCGAATCCTTTGTTTAGAAGTACTTTGTTTTTTATGTCTTTTTGTAAGACCAAAATCATGATATTTATTAAAGATTGTTCATTTTGTGTTCGTGTAATAAGGATTCAAAACCTAGATCCCATAATATAAGAAAAGGGAAATCATCCCTCCTTCCTTCATCTTATAATTATTATTGGCCCACCGACAGGACATGCGACTTCCATCACGAAGAATCTGCATTTCACCCTCCAATAACTACGTTCCCTTCAGACGCATTCCTGCTAGACCAAAAGGCACTAGCATCGAAAGACCTTCAGCGGACGGTCTAAAGTGGAATCACGCGGAAAGAACGACGCAAATACCTTGCTAGTCTTCCAAGGATAACCCAACAAATAATATTCAAATCGACCTACAAAAGATCGGAATCCAATCGTCAATTCCATCCTAAAACAAAACAGATATATTACTGCCATTAAATATAAGCCCGATATTAAGAAAGACCCGCAAGGGACTGATGTCCAGGCTCTGCGATGAGTAGGGGGTATATAATATCGCCGACATCCTTGCGTTCTTTCAGTTCTGTAATAAGGATGCAGCTTAATACAATTTTTCTACCTGCGTATTGAAACATGAGATATTTTCATTTTATTTATCTTCGATTGAATCAATTCACTCGATAATATGCACTTAAGGATACATATATAAGTATACTTGAAATTTATGATAATATAATTTCCCCTCAACAAGATATTCTTCTAATTTATTTCTAAAATCTTTATATTAATTTTTTTATTTCTAATGACAATTTTTCTTTAGTGGTTTCTAAGATCTCTTCTGTGGAAGGTGGTTTGTAAGAAATGATGATAGAAAACAAATCATATTTGATGAATAAATTTTATTCTAGCAGGAAAGATTAATGCTGTGTATATTTACCGTTTCGATAAAAAATAATTTTCTATTTTTACACTCAAAGTGCAGAAAATGATCCAAAAGAAACGAGTTAGATTAATGGGCCTAAAAAAAAAAAAAATATTGTATATATAGAACGGCTCAGTTTTGGATTTAAAAGAAAGCTCACGTGAATAAAAGAAAAAGAGATTTTGCTGAGATTGGAGTGATGCAAAACTCAAAATACGCTTTTATAGTAGCGTTGTTCGGTACTTGTCGGGAAGAGCTGGAATAGACTTCATGTTTTTCGATGTCCTTCCTCTTTCCAACATTACTCCGCCCTTTTCTCTAGTGAGTATACAGGCGGGCAACATCTCCAGTAACTGTATCCTCTAACCCCTTTATATACTCTTATCCCCTTAGTGTAGTGTTGAACACTCCAATTAACATCCTTCTCTACAACAACGGACTGTAATACAAGCAACCTTATCTTCAATTCACTTTACAACTATGTTCTGTGCAATACATACTGTTCTTTGAAGTCCGTGTACTTATATTAGTGATGCTTGTAATGTTTTACTTTAATAGCTTTGATATAAAGGATCGTTTAAAGAACATAACGTAAAGCTTATTTAAAATGTATAAATATTTACCTTTTCTTGAAACTGTTATTATATTCATAATAACCTAATAAAATCAGACCTGTTTTCTTAAACTAACCCTAGTTTTCAAGCCTCCAAAATTTTTCCTGTAGTTTTTTTTTTTAATCTGTTGTATTACGATATGTGATGAAACAATCTAAATCGCTCATTTATTTCATTAAAGATAATTACAAAGATGCTTCTACTTCAACCTATTACTAGCAATTCAACTTTACTTTTTCATGGTCAGTCCAAAAGTTGACCGTGTAAATGTAAAGTTGAAGTGCTAGAAATGAGTTAAAGTAGAAGCATTTTTGTAAGCCTGTGTGTAAAGTAAGCCTACTTGAAAAGTAGAAGCCTACGTTTTTAATAGCCATGCGAAGAACAATGAGACTGTAATATACTCGTATTTGTAGTCGCATCAATAATTAATTAGAGACTCACCAATATCTTTGTGAATGTATATCGATAAACATGTAGTCTTGAACAGATTCAGGCCGACCATTCCTGAGACGTGTGCTTAATTGATCCAACCACCAAAAAATACGAGTTAGTATTCAAATCCGAGTAAAATCAACTATATTTATTAGGATTTGAACCATAGAACTCTTGACTTAGAAATCAGCTGATTTACAATGACGAATTTTACCACAAGACCAACCTCGTGAGTAGATTATATATTTAATTGTACTCGAGGAGTTTTCAGTGCACTGAAAATATGAGCACTTATTTGTGTGAAATTGCGCATAGAGGAATACTACAAATTTTTCCGATATTTTTTCAGCACAAAAATTTGCATTTCTTCAATGACATTTATTTTGCAAAGGAAATCAAATTACGACGTGGAAAATACAGATTGTTATTAAAATATTAACACGCCTGTAATTATCATAATTATTCTGAAGTTTGAAATCTAAAAATAACGAACACTATTACATTGGATATTCTAATTAAATTAATATATAATTTAAATTTATATCTTTTAAATTAATATTTAATTAAAATTGCATTTGTATAATTAGGGTTATTAAGAACCCTAGAAAAATATACCGTTTAATATGTTCATTTTATTTAATATAACTAAATTAATTTTATTTTGATATGGAAACTGTTCAGATTATTCGTTTATTATCACAAAGACTGAATAAAAGTATACAAAATTGTCAATATATTTTCAAAAATGTTTTTACAAATATATTTTCATATTATCCATTTTTGAAACTCTAAAATTCGTTTAATTTTATTTTAAAAATCATGATCGTTTGAAGGTTTAATACAGTAAAAAAAAAAAAAAATATGAACCGAGAATACCAGAAGTACATACTTTATTCCACTAACATTTTATTGAAAGCGTGAATTCTAACCCGAGTTATCTTTTTATCCCTCATTCTAGAGTGGTGTATCTGGGTTGAGAGCTCGTGTCTGATAAACTGTAGGTGTAGAAATTTGTATGGTTATTTATTCATGTCTAAGCAATAATGAATAAAATATTTCGAAGAATAAATATTAATTTTCCTTATTTTAATCCAAAACGTAATTACGAATGTGGTTTTATAACACTGCTTCTTTAATCAAATTTAAAACATATTACTAGTTTGTGATATCTATTATTAATTTAAAGATAGAAGCCTAATTTGGGGATTCCTTAAACTTTCAACACTTGTCTTTGAAGAAAACATAATGGTCACTGTTACACTAGGAATTCAGAGTTTTTCCGATTATCTGTTCAATAATTATGTCGATAACTATTGATAACTATGTTGGTACAGCCACAAACCATGGATTAGGACATATAATTCAGTACCATTATACCGAACCTCCAACACTTGCTAACCAAACTGCTCTAAATTTAAAAAAGTTTTAGCAATTCCAACCAAACGTTTTTTTTATGTATTTAAAATATCAGCTGTCTGTGGAGGATGAAGGGTGATTTATTTATAAAATTGCGTATAAAACTGTGTAAATAGTGTACCAAGTGATAACTTTGAATTAGGAATGGGTAGATATTGTATTAATAATAATTTTGTTGGAATTTAACCTTTACAAAATATTGTAAGGCCCTGATAATTTATATTGAATGTATCTAAATAACTCACAGCCTCTATCGTTATTATGGAACAGTTGTTGGCTGCTCATAATGGCGGGTACAAAATAACAACTATGAATAGTAGTACTCCTAACAACAGAAAATGAGGACAAGTAATTGCCTCAAAAGATCTTCGTAAAGCGGCGCGTCGCATAATGATCAGAAACAATATTATTGAGTATCAATAATGAGTAACAATATTATTCTTTAACAAGAATATCATAAAGTATTTCTAATACTGACTTAACATTATCAAAACAATTAGAGCACCTTCCTCTGGGAAAAATTAGAGAAAATAATAACAAAACGGAGGAGGTTAAACCATCAGCAAAATATTATTTGGTATGACTGACTTGGTTAAACTGTATAAGTTATTAAAAATGGTCTTTACTAGATCGGACTATAGCCGCCTACGTTTTATTAATAGCAAACAACTAAGATCCGTCTCAAAGAAAGAAGCATTGACACTTACCCGAACATTACTTAACCGATCCGATACCAGAAAATCATCGGCCACACCTTTACGAGTAAGAACGACAGGGCGTTCCGGGTAGTATTACGTAACCTTCACTTCTTGGTCCCAATTGAAGTTATAAGAGCAGAGATCAAGGATAAAGACACAGTATTCAAAGCATTATTAATACCTATCATCCTGTTATAAACGAACCGACTTCGACCTTTTTCATAATAAAACTGGAACCGCAAAGTAACAACTGGTAAATTTTCAAACTAACTTATATAGATAACTGCAACGTTAGATATGAGGAACCCAGAAGGTTAGAGGGATTGTGCAACCCATAAAATGCCAACAGCACGGTCATAGTATGAAAAATTGCATGAGCCCGTAAGGCTGTGTGAAATGCGCGGGCAGGTACAGAAGAGCAGACTGTTAGAAAAAGGACAGAAACTCTCCGGCAACATGCCCATTAGGTCATTCAGACCTCCCAGTGAACTACAAGCGTTGTAAAGTTTCAAGGAGATTTTTGAGACCACCTCTGATAAGTATACGTATAACATATATACGAGGTACGGCGTCGTCATACGTTGTATATACGTCAAACAACACTCGCCCAACTTGAGTTGGGCTATCAAAGGGACGGAATAGACCTTTTGATCTCAATACTAACAACTTCCCCTCAGTTAATCGGAAGACAACCCACCACTAAAATAATCATCCGCATGACCTTCGCCGGTCGCCTTATCCTCCTCGATCGTTTGCTAAGGAAGTAACAGGTAACGACGTTATTGATTGTTCTTCTGATAACGAATTCCATCAGTCGGCTATAAAAATTGAGTTTTTAATGCAACAGATCAGCAACCTCATTGATCAACTGACAAAAGTTTTCACTAAACTCAGTTAATAACGAAGAACTTAAGGATCCCATCTGGAACACAAACGGGTTTATGAACCGACATGAGAAACTGGATGCAGTGTTCCTGACAGAATTACCAGACATTGTTCTCATATCAGAAACGCATTTCACCGAACGGAACTACTTGATAATCCGAGGCTACTCTACTTCCATGATAAATCATTCTAATAGTCGGGCGCACGGAGTTTCTGCGCTTCTGATCAAAAATAAAATAAAGCATGTTGAGCCACCTCCATTTGAGTCCGATTATATTCAATCAACTTCAATTGAAATAGTAGCCTGGATTGAGCATGTGAGGGTCTCAGAGATATGCTGTCTATCACATCAAGCAATATCAGATCACTTGTTTTCTGACTACTTCACATTATTCTCTGGGTTGTCGCTTTATCATTGTAGGTGACGGAAATTCAGATCATCTACTCTGAGGTTCTAGACTAATAACAAGTCAAGGAAGAGCATTAAATGAATGTACTATGAGGATTCTATCGTGGTATTACCGCAATACATTCATGGTCTATAATCAACTTGTTGGCCTGCAGACTTAAGTAAGTCTCCCGACCTATTGAATTATTTCATTACATCGGGGGTTGGTTCTTTATATACTAATGTGAAGAATAACATGGACTCCAGATGCGATCACCTTTCCTTAGTACTAACAGAGAACACAACGGAGATTTAGTTGGGACGTTATAAGGCTGAAAAGGCTTCATGTGCTGGACCTCAGTGATTCGTGACAAGTCTCAAAAAATGAATTGTCCATGGTAACACGAATCATATGTCTTATACTACCTCGATGTTGTTAATCAAATTATTACTTTTTTATACTAATTTGTACAGTACTGTGCAGCGTTTGCTCTGTGTGTCTACTGACACTGTTGCTATTCAAAATTCTAAGAACTTTATTACCTATTGCCATTACTACAATTCTGACATTCTAAGATTCTGATATTGAGTAGATATTGATTAATTTTTATAGGATTTAGTAGTGCAGTATTATCGTATTTATTATTACTATTTTATTCAATTAATATATTCCTAAATTTAGCTATTCCTTTTTATAGTTTTATTACCTTTTTTGTTTTTGTTTCCTATCGACTGTTCTGTTGTTGTAATTTCTTGAAGTTCTGTTTTTGAAATTTTATATGTATTATAATGTTTGTATCCGATGAGGGCCATCATTGGATGGCCATCATTCTTGTTATATTTTCTCATTTGATTTACTTCGGTTTTGAATTGTATTTAGAGAACCGATTGTTAATAAAGCTAATTAGAAATTTTTTTTTAAAAATCTACTGAAAGATTTTCATGAGGTGATTTAAATGGTCTTTACAAAAGATCAACCAAGACATTAATCAAGATATTCTTCGAAATGTACATTGATCTACATTGCAATGATTGTTATTTCAGAACGACAATATTGCTTGCCTCAAGTCTGTAAAAAAAATCGATCCTTCTCAGAGAAAAAAAAACTGATTCATTTTAGGAGATATTTGGCTTGAATTAGAGATTAAAGTGTTTTAAATTATTATTTTTTATTTTTGTTAGAAATCTTATATTACACGAAAATGATTCACCTATTAATGTCAATTCCATTCTTAATCAGAATATTTTCTTAGCATTACTAAACAACGCATCATTATATTCATTTATAAATTCAACATCCTTATAAGCCAAGTACATATTTTAGTCACTTTAAATAGCCTACAAATTAAATATCAAGGTTTATTAAAATTTTTATTTTATAAAATTTAGTTTTTGTTTTCAGTTTAAACTCTACATTTTAAATAGTCTTTAATTTCGTACATTTATTAGTTATACGCATCAATAAACTAATACAAGTTTGCATGCAATGTTCTATTAAATGTGTATCTTGTAATTTTATCAATTCTATGACTTGTGAATTCAACGAGAAAATAACTCATAAATTAAAAATTCTATATACCCTGATAAATATTTATTACTTTGTCTACTACGAAACTCTATTAAAGTATATTTTTATTATATCCATTAATATTACATTTGTAGCGATTATTATTACTACTGGTATAAGTAAAATTATTATTTTTTATTTTTTTATTTTTAAAGTAAGATATATATAAATTATTGAAATTAAAACATTATAAACAATAAAATTTAGATTATTTTTTTCTTTGGGCGTAGCGTAAACTCATCTTACTACCTAACCAGATAATTTTACCTGTATACAAAGAATCTCCATACATAGCACATACTTGTATCATAATAAGAGTAAGCGATGGGTGGAACCAAAATCACTCAGGTATTAGGAAATACATTTAAAATTGGATGCTCACTTCCAGTAACGTTTCTTGCAGTACCTTTCATGCTTGAATCCTTTCGCCAATCACCAAAATTTATGTCAAAGAGAATTTTTTTAATCTTGATTTATTTTATTTTAATTCATTGCAGAGGAAACCGATAAGTTATCGAGAAGTCGGTTAATGAAACTTCTTTCTATACGTTGATCTTAGCAGTAGAAAATTTTATGTTATTTCTTAAACTTAAAATGTTAAATACGTTATTGAAATTGAATATCTCTCTTTCAAAATCGTTTCTAAAACATCTACCAATTAAGAATCATTACAATTAATTACTGCTCCTACATGTTGCTAAATTTATACTGTATTATATAAATAATTAAACAGATAGATCATTTTATCTACCCAGTACATTGCTCACTGCACAGCTCACGTGCAAGATTATATGAATGTGCTACTATCCGGTTAATCGAACGATCTATTTCAGTATTTGGTAGAAAGGAAAAGAACCGTGGGAAAAAGGATCCTCGCAAAATACAAAAAAATAACCATTAGGAGGAGAATTACAATCTACACTAACACTTAAAAATATTAGTTGATGAAATGATATAATAGTAAATATTTTTTATATAATAAACTAGTATTGGAAGATAATCAACACATTACTCAGTACAGAAAAAAATAGTATTGAAAGCGTTAATTGAAAATATTAGATTTGATACGTAATACATAATTGAGGATATACAAAATTAGGTTTATTTATTTAATCACAATTATTGAAAATTTCAACAGAAAATTATTTAAAATGAATTATCTGAAACAGTCTTTTGTCTATTTTACTGAATCGTAGCAGTTAAATTTTTAAGATTTATGTAGCTGTATAATATTACTAACCGCCTCGTCTAGCCAGAACCTGGATGCTAGGAGCTAAGGTCAGCCCAGGCGAATCCCGGAGCCAACTCAGGGGCTCCTCGCGGTCTTCCGAGGCCAAGGGACCTACCCATGGCCGCAGAACTCGCTTCGTTCACCATTCCCAATTTTCCAGTAGAACCAGCGCCCTGGACTCCCGCAGACTCCTATACCCAGAGGGCTTCACCCCTTGGAACCCCCACTGTACGTCATCCTCATGGTTGTGGGAATAATACTGATAAATAATAATTATAGTATTCAAGCTTTATAGAAACCTGAAAAAGAAACTAAATTACAAAAAACAGAATAATAATAATTATGTTAACTAAAAAGTACACACACTTGACGAGGAAAACTTCATAACTCATTTTTTTCCATGGTGGCAGAAATACAACAATGAAGTAAAAGGATTAATCTATTTTTTCTTAATGAATATATTTAATTCACAACTTCATCCTCCTTCGGGGAGAAGAAATAATGAATATTTATCTTAATATTCAAGAGAGCTTGGGCCTCGGTCGATGGCTTTAAAACCTTCTCTGGGATAATACAAATATATCCTACAAATTTGAAAAAGGAATCGATCGGTTGGGTCTCGTGTGATGCAATAACAAACAAACAGGCAAACTTTATAAACCGTGATCTGTTAGATCGCTGTTTATAAAGCAAACTTATAAAGGAATTTAACATTTTCTAGGATCACGAACACTTTTCAAATTAATGTCATAATCATTATCTAACAAGTTCAAAGCAAGGGGATTTACATGTCTAACCATGAATTTAGAAATGAAATGGTCAATTTCATCCTGAGCATACGGGATCCCCAGGTACTCATGTATTTCTGGATTCCTGACGAACCAAGGGAATTGAGTCACTTTCTTCAATATCATAAAATGAAAATAATAAAAAAACGAAATTAAGTTATGGAACCAAAACTTTTAATTATAGAAGTAAAATAAAAATATTAAAAAAATGACTCTCAAAAATAATATAAAAATACATGAAGGTTAAACCTATTTAAGACAAATAAAAATTTTTTTAAAAATCTTAGTTGCAAAAAATTTTGTTATCTATTTTTTTAGACATACGTATTAACAGAAGTAAAATTATATTTTTTTACAAAAATTATATTACTTTTTTAAGATACGATGAAAAAGAAATTAATATGTGTAAAAAAAATTCTAATAAGAACATTTCTGTAAGGAAATGTTATTAATAAAACTTATCAAAAGAAAAAAAAAATAGGTGATTTTAAACTTTTAAAATTATGTTTCAAGGTAAACTCTGTGTCAAGAGAGGTATAATAAGTAATACAAATTTACTCAAAATACAAACTTACTAAAGGTAATGATGCAGCAGTTTTAAGAGACATAAAGTTAATGAAATATAATTTGTTCACCTTATTTGGTTACAGAAAAACAAGAAGGATTTAATGTAACTTTAGTTTATTAGAAAATTAATTTTCTAAAAAAAATTATTGATTTTTGATTGTATATTTTTTTTTAATAGAACGCAGTATGTATTATTTTTAAATTCTCCTTAAAATTATTTTTCGAATTAAACCGCACTTATTGTTTCTTGTTTAAAAAACAACTAGTTTAACATTATTGTTAGAAATCTGTAGAAAAAATTTAATCAGTTTGATTCGCACGATTCATGTTCGTCAATTAGTAAATTAAAATAAGAAAATTAATATCCTTAAACATTCATTATTAATAATGCGGTGACCGTTTTCCGTGGATAAATAATTTAATATTTAAACTTTATTTTAATTTTCTCTAATTTATTGTAAAAATATTTACACCACCTGCTATAATTTTTATTATTATAAAAACCTAATTTATTCGATAAAAATTGTCACTTATTTTATGAATGTGGACATGTTTGCAGGTATCATGGGTTCGTCACAGAGACATTCATTTGCTAACAGTCGGAAGATACACTTATACGAGTGATCAGAGGTTCCGCGCCATTCATCATCAGAGTTCAGAGGACTGGACCCTACAGATTAAATACCCACAGCACAGAGACTCCGGTATATATGAGTGTCAGATAAGCACGACGCCTCATATGAGTCATTTTATACACCTGAATGTCGTCGGTAAGTTTTTTTAAAAACTAGTAAACATCCATTCTCTTCATAGTGTGTGTGTGTGTGTGTGTGTGTGTGTGTGTGTGTGTGTGTGTGTGTGTGTGTGTGTGTGTGTGTGTGTGTGTGTGTGTGTGTGTGTGTGTGTGTGTGTGTGTGTGTGTGTGTGTGTGTGTGTGTGTGTTTAAATAAGTTTACATATACATATGTTTTCATATACTAATGTTGAATTGTTTTGGGAAGAACATAATTTAAACATTCAAGGCAAAACCGGTTCTTCCATAGTGTACCTTGTAATATAAGTTAATAATCGTTTTAACATTTTATAAATTAACTTAATTATGTAGTTTGCAGTAATGTCTTTTCCGTGCTTATGAAAAAAATTTAGAAAGAATACAGTAATAATGAAGAACTTTTATAATGCTCTTAAGAAAATATGCATTAGGGTTTAATGCATGTTTTTTAGTTGCTAGTTTATGCAAGTTAGGTAAAATAATTATCATCACTATTATGGTAGTAAAATGAACTTTCCGGAAATTTTTGTGCATAAATAATGAAAATATCATAAGGCTTAAGTAAACATCTTTTAAAATGAAAAATAAATTATTTTCTTTCAGGGAAAATTGTTAAGTGACAGTTTTAATTGCAGTAAAAAAAACTTATTACTTTGAATTCGCTCACGTTATGCTTTAGGTACAGCATATCTTACCTTACTGTCTGAGAAATTTTACAATACGAAAGAAAAAGAAGAAGTACATAATTTTCAGTGCAGAATAAATTCATCTTTGCGTGCGTGTGGGTGTGTACATGGGAAATAAATAATATAGAAGGTAAAAGGAGTTTTTATCTCCTTTTCTTTATATAAAATAAAGAATTTTTTTGAAATATAAAGGCAATATTTTATGGTTGTTTAATTAAATAATAAAAAGTACTGGGATCATTTGTTCAACTAGTGACTAAGAGGTAGCTTACTCGAGTGGTGGATATATACTGTAAGCAGCACCAAGTCACCTAATAACTATTAATAATATTGCTAATAACTAAAAAATTAATAAGACAAGATAGATATAATATACAACTATCAATCAATTTTATTATGATCAAGAGGATCACGTGATCAAATAAAAGGTGTATTTTATGACAAAATTTACAATTCTTATACGCTTTACTTTTATTTTCTTCAGTTAAATGTTTACTAATTGAAACTGAAGGAGAATTCTACATCTCCAAAACAATTTTGCTGAAAAAGGGCGTAGTTCCATTTTTATGGTTCTGTGATAGTATTTTGTAATTATTGCCAGCCCAAAGCAAAAGTATCAAGAGTAACAGTTAAAATATCGCGTTAAATCAATATTTTTATAGTGAAGGAGGGTAGTAGAGTGAAAGGGACTGAATAATAGGATCATTAAACTCTTAATAACATCGTTTATTTTATCTAATCTTAGAAAAATGAAAAAGTAGAAAACGACGATTCATAAAACTGAATATTTCGATTCTGTTTCATTAAAAGGATTAGGAAGACCTAGAAAGTGAGTGGTCAAGAGGGCTTGAAATTTTTCCACACTATTAACATAAATTGTTCCTGAGATTTGCAAAATTGTTTTCAAATTAGTTGAAATATCTCACAATATTTTCGGTTGTTCATATGCTATAATGCTTAGGGCGATATTTAATTATTTGGCAATTTTTTCCTTAAAATTTATTTCTACTATCGGTTACATATTTGTTGGAACCTAATGTAAATTATCAGAAATTGGCATTAACAAGGAACTCCAATGAGATTCCTCAAAAATTACATACTAGTGCTGCATAGAACGTAGAACTTAATAAGGTAGTTCTGGAGATCTATAATTTCAGAAGTAAAATAGAAAACAAATAAAAATAACAAGATTCACAAAAATAGCATAGATTGATGAAACACTCAAAAAAAAAAAAAAAAAAGTGAAAAATGACTATAAAAATAAAAAACAGAGAAGAATTAATTAATGCACAAGTCTCAGCGGGTATAACTACACTATAGAATTACTAAGGTCTAGAACATGTAGTCGCTTAAGTCTTCTAACATTCTTACCGTTATCAAGAAGGTTTACCACCAAATGGTTAACGTGGAGATTTAGCCATTTCAAAATGAGACCTGGTACTTATTTCTTCACGTACTGTAGAGATAAAGTATAACTCGTGTATGCCATCCTGTTCTTCTGTGTAAAATGGCAATAATTTTTAATGTAAGTCAGCATTTTTAGAGAATTTTCTAAGGAAAGTACGGTATTACTTTCGGTCGCATGATAGGAGTAGAGGGTAAAGATGAATTTACGTTTTGAGGTATGAAGAGTAAGAAAAAAACATTCACTTAAATTGGGGTTTCCTTATATATATATATATATATATATATAGGCCAATGAATAATCTTTTGCGGCTCAAAAATCTGCATAACTACTAGAAAAATTCTATTGAAATTTAGATATAAAGTAATTTATCTGAAGTTATGCATGAGAAAATTTGATGAATATTGGTTGAGTCGTACTTGAGTTACGCTCAATTTAAAGTCGAAAGAATTTGAACAGGGCACGTTAAAAACGTAGTTCGTTATGATGCTGCAAGTTAGAACGTTGACGTTTCTTTATCTGCGATGCCTATTGTTACCAATATAAAACGAAATTTAAGAATACCTATTAAAATCAAATTAAATTAACGAAAAGTCGGTCTTCTTCCAAAGAATTGTGCAATTTCTTTTATTATATTATTTTTTTTAAAATAAACTTTTATTTCATTTTCATACAGTCTACATCTGAAATTAGAGGTACTGTTATAAAAGTTAATTAAATAACACATTGCTTAAATAATTGATCAATGAAGGTACATAATTTTTCAATACTTAACACTTTAATATCCTTCCTTCATAATTATAATTTTTTTTTTGTACTGTACACCCCTGGACCGGATCTGTAGTATAATTATATTTCATAATTATAGATCTGTCTTCATAATTTTTATATATAGTATATTTTTTTACATGTAATTCATAAATAATATTTAGTGGTTTCAGTTATTTAATATTTGCTTTTGTAAATCTTAAAGCTTTATTTAGTTCATTATATCATTATAATTATAACAATAAGTGAATTTTAATTTGTACGAGTCTACTACCAAAAATTTATTACAAATACTTTAAAAACTATTTTATGTTCATTCTACACCACATTAAGGGTAATTTATAGCCTATATTAGTTTCTATGCATTTCTTAATTACCTGGAAAGTTTTAATTTTAATAAAATATGTTATTACTTGACTATAATTTTGTTATTACAATATTAATGCAGTTTTACTTATTGTTTAAGTTTTAAGTTACTTACTAAGTTTTCAGTAGAACATGTAGTACGTGTCTTAAGGACACGATTACGTTTGGCAAAAAAGATGTTTGAAAGTTGCAGTAAAATAAATATACTGAATACGTTTCAAATGAAACACTTGCTACCATCCCAATATTTTATAAATAAAAAGATGGCTAAATTGTTGGTAATATAAGCTCAAAACTGAAGAAAAAATGATTTGCGTAAACACTTGATCTGGATTGTCCATTCCGTCTTTTCTGCACGATTATGAAATTACTCAGTGTTTATAGCTAAAACCCTCCACTCAATAACTAATTCTGCAACCTTCAGGTTGCAAAATAAAAATATTTTTCAAAAATGGAATGAATGAAAAAATATATATAAAATAAAACTTTCTTAAGACTAAAGTTTAAAGCTTTGAGATTTCTTAACATGAAATTTTAAATTTAAATTTTTTATAAAAAATCAACCCTAGGTTCTTAATGCTATCCCGCTTTTCTAAAGGATTTCAATAAATCCATATATTAAATGTGTTATTTATATTACATTTCCACAATTATAATATTCAATTTTATCTCTTGAAATATTTCTTTTTACTAAAAGTATGTAATCTTTCATTATTCGGTACCATGAAATTTTCGAATCAAATCAAAACTTCAGTTAGTCTATGACTGTTTGGAACCAATCATATTTAAATCCAATTATAGTTGTCGCTGAAGTATAAATTTAAAAAAAGATCCATTTAAAGATAGAAGCAGAAGATTAGTGAGTACGAATGTTGGTTTTAAGAAAAACATTTATCGTTAAATTAAATCAAAGCAACATATAAAACAGTACTATTTCTAATTTACATATCTAATAGTATTGTTTAGGAACTGGTGGCATCCTCTAAACGCCTCTATTACACCTAATTTAATTTTAATTTTAGTAAAACTTAACAGTTGTCTAAAGTAAAGTACTATTCTTGGTAATAATATGAATGAAATTGTTTTACTGTATAATCCCAGCTACCCCTCTCAAAACGAGTAGTAAAATTTGGCTAGAGATTCGTGGTTCCATGCCAAAAAGTTTATTCTACCCTTGTAGACGTGCATGCATACTCTGCTCGCGTGCAAACAATTTTTATTTATGACTTTACTTTGAAACATTCTTTTATGGCAAGAAAACTTTAAAATTTAACTGAATATTAACAAAGAAACTATCTTGAATATTTTAAAACTTCCATAGTATTTCCTGTTATTTACTTTTAATGGTGGTATTTTGTCCCATATCTTGTCTTAAGAAACCGCATAATATGTACTTCGTTTATATAACTCCATTTTACTTAACTTTTTTCCTAACGGTGTTTGATATTTGAATTTGAAAAATTATATTTTTGCTATTACTTTTCGTTTTTCAAACTCGTTTTAAATTTAATTCAGTTAGAAAGGTATGTAATTGTTTGCATTTTCAGATTACAAACGTGTATTTACAGTTAAATACAGTTTAAACGCTTAATAAAATTTCAAATGAGCATGGTATTAACATTGTAAAGTAAAAACCTTTTTAGAGAATGGAAAAAAAGTTGGCGAACAAAAACTACAGATCATTCTAGAATTAATTCCCTCCATCAGTGAATGATGTTCAATGACTCCTCTATATATCTTTTAACTTAATTTATTTTTATTATTTTAAGATTCCTACATTTTAGTTACTGTACAATACATATAATAATCGACAAAAAATACTTAGAATTTGTTTCACGAATTAGAGATTGAAGATTGATTCCTGTCTAGATTAGTTTAGACGTCGGTCTATAAAATGTTTCAATTTTATCCTTTGCAATGAACGTATATGTAAGGTATGAATTGTTCAGGAGTAGAGTTTTCATTACACTTTAAGAGAGCATGGTCCAAATATCAGTAAAATATAATTTATTCACGTTAGTAATTATAGTAAATCTTTAAAAAATAATTCAATTTCTTGACATAAATTTTGTAGATGATATACACAACAACAAATTAGCGGTAATCAAAAAATAACAATAATCTTCACTCTTGTCAAATGATTTTTTATTCAAAATCAGGTAAGCTGTTTTTTATTTATTAAGCTACGAAAAAAGCATTAATAATAAAGTATTTCAAGCACCCCTATATGGCATTCTGAATTCTGATAATTACGTTGATAATTTCTGATTACACAACACTTTTCGGGTTATTTTTATTGTTATCGAACGATATTTTTTCTGCAGAAATTTATTATTTATAGAATTTTAAAATACACTAAATAAATATAAATTATATATAATTATAGAAGTAATATAAAGTAATGAAGACCTATTAGAAATTGTAGTTGAAGATCAAAAATAATTAATTTAAAAATATCAATTTCTACCAGCTACTATCTGATTTATTCCTCATCTTGTAAATTTATCAGGTTACTTCAAGCAGAGATCATTGTGGTTAAGGCAATACGATACGCTTCCTAGATAAATCCATTTCGCTAAAATCACAAGTTGGTATTTCACTCACGTGAAATAGAAATGTTCTCAGTATACTGTAGTTTCCAAATTATAGTCGGTGATTATCGGTGGATGCCATCGCATTCATATGAATAAATAGATAGATGTATTTAATACAGATGGCATAGTTTTCCTTTTAGCGCTAAACATAAGAATGGATTTTCATCGTACACAACAACATGAAAATATTAAATATTCATTATACGAGTATATTTATATACACACACAAATAATCTTCCATTGATATATACATACACACACACACACACACACACACACACACACATATATATATACTTTTTTTTTTCAACTGCAAAGTAATACATTCACTTTATAGCAATGCTTCTACAAGTATATTTTTAATTAAACGTGCATTTTCAGAGAAGACTTAGTAATAAATTCTATACAACTTCAAAATAGACTTATGTTAACTATTTTAAAAAATTAAGAAAATTAAAATTTCAAAAATATGCTTCCTAATTCAATATAATTTTCTAAAAAACTCAATTCAGATGAGACGGATTGAATAAAAGTTGGATTGATCGTTTCAAAATATGTGGATAAATTAAAATAAATTATTATGTACCTCATGATAGTCAATTATTATGAACTCATGATTATGTACCTCATAATTAACCACCTGGGCTGGTTAATCTACATCATTGACTTACAAAATGAAGCAATATATAACATAAATTGGAATTAAAAACATGGACCGAATTTTCTTTGCGAAGAGATTTAAATTGGAGATGTAAATTGAACTACAATGAAAATTGTATAAACTATAATTAAAAGGATTCTTAACCCTTTTTACTTTCTTGTACGAAGTAAAAGAAGTGTTTTGATAGCAAAAATTTTCGGTTTTTAGATTTCAACGGAAATACCCATTTTGACCATCCTTGAAACCTTTTTGACTAGTTTCGACGTGACATCTGTACGTACGTGTATGTATGTATTTACGTATCTCACATAACTCAAAAACGATTGGCCGTAGGATGTTGAGATCTCGGTTTCAGGACTGTTGTAACATCTAGTTTTGCACCTCTCGTTTTGATTGCAATCGTCTTAACCAAAAGTATCCAAAAAAGTGCAAAATCAAAAAAAAATCATGTGCGCTTTTAAATTATATATCATAAGTTGCACTTATTTTCACTGGTTCCAGAGTTATGGCCAAATGAAAGTCTAATTAATGAAATATTTAGATCTTTGAAGAAAAAGGCCCATCGGTTCGATCAGACTTCATCTTCTTCTTTTTTAATTTATTTTTTAACTTTTTCTTTTAATTTAAATATATTGATTTATTAATAATTATCAGTCCGTGATTTTAAGAATATTTTTGTAATATTTTTTTTTTTTTTTTGTCTTCAGTCATTTGACTGGTTTGATGCAGCTCTCCAAGATTCCCTATCTAGTGCTAGTCGTTTCATTTCAGTATACCCTCTACATCCTACATCCCCAACAATTTATTTTACATACTCCAAACGTAGCCTGCCTACACAATTTTTCCCTTCTACCTGTCCTTCAAATATTAAAGCGACTATTCCAGGATGCCTTAGTATGTGGCCTATAAGTCTGTCTCTTCTTTTAACTATATTTTTCCAAATGCTTCTTTCTTCATCTATTTGCCGCAATACCTCTTCATTTGTCACTTTATCCACCCATCTGATTTTTAACATTCTCCTATAGCACCACGTTTCAAAAGCTTCTAATCTTTTCTTCTCAGATACTCCGATTGTCCAAGTTTCACTTCCATATAAAGCGACACTCCAAACATACACTTTCAAAATCTTTTCCTGACATTTAAATTAATTTTTGATGTAAACAAATTATATTTCTTACTGAAGGCTCATTTAGCTTGTGCTATTCGGCATTTTATATCGCTCCTGCTTCGTCCATCTTTAGTAATTTTACTTCCCAAATAACAAAATTCTTCTACCTCCATAATCTTTTCTCCTCCTATTTTCACGTTCAGCGGTCTATCTTTGTTATTTCTACTACATTTCATTACTTTTGTTTTGTTCTTGTTTATTTTCATGCGATAGTTCTTGCGTAGGACTTCATCTATGCCGTTCATTGTTTCTTCTAAATCCTTTTTACTCTCGGCTAGAATTACTATATCATCAGCAAATCGTAGCATCTTATCTTTTCACCTTGTACTGTTACTCCGAATCTAAATTGTTCTTTAACATCATTAACTGCTAGTTCCATGTAAAGATTAAAAAGTAACGGAGATAGGGAACATCCTTGTCGGATTCCCTTTCTTATTAGGGCTTCTTTCTTATGTTCTTCAATTGTTATTGTTGCTGTTTGGTTCCTGTACATGTTAGCAATTGTTCTTCTACCTCTGTATTTGAACGCTAATTTTTTTAAAATGCTGAACATTTTATTCCGATCTACGTTATCGAATGCCTTTTCTAGGTCTATAAACGCCTTGTATGTTGGTTTGGTTTTCTTTAATCTTCCTTCTACTATTAATCTGAGGCCTAAAATTGCTTCCCTTGTCCCTATACTTTTCCTGAAACCAAATTGGTCTTCTCCTAACACTTCCTCCACTCTCCTCTCAATTCTTCTGTATAGAAATCAAGTCAAGATTTTTGATGCATGACTAGTTAAACTAATTGTTCTGTATTCTTCACATTTATCTGCCCCTGCTCTCTTTGGTATCATTACTATAACACTTTTTTTTAAGTCTGACGTAATAACCTTTTTCATAAATATTACACACCAGTTTGTATAATCTATCAATCGCTTCCTTATCTGCACTGCGCAGTAAATCTACAGGTATTCCGTCTATTCCAGGAGCCTTTCTGCCATTTAAATCTTTTAATGCTCTCTTAAATTCAGATCTCAGTATTGTTTCTCCCATTTCATCCTCCTCAACTTCCTCTTCTTCATCTATAACACCGTTTTCTAATTCATTTCCTCCGTATAACTCTTCAATATATTCCACCCATCTATCGACTTTACCTTTCGTATTATATATTGGTGTACCATCTTTGTTTAACACATTATTAGATTTTAATTTATGTACCCCAAAATTTTCCTTAACTTTCCTGTATGCTCCGTCTATTTTACCAATGTTCATTTCTCTTTCCACTTCTGAACACTTTTCTTTAATCCACTCTTCTTTCGCCAGTTTGCACTTCCTATTTATAGCATTTCTTAATTGCCGATAGTTCCTTTTACTTTCTTCATCATTAGCATTCTTATATTTTCTACGTTCATCCATCAGCTGCAATATATCGTCTGAAACCCAAGGTTTTCTACCAGTTCTCTTTATTCCGCCTAAGTTTGCTACTGCTGATTTAAGAATTTACTTTTTAACATTCTCCCATTCTTCTTCTACATTTTCTACCTTATTTTTTTACTCAGACCTCTTGCGATGTCCTCCTCAAATATCTTCTTTACCTCCTCTTCCTCAAGCTTCTCTAAATTCCACCGATTCATCTGACAACTTTTCTTCAGGTTTTTAAACCCTAATCTACATTTCATTATCACCAAATTATGGTCGCTATCAATGTCTACTCCAGAGTAAGTTTTGCAGTCAACGAGTTGATTTCTAAATCTTTGCTTATCCATGATATAATCTATCTGATACCTTGCAGTGTCGCCTGGCTTTTTCCAAGTGTATATTCTTCTATTATGTTTTTTTAAATTGGGTGTTGGCAATTACTAAATTATACTTCGTGCAAAACTATATAAGTCGGTCCCCATTTTCATTCCTTTTGCCCAGCCCGTATTCACCCACTATATTTCCTTCCTTTCCTTTTCCAATGCTGGCATGCCAATCTCCAACTATTATTAAGTTTTCATCTCCTTTTACGTGTTTAATTGGTTCATCAATCTCTTCGTATACACACTTTACCTCATCATCATCATGGGCGCTTGTAGGCATATAGACGTTAACAATCGTGTCGGTTTAGGTTTTGATTTTATCCTTATTACAATGATTCTATCGCTATGCGTCTTGAAATACTCCACTCTCCTCCCTATCTTCTTGTTCATCACGAAACCTACTCCTGCCTGCCCATTATTTGACGCTGAGTTAATTACTCTAAAATCACCTGACCAAAAGTCGCCTTCCTCTTCCCACCGAACCTCACTAATTCCTACTATATCAACATTCACCCTATCCATTTCCCTTTTTAAATTTTCTAGCCTACCAACCTTTTTTAAGCTTCTAACATTCCATGCTCCGACTCGTAGAATGTTATTTTTTAATTTTCTGGTGACCCCTTCCTTAGTAGTCCCCACCCGGAGATCCGAACGGGGGACTATTTTACCTCCGGAATATTTTACCAAGGAAGGCGCCTCCATTATTGCTATGTGAAAATGCAGAGAGCCACATTTTCTTGGAAAAAAAGCAGGTGTAGTTTTCCATTGCTTTCAGCTGCGCAGTACTCAGAGGACTGAGTGATGATACGGCCGTTTAAGTCATTGTGACTCACGCCCCTAACAACTACTGAAAGAGCTGCTGCCCTCATTCAGGAATCTTCCCTTAGTCTGGCTGTCAACAGATACCTCTCCGATATGGTTGCACCTTCGGTCCAGCTGCTCTGTATCCCTGAGCACTCAAGCCCCCTCACCAACGGCAAGGTCTCAAGATTCATAGAGGAGGACATATTATAATAATTAATAATTCAATAATAACAATAAAAAAAATTCAGAAGTTAGTGAAATAAAATTTTATGTAGTTTTAAAAATGTGTATATGTAATTTAATAGGCATTTTTACATATGTGTATATGTAACAGATTTGGTGAAACATCGGATTATTTAATATTAATTGAAAATTACAAGTTAGAATCGTATTATTTTGGATTTTCTAGTTTAATTTCTGTTTAATTTTATTTAATTATTCTGGAATCTTAATTTTATTTACATTAAATTTAGCTACAGAGTGACTGAAAAATAGACCCTCCCAAAAACAACTTATACACTAAGGCATACATGTCCGATGTTTAATAAATTGCAAAACATTCCTATCTTTTAGTTCACTACTACTCTAATATTGTCGGACAATATTCTCTCTAAGTTGGAGTTGATCATAATTTCGTTTATTTGTTTTTTGTTGCCAATCATTTAATGGCTCTTTGGTTTAATATAATTCTTCTGATTTTAATTTCTGTACACGTTCTCTAGTTCTCTAGTTTTCAAATTTTCTCTTTCTTTATATTCATCATCCTCTTTTAATCTTATTATTCTTTCCTTGGTCTTGACATTTTCTTCCTCTTTATATTTATAATCTTCTCTTAATCGTTTTATTCTTTCTTTGGTTTTAACGTTTTCTTCCTCTTTATATTTATAATCTTCTCTTAATCTTTTTATTCTTTCTTTGGTTTTAAAGTTTTCTGATTTAGTAATATGAGTAATAAATGGACTTTTACTCTATCCTAATATTTCATTTAAAATTTTGAATTAATAATTGTATAAATATTTGATGCTAATAAAAACTAATATTTCAGCAATTGTGTAACGCTGCACTTTATTTAAGAATTGAAGGAACGTATATCACTTTCGAATGAAATAAGTTTAAATGAAGTGCACCAAAAAATGCGTATATGTAATTTAAAATGCGTACAATGAAATCATGTAATGTCCACATCAGATTTTTTTTAAATTAAGATAATTCCATCATTATGTTTTTTTTTTTTTTTACTTTTAAGGCCGCAAAGGACCACTTTAGTCAGAATAATCCAAACTATTTGCCGATCTTTTGGCCTTTAAGTTCTTAGCTTTTACTTTCTCCCAATATTTAGGCATTCTTAATGATGATCTTGCTTTACGATCCTCTTCTGAATAAACTCTTTTTGTATAATTAAAAGTTCTTACTTTAAAGTTGGTATTCGGATCTTTAATAACAAATTTTAATTTTTCGGATTTATTAAGTAAATCTTTGTAAGTCAAATTTAATTCTTGCATGTTTTCTTTAATTTCTTTGATCCATAATGGTGGATTTTTTAAAGACCAAAATTGATCGGTAATTCTCTTACTAATCCTATCCTGCGATGCACAGAAAGAAATTCGCTTCTTTTTCATAGTATCAATTAAGGATTCCAAGTTTTCGTACAGAAATTTATTTTGCAATAATCTGTACTGATTTTCGTGTTTATATTTTTTGTTTATGCAGGTTCTAAGAATCCTGCGTTCAACTTTAAGCAAAGGTGCAGTCCTATTTTTCTGATTTAATCTAAATAATCGCGCTCGCTAAGTAACTACTGGTTTAACCACAGTTTTGTAATGTCTAATTTTAGTGATAATCGAGAGCGATTGATTTTTTGTTGTAAGTATTTTTGGTTACTTGTAGCACTTTAAATAATTTATAAAGTCTTTCAGTCCAATTTTGTTTTTCGTTACAATTACAAGTAATGATCTCTTCAAGATATTTAAATTTTTCTACAAGTTCTACTTTGTTTCCATTAATATTCACAGAATTAATAACTAAAGGATCTATAGCCATCATTTTAGTCTTTTCGTAAGAAATTTTAAGTCCAATTTTATTCGCAAGTTCTTCTATACTTATTATTTGTATTCTGGCTTCGCCGATACTATTAGCTAATAAAGCTAAGTCGTCGGCAAATCCTAGGCAATTTAAATTTAAGTTATATCTTTTGTAGCCTATGTGAATATTTTTTGGATTAATTTTAAACCATTCGCGCATCAGAAATTCTAGTGCACAATGAAATAATAAAGTCCGTGGCCTTATCTCAGTCCGGGTTTTATGTAAAAAGGTTCGGAAAATTCGCCAAGAAACTTCACTTTAGATTTTGTATTTGTCAATGTTAAACCGATCATATTTACCAATTCAGGATCCAATCCGAGATTTCTCCGAATTTTTATCATCGAAGGACGATGTATGCAATCGTACGCTTTTTTGAAATCAATAAAAGAAATAATCATCTGTTTTTGCTTTCTATTATAAATATCTATAAGTAATTTCAAAGTAATAATTTGATCTGGACTACTACGCCAAGGCGGAAAACCACCTTGGTAATCGCCTAGCTCGCTTTCTCGTTGGTCCTTTTGTAAATAATTCTAGATAAAATTGTATACGTACAATCCAATAACGAAATTCAACGATAATTGTCCGGATTTCTCTTGTCGACTTTTTTGTGTAAAGGATGTATAATAGCTGTCGTCCAATGTTCTGGAAGTTTTTCGGATTCCCAAATTTTAACTAGAGAATTATGCAAAGATTTCTTACTGATTCTCCTGCATTTTTCCAAATTTTTGCAACTGTTTGCTCTTCTCCGCTTGCTTTATTATTTTTAAGTTCTTTAAATGCATTTTCTACTTCTTTATAAGTCGGCGGTTTTCTGTTTGATTCTGGCGTTTTAATTTCTGTATTAACACTTATTTCTAGTAAATCTTTTGGTTCTTCGCAGTTTAAAAGCTTATTAAAAGCTTCTGCAAGGATTTACGCGATTTCTTTATTATTATGTGCAATTTTACCAGATTTATCCTTAAGCGTTAATGTTGGAGCTTCATATTTTTGTAACGGATTATAAAACAGTTTATAGTAACTTTTAGAATTATTTTTATTAAAGTCCTGTTCAATTTGATTAATTAAATTATTCTGATTTTCTCTCTTTACATTACGAATTATTTTGCATGCGATTTTTCGTTGATTAATAAGATTACATTATGGTTTATTAATAAAGAAAAGACGCATAAAAATTAAATGGAAATTTATTCAACAAACGATTATCTTTAACGATAACTAATTTACAAAATAAGTAAGACACGGTTATTAAATATGGTAGTAAATAAATATAAGTAATAGGATAATATGCCTCGTTTATGTTCATACTCCCTTAGATCTAAGCAATGTAAAAAAGTAAGAATAAATGAAATATTATTAAATTAAGTGAAAATACTCATTCCTCTAGAACTGTGACCAATAAAAATGATAAACAAGAAAATAAAGAATTAAACAAAAGAATAACATAAAAATCGTGGTAACGTATAGTAAATATTATTGCATAATATCAATTTCATCTCTAGTACCTTAAACTTTAAATGGTATTAGCATTCTTTAATTAGATAACATTGTGGAAATAGAAAAATGTCGATTCTTGGGATAATTTTATGAATATTTTTCATAAATTATGATGAGGTAACATAATAAAGCATTAATTAGAATATGTGTTTTATTTAACGGTTAATGAAATCAGTATTTGAAACGAGTATCCATAATATTTTTTTAATCACCCAATCTAGGTAAATTCTAAATATTTGTGATTTTAAGCTACGAATTTGAATTGTATATAAGTATATACAATTTTCTCTTATTTTCATTTGTATATAATAAAAGTACTGCTCTACTGATTTTTCATAAATATTTTGCACAAAGCAAACAAAAGTTACTAAATTTTTATGGGAAATATTATGTATAGCTACAATCGATAACAGACTGTTCTGTGTAAAGCGGTTATCTCAAATATACATAATTGTGCAAATATTAGATGTGGGTGTAAATTTGTTTTTGTTATTAAATTACATAGAAACAACTGTTAATCGTGTATTAGTTATAAGATATTTTGAATTTTATTGTACTTCAATAGTTGTAAGTAAAGCGATTAATATATTACGACTATGAGTTGTAGTTTTGATTGTATATATGAGTCAGAAGAGAGAGGAATAAGCATTGTGTGGTGGGGAAATAGATTACGTCATATCTCACAAAGGTCAAACGGTCAGTGTGGAGGGCACAGGACACAGAGAACTGTAAAGGGTGGAAATATTATTTCTATTTTACCCACTAAATAAACCCGACATCAAAGTTATACAGCTATATTATACTCGTATATCTATATAATAAACAATTTAATATGTTTTCGTATGTATATGTGAATCTAGTAAAACTCTTTTCTCTATCGCGATGAAATTGGAAAAAAGACTTTTGGCCGTGTATCAGAATGGTATTTACATATTCTTACAAGGTATTAATTTCTTTACTCTTGTATTAATAAAAGAACTACAGCAACCTTAACAACTATTTTCATTTTGCCATTAAAATAAATTAAAAGTCTTTGACAGGTGCAAAAAATATGTTCATACTTTAATTGATTATTTTCCTAACTGAATGATAACAAATATTGGAATGTTACACTCTGATTCAAAAAATTTCTTTACGAAACTCATTATGTAAAATATTTTTTACCAAACGAATGCATAAAAATACAATCATATCAAAATACTACCGATACAATATCGCAAAGGACTTTCAAGCGAAGTAATTGGTAAATATTTTATGTATTTTTATTTTTTTGTTCACCATCAGAAAGATTACAATGCATTCTAAAATCTAAAAGAACTTAAAAAAAAAATTGTAAGGCAAATTAATAACATTGCTTATTAGCTACCGTCTTCCTACAACCTGTAACGAAATAATTTTTAGAATATCTTCTTATTATCGTAGACTAATTTAATAATAATAAAATAAACGCTTTATTAAATTCTAGATCTTAGAAGGTAAATTTAACATTCTTTTACATCCATCTTTGTCGTATAACCGTTTGAGAAGTTTCAACAATAAATACAAAATCTATAAGCTAAGTAATAATAAAGTCCTTTGAAACAAACCTTCTTAAGGCTGTTTTACTTGTGAAAGTCCAAAATTAATAGGCATGCAACATGAAAACAAAAACATTTCAGTAATTACATTGTTGAATTAGTTCCTATTTATACTCACACCTATTCGTTATAAATCAACCAGCAAAGACAGATATTATAGTTTAAATCACCTCATTTCGATTGCATACAATTTTACCTAAGATTTCTACACGAATATCTTTCAATACAGAACAATCACAAAATTTTAAATATCCTTTTCTGTAATATTGAACTATGAACATAGTCATGATATTGGTTGTATGAGTATTTATTTAAACAAGTCATATTCGTTTTAGCTTTAAATTTCCCGTTTACCCGCTGATCACCACCATGAATATCTAAATAATCCTAATCAAAACTGAGCTTTTATACAATAATCTCCTTTCACTATATGAAGCAGCCAAGTTATACTCACGTAAAAAATTTATGTGAGTATTTATACAGCGTACAAGAATTCATCTTCTGAAACTGGCATTTCCATCAAAACATTAACTCATCTTAACGTAGACATTATATTTTTTGTTTTCTTTTTACTTTTCTAAAAAAATATTAGTATACCTGCTGGTAACCAACGTCATATTTCCTTGAATGTACTTTAGATCCAATGAGAATCTTTACAAGAAGATAGGAAAAATTCCAGCTTTCAAATGAAAACAATCGTACGGAGAATTTCTGAGCGTGTTGAAAATAATTTTAATGAAAAAGCTCAGAACCTTCTCTAAATTTTCATATTGTTTGTATCCCCATTTCTGTGATGAGAAACATAATATTGATCTTGAAACAGCATTAAACATGTCCAGATTCGAGGTAATTTATACATCACCGTTAAAAAATATATTATTACTAAGTGAATTAATTGCGAATTTCTCATAAGAAGCTTTATCTTGGAAATGGTAATTTAAAGATATTATTTTATTTACATTGATATAAAGATTAGTCAAAGATACTTATAACTGTTGATGGCCTATATTATTTCGCCCATTAAACATCGTTTTTTATTCTTTATAGACTGCTCTGCATTTCTGAAAACAACAATCTTAGACTTGTGAAGATTCGCCACTAAATTCCATTTATGAAAATACTAATCAAAGCTATTTATCATACTCTGCAAGGAAAATTTATCTGAGGCTAGGAGAATCATAACATCCGCATACGCTAGAAACTTAAATTCAACACCATTAATAGTAATTCCACTATTCAAGCAATCACTCATAAATAGTGCAGTCAGAAGAATGGCCACTCATACCTTTCATCATAAGTAGTGCGGTCAGAATGAAATATTGAGGTGCAATCATTCATAAATTGTGCGATCATAAAATCACTTCATAGTTATCCTTGCTCCACTCCAACAAGGGTTTCAAAATAATCCGACAATCTGTGATTACTCCAAAAGTCGCTTTCATTTTAGAATAGAGATTTCTCAACGTAAGGATGTAGTAATTTAGTATTATAATCTATTATACAACAGTGTAGCACAATTATTGCATACAGTTAGCGGTATAATACAGTTTTTTTAACAATAATATTATGTGTTAATCCATGTAATAGTACTATTAAATAAAAACAAATATTTTTTTAATACCTAATAATAATTGTTTTTATTTATTATTATTTTTTTATTTCTTTTTATTCAAAATAAATATCTATTAAACGAGTTAACAACAAATTCATCTTCCTAATATGTCAAATAACCCAGATTTTATCTAAATAAAAGAATTTACAAAAGTTCATATACGTTTGTAATAGAACAAGAAATACTCAAGATCTCTTTCCAAGATTTGCTATACATAAATATTGTCGGAACAAAGAAATTGTTTTGAGATATCGATGATCTCAAAAGATCGATTATGTAAATTTTATTATGTTTTCAATTTTTCTAATTACATTATTTTCTAGAATATTTTCAGTTTAATTATTTAATGCCCAAAAATCGTATTTTGTCAAAATCGTAAACTGTTAAAGCCTAACACTTAGTGTTTGGATAAATTTTTATTCTTTTTATTTAGATAACTGTATAAAAATAACAATCTCTTTTTGTTTCAAATTTTTATTTACAATCGTTTACTTTTTTTAGGAAGTTAAAATACTTCAGTTTTTAAGTAAATTATATCATACATAATAACAGTAAAAAGAAATCCTCATTAAAATTTCTCAATAATTCCCTACTAGCCTTAAATATAACTTCTGAGGGTAGAACGTATAAGGTAGTTTTGAATAACTGTACTATCACTATTACAACAGAGAATAACAACGGTAACAAGAATCATCAAAATAGGAGAGTGATGAAACACTAAGAAAAAATAAACCCAAAAAAGAAAAATGAGTGTGAAAACAGAAACAGAGAGGAAAGGAATGAAGGATTGATTAATCAGTGCACAACGCTCAGCGAGTGTAATTACACTATAGAACAACTAAGGTCTAGAACATGTAGCCGCTTAAGTCTTCTAACATCCTCACCGTTGTCCAGAAGGTATATAGCCAAATGGTTAAAAGTATCTCTGTCGAAAAAGTATCTCTATGCTTCGACTGATGACGTTATCTAGTCTGTACATTTGATCAATAGTGGAGTGTCCACTATGGAAACGGAACTGGAATAACGCGACTCTGCTCCAAAATAGGCCAAAACTTTTAACTTGGTAGGAAAGTACGTTGTCAGGACGACACCATTAAATGTGTGCGTTATATACTGTCTGGCTTTGGTAGGGAATCATAAATAGCAACTTATTGGTGTGAAAATCAACATCAAGGGACTTCTATCAGTTTTGTCCCTTCCCGATCACTTATAGAACCTCTGCTGAAGAATATGGCTTAATAGGTAGACTGAAAGGAATCGGGCTGCTCAAAATTCTGAGATTTTCTGTTCACAGGAACCCCACATATCAACCGGTTGAAAGACCTCTCTCACGCAAACAACAAATAGTTCAGCTTTTACTCCATCACTCCTAGCCCACGACCATTCAAAGCTTTTAATGGAGGAAGCGAGGGTGGAGGCTGTCGAAAGCTCTTCGTTGCTTTCCGTAAATAGTAACTCTCTCCACGTGAAAGGAATGAATTCTCAAGGGAATATGTGAATATCTCGTTTTTAATAATTTTAGCAGTCGTCTCTATCTGCCGGCCCTTTTCCAGGATGTTCTATCTTCAGGCCTCCTGTAGAATTGCCATCGTCTCTTTAGCCTCTTCTTTGCAGCAATAAGATCCATCACCTCTTTGTGTAGCTCACTTCATCCTTCTACTTACCTCTAAACTCGGGTTCGAGTCCCAGGCAGCTTTCTGCAGGACTGCAGCCAGTAATACCCTTTGCCACTGCTTTCCATCAATGATTTCCTTATATACTCTACATCACCTGTAGATAGCAGGATGGTCAGATTGGCGCAGCGCGCAAACGACTAGAGTGTTTTTGTATTTAGAAAAATCTGCTATCCTATGGCTCTCAGGTCATTTAACCCATCGGTGAAGTTGTTTTTGCGTTGTGACCGTACTGCTGACAGCGTATACACTGGACATCAGGAAATCTCGGCGTTTCGAATGTTACCCCACATCTGGCGGTATTTCAGATTAAAAACCTCTTTATTGTTATCCTTGGACTAAAGATTAAGAAAAATTTTGAAAAGTGTTTCTTTCTAAAAAAGGAAGTCTGGCATTAATTATACTTCGGGCTGCGTGAACGTATTCCTCAAGCTCTCCTTTAGTAAGTTCAATCGGAACGGAATAAGTAATATCAATAGTTTACCGACATCAGTAGTTTACCTAATGGAAAATACTCTTACCGCACTGCTGTGTAAAGCTAACCTAAAGATATGTGTGGCTGACCACTAGCCATTTAAGGTTTCAAGCGCTTCAATATGGAAGACCGATACTTGGTGGCAATCACCGATCTAGGCATGGCAGCGAATTGCTGTCTAAACGAAGGAAATTAAATTTTTGGATGTCAAACATATTTTTATTAGTTGATTGGGTGCGCCTACCCATTTTAGTAAATATAAGCCAACTACTTACTTGTCTTGGTTGGGACACGTAAGCCGGTGGTGTCTGGCACGGCCCTTAGTCCACTCACGCTGTCATGGTTAGCTCTATGAGTTATTTAGGACACTGGTCGCTAAACTGTTCTGAGGCTCAGTAGCCGTTTGTGGCACAGACATTCGGTCTTATGCTTTAGGGCGACTGAATGGGGTGGTAGCGGGAGAAATGCGAAGCAAACCAACCAATCACCCTTCGTAATGAAAGTATAACCAATAAGATTATATGCACACACCAAGTCAATTATCCGCTTGTAAATGTCAGATCTTTCGAGATAACAATAGCTTTTTAGAGCTGAATATTCTTACACTATAGTCACACTTTTTAACCACCGTTTTAATTAATTCATCTAGCCGGATAACATCAGTGATGCCGTACAGACTACAGGCATCTGAAGGCATCGACGTTACCATCCTCCATGGAAGGTCCTGAAAATGATTTGCTAATGGAAAATTAATATAAGCAACGGAAGAATGTGATCCCTTCGTGGAACACAAAAGTGGCACCATCAATGGTAAAAAAGCTATCTGCAAGTCTGTGGTGATAGCATCAGTTTCGCTATCGGAGACAACACCCACACCAAAACCAAAGTTGTCTAATAAATTTTCGGCTGGGTTGCTATCTTGATCCTTTTTTGAGGGAACTCAAGGTCCACGCTTTTTTTAGACGAAAAATAACTTAGGTTTTTAGAAAAAATCTAGCAAAAAATAGATATTTAAAATAATTCTTTAGATTAAAATTTTTTTTTCTTAGAAGATTTTAAATCTGATTTCCCTTAAGTGAACTTAAAAAAGTATTGTACATTTTTACAACAAATAATGAGACTGATGTTTGAAGGAAAGTCTGATATCCGACTGTAGTCATGGATGTATTATATTCGGAAAATCTTCTTCTACAATTCACAAAATATTTTAACCCAATTAGTTTAGCAGTTCTTAGATTATATTTGAAAAAATTACTAAAACCCAAATTCACGTTAAATTGATTTGCAGAATATTTTATTTAAAAATAAGCAATCCCTCTCATAAATTCCTAATTAATTTTTTTACAATAAAATTTATGAACTACTAGTAAACATCTTACAGTTTAAGATAATTAATCTTGATGGCGAATGTAGTATTACTTCAGAAAAATGATAAATATTAATTCAATATTTTTCAATATTCTCCATATTTAAAAATAAAACAATTATTATTGAAGATGATTTGTTACAAGGTAACAAATCGTCTTCAATAATAAACAAGCGTTAAATACTTGTTTATGCGGTTAGAGCAGGTACTTTATACTCTAACTGAAATATGTGTAATATTTGGTTAAAGTAGTTTTCTTATTTGGAAAAAATTATAAAAGAAACTGTAATACAAATTTCACAATTTTTAATCTTTTTAATTAGAGATATTGAAAATAATACCGGGGGTTAGAAGTAAAAATGTTTATTCGTAGTATTTTTTAAAATGACATCTCGATGCCAAGTGGTTGGACAATTATCTACTTGTATATATATACACGCACAAACATGTACAACGGAATTACAAAATGTTAAGAAGGCAACATTGGTTATGGTTATACTTATATATATTTCTTTTAACTGTGCTGCAAGGTATAATTATTATAAGTACAGTGGTGTGAGGGACTGAGTTATTACTAGGTAAATATTTTCTACTTGGCTTGTTTGATGCTTACACAGCGTACTGTATGTATATTTCATAAAAGTAATTTGAGCACAGTAAAGTTAACGTAATAATGGCATTAATTATAGCTACGAAAGAAGACTACTGCATATTACAGAGAACAAAACGTTACGAATTTCTATTGTCAAATTACAAAATTCCGGTGAACAAAATAGACGTTGGTAAGTAAAAGAGTAAGATAAGTAAAGGAACGGGAAGGATGTATCAAGAAACCTTGAGTTCTCTAATTTTTCCTTTTTTTCTTTTTTTTATATTTTTTTTTCTTCTTCCTCCAATTCCCGTTCACCCTAGTAATACGAGTTCGCTTAGGAGGAGAAGAGAGAAATAAGTTTAAGAGTGAAGTGAGGATATTTGATTAAAATGGAAGTTGTTTCAACTGACTGGAAATTTTACAAGTGCAATACCGCTACTGAACAGAAGATAGCAGATGAAAAAATGATGGCGCAACCAGGCTACCTCCTCCTGGTCCCGACCACTGCTAACGGAACTCACCTCGTCATCTACAAAATGAAAGACGAGAAAAGTCAGGGGGTAATTGGCTTCAGCCGACTGGATTTCTTATGGTGCCGTAACCACCATTATTAGTATAATAAAAAGCCAACAAGGTACCTTTTCTTACCTCTTCAGTCCTTTTGTTAAAATTAAATTCTGTGCTCTTTATTATTATTACTTTTGTCGTTGTTACTTTTACGACTGCTTCTCCGCATAATACTTATACTACTACACAAATCAATGAACTGAACCGACTAATAAATTAACTGCTTCAAAAAATTCAGTTATTTATTAATGCAACTACAGATGAAGCTATTTAAACTATATAGGTAATTTACTTCATGCGGTAGAACTGTCTTAAATGAATGACCATGTTCTATGATCACACCCTTTTCTATTCGTACTAGCCAATTATTAGAAAGTAAGCAGATTCTCTCCTCAGGTGGACTACTCTATTTTTATCGTTTATTATTTATACAAATAATGAAATGTAAGAATGAGTTATTTTCGATTTCAGTTCACATTTATTACTTAAATAGAATTTTTTTATTATAAAAAAATAATATGTTGCAGTAGACACCTAATTCTAGCTTATTGTAAAAATAACTCATTTAAGTTGAGAATGAACTAATATTAAGATGATTTACTCCTGAAACCGCATTTTCCGTGACAAGTGACTGTAACTGTTGTGACAGACTTTTGTCTATCTATACCGAAATTCTTATATTCTTAGATGCATTTCGATATATTTAAGTGATTGAAAACTTCAGACTTCCAGACTTGATGAAATCTGGAAAAAGATAGACGTTGAGCAAAAATGCTGATCAAAACAGCAACCCGCCTCCCTACTTTTTCTAGTAGATTTGTTTCTAAGAGACATATAAAAACTGCTGAAAGGTACTTTCGTGGAAAAGTGTTTTCACAAAGAATAGTAGGAAGAATTTTTACTATTTATTGTGTAACTTTTAATATTATAAGGATTACGAATGCCTTCAAAGTCTGATGATTTACGGTAAAGTAAAGAACTTATTTCCTTATCCTAATTGGAAAGGAACTCTTTGTAACATCTGATTATCTATAGACAACAATATACACGACTCACTGTTGTCATGATAAAACGCATGAAATTGTAAAAACATACCATTTGTTATGTTTTTACAACAAGCACTTTTCCATACTTGCATCTTTATAGACTAGCAGCTCCATTTATGTACACTCGAATCTGTAGCAAAAATTAGGATCACCATCGCGAATAGCTTATTATTTCTTTGACGTGACCAGAAAGTATCGACACTTACAAAGTCATACTTTATAATGATATAATTGGGGGCTCGAATGAAAATTACTGTTTCTTTTAGAGAAACGAATTTATAATTATTAAATTTTCGGACAAAAGATAGATCTTCAATATCATTTTACTATAATCTTTTAAAGATTTTCTTTAGATTTTTGTATTTCCTTCCGAATAGCAAAGAAATTTCTAATTTATGTCTAATAAAAGAATTCTTGAATTAAATTTCAGAGGCTAAGTAGCATCTTCTCAATCTGTCATCAGGATTATGTTCTCGGTTCAGATTCCATTCAATCTTGCAGCATTGAAAAATGCTGCAAAGTTTCTTTTCTACAGTCCCATCCCTAAGCATGGAGATTGTACGGTTATTTATCTACAAAAGTAAAGATTAAAATATAAATAAATTTTCCGATCTCCGTGGCGGAGTGATAGCGACTCGGCCTTTCATCTGAAGGTCCCGGGTTCGATCCCGGTCATTTTCACGCGCTACAGAATTAAATCTTCATATTCCACGCACAGGCTTCAAGCTTATGTATAGTAATAACATCGAGCAAAAAATAAAATAGTAAAAATTCAGTTAATTAACTGTACTCTGATTCTGTAACCTGCTTTTATTAAATCTGGCATTTATTTGTAGAATATTGTTTGAGAAAATATTTTCCTATCACCTGTCCATATAGACTCGTAAATTCATTATTTCAAGTTAGATGAAAATACATGTTTAAAACTGATGTGGTTATTAACGTAGAAATTCTTCATTTTAATTAAAAATTAATCGAGTTCAATATTAATAGAGCAACATTTTATTAATTATTCCTGAAAATAAAATAATTTCAGTTTAAATCTTTTAAAACAATATGCAAATTTTTCCGAATAAAATTAAAAGTAAAGTAAATATTTACTTTACTTTAGTTTTAATTAAAGTAAAGTAAATTCTGTAGATCTACAGATCTACAGAATAGAAATTTTACAAAAAAACTTCTAAAACCTAACTGTAGTGTTACTACCAATTATTCTCACCTAAATTAATAACTACAAAAAGGTAAATAAGTATTAACTTTTAATAAATGTTTTCAATTAAATAGAATTATTTAATTGAAATGATTCATTTCTATATAAATCACGGAACGAGAGAAAAATACTGTTTTAAAAACTGTTCATATTAAAACTACTAAAAATTAAATTTAACTACATGCAAGTGACAAACTAATTAAGGGTGTGAAAGGAACTGAATGTTGTATGATAAAGTAATGTGTTGTAGAATTGAGATAGAAATTCATTTAGTTATATTCGTACTTGGAATGTTGCTACTGTCTGGAAAATATCAGAACCTTTATACTAGGTGAAATATAATTTTCGTCATAATGTGCAATAAAAGATAAAGAGTATCTAAACTGAATAAATTAAAATTATTTTATACATCTAATTTAGTCATACCTCATGTTAAAATTACTAAAATAAAACAACTCTAAAAATAAATAATAAAAAATATAAATATTTTAGTACGTGTCCAAGTAAATTTTGAAAATAATGTGAGTTAAAGGATAATAAAATTAAAAAAATTAGGATAGAGAAAAGCGTTTATAGAGAAGGATATTAATCGGAAAAAATTTCCTTGAGAGACCATACTTTAAGATATGTAGAGTAATTGAATTTGTCAATGGAAATAAGTATGAATACAATTAGCTGCAATTCCACCCGTAACCAAATTTAAATGACAAAAATATACTTATTTTTAAAATTTTTGTTTTTAGAGCTCTGATATATTCCGTGTTGTATTCTCTGTAGTATTTTTCATTTCTTACCCTAGTGGTTAAATTATTTTTTGTTAGTGTTTGTGTGTACGCGCGCGCACATTTATTCTTTATCTTCATTTACTACTCTTATCCGTCGCATTTTCTTATAAGACCAAGATCCACACAATCTAGATCACTAATTAGCCCCCAATCTTCTAATTCTTTTTTAAAAAATTTCCTACACATATCTTCCCATTACAGTCCAATTAAAATATGATTTCATTTCGTATTCAACTAATATAAATAAATATTTTTCTCTATCACCTCATTTAAAATACTGTTATATTTTGCTTATATTTCTACTGTCCACATTTTCTTATCACAAAGCTGTACATTCTATAGATATTTAAAAATATGATTTGGTTCCAGAATTTCTTTCCTTTATAAAAAAAAAACACGCTTTTATTGTTAGGCCAAATCAGCTTTTGGATTCTTCTTTAATTTGTCCGATATTCCTGACTTCACTATCTACTATAATAACAGAAACATACATCTAGGGGAATTTTATGATTTCCTATTTTATTACTTAACTCCTTTCTATTTAATTTTCTATACTTATTGCTTTTTTAAATTTAACTAATCGTTTATCAATTTTAGGTAACTGTGTTAAAATTTTTAATTATAGTTTTTCTCTTAAGAATTTCGTTAATAATAACATTAACAAATATTTTTTTATATAATATAAAAGTGTTACTAGCTTTGATTTTAACTTACTTTCTAAAATTAATTTTATAACTTCCCATGAAACAATCCTTGCAAACATCTCATTAAGCACACCTTGTGCTCTTCTTCTAACTCTATATTCCATGTAATAATTAGTAAGCTCGAGAAGTAAAAAGTTTATCGTGATAATTATCCCATTCATCACTTTTTATTACTTTCCACTTTTTATTAATTGTATTTGTTGTGTGGTTAATTTTTTTTATTTTGCCTTCATCATGATTTTTGTTTTTATATCTTTTGTGTTCATTCATTAATTCTATTATATTCTTGAATCCATGATTTTTTTCCACTATATCATTTTTATTGTTTTTTTTTTAAATTTATCTTCTTTTTTTAAACTAAAAATAGTTTTGTAGCAACTTCTAAGACAGTCAATGCCGATGATTTGTTAAAAAAATATACACCTTCACTCTATCTTTTTTAGCAGTAGTGTATAGATATATATATCTTTCTTTTTTTTTGTTGTCATCACTTTGATGCAGTTTTCTTTCCTTTATTTTACCCTTTTTATCCATAAGTTTTTTTATAGAACAAATATATATATATATATAGTTCATAAACTTCAAATTAAACTTCTTTGATATTAAATTATAGTCAGAATGCCTTTTCCCTGTTGCATTTTATAGTCCATTATGAAGTCTACTCAGTATCTCCTGGCTCATGAAAGTATATTTTCTTTTATGATTATTATAAACATAAAAATTATTTATTAAGTCTTTAAAATTGATTAGATTTAAATAAGTTAATTTAAAAAGAATGTAATGAAAATTTTATTCATGTCAATTAAAATCAAAATAATAGTAAAAGTAAATAATAATAATTTATTTAATAAACTAAAATTTATTAATATTGTTTTTAAAAATTATTATAAATTAACTATTTTAAGGATTAATTTGTTTTTAGATATATATACCAACAGATTCAATATTATCCATTTTGTCCATTAATTCTTTTTCCCATTAATCTAAGATTGTGATATATATATCGGAGAGGCGAAGAGATCTGTCAGGGATTCAACGTTTTGTGTTTCACTCACTTTTATTATTACAAGTGGAGAATATATAAGACTATAATAAAGCTCAACCAATAAAATGAGTAGACAACTCGTACAATGAAACAATTACAAATGATAACTATCACCCATCAATAACTCAGCAGTACACGAATCATAATATAAGATTAATTTAATTTAGAACTCAAACAATACTAAAACAACTTGCGATAGACCGAGGCTCAGGGAAATAACGAATTCGCGACCACCAGGACGTCTGTTCGATCTGGGTTCCAAAGCAAGACTACCTTTCACCATATTCTCAAATAATATACCTACTGCATATTTCCTTTTCCTTATTAATTTTATGATACCCCTATCGTCCTGGGATCCCGACTACGTTGACAACCATGTGCCTACCTAGGCCTAAGCCTACCGCAATAAAACAATTTAAACCTTATTTTACAAAATATTACTAGTAATAGTACATTTCTTAAAACTACTAAAAATACAGATATTCTAAAGAATATTCTCATCGTTTTGTCGGAAGATACTCCACTGTACTTTATTCTCCGACATATATATGTAAATTGGCAGTTGGAAATCAAATCCTCTTTCAAGTGTGAAAGAGGAAAATATTTCTGAATTTACAAGTTGTCGGTTAGTAGTTGGTTCAGAAGAAATAAATTTCTGCATTAATTATGTAAGTTTCTACTGAATTATGTAAGTTGCACGTGCTGGGGTAGTATAATATACAAAGGAAAAGTATTATTGCTACGGTGACATTTTCATTTATTTTCACACAAACTTTGAGATACATTCAAGAGAAAAAATTCATTTTTATCGATTTAGGGAAAAGCTGAAAGGATAAAACTTTCGATTATGAATCCTTGCTGTGGCACCGACGTCGGGATTGATGACGCCATTCCTTTTTGCGGTGAATACGGCAGTCAAAGGGATATCACTCGATATTCTGATGTATGTTTCCAACGGTTTCCTTATCTCGTTATGACGTTTGTCAGAGTAGTGACATTAGGCTCATCCAACTTTATCGAGAGTATATTTTCCATTTCGCTTGAGTTAAATAAAGCATCCTTTACAATCTGAATAACAATCAGTCAAATCGGATCGCTCATAGAGGAATAGAGTTCTACAAAAAAACTTTATGAATTAAGTTAGATGTCAGATATACATACGTAATACTGGATTCCTGATCATACCTTTTACGTGATTCAGTTAATGGATTGTAGCATACTTTTAATTTTTATTACCGAGAATTACATTATTAGTTCACGATAATCATATTAAGATCTCTTAAATAATTTACGAACCATGGTTAATAAGCTGGATAATTAGATGATAATTTTTTTTTAATAATTTAATAATCAAATTAATTTTACGATTCATAACACATAATACTTTCACTTTAATTTTTCAGCATTAGTTAAAAACCATTTCTTTAAATCATTAAATTTAAATAAAAAATGGGCTACATTTTGTAGAATTATTAATTCAAGTTTATTTTTAATATTTAATCATATTTTCTCAATTAATTGTTCCAATACAACTGTACGTATAATTATTTTTCACGACTTTTATTGGGATCGTTTAATATATATTTATGAAATGCCAACCCAGTTAGTTTAATCGGGTACTCCGATTAATAAATTTCTGTAATAATCATTTCATAGTAAAAACAATACATCACTCGAATGAAAATACTGGAATTTTAATTTTAAAAAATGAATAAATTAAAAATATATATAAGTACAATCTAAAAAAAAAAAAACTACACACATGTATTAATTTTAGATTTGTATTGTAGTGTGTGTGTGTGTGTGTGTGTGTGTTTGTTCTCGCACGCATATGTATGTGTATATTTGTGTGTGTAATAATAAAGTGTTTCTATTGATTTCGAAACAAAATACTTGTAGACAAAATATAATTATTTAGACCGTCAAAGGGATAGTTACCCAATTTATAATAGTTGTTATAATCCCAATCATAAAAAGTTAAGCACAAAAACTTATAACATTCAACATAGAAAGCAATTGACATTTTCCAACTTTTAGTGAACTATGAAGAATTAGAAGTCACCTTTTCCATTAAGCACGACGGGGTTTTTCTTACATCTGACAGAAGGGAGTACTTAGTTTGGCCCACAGATAGAGCTAGCTGTTCTCTTCTACTGTAAAAGTAAGTACTTCTAAAAGGTCCGATGCACGTAACATGAACCGATTGAGCTTTTACTCCAACCTCACAGAACATTTAGGGTAAACGAAAGAAATTGAGTGATAAACGGATAATCTTATCACAAACCGCAAAATGGAAATGCTGTACTCCTGAAAGTCCTAAAGGCATCATGGGACGAGAATATTAATTCCTTCTACAATCCATAGGTAATTTGTGATTTATTTAATAATAGAAAGCGAGTTACTAATCAACGTTTTTTTCTTTCATCAACTCAAATTCATCAATTTCTAAAATCAGCTGTTAACGAAGTGATTTGCGACGATGAATTTACCATTAGACCAGCCTGGTGGACTAACTCAAAAAATTGTTTTTTTCTACTAACGAAGCTTTAGAGAACGAAACTCAGACTTCTGCAAGAAAAATCATACACCAAAAAGAGATATATCTGATGTATTAAAGAGTCCAACTAAATTATTCAAACTGTTCAGCCAGATTACTCTATTAGAGACCCCTCTACTCGTTCATTCCTTTTTCTGTTTATTTATTTACGTGACATTTACAATAACATTTGAAATACCAGATCAGTTATTTTTTTAAGAATTTAATCGAAAAATTCCAACGTATTTAATAGATATTTGTAAACCATTCAGGGGGTTTAAACTAGAAAAGCAGTAAGCAGTATTAATTCGTTAACTTAAAATGAATTCCTTATTCTTATAAATATTATTATACTAACACATAATGTTTTTCAGTTTTAGCCATTTTTTTATTTACATCCTCTTTTGTCAACCTTAATATCCCTTAATGTCCTTAAGACATCTTTGATCCTGTTTAATAATTTGCTTTTGGTAGAGTATATTAATTGGATCTGAAATAAACTTTCTGTTTACTGGGATTATGAAAATTATGTTCAACCTGTGATTTCATACGTTCATTGATATTGAACTCATTTATTATATGAAAGGAGATAAATAAAACAATTTTCTACCTGTACACTCCATAGTTTTTGTAAGAATAAATACGTAATTTTTTATGCAAAGAGATTGAAATTAGGAATTTAACAACTGTATATGACAAGTAATATATAAAATAATGTAAATATAATACTTAATAAAAATAATACTTATTTTCATTACAGAATTGTTTTCCCATAAAAAGTTGCTAAGGATTAAGTTTATTTCATCGTTCACCTATATAGAAAGCTTTTGCATTTTTCGCTTACTTTTAATCAGAATACCGTGCAGTTGGAAGTACTTACGTAATGTGGCATCAGCAAAAACAGTTTGCAGTTTTCGTATGTTTACTTTTAGTGAAAAAATTTGGTAGCAGAATTATGAACAGTGTCCTTTAATCAGGGTTTCTTTAATTAATACTTTTAATACAAAACTAAAAATATATTTCTAGGCGACCAAAGATGTTTAATAATTTCCGAAATATACTAACGTTTAACTAAAATCTTGTTTTAAAACACTATTTACCATTCTACCTTTCTTTTTGTTGTATCGCTTAGATATTAAAAACATTGCAAAATTATGAAGAACTATCATAAAGCCGTATTATGTATACTACCTTTGCTACTTATTTATATATTATAAACTTTAAAAAGAATTTTAGTCGCATTATTTATTAAATTATTAATTAAGTTCATTTGAAAAATAGTCGTAGATTTATTTTGTGAACTTGAATCTGCGACGTACTTTTCTCGCTGATGTTTGATTCAGCGTTCTCCCTTAAAACATTTATGTTACATACAACTTACGAAATATAATGTAATCCTGCACACCAATAAGCTTTAAGAGTTTTACTATAGGATAAATTTGTTTTTTTCCCTTCAGTCATTTGACTGGTTTGATGCAGCTCTCCAAGATTCCCTATCTAGTGCTAGTCGTTTCATTTCAGTATACCCTCTACATCCTACATTCCTAACAATTTGTTGTACATATTCCAAACGTAGCCTGCCTTCACAATTTTTCCCTTCTACCTGTCCTTCCAATATTAAAGCTACTATTCCAGGATGCCTTAGTATGTGGCCTATAAGTCTGTCTCTTCTTTTAACTATATTTTTCCAAATGCTTCTTTCTTCATCTATTTGCCGCAATACCTCTTCATTTGTCACTTTATCCACCCATCTGATTTTTAACATTCTCCTATAGCACCACATTTCAAAAGCTTCTAATCTTTTCTTCTCAGATACTCCGATTGTCCAAGTTTCACTTCCATATAAAGCGACACTCCAAACATACACTTTCAAAAATCTTTTCCTGAGATTTAAATTAATTTTTGATGTAAACAAAATATATTTCTTACTGAAGGCTCGTTTAGCTTGTGCTATTCGGCATTTTATATCGCTCCTGCTTCGTCCATCTTTAGTAATTTTACTTCCCAAATAACAAAATTCTTCTACCTCCATAATCATTTCTCCTCCTATTTTCACATTCAGTGGTCCATGTTTGTTATTTCTACTACATTTCATTACTTTTCTTTTGTTCTTGTTTATTTTCATGCGATAGTTCTTGCGTAGGACTTCATCTATGCCGTTCATTGTTTCTTCTAACTCCTTTTTACTCTCGGCTAGAATTACTATATCATCAGAAAATCGTAGCATCTTTATCTTTTCACCTTGTTCTGTTACTCCGAATCTAAATTGTTCTTTAACATCATTAACTGCTTGTGCCATGTAAAGATTAAAAAGTAACGAGACAGGGAACATCCTTGTCGGACTCCCTTTCTTATTACGGCTTCTTTCTTGTGTTCTTCAATTGTTACTGTTGCTGTTTGGTTCCTGTACATGTTAGCAATTGTTCTTCTATCTCTGTATTTGAACGCTAATTTTTTTAAAATGCTGAACATTTTATTCCAGTCTACGTTATCGAATGCCTTTTCTAGGTCTATAAACGCCTTGTATGTTGGTTTGGTTTTCTTTAATCTTCCTTCTACTATTAATCTGAGTCCTAAAATTACTTCCCTTGTCCCTAAACTTTTCCTGAAACCAAATTGGTCTTCTCCTAACACTTCCTCCACTCTCCTCTCAATTCTTCTGTATAGAAATCATGTCAAGATTTTTGATGCATGACTAGTTAAACTAATTGTTCTGTATTCTTCACATTTATCTGCCCCTGCTCTCTTTGGTATCATTACTATAACACTTTTTTTGAAGTCTGACGTAATAACCTTTTTCATAAATATTACACACCAGTTTGTATAATCTATCAATCGCTTCCTTACCTGCACTGCGCAGTAATTCTACAGGTATTCCGTCTATTCCAGGAGCCTTTCTGCCATTTAAATCTTTTAATGCTCTCTTAAATTCAGATCTCAGTATTGTTTCTCCCATTTCATCCTCCTCAACTTCCTCTTCTTCATCTATAACACCGTTTTCTAATTCATTTTCTCCGTATAACTCTTCAATATATTCCACCCATCTATCGACTTTACCTTTCGTATTATATATTGGTGTACCATTTTTGTTTAACACATTATTAGTTTTTAATTTATGTACCCCAAAATTTTCCTTAACTTTCCTGTATGCTCCGTCTATTTTACCAATGTTCATTTCTCTTTCCACTTCTGAACACTTTTCTTTAATCCACTCTTCTTTCGCCAGTTTGAACTTCCTGTTTATAGCATTTCTTAATTTGCCGATAGTTCCTTTTACTTTCTTCATCACTAGCATTCTTGTATTTTCTACGTTCATCCATCAGCTGCAATATATCGTCTGAAACCCAAGGTTTTCTACCAGTTCTCTTTATTCCACCTAAGTTTGCTTCTCCTGATTTAAGAATTTACTTTTTAACATTCTCCCATTCTTCTTCTACATTTTCTACCTTATATTTTTTACTCAGACCTCTTGCGATGACCTCCTCAAAAATCTTCTTTACCTCCTCTTCCTCAAGCTTCTCTAAATTCCACCGATTCAACTGACACCTTTTCTTCAGGTTTTTAAACCCCAATCTACATTTCATTATCACCAAATTATGGTCGCTATCAATGTCTACTCCAGAGTAAGTTTTGCAGTCAACGAGTTGATTTCTAAATGTTTGCTTAACCATGATGTAATCTATCTGATACCTTGCAGTATCGCCTGGCTTTTTCCAAGTGTATATTCTTCTATTATGTTTTTTAAATTGGGTGTTGGCAATTACTAAATTATACTTCGTGCAAAACTCTATAAGTCGGTCCCCTCTTTCATTCCTTTTGCCCAGCCCGTATTCACCCACTATATTTCATTCCTTTCCTTTTCCAATGCTAGCATGCCAATCTCCAACTATTATTAAATTTTCATCTCCATTTACGTGTTTAATTGCTTCATCAATCTCTTCGTATACACACGCTACCTCATCATCATCATGGGCGCTTGTAGGCATATAGACGTTAACAATCGTGTCGGTTTAGGTTTTGATTTTATCCTTATTACAATGATTCTATCGCTATGGTCTTGAAATACTCCACTCTCCTCCCTATCTTCTTGTTATAGGATTAATAAATTACATTATTAAGGCTAATAATACATAATAATAAACAATATATATTTATTTAATGAACTTCAAGGGTTTTACGGAAGGATACACACCGAATATTGAAATAGAAAACAAATTCCAGCTAAAAATTATGATGGTTAATATAAACGATTGAGATACAAGGAAACACAAAACGTGTATTGCCATACACAGATTGTATGTATGTAGTCAGTCATATACACAAAATCTTTAGCTACTTAAAAATTTTAATGTGCCGTGAAAATTTTCGGAAGAAATAACGTACTCGTTCTGGAATTAACGAAAAACTTTGACAATGTCAAAATCCTTGTACATTTTTTTTTTATTTAAGTTTGCTAACTCGTGGTATTTTATACATATGGACTAGTAAAAATAAAATGAAGCCTACTCTACTTATAGGAACATAAATATATATTCCAATTTCCTTTTGTAAAATCTACGTAATCGAAAAAAATTATTCGTTTTTAGAACAGTAACGAAGAAAATCATTTTCTTTTGTGTAGGTTACTTAATGTACACTACGAAATCATAAGTTCAGAAGTTTCCATTTTAAAAAGAAGTAAGATGATTGTTTTAAAGTTGTCAAAGATAAACATCATATAATAAAATATGTCCTACTTTTGAAAAAACCCTTAAAACAAGTTTTTTGTATTTTGACAGAAAATAATCTGCTCCAGAATAAAATTTTGAATCAAAAATTATATATAAACTTTGTGTCTGAAACTTTATTGATTAAGTAAACAACTACTGTAATTTATAAAATATAATATTTTGTTGTAATAGTTTATGTCAAAAATATTCAAGCCATGGTGGCGAAATAAAATTTAAAGATATACAAATCTATATTTTAATAATTTATTAAAAAGTGAACAGTAAATATTAGTTTTACAATAAATTTATTTTGGCTACATTCGTTTGACAAAACAAAACTAGTACAGTTGTAGTAATTGTTACATAAGTAACGAAAAAATAGTGAATTTATAATAAAAAAGTATGTGAAAATTGTTCACTTTTTATAAATAGGAATAAATGGAATAAAAATTGCTTGAATATCAAAATAAACTGTGAGAAAAGCTACTGCAAAAGAGCCTACAATAAAGTGTATAGGTTTATATACTACATACTTAAAAGATTTTCAAATACATTACACTTCTTTCGCAGTAGGGTAAAAGTATAAAAACATTCACACTGTAAAATTTCAAAACCCATAACTAACTCGGTGAAGTTCTTTTCATGTAAAACATAGGGACATTTCTCAGCATCACTCTTCACATAGTACTTGATTCATGTCGGAAATGTGCTTCAGGCAGAACATTCTACCGTTTCTGCTGTAAATAATTTCAGTTTTATTTTCATTTATTTATTTATTTTTTTTATGAAAATACTCTGCATCTTCCATATTTACCTGTTTTTGTGTTGGTGCAGCTGTGGAATTTCCAATCTAAAAAAGCAGTCTTATTAGTTAAGTCCTTCACTGAAAGTGGTCCCTTAATTACTTTGTAGATATTTTTGGTAAACAGGGGTTTTATTTGAATTAAAAATTCGACAAGTATTGTGTACTTTGCACAGGTATATCCCATTATCCCTGTTCAGCGTAAAATAGTAAAATAAACAATTGACAACACATCAATGTAGTAGTTAAAGAAATATAATTTATAAAGTAAATTTAATACTAAATTGTCTAAAAAAAATTTTTAATTTTTGAAATAATTAGCTAACAGACATTTTTTAGATTATTAATAATCACTTTTCAATATGAAGTAACGTTCTAATAAAATTCAGTTCAAGATGACATTCTGAAAAATGTAAACATCTTATGAATTTTCCAACAGTTGAAGACCGAAAAATTTCTCCCTTATATTTATGACCTTCCTGCACAACTTGTATTTATGGGAGGTTATACAAATTCAACTGAAATTTAAGATGACGATGATAGACCAATACGTTTGAGACTGTAAAAATAATTTACTTTGTAATGCGCTTACCACGTTTTTGGTTATTGCGCAGCATTGATGAGTAACTTGTAAGTCGCTGTTTTACTTTATCCAAGATAAAAGTTTGTAAAAAATACAATTTGTTTCTCTTATGTTTTAATATTTTTAATGTTTTAAATGTTCGACAGCTTTTCCCAGACGATTACAACATAAAAATTTGCTTTTAGAACCTTAAAAACTAATAATTTTTTACCGATTACGTTGCACAATTTTTTTTCTCTCAATGTATACGTTGCAATCTGTTCAACTAGTGAATAATAAGCGCCCCCACCGATATTCATTCTTTAGAATTCAAATATGTATACAAAATCATCTAACATTTATTAGGTTTTGAATCTCAGAACCTTCGACTTTGAAAATCAGCTGTTAAACAATTGATTTGTGACGAGTTAACCATTAGACTAGCCCGGTGAGTTGTTTGTACAGAATTTTTTTCTTTTATCAACATTTTTATCAAACATTTGTATCTTTTACATTTACTTAAAGGAAAGTAAATAAAAATATTATGTAACAACTGAGCTTAATGAGTGCAATTACTTCCTTCTTAACAAAGAGATAACTACAAAGTAGTACGTGCAAATTTCTTAAATTTTGAATTACATTATTTTTAAGGTAATGTACTACTTTTTTCTGAGGTAGAAAAAATTAAACCATAAAACTTGTAAAATCTTTTTTTAAATAACAAATTTGATACTTCATTCACAAATTTATTAAGTTTAATAATGCAGTATTTTATAAGATTAAATATAATAGGAATTTTACTACTCTCCTACATCTTCAAGTAAAAAATTATCGTTAGTGTATTAACTATTCATCTGAATAGTTATTATAATGTATTATATTCTATAATCATGCACGAAAATTAAAATTTATATACTAATCACGCTGTATCTTATCAGATGACATTGAGGTTTGTAACGTTTAAACTAGGTAAAAAATGCAGGAAGGCCGTATTTTATTTCGTAATAACCTTTCTTTTAATAGTTTTTTACAGAACTGTGGAAATTTAGTTGCATTATTGAACAATTTCTTAAAAAATCTGAAGGAAAACTACAGAAAAGCAACACATTTTTATAAAAACATAACTTATCTCAATTTACAACCTTGTGAAATGCACAAAAGTTCTAAAAACATATTCCTTGTAGCCAGTTTTTTCTCATTCACCTCTTTCAATATTATTTTTTTCCGCAGGATTTCTAGTTATGAGATTTTATTAATAACCTGAAATATAAATATGTATTATAATAAAAAATAAACGATAATCAGTTTAGCAATGAGTGATATTTGTAAATAAAATAAAAAATAGGTTGCGAGAATTTATTTTACTACATTTTCCCAGTTGTGGTAGGGTACGGTAATTTTGAAATAAAATGATTAGCCGTTCTTTGTCCCACAAGTAGCAGTTTACACCAGTCGGCTAGACTATTTATTTCGTGATCGACACAGTACTGTACTCTTAGTAATAAATTAATGTAATAATTATTTTAAAAGGTTAAAAATGTTTTCTTCAAAATCATTTTATTTACTTAATAATGATAATGCCGTCTCCGTGGTGGAGTAAAGCTTTTGCCTTTCATCTGGAGGTACCGGTTTGAGTCCCGGTCAGATATAGCATTTTTTACATGCAACAGAATGAATTTTTATACATCAGTAACCTTTATTAGGCTTCAGCCTGTTGTTCCTGTTTAATTAAATATTTAATTTTAATTAGTAATTAAATCAAACAATTATATTTCTTAATTCAGTTTACCAAGACAAACACATCAGTATGTTTGTTTTGATTAACTAATTGAAAAATAACTAATTCTAACTGAAGTAACTATTATTTGGTAAATGATCGGAAAACCATCTTCTAAGAATTTCCAAACTGGGTTAAATTAAAGGGAAAAAATTAATTATTACGCTGTTAAAAAGGCTTGTGTGTGTATGTGTATGTGCGTTTGTGTGTTTACCAATTTTCCAAGGAAAAGTACGGTTTTTCTTTCGGTCGATGGTGGGGAGGGGGAGGTTAAAATTAATTTTCTTTACGTTTTTATGTATGAGGAGTACGAAAATACCATTCACTTAAATTGGGGCTTCCCTATATATATTTATATAAAAGCAAATATATTTATTAAGTTTACTAAGCATATGTATATATAGGCTGTATATATGCTGTAGCAATGTATTTGAAGTTGTGCACGTGAAAATTTGATGAAAATTGGTTGAATTGTTCTTGAGTTACGCTCAATTTAAACTTGATCTTTCTTAATCTGCGGTACCTATGGTTAGCAAAATTGTTCAACATATTCAGATACAGTTATACCTAAATGAAGGTTATGATGATGACTGGGTATTTGAGGAAACAAAATAACGAAATGTCGTTCTTTTTTTAATAGGTTCCACAGTGGTATAGTTAAAATTGTTTCATATATTCATTTGACATATGATGTTTATTATGACAGTCGTGGTTTATGAAGCATTTTAGAATGTTTGATTTAAACCTGCTTTTTTCAACCTGCAACTGATTTGCCTTCCTGCAAGAAAGCAATTTACTTATATTTTAGAATTCATCACAGAATAAAATGAATACAGGGAAGCAAAATATTTTCAACGGGTTTAATTCAACTTCTATGAATCCTCGAAGAAACGTTTTGAAATATTTATCATCCTCTTTTTAAAATATTTGTTGAACTGACCAAGTGATCAATAAAATTTCTACTTTCCAAACACGTAAAAATAATTCAAAAAATAAGATTAACCTGTTTTTTTAATTATTGTTTAACTGCCAGAATTTGAATAATTAAACCGGCTGGATTATGTGGATACAATCAATCAATAATATATAAACCTTATTGAGTTAGGTGACTGTTGAAATTCTGCATAATTTTTTACACGGACAGAATTGTAATTAGAATAACTTTTAATCCGGAACTTTTGGTTCGGTGCATTATGTTTAAAAATTGGTTTAACTTAAAAATATATGTATGTATATAAATACATACATATATTTTCAATTCATATGAATATAATATAATACTATAATTATACTTACATATAATTCAATACACGTGCGCGCGCGCGTGTGTGTGAACTAAAAACTCATTATTTTGTTGGATAGTTCTTCGTAGGTAGCTAAATATAAAATGTAATTTTTTCTTAAGTTAAATTTTCGAGGATTGTCCGCTAATCATCAATATATCCTACTGACGTAACTAAGAACAGCCGATACAGACAACCATGATATTTTATTCTTTAGAAACTGAAAATACCCTACTGTTATTGTTTATTTAATGTATAAATTTATTTCTAAAAAATTGGTTTGAAATCACTTATATGTTGTGCCCTAGTGTGAATATATAAATAATACACATATAACTAATATACATTTTTATAATAGTATGTTTCTTATATATGTATAAGTAATAATTTTAGTTTTTTAAACATTTTAAAATTATTTTTTTGAACGATTGTCTTTATTCATTCAGTCCTTGGCTAAATAGTAAAATTTAAATTACGTCTTCAGTTCTGACATGCGACTAATACTTCTGTTGTTGTGAGAGGAAGAAGGAATAAATTTTCGGTAAGCAAACAGGTTAATAATCGATAATAATTGTTTACAAAATTATGAAAAACTATATAAGCAAAACTAAATGATACAAAAATTAATGAGTTACAAGGTATAATAATGAAATACAAGACATTAAAAATGTTTAACCTCGCAAATTAAAGGAATAATTAGAATATCAATTATTCAGTTATTACATGATTTATCTGTGTAGGATTATTGCTTTATTTTATTTCCTCTATTATTTTTTTCTTTTATTCCGAAATTTTACTTTATTGATGCATTCTGTTGTTGGATACATGTTCTTTTAAATTGAAAGTTGAATGTTACTCGTTTCCTTTGTGAACTGTAACAAACACAAAAAACGACTGGAGTGAGATCACGATGAGGGGTTGAAAGACTAGGCAGAGGGGACTAAACATGAATGTTTTCGCGCAGGCCAATATACACAGTACAGTAGCCTGGCTGTGGTGCCTAGATTACGTGCGGATTCGTTGTGCCCGCCTTCGTCTGGTCGATAGATGCAGTTACCTGCGCAGTGGCGCTGTCAAACGGCGACCTCCAAAACTAACACTGTATCTTATAGTTGATGTTATATCTGTGTTTGTATTCCTCATAGGTTAATTTATATCCCCTAAAGAATGAATTTACTGTACCTGTCATTATAACTTCAAACATTGAAATTTATCGCTAGAAAAATATTTTTTTTTATAAATAATAATTTTTTCAGCTAAAAATGCTTTACTGATTTACACTTATTTTTATGATAAAGTAAAGTGTTATAATAATGTACTACTCTACATAAATTCTTTCATATTGAATATGAGCTGTTTACATTTAGTGTCTAGTAAAAGATTATCCTTCATAATAAATTGATAAATGACGTATTTTATTAATTTCTATAATCTCTTAACATAAGAAAAATGTTTCAATCACACGAATTGTACGCATTTCTTAAATTAAAAATACGATATATTATTACAAGCTTATGGTTCTCTATGAATAGTTCATGATTTTGTCATCATAACTTGCTTGGTTTTACTTCATGTTTTAATTTCATATACTCTATGTGCACTGAACGAGTATTCTCTTTTTCATGTATCGAACTGCCTAAATTAACAATTATTTCATAAGCTTTGTTAGCTTAGTGGCATTTGTTTTTTTCTTATTCTGTTTTTGTTTACCCACACAGTCTTTGCGTTTAATTGACTCAAAGTTCTAGTCACATTAAGAGAGGCAATCTAATTCTACACTTTAAAATTTTCCTTATTCTTACAATCGTCATTAAACTTTTGAATTTCGAACACTAACAATTATTCTAAATTTCTTCCTTTAACAATAATACATTTTGAACGTCTAATTTGTTTCTGGCTTTCTTAATGTCTAAATGCATCCATAATGATCATTTACTGTAAATTTTAATGTAGGTACTTAAAAGTTATTTTTAAAATTTCAGTGAAATCGTAGGACTCACTTGTGCGGATCTAACTTGTTCTAAATTATGTTGCATTCAACAGAAATTGTAGCTAAACCACTTAACTCAAAAATTTTAAGATTGGCTTCGTAAACAGTACATGCAAAATTTGTGCGCGTACTACTATTTTTTTTTTTTTTTTAATCGAGTTGGTTGACAAAAATTGCTATTTCAATTTTTTCACTTAAAAAAACTGACCATATTTTCAGCCCTTAAACATTACTGTTAAGTTTAAAATTCTTCTTTAAACTTTTAACATTTAAAAAAAATAAATTCATTACAAATTTTAAATGTGATGAAAGATAAGAGGTCTTTCATTTTACTGATTAAGAATATTCTTTCATTATTGAGTCATTGACAATTTTAAGCTTCAAAAAACAGATTTACGTCAGAAAGGTGAGTTAAACCTATCTCTAATAATAGATTGGGCTATACAGTAGTATAGTCCAATAACAATATTGTTAGCCCTAATAATCTAATTTTGTTCTCGATGAAAGAACTAGGCAGTACTGTTCAGTAGTTTGACTGTGATGCCTAGATTACATGTAGATTTGTTGTGTTCTAAAATTTGACCTATATCTAAGTATTAGATCAATAGTAAGTTTTTTTTTTTAATTTTCCTTATTGATCACTCTACAACGTCCGATAACAGCTGATGTTTATTATTATTATTATTATTATTTTTTTTTTTTTTTAATAAAACTTCAGACTTTTTAGAAGAATTTTTCTTTAATTCATTTTTGTTGTTTATTCATAAGGAAAGAAGAGAGAAATAAAAACACGATTTTTTTTCTTTTTACCATTAAAGCTATATTACAGTAGGAATTTTTAATCGAAAGTGTTAGAAAAAGTTGAAATATTTTCTTACTAATGATACTTTTCTTTGTCTAATTTTTTTTTTTTAATTCATCAGCTATTGTTTTACAAAGCATTACATTTGTGGTGTTTTCTCAGAATGAAATGTAATTTGGTGTTTAAAAATAGTTTGCTAATTTACCGAAATATACTTTAGGTAAATCCATCCTATTATCTGTGCGTGATTTTCTAAGCTAACTTAGTTGAGCGTCAATAATTTGCAAACTTCTCTAATTTGTTTATGGGGATCGTTCGACGTCCATCAAGCTTCAAATATCGACAAGTATCAAGGTTTAGTTCATCAGAAAATGTGATACTCGGTAAATTTTACGATGTCTAGGGGTTTCCACTTATTTATTTTGAAAAAAAAAATTACATCTAGGATAAAATAAATAATCAGGTTTTTAAAACACTTAAACACTTCTTTTTTAAATTTAGTTGTTTTACAACTATAAAATAAATTAATTCTGAAAACTGTTTACATAAATTTTGTGGCGGATTGTAAATACTTCATAACTTAGAGATAAATATTTAGCGGTTCGATGTTTAGGTTATTAGAAATAAATTACTTCGCAACTTATACTTTACACTTATCACCTAGCGCATGCGATTTTTAAGTTTATTTTCATTTACAAAACCCAGATACAAATTTTTCTAAAAATTTCAATGATACAGTAAACTTTAAAAGCTTTTATTTATTTAAATTAAACCAGTTTAAAATTAGTTGAGTACTTAACTATTAAAAGTTTAATTTTACATGAAATAAATATTAACTGAAAACTGGAGTAATTTATTCTATAGCGTAGCTTATATTTTACATTAGTGAATACTAAATTTAATTTGATAAGATATCAGACAGCAGCAATCAGCAAGAAATATTAGTTCTGCCGAGATTAATAAGTAGTCGTATCGTATGAGATACAGGTATTGTTAATTACGTTAATAAAAACGTTATTTTACTTAACTTTCTTACTCCTTCGCACTTTAAAACAAATAGTATAGCAACAATTGATTAAAACTATTTCCATTAACAGAATATTAATTTTAAATTTATTTTTTCCGGCCTCCGTGGTGCGAGTGGTATCGTCTAGGTCTTTCATCCGGAGGTTCTGGGTTTGAATCCCGGTCAGGCACGGCATTTTTCATACGCTGCATTTTCATATCCGACACACAAGCTTCCAACTAATGTAGCGATATTATCAAGAAAAAAAAATTGCTGTTCTTAAAAATGTAATATAACATTTCACGATAAATGCTGACTATTATTATTAAAAAAAAAAAAAAAATGAATTACAGCCGTATCTGAATTCCACAGAAAATAATTAAACTTTAATCCTAAACGTAAACTTCTGACACACTGTTTATTACTTACCTTTTACTATATTTCAGTTACTTTCTTTTCTTACTGCTCTTGATCCACTTAAAAAGCCTTTAGCGGTCTAATTGAAGTTTTAAACAACTAAATATATCATCACTAAAAATTTGGATGAAACTTCATTTCTAACCGACTTCAAAAAAGGAGGTTATATATTAGACCCTCGTAAATTTTTCTTTTTTTTTGTTCGCGCATAATGTTTTTTTTCTATTAATTCAATTGAAATAAATCTTGTTGCAATCGATGCTTTTCTCGGTACTACCATGATGTTGAAAAATTTTTTTTAACACCAAAAAATCGGTCTGAAAATTGACAAAAAAAATGTTTTTCGGTGCCCGTAGGTAGGGACCACGGGACTCCTGATATTCTATAATTATGTATAACGTTAAATGATGTCATATGGTCTTCTGTGGTTTCTGCACAAAATATGTAGCACCGTTAATAAAATCAATAAATCGAGCGAGATATGTCGTCTTAAAACTTCTAGACCCATGTACATTATATATAATATACAGCATCGGTAGGATCAGTGCAAATTTTCTAATTCTACATTCGTGCATCACATTACATGGTCTTTTGCGGTTTCTCGCAAGGTTGGACATCCAAGCTAAACCGTCTGAGCTTCTGTCTCGACTTAAAGCAACATAAAGTTGTACTTTTACGAATACTTTTTTCTCCCGAATCTACTCTAGTTCTATTTAATGTTGTACCTTGCAATATGTGCACTATTACAGCTCCACTTAAAATTAAAAGTAGTATATGTCTATCTATATCTCAATATCCTTTAGTAGCTCTTTCATTTTTTTTTTTTTAGGAATTGTTTTGTCATCGAATTTTATTAACATAAAATAAGCTTTTGGTAACTCACCCCTTTTCTATTGGTCCCTTGGTAGGGCAGGTCATTTGAATTTCTTTACAATTTCTATAGTGTCGTTAACTAAACCATCAGAAATCGATATATTACGCCGTAACATAACTCTTGAACTCTCTACTAACTTAAAATTATACGACAGGCCACCACAGTTATTGAAGTGGATTGCCATTCCCGGGGAGAGTTTTTCCACGTATTGCAGCTTCTCGTGATTCATCAATAGCGTTAATAATATTATCTCTATTTGTTTTTGATATCATATCGGTCATATTAGGATATATTCATCGACTAATTTAATAGTTGGGAATATTCTTACAGTATTTCCATCTGCAATTCGTCTGTTAAAGATACCCTACTTCTTTCGCAAAGCATTTCCAATTTGCCAGTTGCAACTTCGCCGAAACTCAAGTTATTTAATAAATCGATGAACACCAAGTCATTTCTTTGTCTCATGTTTATTGTTAGCTCACAAAATGAAAACCGATGCCACAAATCTTTCTTTGCTTCACACCAAGAAGGTTGAACAAAACACCAATGACCTTTGACTGGAGACAGCTGCATTATAACACCAAAAACACATTATCTCCGCCAAATAACCTATCGTTATTAATCTGACACAGATAATTATTAAAAGAAACAAAAAAAAAAATGGAACCGACATCAAAATGCGATAAAAAAGTAAGAAATGATTTTGTCCAAATAATTAATTCTTCAGAAATTTTTTATTTTTTTAAATCGGCGCCTACTTCTACAAAAAAATAATTTTTAGTAATAGTAAACCAATACAGATACAGAAACCGATACATATATTATATCAATGGAATTCATATTTATCTGTTGTAATTGCTTTTCCGTTTACGATTATTACGTATTTTTACATGCTACATGTATTGATTCATTCAAGTACCAAATAAGGATGATTATATAATTTGGTGCCAATTCAAAAAAAATGTCTAAGGAATTAATTATGTATTTGTACGAAATTATTTTTTAGCGTATTTTAATGTCGGTTCCATTCTTTCTTGAAATAATTATGTAACATATTTTTTTTTGCTTCATTTTATTCTACTGCTGCAAACATAATAACGTATTACACCACATGTATATATGTGAATATACACTGAAAACTGGGATTGTGAGGACTGAAAAAAAAATTATATGAAATTATGAGAAGAGTAAAACTGAATTATGATGTAAGGAAAGAAGAATTCTTATCTATAAAGTGTTGCATATGGATAACATTTTTAAGAAAAACACTTGAATAATAAGGAGGGAAGAGGAAAAGACAAAACATATCAATGTCGTTTTTTAACCGGACACATGTCTGTTTAAGAATAAAGAACTGTAACTAAATGAATAAAATGAAGAATTAGCAATTGTTGAGAGTTGTTAAACAATAAAGTGGAATTCTGTAAACGATAGAAATAGGAAGAATCACTTAGAATGAAATGACGAACTACAGGAATTTAGAAAATATAAGAGGTGGACTACAGCAAAAGTTACTTTTACAACTATGAATACAATAACACAAAGAAAAATGAAGAGCTTCTGACATGTAAATCTTGCATCATTGTAAGAACCCCTGAAGAATCTCTTTATACACTTCTCTTTTTTCGTTAATTTTCAACTCGAAAAATTCAATTAAAAAAATCTAATAAATATTTCTCACAGAGAAGGTTACAAATAAAGATTACTTGTATGAGATGTTTAAAAAAATATAATTTGTTTGTATAAAAAAATGTATGATTCCTGAAATAGAAAACAATAGCCATAACGTTTTTCTTACCTACTTAATAATTGTCAGTTTTCTTCTATTTTTTATAATCAGTTATTTAGATTGTTAGGCACTGACCACCTGTGATGGACAAGAATTATTTAGAAGTGAATGACAGTAGGAAAATTTATCTTCCAAAAATGCCTTTTTATTTTATTTCACCAGTTTGTAGATTGGCTAAAACAAACCGACATAAGGTTTTTATATAAAACAACTTTGAAAGAACAAAATAAAGTTAGTAGAAAAGTAACGGAGGAGTTGCTGTAGGCTGAGAAAGAGGCGGTGAGAGAAGTTTTTAAAAACTGTTCAGAAAGATTTAATAGGACTAAACCATTCGACTACTAACAATGAACCGATTTTAGCAGAAGTAATTAAGTTTGTTTCACCTTCGTCTCGTTCATCAGAAAACAAGTTTTACTTATAGTTTTTTTAGCTTAGTTATTATAAGCATTTCCTAAACATACTTATGTAATTTATCAACTATTATTTATAATCTATTTTTTATGGTATTTTTATGGTAATTTCTTTATTAGTGTACAATCTTTTTTTGAGAAGCGTTGTTATATTTCAGCATTCCTGATGAGTGAAGATTAACTCCCGTATTTCATTTTAGTACTTGTAAATGATCAGATTTATATTTCAATAACTATCAAATGTCAGGACACTATCAACTGCTTAGTCATCTTGCATATCCTTTTCTTGAAATTAAAACAAAAAAACAAATTGGTTCCTATTTACTTATTTAGTGATACTACATGATTCTGAGTTCCTTGGACCAGATAATAATAAGCCAGGGTTAGTCAGTTAAGACTAATGCCAGATAAAAAAATATTAGACATCATTTCCTCCAAGACGAACAGGAAGAATTAAAAGAACTCTTAAGTTATTAAAAAATATAGAAGAAAAGTGAAAATTAAATTATTACACTGTAAACATAGGAAGAGGAGAGAGAGATGAAATAAACCAGATTAAAAATATATATCAAATTTAAACATATTTTTTCATAGAAAAAGGACTCTGTTTTAAACCCTGCTTTGTCGACTTTTCTTTAATTTACATTTATGTCATTAACGCAATAACGAAGTTATCAGTTTTTCCCATTAAATAATATCTCCTAATTCACAAAAAAACAACAATCTCTAGAAAAATGGATTGACATGTTCTTGCTTAATTAAAGAGATAGGCTTCTATCGCCATTGTTATATTCAACTTTTTGAGAGGGGTAAGAAGACATCACCTAAAGCTTTTTTAAGCTCAACAGACCTAATACACCACATATATCAGTTTGTACCAAACTGTAACAAAATATGATGAAAAACATTATTGAAATATACTCAACCTTTCATCCGGAAGGTCTTGCGATCAAATCCCGGTTAGGCTTTATTACAAAGATTCCTTTCTATATTTTCAAGCTTGGAGGTTGTAGTGAATTAATCACCTACGAAAAATGATTTATCTCAGTAACTATGTAATAATAGTTTAACTTTGTTCAAGAATTTTTATAACAAATTTTACATAATTTTTTTGGGATTTTTCAAACAGATCTTTCAAAAAGTGGTTTAGATGAAAAAAAATTATAATTATTCAATTAGCTTCGGATGAAAGGAACTAAAATAATGAAACTGTATGTTCTGATTAAGATTTTTAAAATTTAAAATTCTTATTTACATTGCAAATTAGAACATTGTAACAATGAAACTGCTTTTCGTCTAATATTTAATAAAAATAGTAAAATGAAATAAATAAACACTACTCCCGAAAAACCTAAATGAGATCGACGATGATTTTCTTCTCTGTGATATCGGCGATTTGCGGTTAAAAAATAATAATATTATATCATATTGTTAAAGGTAAAGTTTTATTATTCTTATTTTACTAAAGAAATTGGGTTTACATTAAATCAATTGAATAGTCTTTTGTTAGAGAAAGAAAATATATACTATTTGTAATATTTTCACTAAATTTTCTTACGAGATTTTTTAACATTAGACAGCTAAAATTTCACAGAAAAAAGTAGTACATCATACAGATTCTGTATTTGTGTGAGAGTGCGCATGTATGTCTTTGAATATAGTAATCCTTTTATTAAAATTGCATTGCTTTTCAAGATGAACAAATTTACACTACACAGTGTAAAGTTGTAAGTGAAAGAATGCTTCTTTTCTCACTACCATTGTTTCCTAAGTAGCTTATGTAAATTGTTTTTAAAGGGTATTTTTATTTTACTGTTTTCTTCGTTGTTTCCTTTTTTAAACGTGTCTAAAGTTCTTATCATCCGAAAAAATAAAGTTTGATTAAAAAAGTGGCAAACTTTTAATTTTTCACATCTATAAATTATTTTAAGTGAATTACGGTTGAAATAATATAGTCCTAATTGAATTAATGTAATTCTCTATTAATTTTAATTTATAATTTAATATGGAATATTCTTATTGTTTATACGTCGGTAGACTAAATAAATATTTAAATAATATTCGTAATTATTGAAAATAAAAATTCGAACATTTCACTAGGCTGACTTGAAATATTTAAACTGAAAAATAACTATATTTCCCGCTTATGAATTTTTAATCAAATGTATAAAGAGAAAATAAATTTACTCAAGTGTATGTTACTGCATTTGTACACACAACAGTGCAACGGTTTGCAGTTTTACTCACACATTCGGTTTTATATATGAAATTGAAGATTGGATAAATTTAACAGTAGAAACTACATCAAATACTGAAACAATTTTTTTCATGAAAAGATCGTTAAAACTCTATTTTGTTTAATAAAATATTTATAAAAAGAATACGTAAAATGGATTAATTTAAAAAAAAAGAAATATAAATGAAGGTAACTGAAAACGGCGGTCAAATTAAAAATTATTAACCTGAAAAAAACTAGTCTTTATTTTACAAATCATATATCATAAGAAGCCAAAACACGTATAACAATTGTAATTATTTAAGTTCAAATTCTTTATTTATTTATCCTTTTATGTTATTAAAGAGTTCAGTTGACGCATTGACATTAAAGGATTAGGCGGAATACAATAAAAAATAGCATCAAAGTAAAATGCAGTAAATGGTGACAAATGTAAAAAAAGTAGATAACATTAAAGAAAATTATGCACAGTTGACAAAAAATAAATAAATAATTGCTAATAACTTAAACGCTAATGAGTTTTTAATGAAATAATGGTTATATATCATCGAGGTAACTTTAAAGTACTAAGAGGTGTTTAAGTTGAGTACAGGTGTACAGATTGATCGCAATTAATGCGTTCATCAGAAACATGTAGAAGCACAAAACCGCCAACAACGAAACGTTAGTTATATCTGAAAATGCAATTCGTATTACGCTCTTAGACTAATAACTACTCAAGTTAAATAAAAAAAAAAATCTTATTCATTGATGAAAAAAAAGTTATAGTTAACCAAATTATTTACAAATACAGAGAAATTATGGAATCTTAATCTGATGGAAAAATATTAAATATTGACAAATAGACGCAGATTCATGCGATTCAGTGTTTACGCTACTATTTGGGTTGTAGTAGTTTTATTGAGTATTTAGAATTATACTTGTATTTGTACAAACATTAGTTAAGATGTGAAGACATACACAGACTCGTAGAAGCAGAAAGTGCAACGGCTTCACTTCTCTAAACATTAAAATTTGCCTTGAAACTTTTCACTGATGAATGATCTTTTATTTTTTGGAAAAAAATAGTGATTAGGATATGTTAATGAAAGGGTTCTGATTTTTAGAAATTAAAAGATCGAATTAAATGAAAGAAATATTGTGCAAATAATAGCCTTTTATTCGAGTTTATGACGTAATTTTCTTATTCCCATAGAATTATCAGATGGACAGGTGATTTACTAAAGAATAGTTTCTCTAAAAAGGCTGAAGAATCTGCTACATTGTAATTTTCCTACGACTTCTATAATGGTAAATTATTAGATAACGTGATATTGCAAACATAAACTGAATAAATAACTACGTTCTATCAGTCAGTATCTTCAGCATTTTCGGTGGAATAACTAAAAAATTTAAAGGCTGGTTACACATCCTTCATCAGTAGTAAAATTCCATACATTTATTTAAGCCGATATTTATTTTATTCGTAACTTGATTAACCCAAGAGTAATCTTAATAAAATTTTGAGTTAATTGTTTAATTCAAATCTTTTTATTGTAAGATGTTATCTTCACATCAACCGTCTGTCTAACCAAGGAGGAATTTGCATTACTCAGCTGGAATCTGTAAGTTACTCAAATTCAAGGAAAGGACCGGACAAGAGCATTGTCTTAATATAAAATTGAAATATGTTGATCATGTCTTTATTGATTTTAATACTCCATTTTTGAAGCCAATTCTCAAGTCTCAAGAAGCAGTTTTCAGCAGAGTGGGAATCATCTTACAGTATAATTATTGAATAATCGGCGTAAGTGCCAGTTTGTATATCACTAGCATTTGAATATGAATTTATATACGCATTTGAGTTGGATGTATATATACTATAAATGAGAGGAGAAGAGATTGCTGCAGAAAAAATTTTGTACTTCTGCTCCTAATGTTTAAAGGCCAGTTTGTGACTGGCCTTGACGGACTCGAAAAGTTCCTTTTGTAAACGAATTGACAATTAATCAGAAGAAGCTGAAAAGGATCTAATTTCACAACGCTCCTATTGCTGACCGATGTCCTGATTTTGAGAAGCTGTTGTCACACCAGAGTTAGTTTTTATAAACCCCCTAGTTCGTCTTTCAACCCCCCTCCCGCAGGAAGTAGTAGGTTGTCGAATATTGATAATAAAAGCCCAACTGATGATCCTAACTGGATCTTGTTTCATCAAGGTATTTGGCATGAGATAATATAAGACGGTTAAGGAATTATGATATTGTTGACAGGACATTTACTGGAGGATAGAAAAAAGGTCGCCAGATTGACTGGCTTTCAATGATTCAATGAGTTGATTGTCTGGAGAAAACGATAATAATGAAATGATTCCAAATGATTGAATTATGAGTTTTTGGTTATGACTCATCTACATGAAACTTCAACTTCAAAGTGATGTGTAATAGAGAAATTAAACATCTTTTTAAAATTGTATCAAAATTCCATTAGTAATTGTATAATGAAGAGTTATGAAAATGTGAAATTAATATTAAATTTGTTTCTTCTTACAAAGTTGTGGTCTAACCGAAATCAATAATTGTAGAGCTGTGGAAAATTGTTATTCAGTGTCTTGAGTAAATTCAAGTATAACATATCATTTGCGCGGTTGAAACACGTATTTCAAGTGGTTTACAAACAGTTTTGATTCTTTCTCATCACTCTTTGCCCCAGGGCCGTCTTCAGTTTTGTGTAAAAACTGCGTAATAGTAAATCGTATAAACATTATTTGTTTCTTTACATGTCGTCTATGACTATCCAATTTGAGATTTACATAATATACTTTCTTTTGCATTTTAGAATTTTTTAAGTAATGGGAGAATCGACTGAGATCTATTTTATCTTCTAGCAGTTGAGAATTTTATCAGTGATGACGTGTTCTACGCCTTTCCTGAATAAGAAGGAGCGTGCTCTTTTCATATTTAGGTTGTTACTTTAATTTTTTTCGTTATAAAATAATAAATGATCCCAGGTAGCAGATTGTACCATATGAATAAAATTTACAAAAAGCATGCTTCATGTCATCCATTTTTTGTGGTATCTGTTTCTTGTCTCATTAATATAGAATACATGATTATTGAACTTAATAGTTCCTGATTTAATTTGGGTAAATACAAGAATGATTGTAAATCTACGGTCAGTTACATCGGTGAACGATCTAAGCATTATTCAATTGCTATTAAAAGGCTTGTTATTACTAGAATTAAGGGTTTTGAAAAAAAAAATCTGATGCACGTAACATGCATCTACTTCGTCACCTTGATGGAACTAATCCTTTTGCATTCTAGAATATGGCATTTGAAAATATATGGTTAAAATTTGTCATTCCGTCGCACAAATCACTTTAATAATTGCAATACTAAATAAACTGAAGAATGAAGGGGTTGTATTTAGAAATTAACTGTGCAACAACGATTTCTTCAGAAGAGCTACTTTTGAGTGAAGCTGTTTGACTGCAACAGAAAGCAGGTATACAATCTGAAATGATCATTTTATAATATTACAAATGTTTTTCTAGACAAATATATTGTGCCTTATCGGGCTGTTATTGTTTAGTTTCATTGTAACTAAACGTATTCTGATAAATAGGAACATCTCCGTCTGTCTTGAATTTGCGAAAGATACTTAGAATAAATTGGGTTAATAAATGGTGGTAATTTTAACAACTTGAGACTAACTAAATAAAACAATGATTTTGAAGTTTTCATAGAGTAATGGCGCCACTGCACATGTTGCCCACGTTTCACTCATCTTACTGCGAGTTGTTGATTCATTCTGCTCAGCACAAAGAACAAATTCGGACTAAGATTTTAGTAAGTCTTCGTGTGATGTCAAATATTTTGAATTTTATTAGCTTCATTTGTTGTGGCTCTTCAAATCTAATTTTTATAAGGAATACGAACTCAGTTTTCAAAATCGTTACTTTTTTCAAAACAGACAAAATCCAGTTTGTGATTTAAAATAAGAAAAGTAATTTATCTTTATCTCTTGACTGGAAAGTAGCGATAACTTACACTTTGTTTGAAGTTTATCTCAAATAGATTCTTCCTGAATGAACTGACAATGTCTGCAGATAACTATTCTGGACGACTTCCCTTCTGTAAGCTGATAAATGTGAATTTAAGTGTTTCCATACTTAGACTCTTAGATATACAATGATCCAGGAGAGATTGTATGTACCTTTTGTAGTGGATGTTAGAGAAAGCGAGTCTGTTTCACTCAAATTTTCAAGAGAAGATAAGAAAGGTTATTCTACTTCAGATTTTAGATGGATCAGAGATGGATGATTTTTTTTAAAAGTATTTTTCTGGTTTGTAATTTTTTTTATATACGTCATTATTATTCACAAAATTTGTATTAATTTAAGGTGAAAGAACTGCTGACCAACTAACTCGACGCTATGACAACATTATACTATTATTACTGATATTAATTTTAGTAACTTTTAATTAATAGAAATAACATCATGCGATTCGTAAATTTACCTCAGAAGAGCATAGCAATGATTTTTCCATATTTAAAGTTAGAAGTAATCGTTTCCTTGGTATCTGGGAAGGTTAATTCTTACCTTAGATTAATTCTTTTGTGTCTTTGCAGGTTAATTCTTAGGTGATGGTTTAAAAATACTGAAACGAAAATATCTTTGCTTTTACTCTTCCTCTTCCACATTACTATATTTCTTGACAGTATTCTCAAGGACATTGTATGTATTTTTTAAAATTTATCTTGCTAAATTTCATGCTCAAATTTATGTTATTCGGACAGTAAAATAAGAAAATCGCCTGAAGGCATAAAATATACCGCTGAGTAATTTATTACATAAGTTATTTGTATTTGAATTGAAATTTAATCATTCTAAATTTTTTAAACGATGAATGATTTAAATAGATAGTTAAACTTTGAGGTTATTTTTGATCGTGAATGTGAATATATTATTATTTATTACACGTGCATAAATATGTCAATATTTAGAAATAATCAACACAACAAAATAGTTTTTAATATTTTACAACAAAAAAGTACAATTCTTTTAAAAATAGCAATTTAGCACTACATGTAAAGACGTAAAATTTATAACTGTAGTTCTTACTATTAGCACAGTTATAAAAAATTTGAAAATGAAACAATTACATCAGAATAATTTTTATTTTAAGCGAATGAATTAATTCTAGTTTGACGTATGTTGAACCGCATAAATAATTTAAGTGTAGAAATACGTTTTTTTATATGATTTCTGATTTCATACAAATGAATATCAGTATTTTTTTTTTTTTAGGGAAAAATGGGTTATGGTTTTTTTTAGTAAAAATTGCTTACAACAGTTAAATACATCCTCAGAATGTTTTATTTAAAAAAAAGAAACATTAAGTAAATCATAAACAAAGACCTAACAGTCGAGATTTTTATTTATAAAACTAGTTCAGACATTTTAAGTACCCCTAAGACATAATATTTCCGACGGCAATATTTGTAGGTATAACAAATGTTGAATAACGATCGAATTATCGATTGTTAAAATCCTTCAAAGCGAAACATTAACGTATGATTTCGTTGTAGACGAAAACAGTCTAGCCCATCCCTTAAAAATCATCTAGCAACTTGCCAGTCTTTTTTTTAACTGTGGCGAATAAAAATACTAGTACTATCATATTTACTTTATTATTGATATAATAATGATAATATTATAGCGACGGTATTATTATTATGATGTTAAAATACTTTTCGACGAACTTTTTTAAATAATTTAAAAAAGACAAATAATAATAATAAATTGAACTACAATTTTATAAAATAACAAAGTCTTAAGAGAGGTAGAATCTACTAGAAATAAAATCTGTAGGTCAAATTTTACTTATAAATGGGATTCAACTCCTGGTTAGTCTGAATTACGACTTCTTACTTCTTTCTAAAAGTATCTCATAACAGAAGATTAAGATAATTATACAATATTAATCATATCTAAAAACTGATGAAAGTTGTAGGGAATACAAAAATGTACCGGATGAAATTATATTTATAACAAATGTTTATATTTAGTAAAGAAACAATATTTAGTTTAACGATTAGATGATACGCAGAAAAGAGAAACAATAATTTCAAATGTAGGGTTTTAATTATTTTCTCTGGCTGTTAGAGCTGTAGGCTACTAAAAATTCAGACTGACTGGTATTTCTATATTCGAATACATTCACTGCGTATAAATTTATACGAATGTGAAATACGTGTACATCTGTTGTAATCGTTCCCATGAGGATCCGTTTGTTATTTTTATTTTAACTGTGACTGCAAGAGTAACAATGATCGATACTAACTAGTAACGAAAAAATTTTCGCTTAATTTTAGACAGAAAAGTACACTTTAGTACAAAATTGCATTTACTGGAGTATCAATGGTTGTATTTTAAATTTAATAAATGTAAATTTATTAAAATTAACGTAACGCTATAAAATTTTGCGTTGTTTTTCAATGTGTAACTGTATTGCATACCATACTCTTTGGCGAGACAACTTTGAACTTTCTGTTAATCATAGAAGCAGACGCAGGTGCTGTCACTAACACTAACCTGAATATTTCATCACACTCCATCTAAGTGACGTCACTGCAGATGGTTTCCTAACTTTCCTACTGTTCTTGTATTACGTTTTTGGGAAATGTGTGATGAGTGAGTGTACTTACATATTTAACATAAATATTATTGCATTTTCTTTGAGGTTTTTTTGTTGTCAGAGCAGGTTCACGAGTAATCGTTAACCTTTTGATGTCATTAATTCTGATGTCCTTCCTGCCTTCCTTAATTACTGCAATGTCATTTACTATAATTAAAAGAGATAAAAATAAAAGAATTTATCATTTTAAATAATAAAGTTTAGCAACTTATAATAGCAACACAAAGTAAAAAAAAAGACCGTATGATAAGGAATTATGTCGAAACCAAACTGGAAAGCTGCCGATGAATGGAAGAGCCAATAGTTTCATTTAACTTTAATAAACAAAGAAATTTACCTGAAAAGAAGTATCTATTTTAAGAGTGACTTTGAAATTAATAAGACGTTAAAATATCCGAATGGATATTACAAAAAAACGCCAGGATATGTAATAGCAAAAATCCACACCAAGCAAATTGTAGAGCGATCAGAGTACAATACAAATGTTACTCAAAAGCTACTCTACTCTGAAATTTGATAAAATAATTTAGAGAACTAAAGAACTAGATTAAAACCAACACAATACCGACCCTATATAAAAAAACTGCGAATCATTATGTCATTAAAATGTATTTTTTATCTACAAGTCTGAAATAAACAAACCTAACAATAACAAATGACTATTATGAAATAAAAAATCAAGTGATAAGATTAAGCTTTGATTAGCCAGATATTCCTCCAATTCTATTCTCGAGAGAGATATTGATGAAACCTCGAAACCTTTTACTGGCGTTTTGAATATGGTTGGTAAGACTGTTACAATAAAATATAATCTTTTTAACTTTATAAGAACATTTTCAGAATTGTTCTTAATAATTTATTATGATGTCATATAGTGATAAAATAAGAAAACATATTTGTTATTAATTTATATTATATTTAATTAACCTATTTATCTTACTGACTTTTTTTCATTTTTACGTAATCGTCTAATAAATGAGCGCTTTCTTAGAGATTGGTACTTCATCAGATAAGTTTTATATAAAAACTAAAAAAAGCAGTTTATTTATATATATATATATATATACGAGTTTATATATATATATATATATATATATATATATACGAGTTTATATATATATATATATGTCGGAGAGGCGAGGAGATTTGTCAGGGATTCAACGTTTTGTGCTTCCCTCATTCCCACCATTACAAGTGGAGAATATATCAGATTACAATAAAGTTCAATTAATAAAAATGAGTAGATAACTCGTACAATGAAATAATTACAAATGATAATTATCACTTATCAATAACTCAGTAGCACACGAATTACAATATAAGATTAATTCAATTTAGAATTCAAATAATATTAAAACAACTTGCGATAGACCGAGGCTCAGGGAAATAACGAATTCGCGATCACCAGGACGTCTGTTCGATCTGGGTTCCAAAGCAAGACTACCCTTTCTCCATATTCTCAAATAATATACCTACTGCATATTTCCTTTTCCTTATTAATTTTATGATACCCCTATCGTCCTGGGATCCCGACTACGTTGACAACCATGTGCCTACCTAGCCTAAGCCTACCGCAATAAAACAATTTAAACCTTATTTTACAAAATATTACTAGTAATAATACATTTCTTAAAACTACCAAAAATACAGACATTCTAAAGAATATTCTCATCGTTTTGTCGGAAGATACTCCACTGTACTTTATTCTCCGACACGGCCATTCTGACAATCACACGCCCTCGGGTGTATCTAAAACATTGAGTTACAGTGGTATTTTAATTTTTGTTTTCAACTGACCTCGGTCATTATAAAGCGTTTTACAATAGTTAAAGTACAAAAGATAGATTCAGAAGTCCTCTCGAGTAACAGAAATCCATTAATTATTCATTATCCTAAATAGTCATCGTACAGTACTCAAGAGATCGAAAAGCCATCAATCATTATTCCTTATCAGTTAACTGTCAAATAAGATTTTATTTCCTCCACCAATAGACCTCTGCACTATCTCTAGGCTACCCTGTATGCCACATACAGTATCATACATATTCTGTAGTTGCCACAACTACCTGCCCGACACATCATCAGGTGCCCATCGCGCCCTGATCAAACTAACATTAGCCACTAATTTAGTTTGCAGTTACGACTACACACTGATGCATGTGCGAAAAATAAAAATTCCAGGTCCACGACCTGCTGCCAGCCATTAGTGCATTGCGTCATTGGTGGTCTCTTTTTAAACCATAGTCCCTGTTTCAGGACCAACATCAACAGTCTTATTTCCTCCACCAATAGACCTCTGCACTATCTCTAGGCTACCCTGTATGCCACATACAGTATCATACATATTCTGTAGTTGCCACAACTACCTGCCCGACACATCATCAGGTGCCCATCGCGCCCTGATCAAACTAACATTAGCCACTAATTTAGTTTGCAGTTACGACTACACACTGATGCATGTGCGAAAAATAAAAATTCCAGGTCCACGACCTGCTGCCAGCCATTAGTGCATTGCGTCATTGGTGGTCTCTTTTTAAACCATAGTCCCTGTTTCAGGACCAACATCAACAGTCTTATTTCCTCCACCAATAGACCTCTGCACTATCTCTAGGCTACCCTGTATGCCACATACAGTATCATACATATTCTGTAGTTGCCACAACTACCTGCCCGACACATCATCAGGTGCCCATCGCGCCCTGATCAAACTAACATTAGCCACTAATTTAGTTTGCAGTTACGACTACACACTGATGCATGTGCGAAAAATAAAAATTCCAGGTCCACGACCTGCTGCCAGCCATTAGTGCATTGCGTCATTGGTGGTCTCTTTTTAAACCATAGTCCCTGTTTCAGGACCAACATCAACAGTCTCCTCGGCACAACTTTCATTGTCCGAGGAAACATCCAACTCATTAGGAATATAATTCTCAGGCATTTCTTTCAACTTATCATGACTATACTTATAACTTCTACTACTACTTAAAGATTTTAGTGTGTACCTGTCGGTATCAAGTAATTCTGTTACTACGAATGGACCTCTAAATTTCCTATCAAGTTTCGTTTGATTACGTTCTTCGTTCGTAATCAAAACGTGATCTCCTATTTTAAACTTATTAACCTGTTTTGGTAAATCGGACAAAGGGTTTCGAGAGAAGAAATCCGCGTGCGACATACGTTTGCCTTCTCTATAAACTATATCGAACTGAAAAGCCTGTAAATAAGCCCACCACCTATGGACTCTATCATTAAGATCAATCTTATTTTGAGAAGATTTCAATGAATTACAATCAGTTACAACAGTAAATTGTCGTCCATGCAAGTAATGCCGAAAAGGTTTAATAGATTTAACAACGGCCATAGTTTCGAGTTCGTAAGAATGATACCTGGACTCGGCTGGGCTTGTCCTTTTACTAAAGTATTCAATAACTTTATTTTTACCGTCTACTTTATGCATGAGTATTGCTCCGTACCCATCGGTATGCAGTTCTATAGGGTAATCTGGGTCAAAGATAATTAAGACGGGTTCGTTGGTCAAAGTATGAATTACTTTTTGTCGGGCGTTTTCATGTGTCTCAGTCCACTCAATATATTTTTTACCTGAGGTAAGAGCATATAATGGTTTCATGATTTGTGAAAACTTAGGGACAAACCGTCGGAAATAAGATGCAAGGCCAATAAACTGTCTAAGCTGAGTAACGGTCCTTGGAGCGGGTAACATTGTTAAAGAGTTTATTTTACGACGGTTTGGACGAACTTGTCCTTCTTGAATCTCATACCCAAGGTATGAAACAGATGTTTTGAGAAAAGAACATTTTGAAAAATTAAATGAGAATCCCGCATCTATAAGAATTTTAAATACCACTCGAAGTCTTTCAAACGCTTCTTCTATCGTATCTGCAATTATAAAAATTTATAATTTCGAATTTACTACATTCATTTACTACTTTAGATTTACAGATTTTAAAATTATTTTGAGAAATATTTACTTCAAAACCCAAGCTCAAAATTTCTCGACGAATTAAAATATTATAACTCAAATATTCATCTGGGACAACGTGAAAAAGAATCTCTAATGTAAACAAATCCATAATCACAATAGATAAAATTTGCATGCTACAATTTACTACAACATTTCCGATGCCTTTCAAAATTATTAATTCATTAATTCTACGTCCAGAAAACTTAATCGCTATCGATTCCTTTATTAATGAGCATTCCGCTCCTGAATCAAAACAATATGGAAGCGACTCACCAAGATGGTTTAGAATACCAGTAGGGGCTGCAACTGTGCAAAGATTCACACGGCGTTCGACGCTACCATTCTCCTTGTTGTTCCCTGGACCGCTACGGCTGCTGAACCTTCCAAAGCTTTGCTAAGCGCAGATATCAATTCACTGCCTTGAAGAGGATTTTCTAATAGACACAATTCTGCTGCAGAGCACCAAGCAACAGAATCCGATCCCGCACTCTCTGGATTAAATCGTGGTAACGCAACACTTTTCTTTGTCGATAATGGCTTTTGCATACAACACTTCATAAACTCAAACAATGTATTCCACTGATCAGGTGATGGACCAGATGGAGACGATCCCACTTCTGATGTCGGAGAGGCGAGGAGATTTGTCAGGGATTCAACGTTTTGTGCTTCCCTCATTCCCACCATTACAAGTGGAGAATATATCAGATTACAATAAAGTTCAATTAATAAAAATGAGTAGATAACTCGTACAATGAAATAATTACAAATGATAATTATCACTTATCAATAACTCAGTAGCACACGAATTACAATATAAGATTAATTCAATTTAGAATTCAAATAATATTAAAACAACTTGCGATAGACCGAGGCTCAGGGAAATAACGAATTCGCGATCACCAGGACGTCTGTTCGATCTGGGTTCCAAAGCAAGACTACCCTTTCTCCATATTCTCAAATAATATACCTACTGCATATTTCCTTTTCCTTATTAATTTTATGATACCCCTATCGTCCTGGGATCCCGACTACGTTGACAACCATGTGCCTACCTAGCCTAAGCCTACCGCAATAAAACAATTTAAACCTTATTTTCTGATTCACCAGATCACTTCTGATTTTCTTAACCCAATTTGTTGTGTTTCTTAGTTTCTTAAGATGTTCAAAAATCAATTTCATCAGCCTTTTTGCGTCCATCTTCTTTAGGTGTCCATAACATGTAGCTCTTCGTTTTCTTGCCCTCGTTGTGAAAGTTTCCGTTTTCTTGTAGAGTTTCTCGTTGCTCCTTAGTCGCAAGTCTCCTTCTTTGTTATTCCGTAGTCCTGAAATTTTCCGTAGGATTCTTCGTTCACGCGTTTAGATCTCTTTGATATCCCCTTTTCTGGTCATGGATAAACATTCTACGGCGTATAATCCTTCTGGCTTGATAACAGTGTTGTCTTAATTCCGCTTGTATGGATATACATTTTTTGTTGTACCTGTTTTTCGTTATTCTGTAGGCTTAAATATATATTTTAATATATATATATAAAAACATATAATATATATAATATAAATATATATATATATATATATATATATATTATATATATTAAGATCGGTATAGCGGGTCTGAGTAACAGATAATGCAAACCTAACCTAACCTAACCAATTATTATGAAAGTAATAATTAATATAACAATTGCAAGAATCCAGAAAGGGACAAAAAGGAGAACCTTTTTAAGGTACAGGTCCGTTTCAAAATCATCCTTTGTTATTCCGCCCGCTAACACACAATGAACACCTGTTGTACGGTGAGAAAAGACCAGGATTAGAAATTAATGTGAACAAAAACCTCGGTCAACTGCTCTCACCCTTTGACTTGGGTCCGGTCCGACAGGTAAAGAGGCTAGTAGTATAAATAGTCAGGATAAGAAAAAAAGCTAAAAAGAAAGTTCTATTATAACCAGTCTGTGTAGCGTTACGGCGTTGGTCCCGCAAGGGCAGTTCTTCGAGGAGTTCAGCGAAGAGGGGCTGCGAGTTGTGTGGAATCGTGTGGGTTCTGCGGAGTTCTGCAAACCAGTCTAGCGAGACATACGACGGCGATTCAGGTTCGATAGTCACTATCTGTGACTATCCGAGACGAGTGTGCGAGACCTCAGTCCAGCGAGGAGAATATCCAGTTCGATACGATTAAGGTGACACCATGAGTAATTCCAGTAACCTAGAAATACTATCAGTAAGTTGCAATAAAAGTGTACACGTGAATGAAATGATACAATAGACTTCATTCATAAACTGTTAAGATAGACAACAAAAGGGACTTGCAAGTGAATTTTATACGATTATTTGTTAATATAAGACTAGTGCTTAAAGAGGAGTAAAACTAGCGGTTTCTTTCGTTAATGGGTCTGAATACTAATTTTCTGTTTATATACGTGGGATAAATTCCGAACGATTATATATTTTGAACTCTGTCTTATGTGTAATCTGTATTATTATTTACTAATGATATTACTATCACTGTTTGGTATGTTGTTGTTGACATGTAATATTTTGATTGTTCGGGAGTTATGTGATGGACTCGACGCGGATCCGTGGGGATTACAACGGATTACAATGAAATGGTTTAATAGATGATTACCCATCCTCACGGAAGAGTCTGCTTCTAGACAGATATCTAAACTCTACAATAGGAAGGAGAGTGGGTAACCAAAATCGTAGAATGTGATCGTAAGAAATTCATTCAGGAGGAAGTAGTCAAAACGATTAATCTGCTGCGTGATCTCAAGAGCCCCGGACCTGATGAAATACCGGCTGCGGTCTTAAAAGATCTAGCAAGTAAAGTGCCTTGGGAGCTGACCGACATTGCTAATTTCGGTCTTGAAACCAAAAGCTTTACCAAGTGTTGGAAGGATTCAAGGTTGGTCTTCCTTCCGCAATCTGCTGAAAACGTGCCTAATGTTGATTACAGACCACTATGTTTAATTAACAACATGGCCGTGGAAGGGATGCCAGCGTGTCGTATGATTGAGGAGCTTAATGCGGGCGCTGGCATTCTTAGAAGTCAGTACGGCTTCTGGAAAGGACGGTCCACGGTGCAGGCTATTCAGAAAGTGGTTAGCTGAGCTTTTACGGAAAAAAGATCACCTGGAGGACCAGGAAAATACCAATGATCATTATGCTGGATGTTTGCAATGCGTTCGGATCTGTTGCCTTGGATTCAATAATGATAGCGCTTGCGAGGAGGGGAGTTGTTCCCTATCTAAGAAGACAAATAACTGACTGAGATGGATTGAGGCCGACACACTGGGAGGTAAATTAAGATGCCAAGTCTTTGGCGGGGTGCCTCAGCGTAAAGTCCATAGAGCCCCCTATTATGGTTATTGGTGTACAATGGGGTTCTTAACCTTCCCATGCCGTTGGATACCCAATTAGTGGCGTATGTTGACGATCTTATAGTCCTGGTGAGTGGCAGGACGGCAGATGTAGAGGAACGTGGCAATATGGCGTTAACTAGTATTAGTAACTGGATGTTTAATCTTTAATGGGCTGGAGCTTGCTACACAGAAATGTATGTTCACCACCCTAACGGGGAGAAGACGCATTGGCGGAATAGACCTGAGACTGGGTGACCAATCGTTCCAGTTCAATGAAAACATTGGTCAGGATTGATAAATCCTGTAAGTTTACGCAACACATTCTTGACTCCTGCGCGAGATGTGAAAAGACTTTTAAGTCGCTGAACATGCTGCTTTCTACTCAATCTGCTCCCAGAGCTTCTAAGGGAAGATTAATAGTTTCTACAGTTATGTTTTCTGTTCTGTATGCTGCAACGGTTTGGAGTCCAAATGTAACAAATGTTAACAGGTCATGGGACTTTCAAATATTATTTGCATAGGTTCGGCAGACGTAATTCCTCCTGCTACATGTATTGTAGTAGGGTGGATACTGCGGCGGAACATACAATCTTTGAGTGTGAGGAACGGCGCGTGTTACGTAGGCAGGCTGGCCGGGATAACCCACCGAGTTGGTCTAGTGGTTGACGCGTCTTCCCAAATCAGCTGATTTGGAAGTCGAGAGTTCCAGCGTTCAAGTCCTAGTAAAGTCAGTTATTTTAACATGGATTAGAATACTAGAACGTGAATACCGGTGTTCTTTGGTGGTTGGGTTTCAACTAACCACACATCTCAGGAATGGTCGAACTGAGACTGTACAAGACTACACTTTATTTACACCCATATATATCATCCTCATTGATTCTATGAAGTATTACTGAAAGGTAATTATCGGAGGCTAAACAGGAAACAGAAAGGCTGGCCTGAATGGGCTCCAGCCAGATATTTTAATACGTTTTATTTTGACATCAGATGAAAATTGGAGGGCTTTTAATTCGTTCGCCACTAAAATACTACGCAACAAAGTCGAGCAGGGGCGCCGGCGTGGATTTTAGAGTTAGGGAAGGGCGGATAGTTCTGGTCTTAAAGTCTGGAATGCCGAGGTGTGTCGGTTACGATGATCGACCGGAGACTTCGGGGTCCTTAAGGCTGTGATGGGACAAAATAAAAGACCCAGGCCCGGCTGCTGGGTTGGAGAACCGGGGGCTACTTGGTCAAGCCCAGTTCTCCCTGCTCAGTGGTTAGAGGCGTGACGCATTAGAAAGTATAGACCAGACCCGGTCTCCGGGGAGGGACCCAGGAACGACATAGTCGGGTCCGATACACCTCTTCTCGGAGAGTAGAGGCAGGCGATAAAAAAGATCCACCGAAGGGGGGGGGGGATTGAACTGCCATGGCGGACGTGCTGCCGGTAAATGGGGAGGCCCTCTTAGAGGTGAAGGACGCTCTCCTGGGTTGAGCTTTACTTGATTTTATGTCCAGCCCAGGGGGGTAAGGGATAATGAAAAAATATATATTTTGATTGTTAATTACGTTGTTTTTATGTCATGCTTACTGTTTTGATTATGTTATGTTTTATGTCATCCTGACTATTATTGTGGTTGTAATTAATATTTGTGTTCAGTAACTGTTTTATTATTATTATTGTTATTATTATTATTATTATTATTATTATTAATTTGTCTGGTTGTACTTTTGAAGATTTTAAACCAATGAACTGTAATTATTTAAACATTCTAAACTGTCAATAACCTTTCAATATCCTGATCGAGCCGCGCGGAACCTCCACGCGACAATATATTAAATATAATTTTATATATAAAATATATAAGTATATATATATATATATATATATATATATATTAAAAACTTAATTTTAATATATTGTCTCTCAACATGTCTCTCAACATATTATAATGTCTCTCAACATATTGAGAGACATTGTCAATTCTCGTAATGTAGTCACACAATCTCGTAATGGGTTAAACGTCACACGTATTTTGATGGCCTTGACTCGCTGATAAACAACAACCTATTTGGCTTGTTGTTAGCCAATAGGAAAACAATTCACACCTCTATATTTTTATTAAGCTTGACACCGTAATTATTGTTCCTGAAAATGGTTATCCCATGTTTGGGTAATGCTAGAGTTTTTCATACCAAGTCTTCTATAACTTTGGTTATGGCCAGCTACATACTTACAATCTATTCCGAACAATACTCTATTTGCCATATAACTCTTTGAAACAAAATGAAGAATTTCTTTCTTAGAAATAAACTTTTCCTGCATAGATTTTGCACTTATACTTATTACTATCATTCCTGTCAATTATTCATACCTCAATTGCCCAGTTTTTAAAGCTATCTACACTTTTTATTTTATTCTTTTTACTTTTAGTAAGTTATGAGAACCATAGGAGTTAGTTACAGAATCTACTTTTGGTGTATTATTACCGTTCATAAGTTTATTTCTAATTGTATTTTTACAACAAAAACTTCACAATATTTCATTGTTGTTTTTTTATGATAATGATTTTTAAAAGAATTTTTTTTTTTACTTTTTAAAAAATAATTGTGGTTAATAGATTCTGACGAAATGCAAAATTTCGAGTGGACATTGCTTAGAAAAAGTCATTAACAATGTTTTCAAGAAGTGCCAAATGCTCTCGCTTTGGTAATTTACAGAATATTAATATGTTATGATATGGCTCTGTTAATAATTCTATCTACAAATGTTTATCAAACTTTATTAACCGTTAATAAACATTACGTACGGTCAGAAGAAAAAGTGTTTTGTTAATTTTTTTTTTTTTTTTAATGATAAAAGTTTAGTACTTTGCAAAGTACCTTTCCCCCTGATTGTTCACCAGGGAACACATTAGATTATTTATGTATTTGCAGTTGTTTCTGTTTTCCTGTTTTTTAATCTGTCCAGTACCTCTTCATTCTTTCTGATATCTCTTTCCTTCGTTCTTTAGAAAGTTCAGCTCTGTTCTTGCGTTTTGGCGCTTCTTGGAACCTTTTATTTTCATCTTAATATTCTATTTAAAATTTCTCTTTCTCTTACAATTTTTTCACTTCTTTTAGGTTTTCTTGGACTTGTGTGAACCATCTGCCTATAGTTTTTTTTTTTTACTTCGGAAGAAAATTTTTTTTACTTTCGGAAGAAATCAGAAATCTGTTTAGTCAATCTACTGTATTCATTCTAAATAAATAGGAGCAAAATGTATTTTTTTCCTTGTCGTGTCTGTCACGTTAATTATCGTGAAGTACTTTATTTAAATAAAAGGAAAAAAACAATTAATGGACCTTGTTTAACTAATTTATACGTAACATAATCATAAAAGATTTATATATTACACAAACTCATTAATAACTGATTATGAAATAGCATTCACCAGTGTGTTATTTTGTATTGCTATCTTGCTTGAAATAAAACTATACATTTTTCATTTAAAAAAGTCAAAACCATATAGCTCCATGGACAAATAAAAGGATACTGACTAATGGTTAAAATTCTAAATTAGATATTATAAATTCTTTGCATTTGAATATATTTTCTGGAATAATTTATCATTATCTTCTTCTATAAATCTAAAGTAACACTACGGTAAAAACTTAAGCAGCAATGTTGGAACGGGTCGGTAAGATATAGTAGAGTAATGAACCCAATCTTTAAATATGATATTCGATAAATTGTAAAAAGTTAAGCGGCTTTCTTATAACATCTCTCATCCTAAATACCTTCTTCGAACTTCCAGTCTTCTTTCATTGCTCTTTCGCAAAAACTCCTGCTGTTTTTCATTTTTATTCTGCTGTATCTCTTTCTATCACACATTCTATTTTGCTCACTACTTAAAAACTGATTTAAAAAAAACCCAGTTCAATTTTGTTTAAAACCAAAACCAACACCTTTTGGATAAATACGTAGTATTTGTAATTATTTCATCAAATACGTTCAAAGCATATTAATATATATACATTTATGAATATGCATTATTTATACTTTCTAATAAACATATTGAATATTATCTGGAACCTTTATTTATGGCCTTTGAGATTACATTAATATTGTTATTTTTATTGCATTTTTTACGAGTAATAAAACTTTTCACTCAGACCGGTAAAACCTTCCGTAAATAAAAACTTGCTGTATTGAATCAATGGGGAATAAATGCATTAAGTGATGTTATTAACGTATAAAAATCAGTTAAGCGGATTTGTTAGTTGATATCTTTATAAAAAAAATCTCCAATTTATAAATAAAATACTTTCATATTACATGGGAAGTGTACTCTAGTATTCTTTTTAATATCATGAGATACTTATATTTCTGTATATATTTTTATGTTACATAATCGATTTAAAAACAGAAATATTTACAGTCAAATTTAAGAAATTCACAAGATTTGATTATAAATAATACAATCCAGTCTTACGTAAAAGTTTTTTTTACTGTTCTAGCTTCATAGATAGTTATATTTTTATTACAGGTTTTATTTTAGTTTTGAAAGGTTTTTTTAGTTATTTCATTTTAAGTGTAGTAATTTTATTTTTGTTTTTGCTCGTCCTCTTCTTCCTAGAGATGGACTCCACAATTACTTCATAACTAATCAATAATTTATTTAAAGATGTGTATTCTGAATAATTACGGTTAGATACTTCTGTACCGTATTTTATTTCTCTAATGACACAGGTGACAGTCTCCAACTGTATATATCTGTGAATTAAACACTAGTTAAAAAATTGTTTGTCTGATTCAGCATTCTAACAAAAAATAATAATAAAGAAAGTTATTTCGATTTAAAATATGGTTTTGAAATTTTCATAAAATAAAGATACGTTCCTATAACACTGGTATATTAATGGTTTTTTTTCTGCGGTAATTCTTTTATTGTGTCTTTAGATTTTACCTAGATCCGAAAGTAACCTGAAACCGGTTCATTTTTGTTTTAAAAATATTAATCTTTTAAAGCTATGTGTAAGTCTCCTGCTACATATTAGCCAAGAATTAATTCATTGTTTCAGCACAGAATAGATACAATAACTTGTTGCTTTATATAAACTATTTCAGCCTTTTTTTCTGAGTCCAGTGTAAAGTACCCGAGCTATAAGAAGCACCAGGCAATTTCTTTGTCTGGGAGTAATGGAATTGATTACATAGCTGGTACTAACTGTGATAAAAACAATGAAATAATTCCCATTTTTATGGTTTGAAGTGGCATTAAATTCGACAGGCTTTGTCTGCTGATGCATTATTTATTCGGTTAAACATAGAAACAGAACTACTCATCTTCACTTTAAACGATAAGATTTGAATGGGATGACTTAAACGCATTTTTACAAATGTTTAGGTTATCTAAACCGCTTTAGTTTTGGAAGATAATAAACAATTATTTACACATGATAAATTTAATTTGCATTTTAATGTAAATCTATAGACCGGAATCGTTTTGGAAAAGATATTGGATACACTATTTTAATCCCACCGCCCTGAACTTAAGTATAATCTAACTTGTTTTCCTACCACTGATAAAAAATGAATGAATTTTTCAAAATAATCTTCCAGTACTTTAATTGCAAATAATGTATCACCAAATAAAAGAGTTGCCTACTTAGGATCAGAAAATACAAGCATTTATTATTTATTTCTGGTTTAGAGGTAAGGAATACGTATTAATACTTCCATGCTTATTCTACAACTTATGATATTCTTATTATATATATAATTATATACTTTATTTATTCGAAGATTAACGAATGTGACATTCTGACTTTGAGCTTTTATAATTTAAAAATTTTTTAAAAACTATAAAAAATCTTTGTTTTCTTCAATGATTTCTTTAAAATTCATTAGAAGGAAAAATAACTTATTTTATGAACGTAAAATAAAACACTATTCATACTTTCCTATATACACAATTTCCAAATTCCGTAACTTTAAAATAAATACCAAAAAGATGTTCCATGAAGATGTGTTTAATTGCAGGCTTCTATATTTACCTTAATCAAATTTCACATCGCATCTTTCTACATTTTTAGCTTTTCTTTCTACATTAGGCGTTTAGAAAAAGGTTGAAAGGTTGTTATTTCTTTCTCCAGATGTTATATCGAATCATCTTAATAATAAGAAACAGTTTTATCACGGCGATTCAGAAATATGGTCATCAACAAAATTTTGACTGGTGGTTGAAAAGGAAAAGAAAAGGTGTAGGTCCTAGTTAATGATAAAAATATTACGCCCCAGAGATTGTTAGTAAACATGTACGAGTAGTAGTAGTAAACTCGTACTTATCTAATTTAAAAAAAACCTTATCGTTACTTTAATCTGCATGCTCATGATTATCTTCCGAATAAAAATAACTCAGAATCCACATATAGTTGTAGTTTTATTTTCCATTTTCTTGAGTCTGATTTTATGGATGACAACGTTTCTTAATTTTTGTTACAATACTCTTCATCGCTGTTAAAATATCATTCTATATTCTGGAACGATAAGAAAAAAAAATGAAAGTTTATATTTCAACTTATGTTAACGGAATATTTTTGAATATTTCACTTATTTTGTCATGTTTAAAAATGCACATGTAACTTGAAAATTTATTTGAGCGTATCAGGAAATCTTTTGTCCATTTCCAAATTTTTGACATTTTTCCTAATACAATTTCATTTTGTAGGATTAATTGTTATTTAAATAGGGATAATTTAAAAATTAACACGGCCTCCATTACATATTTAGTAACCTAAAATCATTTATTTATTTGAGTGTTGTAAAAAAAATATATAAAGAATAAATATATCTATTTAGATTTTGCAATCCGGTTTATGACTAATATTCTTAGTAAAACTGAAACAACATAAATGCGGACAGGTAATGAAGAAGATTGTAAAATTGACTCCTTTTATGTATATTTTCATATCCTGAATCACGTCCTTAAATTTTTCATTAACTCAAGGGATATTCGACTGTAATTTAAAGTAGAAAAACAAAGTTTGAAAACATTTAAAAATGACATAATCCTAATGTTATATGAATAACAAAAGTATTTGTTTATTACACTATCCTTTCAATTCATGTTTTTATTGTAATAATGGAATCTCTTTCAGTAGGTGACGATTCAAAATTTGGATGCTTTAAGATGCTACTCTTCGTTAATAAATCAACACTCGCACTAAAAAAAAAAATCTTCAGTAATATCGTTTCGAGTATAAGATTTCACCAGTGGGTCATATTTTTAATCAGTGGGTTAAAAGAGTCATATCTAGTTTAGAAACTCTACAAGTTTTAACAGAAACAATGAATATGATTGCTGGTTTGTGCCACTTTTAAGAATTTTCTTGCACCTATAATTTTTTTTTCAAAAACACTACAATAGGTAAATAATAAAACTAAGCTGAATTATCCATATAATGCTACTAAACGTAGCTGTTCTTTTTAGCTTTAAAAAAAATTTATCAGTAATTCATCAAAGGACCTTAAAATTTCTTTTTGCTTTACTTTTTAAAGATCAGTTACGATACATTGACAAGAATTTGCTAGGATGGATCTTTATTTGGACTCGTTATTCTACGTGTACTCAAACTTGGATGGAATAGAAGAAAAATAAGAAGTTAAAATATCGCATGGTATTACGTACATTTTTATCTGGTAGAATATTTACAAATTCGTATTCATTCTGTGATACCAATTCATTCATGGAAGTAAAGAGAGTTTATTTCTGATTTTGGCAGTCTGTTGCCAACATTAATTTTTGCAAGAAACATCCGTGTAAAAAAAAACATCACATTTTATCACTATTATATAAAAAACGATTCCATAATATCTTTCAAGTAATTCTTTAATATTAATCTCCACGAAAAGTTCTAAGCCATTTGGAAATGCCAATTTTATTTGAATCCTTTATACTTTGACTTGTGTGCTTAATTAACCATAAATCTCAGGAAACTGAAAAATCGTTTAGCGCATTTTGCTAACAAAAAAAAAAAACATTATCAAGAAATTCTTTCTTAACAAGTATTATTGTCAATTTTGTCACTAAAAAAATTCTAAAGGACTTTAGAAAATATTATTTATCTTGTAACGAATGAAATCAAGCAGCTCCTTTCTTTAAAGAAATAATGACGATCAAAGTTAATTGAGTTAGTTTTTTTTTTTGTAAAGCTTAAGAATTATAAATTTGAATTCAGTCCCAAGGGTGTCAGACAACGGTAGAATAACAGAATATGTTTCACCTCTTCTTTAGTATGCCTGAATTATTTTGTTTAATAAGTTCTTGAAAAGATGACAATCAAATATTTATTCACTGCAATTCGATTTCAAAATCTCACTATAATTGGAAATACATTATGATCCTATTCGTTGTAACTTCAATGGAACGGTAGAAAAATATTTACCATTGCAACTGAACACAAGACATTTCTAAATTTTAAGATTCCAAAGGAATCTTACTTGCTAACTTATAAGTTACTTAACTTAAAAGTAGTTATAAGATACTTAACTTACGTCCATCAATAGCACCTCATGAATCAGCCTTGGAATAACCCTTCCTTATTGAAACCCTTTCTATCTGGTTTTATCCCATCTGATCATTATATAATTATTTTGAAAATAAGCTTAATAGTTATGTAAAAAAACCTTTTAGTTTTTTACATCGGAGGAGGGTAATCTCTAACATACATCATCCACCCGCACAGATGGTAGTGTCGGGCTCTCACCGACTATCCCTTCATCCACTACGACACGCGAATACCGGACCCGCCATACGCACAACACAGTCATCGAGTTAGTGAGAGGCTGGTTGGCTACTTGATAATTGCCTAGAACTGACCTTGGAGAAGATAAGGTGTTGGTCAAGACCTGAAGGCAGAGATTGGGGCACATCATCTTCAGAGTACAAGATGTCTCTGAGCTTCCCATTACTTCAGTGAAGTATCTTGGGATATGGCTGGAGGCGTTCCTTTAGAAGACATATTATATAAACCGCGATTAAGGCATTGAAGACGGTGGCCGAGCTGAGCAGATTTCTCAGCAACATAAATGGGCCAAGTTCCTCGAAACAGCTTGTGTACTCCAGTATCGTGAACTCGATCTTGCTATAGAGCACCAGGCTGTAGGGCTGCTACAGGGTATCAGGGCATCTGCCTGGTTAAGAGTCCTGAAACACACAGCATAATAGACTGACACTTGAGCGTGTCCAGAGAAGGATGTCTCTGCGAGTCTGCTCGGGCTACTTAACTGTCTCTCTGAGGCAGTGTTCTTTATCGTCAGTACGCCGCTGATAGAGTTGCTGGTACGGTTCAACGATTATCGTTACCGGGGGGGGGGGGGGGGGAAAGAAAATAGGGCGTCGTCTTACGGAGTTCTCATAGATATTTGGCAGTTCAGATGGGATGAATTCGACCAGTGAAGACATATGTACATACAGATTAATTATACATGTCGCGCCTTGGATTAAGGGGATTTGGAGAGGTAAACTATTTCCTTACTAGTTCCTAACACAAAAATGTAATCGGTATTTTCCCTAGCGCATAAAAGTATACAAGATGTCGCCGAGAATACGGTCTCCGAGATGAAATTAATCTTTATATCAAAGAATAAAGAGTGGATGACAAATGTAAACATTCTGTTAATAACTTAAAAATGAAAGCACTCTACAAAAGTAAAAAGGTTCGTTACAACTTTTCTACTTTTAACATCAAACGCTGAGCCTCCTTTAATCCTTTCCACCATCGAACACATGCATGAGATTCTGCTCTTTCTTGATATGTTGAAACATGCTGGAATTTTTTCCCCTTAATTTTTATGAACGCCTCACAAGACAAAAAAATGTATGACTAGTTTTTATTTCACAGTTTGTTACAATTTGAAAAATATTATATTTGTTACCTTCAGTTTAATTAGTCTGTGAAAAAGCGTCAGTCACCAGCAGCTGGAGTAGTCTGACCGACTCAAATGATAAATCAATAACTAATGCCAAGCAGTTCGTTCTTTTCTCTCCTGTTTGCTAAGTAATCATTTTTCTCATGTTAGTATATGAGTTGTATTGCATTATAGGAGTTATTTTCAAGTTTTAATAATCTCATACTAGAACAGGAGTGTGGATAAGGAATAAAAGAATTATGACCGGCTGTTCATGCGAGGCGATGATTCATAAGGTATCTATAGGAAGGTGGTCACGACAGGGGCCGACTATTACAATTGATTTTATGAAATTGATTTTTATGGTCACGCAACAAAAATTTCTAATATATCACCAGGAAATACTGCGGTATAAGAAAGGGTACCTTTTTTATATGTTTAATCTTCATTTTTATCTTCAAGATATCCTTTTCAAGTAATTTCTCTAAACAGTGGAGAATAAGAAATTATTAAAAACAAATAAAATCGTATTGATAAAAGCACAAAACAAATAGACGGACAGATAATTTTACAATACGGAATAAAACTTTTTCCCTAATATTATATTAATATTGTTAATTAATGTTATACAATTAATAAGCCTGTTAATATTATTAATTTTGTCACAGTATTTAACCACTAATCCATATTTAGTCTTTCTTTTACTTTGCGTACAATTAATTTTATTAGATTAATAATAGTAATAATCAATAGCTTCATTGAGCAATTTACAAAATCGTTTTTTAATAATACAGAAATAATTGTAGCTCAGTTGTAAATTCAAAATACTACAACGAATAAACGATTACGCCCTGATCAATGTTGCTGTCATTCTTTAAATAATTAGGTAATAACACAAAATTAATACAAGAATCTGTTGATACATCCTTCTCAAATTTGGCTTGGATATTTAAACATTATTCTCATTAAGTGCATTATTATTATTGCATAAAGTACTTTTATTATTGCATAAAAGTGGAAGGTAATTAGATAATGATAATTATTAACAACTTCTTCAGATCCCAGTTAAGTAGACAACATCCTGACACCCGTAGGGGGAAGAAACCCGCCTTGTGACAATCCCATTTATCACAGCACACCCTCGTTCAGAGTTCTAATGAACTTTACCGGAGGTCGTCTTTTAAACCGTAACCTGGTCACACATCACAGTCATTAATTTGTCAGGATGCCACCGATGTAAATGCCTCGGCAGACATTTCTCGTCAGTGTATTTACACAACATACTATCGCCTTATATGGCTTCATCCAACCACGACCATCTACCATAACCTACAAGCCATAACTATCAAATTAACTGAATCGTGAAAGCGTGTGATCCCGCGCCTTCCTCTAACACCGGAGGTTCCACCCAAAACCTCTTCCCGTACCTAACTTCAATTAAACTATGCACTCAGATCTTTACTTAAATGGATCTTTTAAACCCCAAAAATACTATCATCAATAAAACACGTGTTGATCGCAAAAATGATAATTTATTCCTATAATTCAATTTACTCAAAGCCCTCTTGACTTACTCAAAAATCAAGAAACAAATTCACAAATTTAACAAGCCGCTAATATGTTATATATAATAATAAATAACAACCCTATTTCTCTCTGCTTTGGTCCGATTTCGGGAGTAAGGTCAATGCCTACACTTTTCCATATTTCAGCTCCATCGCACAGAGTTCTCAACACATGCATTCTCATCCTGTCATTCTGTCAGCGAATAACTCAGCTAACGGGGGCTTGGTGCCAAAACGCCTATCTTGGCGAAGTAAGCACCCGGTTTCCTATTCTATCTATACATTTATAACAGCATCAGACTCCCTCAGCCATCTTTTGCAGGGCTAAAAATCTAAGGAAGCTTTCTATATCCCATTCCCTTTCGGCTTTCATATTAACTTGCAGATCAACACTAGAAAATATCCTCTCAAGCTCTCTAGTCACTTTCGTACGTTCAGCTTCGTAATGAATACTTCCGTACATTCAGGCCGCATATAAGACAGCATGCAAATCAACACTGTTTCTACACTTTTGACACAAGCCTGAATTAATCCAACCAAATCTTATCAACCTAAGTCAAAAAACACCTAAGTCCAGAAAGAAAAGTGTAATATGCCGATTCGGGAAAATTCACCTAACTACATACATAATTGTGATATCAGGAAAAATACCATGCATGTAACAGCCATTAGACCTTAAACCTTGGTCACCTATTTCTTGGTCGTCTATGCACCCAGTGGTAAGTTGGTCTACCTTCTTAGCATCATAAAATAAATAGCGCTCAGTCATAAGGATTTCAAATGGACATAATACCAGAAATTACAAGGACTGCCCCTCGAGAGATAGTCTTATAGGCACCAATAACAAATAACAATAGGAGATGCTGGGCTCTAAACAAAATATTCCTGTTCCTATAATAATTGTACCTCATTCGATGAGTCCAGACAAGTGCAGCATTCAGCAATATAGCTTCGCATATACCCTTATATAAAACACGCATGGTTCTGAAATTAAGCCCCCAGTCCGGGTGAACTGCTCTCCAAACTCTGCAAAAAGCAGAACAAGCCTTTTTGCAGCATATTTTAAGTGATCCTTGGATCAAAGATTTTTATCAAAGATAACACCTAGATATTTCTGCAGCAAGACATAATAATTCATAGCCCTGCCATTGATACATGAGGTCGTCGTGTAACAGCCAGTCTGCCCTTGAGCAACATCATCGTTGTTTTCTCTTGGATAAACAACATCTTATGTTGCAAACTCCACACCTGGAGTATCTTGCAAGCCTAGACTGCCCTGAATTCGAACTCATTCCTCGAATGTCCTTTAACGAACAAAAGCCCAACATCCGCATAAGCAATGATGCGGTATCCGCTGAGCAACCTTGATTCTATCAAAGAATCGAATTTAACAACGCAGAGCATTGGTCCTAAAACACTACCCTGCTGACAACATTTAGAATGCGTCTTTCCTACTTTTGAGATGCCACATAGATGAATGAGGTCTCGTTTGCTGAAATAACTATATAACACATTCAGCTAATTCTGGTTACAATCATGTTTCTGCAACGGAAATTGGGCAGCGGACCACCACAAACTATTAAAATCTTTTTATTTGAGCCGAAAAATTCCTAAAACATACTCAGACTCACTAAAAGAAACAATGCTCATAACATTAACAATAGCATCTTCCGTGCTCTGCCTGGTGGAAAACCATACTTATCATCCTTATAAAACTTTTTAGAAGTCAAACTATCACTAATACGAAGATATAGAAGCTCAAAAACCTTTTCAAGAACTGGCAAAAACTTTAAAGGCTTGTAAGAGGAGCTCACGGTGGGTCCACAAACTTTAAATGACGTAGCTCTGCTACTGTAATTTCCGATGGTAAAATATCGGAAAAGAAAGCAGCAAGTTCATCTCGGACTCACAGATGATACAAGGTTCATTAGTCGCAAAATTATCCATCAATACATCTTTTAATAGAATATTTAAAATCTCAGTTTTATAAGAAACAACACCCTGCTGGGTCAAGAGAGACGACAAAAGAACATTTTCTTACGTTTATGTCCTTGGACTCTATACACAACACCCCAAGGATTCTTATTTCTTAACTCTATAGAAAAAAAAAACTCCAAGAATCCCTTTTTGATGTTCTGACTTAGTGAAAATTTTCAGCCTTCGGTAGTTATTTACCAAATCCAGTCGCCGTTGAGGATTACTCTACCGCTGAACAGCTTTCCTGAAACGGTTCACGGACTGTTTCAACAAAGACAACTCTCTCGTCCACTAACTACGAGGAATTGCATTCTCAGCGGCATCGATGAAACTCAGAGAAAATCTTTCTGCCAAGTCTTCCAATTGGATGTCGTCTAGCATTCGATCTAAGACCGAAGTCTAACAGAAAGAATATTAAAAAATTATCAGTCCGCCTTCCTGTGCAGGGGGCTCCCCTGCTAGACAGGGGCATTACATTTCGCAATTCACTAACCAACTCACAGATAATTAATGCATGATCACGAGAATAATCATAAACGACCGACCAAGCATCAACCCTACCAAATATTCCTACCAACATTAATTTCAATATTCGTTCCACCATTGAAGGAAATTCAACAATTTCCTTCATCTACTATTCCAACATCTGTTGGTAACATACCAAAAACTTTAAAAACCTCTAATACATACTACACAACAAAGTCTTGTACTAGTTCACCTTATCTTCTGTGACTCCATTATGCCAAAGTAGTGACTTAGCATTTACAACAGCACCCAGCACTATACAGTTACCAACAAGATCAAGAATTCTATCCTTTTTTTCTAAACGTTCCTCAGCGGGCTGGATCTCTATATTGAAAATACGAACATTGAAATCAAGACCATCAATAACAATTTTAACAGTGATATGATGACCATCAGAAACGTGCCTCAAAAAGACATAATCTAATTTCCTCCTACACAGAACTGCGGACATACCTGAGTCTGTGACGCCACATTGCTGATTCGGTGAAAGGTCACCGAGTACATACTTGCACTCGCTGGCTGAAGCCAAATACATGATCCTCAGAAGCGCGTCTTCTATGCCCTTGCCGGGGCGGAAACCACACTGGTCGTCCATCAGCATATGGTTAGAAGTTAATCTACTCTTAATGCGGAGGTACAAGACGTTCTCGATAACCTTACCTACTACAGGCTAGAGCGTCAGAGGATGGTAAGAGGAACTTACAGTGGGATCCTTGTCGCTAACTTTGAAGAGAAATTTCAACACACTGCGTTTTCAGCAGGCTGTGAAGTGCCCAGGAAACAGAAAGCTATTGAAAAACGTAGTCAAAGAACCAACAATCACAGGCAATGTGCGAACAAGGAGCTCCGCCGTGATACCATCACATCCGGGGGCTTTATTCCTAGCCAGGCTACAAATTCCTTCACAGACTTCCGCCTCAGTAATTTCTGAAGACATAATCTCAGAGTGAAATGAAAACCTACAACTTTCTTTGACACGGCGATGATAAGAGGTCAGACCAACCTCGGTATCATCTGGAAATAGATCGTCTATCAGATTAGTGAGGACACGATCTTTATCTAAGAACACCGGGTCGAGAGAGCTGAAAGAAGAATGTCTTTTTTCACTTATGACCAAGTAGTCGATAAACAACAACCCACGGGTCTTTATTCCCTTGCTCTTGCACAAAAGAGCGCCAGGAATCACGTTTAGAAGACCTAACCTTATGAAAACACTCGGTCCCCTTCCGCAATCAAGACTGCACGCCGATCAGAATCATCCTCACGCTGTGCGGCTCTACTGAGCTGGCTTACAGTCCAATTCATCGCAGTCAACCCCCGAGTCCACCATCCAGCTACTCTCTCTCGACCCGTACCTCTGGAGATGAAATGTTCAGCGGTTTCAACTACCGCAGAATAGAAATTCTCTGCCAGGTCGTCTGATGGATCCTCGTCCAGACTTCGAGTAATAACTCGCAGCCTGGCCGCAAGAATGTTAGAAAACCTGGGCCAATCCGCCCGCCTGTGCAGGAACCGTCGCTGCCGAACAGGAACGTCAACCCTAAAAATATCTCGCAGCCCACCTACCCAATCAAAAACTGTTAATCAATGATCGCTTTTGCAATCATCGACTACCGACCAATTCAGAATCCTACCAGGGATATCCTTACCAATGGTAACATCAATGTTGGTGCCATGGAAGGCCCTCCGCAAACCAACTGCACCGGCGAAAGTAGTCAATTCGCCGGCTACATTGAAAACTTCAAACTGATGATGCGGGATGAACCTTCTATTAATTCGCCGCTATCGTCCGTGATCCCACTGTGCAAAAAAAGCGATTTGGCATTGGCATTCTCCTGTAAGAATAGAACGACCCGCTACCAACCTAAAAATTCTATCCCATCTTTCCAAGTGCTGTTCAGTGGGATCCCTGTACTGAAAGCACGAACTAACTACAACCAGCTCCAAACCATTCACCGCAAGTTTAACAACGACGTGATGCGTGTCAGAGACCTCACGTATGAACTCACTATCTATTGACTTCCTGCACGATACGGTGGATTTGCTATCAACAATGAAAAACTTATTCCAGCCTGAAAAACCTGGCTGAACATCGAGTCTCCGTTTCTCAACAACCTCACCTAGCTCAACTTGGGCTGCATAGGCTCCCTGGGCATTAAGTTGACCGAACATAACCATCGAGAGAGTTGAAGTAGGTCTCAACCGCTCTCAAGTAGCAATCACACTCTTACCATTGACAGAATGCCCATGACTTTTGCGTAACCTTTTGCAGTTTACGCAAGACGGAGCCTCTTTATTTTGCGGACAAGCGTCACACTTATGGCCCTCTTGACCACAATACGCGCGGAGGGCATAAGTTCGAAGTTCTTGTCGCGACAGGTTGCAAAGTCAACGATTCGTTCCTCCGACACGAACTTTTGATGGAGATCAGCCCCTAACTCACAAACTCCATGAGCAAACTCCACGGTATCAGCAAGCGTGATACCGTAGGGCATCACGTTTGCTGGTTTTAAAGATGAGCTTACACGGTTCCTTGAACGTTGACTTGTCCAAGTCAGTGTTCTGCTCTCTGATGAGAGACAGAACCTCGTCGTCGGAGAGGCTCTGTTCTATGTCATATACAATGACTTGGGGGCTGTTCACCCACACTGCCATTGGACGTAGTCGGAAGAGACGGAAAACCTTCCGCAAGATCTCCACTGGTCGAGACTACCGGATTGACAGTCATCCGCCGCCGCCGAATCGACTTATTTCCCGTTCTAGCAGTTCTTCTCGCAGTAACTCTTCCACAACCATGTCAGCAAAACTCTCAGCCCCGCTGCTATTAGAGATAGCTGTGAACCCATCCTCTTCTGGTGAGACCATTTCCTTAGACCGATGCGGGCCGGCCTGGTTGACAACAGTAAAATTGTCTATTCACAAATGTAAATAAGTCTATGTAAACAAACTTACAAATAAAAAAAAAAATTTTTTAATTATTTACGAATCATTCCATTCGTGCTACACGTTACAGAAATATTATGATCATTATTTATTATGATTATGTTTATATAACTGCTATATCAGGTTGCAATATTTATTTATAAAAAAATAATCATGTACAGCATTTACAGGAATTTTTATTCTACTCATTTAACGAATATAACAAATTCGCCGTAACACGTATGTATCCGTGTTATTTAAGTTAATAAAGCAGAAACGTGATCGTCTCAAGGTCATGTATTTGTGGGTTTGTGTATTGGAGAGTTAAAAATTTGAATCACATAATTTCATCCTCATCCGATTATTCAAGCATAAGCCTCACGGTTTTTTTGAGCATCGTTGTGAATAAAATAATGTAAAGTAATACCTCTATAATATTCAGAAATATTTTTAATTAATTTTGAAATTTAATAAAAATATTATATTAATGTATTTGTAGAATAGATTAGTTTCTTTATATTTATGTTTTTCTTTAAATTAAAAATAAATTTTTAGAAAAATATACTAGAAAAAACGTTGCAAGGAATAAAATTTGAGGGAATGAAGTCGAGAGAGAGATAATGTGATAGAGGGGTGTGTGAGAGGGGGAGAGATAGACCTATGGAGACGTGATTTGAAACGCGACTGAGAATCTACACAGTGTTTTTTATTCATGGCGTGCTGTAGTTTTATATACAGTATGGACAAACTAACCTTACTTTTTTACTTTATAGAGAAATCCTGCCACTCCTCTGGCTTCACTTTTCGTTTCATCCTCACCTCTTAAGTAAACCTACATTATACTGCTTGTTTCTAAATATGTTTCTCGGCAACTTGTTGAAAGATAAAGATACACTATAATAATAAGAAAGAAAGGTTTCAAAAAACTCTTTGAATACTTTGTGCTAGTGACATGTAATTTATACTACGTAGGAAACTTTCAGCTAACTTTTCATATACTCCACTTATAATACATGTCAGCATTTACATTCACAAACATAATATTTTAAAACATGTATTTATACAGTGTAAGTATACTTTTATACTGACATTCATAAAATGGTACACAAAATTGCATAAAGTATTTTTTCAGTATTAATCATGATATATTTACTTCAATATTTAACTAAAATAGATAGATCTCAAAGTATATTCTTCAGACTTATGCATGTTAATATTTCTGTAACACATTTGTACAGTATTATTTTATAAAGATGAGAACAGGACAGTTACAAATATGCATATATAATAACAAGACCGGTACAAAAAACCTGAGTAACGGATTCCTGCCAATTAAGAAGAAAGTAGTAGAAAATATAATAACGGAACAAATCCAGAAAGCGGCCAGAAAGGAATCCTTTCAATAAAGGTAACAGGTCCGTTTAACAGTCCCTTTAGCAGGTCCGTCTTTTGTAATACTGCCCGCTGGAACACAATAAATCGTTATTTCGTGAGAAGAGTTACCGAACCAGGTTAAGAAATGCATGGGAAAGAAAGGGCGCGGTCGATCGTTCTCACTCTTCAAGTTGGGTTCAGTCCAGTAGGAAAAGAAGATAGGTTAGAAGATAAATCCTCAGAGGAAGAACAGTTAAAAACCAAATCCGCTTACCAGTCTAGAGAAACGTTACGACATCAGTTCCGCGAGGAGCATGTGCGATGTGAGTCTGCGAGACGTCAGCAGCGAGAGCATTCTGTGAGGAGAACGGTGAAGGAACGAATTTCCAGTGTGAATTAATTTCCATACGATTAAGGTGACGCCACGAGTAATTCCATTAAACAAGAAAATACTATCGGTGAGTTACTGTAAGACTATAAGTGGAAGAGATAATGTACTAAATTTCATTTATAGATTGTTAGGGTAGTTTTATTTGTGAACAGCAAAGTTATTTGTAGTGAAAGAACTTTATACTTGTCTTATCTTTTGTATTATTGTTATTGATACAAGACTAGTGGTTAAAAATTTTGACTTGCGGTCATAGTATATCTTTTGTCAATGGGACTGAATTCTGATTTCCATTATTTATTTATCTGCCTGCCAATAAATCTTGACGATTTAAATTCTGTTTTGTATGTAATCTCTGTTTACTATTTATTATTGAAATTTATGATTTTTGGTGTTATTGACATGTAATATTATTATAGTTTACTGTTGCAGTTATTGTCATTATTCTATTATTATGAGATTTTTCTATTGTGTGTTATTATTATTATTATTATTACTATTATTATTATTATTATTATTATTATTATTATTATTATTATTATTATTATTATTACTTCTTGCCGCAAGTTCGTTGAACGAAATTAATGTACTTTTGTAAACGTTTTGTAAATAGTGACTTAAACATTAATTATTATTTCCAATGTTGTAAATTTATAATTTGTTTTATTATTGTATACTGATATTTATGTATTTAATTATTGTATTTTCAACTTATATATGAATTGTTACTTATAACTGTTTATAGATATTGTAACTATTGTATATATTTTCATGTAATACTGTGCAACATATGAAGGCTTTGTAAAGCTGTTCTGTTGCACAAAAAACAAAATAAATAAATTATTATTATTATTATTATTATTATTATTATTATTATTATTATTATTATTATTATTATTATTATTATTATTAAAATTATTATTATTACTATTATTCTGATTATTATTGTGGTTATGATCACTATTAATATTTGTTTATTTAATATTTTTCATTAATTGTTTTATTATTGTCGCTTAATATTATTATTATTACTATTATCACTATTGTCATTATTATTGATTTGTCTTGTTTTACTTATCTCTTTTAACCAATAAATGTATTTATTTAAACATTCTAATTCCCAACCTCTCAATATCCTGATCGATCCGACAATATATATATAATATTTATTTTAGGGTGAAAATGTTCTCACTATTCAGCCATTGAAATTATCCATGCGGAAAATTTTTTTAAAGTTTAATCAAAAAACATTATTTAATAACAAAAGGGTAATTCTGAAAAAATTTCAATAAACGTACAATAAATGAAGCACTGTTCAAGTATTTCCTTACAAATTGCTCTTTAATTACAAATTATTCAGTAATATTTTAAATTAAATTTTGAACAGTAATGGTGGGAAAGTACAAGCGCACACGCGTTTACATCCACACTCATACTTTTATATTAATTTACGGTTAGAAAAAAAGATAATATTTTGTTTATACATCTATCACTGAAAAATTATCGTGGAATCATTTGTGTTACATCCTATTTAATCAATATTGTACCTTACTTTACATCTATAAATTGGAGAGTGATGCTACTCTCTAAGAGAGTAGTAGGATTTTTATTGTTCTTACTGGAGGTGTTCATATTTATTTATTTTTTTTTTTTAATAAATAGTTTTTGTTTTTATATAACTGTGCTTATTAATATTACATTATTTATTTTCTTAGGACATAATTATTTCTCAAATAATTTGTTAAATAATAACATTTTCATTTCAAAAGAAATATCATGCCACCTACGGAGTCTAAAGCTGTCCTGTTAATCGCTTGTAGAAAAAAAACCGTAATTAAAGCCTTGTACCAGCCTAAACGAGGGTGAAACAAGTAAAAATGTTAAAACAAATAAACTAAGCTCCAAAATATTCATCAAATAAATTTATTATAATTTATGATCCTATCATTATTACCAATACATGCAAATCTGTGTTGATCTCTAACCTTAATCGAAACACAATAGAATAGAATATTAGGAATTACCTACGTTTTATTATCCAATAAATCATTAAATTATTAATTTACCGATTGTTAAAGTTTATAAAAGAAGTTCTAAAATAATTCTTGATTAATTTCTTTTTTACATGTCAAATTAAGTTATAAAGCACAAAAATTCAAATAAGAAATCAACGTTTATTATTTAATGACTTATGAAAAAAAATTCATATTCATAGTGGCATCGATATTTTTCCGAATTTTCGAAGAAAAGTACGGTAAAAAATCTACATATATATATATATATATATATATATATGTCGCATGGTGTGATTGGGGGATGAAAATGAATTCTCATTACGTTTTGAGATCGCTTAAATTGGGGTTTCCTTATATATATTTATATAAATAGGCCTATGTATAAATTTTGTGGCTTGAAAATCTCTCTAACTACTAAATCAATTACAATTTAGATATGCTGTAGCAGCGTAAATGAAGTTGTGCATATAAAAATTGATTGATTTGTATTTGAGTTACGCTCAATTTAAGGCCTAAAAGGATTTGAGGTTATGTTAACTGTGTAATAGAGTACTTTTCATACGCGCTTATGCAGTAAGCCACAGTGGTGAGTGATTTGAAAGTTTATGCATGTGTGTAGCAGGGTCTACTGATAAATCGAACGTAGTGCTTTGTACTCTGAAAATCAGTGCGTTTCTGGCAGCGGAATAGTAAAGACGTCAGAAACGAAAGGTTAGTCTTCTTGCACAGAACTGCGCAAGAAATTTTTTAAGCTAACCCAAGCCTGAGGAACTTCCTCTAGTTGCTTCTTCTTAAATTGCTGCCTGATAACACATATCAAAAATATTTTAATCAAAAAATTATATTATTTAATAGAGGCTTTACTGGTATGTTTTAATTAGTAACCCCATCGCTTTTTTCAGTGAATCTTTTTATTATTTTTTCAAGACTTAATTTTATCACCTCTTGCTAGCGGTTTCTTTGGTAATTTTTTTGCCTTTTAATTTAACAATTATAAATTAAAAAACACTAAGAAAAAATATAATAAAATTATAATTTAAAAGACGTGTAATTAAAATTAAAGAAAGAAATATAATATTTTAAAAATGTTTCTTCAATCTTTAATTTGAAAACCTTTGCTCAAAATTAAAGGTTAATATTTCGTTGCTAGATTTCTTTTAATTTTACACAGACTTCTGAAAGATAAATTTCTTAGAAGAAATTGCATTTTCGATTTTGCTTTTTTGTCTTTTCGAAGATAGTTTATTTATTATTAATAGTTTACGTAGTTGAAAACAGAAGTCATATATCTTTTGTCGTTTGATTTCCTTAGATTTCTGATTTTCACTTAGGTATACGGTTAATGTCTACTTGTAAACATTGATAAATACAACGATAGTCTAGTAAAAAAGAGAGATAGAGTCATAACACACCATCGGAAGACAAAACGCAATTAAGAGCAAATTACTGAGTAGGCTTCTTTATTGGAGCAAGGGTAAATAAGTATAATTAAATACTTTAGCTAAACAAGACTGAATGCGTTTTTTTTTCTCTTGACTAAAAAGAGTAGCTAATAGTTAATTTAACTAATTTTTCACAGAAAAACATACCTGCTTTGATGAAAACTAGGCAAAAAAGAGATAGTAATTTTATAAGAATTTATATGTAAAAGGGTTGAATCAATCTGTGTGAGTAAGTCTCTGAGTGGATCAAAGCCTCTATCTTTCATCTTAATATAACTTTATTAAATGATCTTCATGGTTAATTTTTTACTGAATTATATAATTCTAACTTTATTGATGCGTGCAAATTCATAAATGTCACCCGTGTACCTTAAATATTACAGAAATTAACTGACTTAGATATGGCCCTGAGTTCAACAACCAAAATGGGATTGGCTTTTATTTTTATTTATTATTTTTTTTTTAGATACTATTTACTTAAATTAAAAAGAAACAGCTTTAACAATTTTTATCTAAAAAAGATTTTTTGCAGAAAGATATTTCCCTTACTTTTGATGTGTACAGAAGTCTATAATATTCTTAATTTGTCTACATCCCAAATTGTTTTCTCGTTTTTTTTCTGGAAAGTAATAAATTTTATCCAGAAAAAATTTCGGTTGTAAAAAGTCATATTTAATTATTTCTTAGAAAATAAAATTTTGAGTGTTAAAAGATAAAAGTTCTAAAAAAAATTGCAAAAAGAAAGGTGTTCTATTTCATATGAACACGCGACTAGTGTATATAGTTGCATTAGCATATATATATTTAAGTGAGCATATATATTTAAGTTACTGGGTATGGAAAGTATGTCTCAATTTCCTATATTTCAATCTTAAATTTATTGATAAGAAATCTTTTACTACTGATCGTAAAATATCTTACAATTATCATTTAAAACCACATTAAAGAAATGAAATGAGTACGGGAAGCTATTTTAGTGATGTAATAAATACCACTTCAATGAAATCCAAAACAGTAAATCATGATCTTAGGTACACGAAATTTTCCCATTATAAAAAATTTAGTTAACTACAAAAGACTTCTATTATGCATTTTAGTGCAAAATTTCATGCGTTTTTGTTCATTGGAAAATATTAGTCTACCGGGAAAAATTTTCATCGCTGAAATTAAGCAAGTAAAACATTAGTTATTGAGCAAATTTTTTTTTTTTTTTAAATTTTATGTGTATGTATTTGCATACTTTAATTTTGTTTTATTTTAATGGATGGAAATAATTGATGGCAAGAAGTCCAGAGCAGTAAGTGGTCTACAAAGTGTTTTACAATTAGATACTTATCCCAAAATGGTATTTTATTTTATAATAATAAATAGAAATTTACTTGTTTTTTTGCAAGATGGATTTAAGAAATTTTGTCTCACTAATATATATATATATATATATATATATATATATATACAGTTATTTTTGTCATAAAATTCTTGTATACCAATTGTTTTTTTTTCTTTTTAATAATCCCAGTATTGAATTGAGTTTAATTGTATAAAACTATTTATCAAATAAGAATATACAATTTTTCTTCTTAAAGAAATGAAATAATAAAGCAGTAATCATATCATAAATTTAAAAAAAGTAATATCAACCTTTTATATTAGCAAATACTGAAATGAGGTAGACCGATATTTCATTAGCTGACATATAAGTAATTAAAAATGTTCCGCGCAAATAGTGTCATGGATAAAAGGCGAAGAAAGGAAAATTAGACTGAACCTCATCCAAAACCAGTACGCTCGGTCCGACATCGCCCCTTTAACTATAATAATCCCTCTCGTTTAAAAGGGAATGGCATGCGTCAGGAATTTCTACTCATTCTGTGAGAATTTTTCATTTTTATCTCGTGCTTTCTTTTTCTTATTTCTACAGAAATTTTACTATTCTGCCTAATGAACAGAATTTTTACACCGGTGATCAGTAATTAATTTATTAAGTGTATTACTAAATAGATTAAACTGTAAAGAATAGATTATGAATAAAACAAACGATTATCATAATAATTTATAAGCTGATAAAGTGTCCAAAACTTACCTAATAATGAACTTGAAATCAAAAAAATTCTGATAGACTGTAAGAAATTAAGTAATTTTAAAAATCTTAAGAATTGAAATTATTTTGAGAGGTCGCACCTTATTATAAAGTTATTCGGAATAACTATAATATTTTATTTTTATGAATTAAGAATTTCATACATTAATTTATTAGCTTCAGCATATATCCCCTTTAAGTCTGGTTGGGTCTGTTATTTCAGTGAATTTTGTGATTAAGGTAGATAAGGAAATTTCAGTATTAGCTATGTTTGGTCTTCATTTTTTCATTTGCGCACCACAAACGTTTGTACTAATCAACTTCATTTTCATAAAATTACTGATTATAAATTATATATGTTATTTAAATTTTGAGATTTACATAAAAATTATTAAAATTTGGATTCTGTATGAAGTTGGTATTTAAACTCAGAAACGAAAAGTCTAATAAAAGCGAATTTAACATTTAACACTTCAACTTAATCTCTTATAAGAGAGTATACAAGGAAAGTATTATTCGAATTTAATATTAGGACGACGGCATATCAATCTAAGAAATGGTTCTTCAATAAAAATTATTTGTACTAGATTATTTGTAATTGTATTGTATTAGATTATATACTTTCGTTGTTTAAGTAAATAAATACAAGATTTTTCTATTAATTCTTATATATTTTATCTTCGTAGAATTCACCAGTCAAAAAAATAAGAGGGTGATCTTTGAAAATATGACGGTTGGAACGAAATATTCTTATTGAACCAATTGAACTTCTTTTGTATGATGGAAAGAATACAGGAATAATAAACTTATTATAAAATCGCGTAAAAGTTAAATAATAATCAAAGTAATGTGGTATTCGTTTTAGTTGACACACTACATGTGTTACATTGAGAAAACATTGCTGAGATAATAATTTTTGATCTTAGTTTCTTAATATCGTTAAAATTATCGTCATTTATTTTTATTTTTACATCCGTAATAAATTGATTGGATACCATTTATCATATATTTCACGTGAATGAAATATAATAAGTGAAAGATTATTAAATACAGTAGCAACTGCAGTATCATGTGACGTCCATTATGTAGAAGCTCGTTATTCCTCATATTTCTACCTACGTCCTTCGTTAAAATACTAATTAACAGGAATAGATTTATTACTGCTTTCGTGTATGAGAGAATATTCTCAACGTTTCTACGAAACATACTATTATTCATTCTAAAACTAGTTAATATCTCGTTAAATATACTTTCAACATAGTTTATTTTAAATTTTTTTCTTACGAGTTTACTTGAAGCAGTCCAGTTGTTTTATTTTCACTTAAGTGCTTAATTTTACTCCATTGTAGTCATTTACCGCCATAAACTACTCATAAAGGCAGTATGTATTACAAATAAATAACAAAATACAATCCTTAATGACTTTTATATGCATAGGATTATCGTTTCCAAAATTATTAGGTGATAAAAAGTTCTCTCGTATTTCATGCTGAAAGATAAAATATTTTTCTATCGTGAATCACGATTACCTTAGCCCACAAGTTTTATTAAAATTGGTAACGTCGTTGGTTTTTTGAGCTAATATTAACTTATATACAAGTAGTACAAAAATGTTTGCTTATGTAATTTTTTTTATTACTCAAATCTAATACTTGAAAACTATTAAGAGAAATACGTGCACAAAATGTATTTTTATACGTATAGATATTAATAATTATAAGTATTGTCAAACGAAAAATTTATTGGAATTATATAGTCCATCGAATTTTTATAACTGAATGGTACTCAGGGGCAAAGAAGGACTCAGACTTCATCTACATGACTGAGTGGTTTTATTCACATTTTTAATAGAATTTATGAAAATAAATGATTAGAAGATAGAATAATTATTTTCATTAACTGAAATCAAATACAAAGATTTCAACTTTAGGAGATTCTGGAATTATTTAAAATCACTGAGGTTTGTATAGTCACATAAAAATAAACTGTGAACATTACAAAATTTCAATTTTTTTTAATCAAGAATCCTAAGAAATAGGATACCCAGCTGAGCAAAATACCTGACTTCATTTGAAATACAGTTTGGACTTTTGGATAGCGTTATGGTTTTTGTTTTTTAATGAAACCAGAACTTACTTTTCTTTTTATTGATTGAGGCTAGAATGCTGCAGACCTTTAAAGAAAAAGTGCTCGAACGTATTGACGATGACAAATAACATTACGACAAAAAGCACTACGAATATTTAAATATTTCAATTTCTTAAAATTGAGGAGCCTTGAGAGACAAATACTCAATGGGTCCAGAACCCTTAAACCTCTTGAATACTATTAATTTAAACATGTTCAAGGATAACCAAATTTTAGCTTTTTCTAAATATAATTTAGGAAGGTTATGGATATTAGAAATCTTTTCACCTTTCCTGGAACAATATTTCAAAATTTCTCCGGTCAATAATTTTTAAATTGTTATATGCATACGTGGTAGCAAGCTTAATCAGCTTCAGCCTTTTTGTAATAACTGCAAATAAGACTTTAATATTATCTGTAATCTACCAAGTTAGTAAATATACAAAATGAATAAAAAAATAAATAAGTATATACATATAATTAATTATAAATGTAATCGAAAAACTACATAAAACGAGTGAATTATACAATATATTTTATACATCTTTTCCAAAAGCTGTTGCTGGATGGAAACTATATTTGGTTCTTAAAAAAGGATCCTGCTCGAATAAAAAATTTCATAAATTATTTTTCAAGTCCCACAGAATAATTTATAGACAAGGTACAGCCAAGTACAGTGTATCGTTTCGGTTAAAATAAAAAACTTTGCAAGTCTCATAGGGTCGTCTGGCTCGTCTGACTACGATTTGAAACCACAACCTTCTGTTTAAGTCTAAAATCCAAACATCAACATTACATAGCAATTCTTTTGAAATTTTTCATCTCATTACAATAATTTCAAAGTGAAGAAATCTTTAATTAAAAGGAAGAATTTCTTAATATTGTTCTCTCTTATTCATAAAAAAAATTACCAAATTTTTGTTTAACTTTTACTGATCACTTGTGTTATTTTACTCATAAAATTTCATCTGTACTTTAAAACAACGAATCTGATGGTTTGAATTCGATCCATTTAATAATATTCATTACTGTACAACCATCAATCTCAGTAATAAAACAAACTAATCTTTTCCCCTATAAGAATAAAAATATTTAACTCTGAGGAATATTTAACCCCTTACGACTTAAAAATACTTTATAGAACAAAGATCAAGTATCTGCTAACTGTTAAAACCAAGATTTTTCCACTGCAGGTGGAATTTTTTATGCCATCGTGTTATATAAAAGAATACTTCTTTTTTAAAGCTTGTTAGTGGAGAATATTTTCCGATCATGTTTTATTAAATCTATTCAACACCGCTTAAGTTTATTGTTCAAATCCAAATAAAGGTATAATGCAGTTAATTTTAATTGAAATTGACTATCATTTTTATCGGTGGCCTTTAGTAATTGATTTCAAATTAACAGCTTTATCTTCAGACGTTTTGGTTTGTGTCGGAACAAGATCAATTTATAAATTGAAATAGAGGTCACAGTTTTTGAGAATTAGTGTATAAAAAATAAATTTACCAGCAACTGTGATTATTTTTTTAACACACTACGCAATCCCTGGGAAGTAACTTAATGAGGCTTTGGAAAACATCAAACTTCAATGAATGTATCTTAAATTTGTCTAAATTATCTAATCTTATAAAAATAATCTAATAATCTAATAATAAAATCTATTCTTAATAATAATTATTATTCTTAATTCTATTCTTAATAATAAAATGTATTCTTAATAATAAAATGTATTCTTAATAATAAAATCTATTCTTAAATCTATTTAAGAATAGATTTTACTGTTTATCTATTCTTAAATTTATCTAATCGTGTTTATGATAAAAGGATGATTTATTCTTAAGAGTAATATTTATTTTCGCAAACTTCTTATATATGAGTGGTTCTAAACGAGTTTCTAAATAAATCCCGTTCATTTTTAAAATTTCCTTTCTTTTTATTTATTAATAATCATAAAAATATTCTCTTATTAGCTCTATCTACAATTTTTTCAAAACGTTAGGACAATTTTAAGTTTAGTTATTTCTATTCAATGCAGAAATAAACAAGAACTGAGAAACTTCTTTATTTTGCTTTCTTTGATTAAAAGAAATATTTTTATAATTTAATTTTTGGCACTGTTTGAAAGGGGGTTACAATTTTTCGTTTTGTCACTTTATTCTGAAGTCTACATCCCAGAAAAAACGTAAGAATGTAATAAACGAACGGTCAGTGTATTTGTTAACTGATATACTTAAAATAGACATCGCTGTAAGATTCTAATCTAAAATATTGTCATTTTTGAGTGTACGGCACGGAGAGTTTCATTGCGTAAAAGGAAAGAGTTATTTTTTTCTACATTTTCTTTCAGTATCTTTTAATAGAAATCATGAAACGTGTTTAGCTCGTTTTTCTTTAGTATGTCCTACAATAACTTATATTGTTAAAAGAAACATATAGTGATATGATGGAGAGTAAATTTTACGATGAATTCGTATACGTTTATACAGTTAGCAAGTACTATATATAATAGAAGAGATAGCACAACGAATGCTCGTCAGTTCATCCCCCATTAAGCCATGAAGACAAATAGTCTGTTTTTATAGCATTCTACAAATTGGCCCGACCGGCGCGATCTGATCACATTTGTCAAGAGGTTCTTTCCCCTACTACGTTTTACCGTTCTCGTTCTCTTTCAAAAGAGATTATTTCTTACAGTAAAAGATTTCTTACTCTCCTTTCTGTCTATTATGTTATACTTCACCGCCACCGCGGAGGCAGAAGCACAACTTTATCTTTTGTTCCCCTATTTTAGTATGATTAGTTACCCAACTCATCAATAATATTTTAATTATATTTATAAAAATATATTTCTGACACCAATGTTGTTGACTTCAACAAATATTTGCGGAGCAAAGTTAACGTCTCCCCTGTTAAGTTACTTTTCCCTCTTATGACATTGCTAGATAAAAAAATGTTTTTAACGTAAATGAATTAGGCTTATAACTAGCATCTTCATCCATTAACTCATTTCTAAGCCTCTTCTTTTTTAATATAGTAGATTAACACAATATAAAATAATAATATATTCTTATCGAATTTATATTTTTCTGATTGAGAGTGTGTATATAACCGTTCTCTATATAATAAGAATTAAAAGCGGTTCCTACTCTATAAATGCCTCATTAAAAAAAAAATCATATAAAAATTTCAAAGTAATAAACTAAACAATAATTATAGAAAATTCAAATAATTGTATGTTGGATAATATTTCGTTTTTTATTTTTTATATGTGTTAAATTATACATATTTTTAACACATTATTTTATTATATATACATGAATAAAACTTTTATAATGTCTAGTATCTTTCAAAACACCCTAATGTGATAAAGAACTCAATTGAGAGCGTTGTATGCGAAATTAATCTGTCTAACATTAAAACACCACGTCGAAGAAACTTCAGTAAAAAAATAATAATCTTTTTTTTGTGTAATAGATAATTTATTTCATTTCATGTAAACAGTAATATAAGAATGTAATCAGATAATGTGTTTTCACTGACTGGGAAAAGCTTTGTTTTTAGGTTTCCGGTTTCTTTCATATTATCTGTTTCATTCTATATCGTTTTATGTAGAGAATTTATTTTTATCAAAATAAATCATTTATTTGTAACAAATATTACATTTTAAAACTTTGTTTTCATTAGGATGAGGAATAAAATACATTTTCAATATAATAAACATTTGAAATGGAGCTCTTTCATTTAAAGTTGGATATTAATAAACTTATGGAAACAACAAAAAAAAAGTTTAATAAAATAATTATTAAAAAACAAAAAATCTGACCACTAATTGTACACATCTACCTAGGATAATTATGAAAACCGAACAAAAAATAGTTAAAACGTTTTTCTTTCTTTTCTTTCAGGCAATTGTATTTTCTTACAACTAGATTATATGTTGAAATCGGGTGCCTGTGTAGGCTGTATGAGATGGTGACTTCAATGGCCTACACTTTGTTAAGACTAGCAACATAAATTAATTTATATATGTATTCTACATATAGATATAATACAGACTCCTAATTTTCCGGAGAATGACGGTTTATATTTATCTCCAGCCACCTAACACATTGATCGGAAACTTAGATCTAAATGCTTATTTTTAAAGAGCATAGTTTTCATTTCAGAGAGAGTGAGCTGAGGACATTACCTTATGATGAACATAATTTTATATATGTTATCAAACTGTATAATTTTATTACATCAAGGACTAAAGAACAACCTGTGAAGAATTATTGAAAAAAAATCGAAGCGTAATTAGGAACAAACACCATTCGGGCACGCGTACACACGCTTAAATTTAGCATTAAGTGTTAAGCGCAATGACAGACTAAATTGTAGTAAGAGAATCGTCGTTGCAAAAGCAACCCAAACTCTGAATTGCCTTGCTTTCATAATGACGTTTTTTTACTTTGTTTCGGGATATCTTTGACTTATCAAGTTGAGAAGTTATTGAAAAAATTGGTTAAGCACAAAAATTCGGCGTTTTCCAAATAATATTAAAAAATTTAGCTTCGGTTCAAAGCAATGTGTCGTTAGATGGGGCTGGTAATGAACAATAACGATTTTAGTATACCATACCTATTCCTCATGTCAGTATGTCATGGCATATCACACCCGTATATTAATTTCTAATCTTTTAGAGTTAAAATAACCTATCTTTGTTTTAGCTACTAATAATTTAAATTTAGGACTTTTTCCGAAACTTTTACTCGGTTTCCATACACATTATAATAAAACACTCGATGTATTTATTTAAAGTATTAAGAAATGTATGAATCGCTATAAATATTGTTAATGTGTAAACTCTAGCAATAATTTTGGGTTAACACTCATCTATTCTGTTTAAATCGTGTTATTACTGAAGATGTCAATTATTTAATATACTCCGCACTAGAAATACCAGTAATCTCACAAAGAAATCCGGAATTGAGATACTTCTTCTAATAGAATATATTCCTTACCGTAAAAATTCAAAATGTATTTGAACCATAGTATGCGTATAATAAAATTTTATTATACTTTTTATAGTGTTTGTATCACACCGTTTAATAGACCCTAAAGTTCTTTGTATGTTGGCATTGTACATAGTATTATGATAAGGAAGGAGTACGGTGACTTGTGTTTCTAATAAAGCGTGACATAATGTTTACTGGTATAACAGCCAAAGGCGGTTAAGCTGTTGATATACTCGATGCGGTAGAATCGGTGACTTGGGACTACGATCGTGAATGGCTTTTTGTTATGCGTGCCGTTTATTTCTGACCTCAACAAACCTAACCCTCCGTGTAGTTTCGCTCTGGTACACTTAGTTTTTATACGTATAATTACTGCTGCTTGGGGTAAAGAAAGACGTTGACTAAGTCGCAGATAAACAAGCACAATATTGTAGCCAGATTCTAAGGTTCATTACCAATAATAATAAAGATTTAAAAGTAAAAAATATGGAACAAAAGAACAAAAAAGCAACATTTAAATAACTAATTAGTATTTTTTTAAATTATGGAAAATTTATTAATCATATTAAAATATTATGTAAGTATATAAATCGCTTTTTAGCAGTATACGTTGTCTTTGAAAGGATTCTGCCATTATTTCTTACTAATATATAAATATACTACTTAGGACACCTTTTCCAGTATCTTAATCAAAAATATATTGGTAAAATTAAAAAAGCATATTAATGATTTATTAAATGTTAAAATTAATAATTTAATAAACAACTATAATAAAAGTACCGCTATCGCTATCATTACCACCTTATCGACTAACACTACTACCATTACTACTATTTCGCGTAATTATTACAATAGTTTCTGTGTGCATAGGTATAATTAATTCCTATAAATTATACCTATGTTTAGGAAGAAAAAATATTTCAGATATCATTTATTTTATAAGGTGCCAGCATTAGGCTTTGAGAGATAGCATAACTTATACAAATTTAATAATTTCAGGCAATTAAGAAATATATAGGTTTTAATCAGGGGAATAACTCAAACTCTCTCTTTTTTCTATATAACACTGGAAACAAAAAAGAATTTTTTTTTGTCTCGGGAAGAAAAATATGTGATTCTGATAGTATTTTTTCTCCTGAATTCAAATACGATATTTTCCCCATCACGCTAGGTTTCCGAGAGACAGGCATTTATAATTTCGAACATTTTAATACTTTCTGCATTCTTAACTACACAACATTCAAACATTTGACCCATCTAGAAAGTAAGAAATGACGATTTTCTGCTAAATTTTGCATTTTGATGTATTCCCTTTAATGTTTGTTAAGCAGAAATAACAGTCAGAACAGTGATCTTTGGGTTCCCTCCAAATCATAGGGATAGCAAATGGCATGTTGGTTGTGCCATTTTTCCACGCAGTGAGAAGCCTAGAACACGATAAACAACAGATATGTGGTGCCTAGGCCCTTGTTTGGTCCCCGACTTTACACCCAAAATAAAGTTCATAATACTTTTTTACTAATTGAGTAAGGTTTCGCCTTTGGGACTTACTTGAGCGTCACTTCACCACATACATCACAAAAATTGTTAGAATGATTTAAACAAACTCTAGTCATTTTCTAATCAACGACTTTTTTTAAAAGAAATAAAGTTGTAAATATGTAATACACAATAATTCATTCACACAAAGCACGCACAATTAATGTTTACTGGTTCACTACTATCTCAAACCGGCATCGTTCTGATGAATGTGTGCTACACTAGATCACGTTTGTATATGTCTACACTCGTCTGAACCTGCACAACAGTAGCAACGTTGAGTTAGCTCATTTGGTTCCATCATATTTACAGTGCGCTAAGATATTTTACTTGACAATAGAAAAATGGACGAAAAAACGTTTTAAAATATTTAAAAAAATTAAAATAACAAAAAACTGTGTGTTATGGAGAAATTCCAAGTACATATTTGAAAACAGAATAAAACTGCATTAAGTACACCTATTGGTACTCGTGAGACAAAAATCATGTTAACCAGTGTAATTTTTACACCAAAACATTATTTAAAAGTTACCTGTAATTACCAGAAATAAATCTTTCTTAAATTCGTACATCTGTTTTGAAAGAAAAGACAAAAAGAAAATTACATTAATTGTAGGGATAATTATATTTGTTACGAACTTCATATTTTGAGAAGGGTAAAGACAAGTCCAATAAATAGAGAATCTATTAACAATAAGTAAATTGCATAGTTGTAAAATCAATTTATCTTTAGTAAAATGTTAAATGTGAAATTTACAACAATGTCAGTAGAAAATTAATGAGTTAATAAAATACTAGACATGTAATATTTTGGCTTCAAATAACTTTAAGAGAGGAAAATCTCTTTCGGCATCTACCTTCTGAATCTTGTAATATCTTTGCACTAGAATTGTCAATCATAGAATTTTCAGGGTTTTATCTTTAATTAAGTACTTTTCCAGATTATAAATACAGGAAAACTTTCACTCTGTAGTGTGTTATATAACAGGATGTATCGGAACAATTAGCATTTGCTCAATACAAATTGGCTTAGATAATTCTGATAAAACAAGCCAGGATTTCTATTGTATAAATCAGTAATTTTGACTGATTGGTATGTTCGGTGTAGATTTGCACGATTAATTTACAAGATTTCGAAAGCGAAGATGAAGATTATAACATGATAATTATGGTATTAAGTTAATTCTTTTATATAATTTTTTTTTTGCCAGCCCAACTTCGGTAGAATAAAAAGAAATTGGAAACTATCATTGTTGGTTTCTCATTTGGTCAGTCTATTTGGTTGCCTATTTGGCCGAAGTTGAGCTACAGAATCTGAAATTGTTCTGCTTTGAATTATATAAGATTAACATGTATTCGAAACATACTGAAATACACAAAGTATTTTGTTATTGAGCATCACTTCCAGTCGGAGTATCTTTACTTAAAAGCACTGTAGACCTATTTAGTGCATATTTCAACTTGTATAATCAACCAATCTTTATTTCTACTTAAAAAAGTATTAGTAGTTGTGAATACAGCTGCTTAAATCTCGTTGTGAAAATAAGTTTAATAAAGGTACAAATCACACTTAGGGTTATTCCAACCACATTTACAGAAGCAATAACTCCACGACAGCTTTGCTACTGATGGTGAATCTATTGCTATGGCACATGCAGTACACACCAACGTATTTTTAATAATTTTAAGAATTACAATTATTTAATTATCTCATAGAATAATTTAAAATGTTCTGTTTGCATGAATTTACCAAATATATAACAGCCCGTTATGATCTATACGTGTATTAACCGTAATTTTTATCGCATTCCTAACTGAATATTTTTCTGCTACGAAAATAAACGTAAACATTATGAATTGAAGACTAAAATTTTTGAATAAGTAGAAATTCACTATTTACTAATGGGTGATGTTCAGTCTTCCGAGTGACACATTAGCTCTGTTCACAACAGGAACTGTTTGTATGGTAATAGGTAATACCATTGATTTCAAAGAAAGAAAGAAAGGAATTTTTGCTAAATCCTTTTGTGGTATCGGATGTTTTACGAGCTTACTACCACATCAACTGCTTAATTATTGGTAATTTTCTCAAAACATTGGGTGACTAATACATTAATCATTTCTGAACTGGTAGAAGCTTTATATTGAACTTCACATAAATTGTTTACACATTGTTTTCACATCAATTGTTTAAAGACCACCTTTTTAATAAAGTTGAAACTTATAATCGCATAAGATCATACCATATAATCGCAGAAGAAATAATTTCAGATTAGACTGCAATTCAACCCCCTAGTCTGAAACTAATATTGATAATTTATTGATAGATCCCTACTAGTTCTTTTGAAATCTTTCTACATAAACTATCAGAAACTCTCTTCAAATTCCTCATGAATGTCATCATAGATCGTGGCTGTTTTAAGGTTACAATTTTTTTACAATTCTACAAATTACAAACGAACTTGCTGTTAAAGTCATTAATGTTGCTAAAAGATTATTATAATAATTTATTATCTAATTCAAACAATAGATTTAAAACTATGAGGGTAGTTATTAAAAATCAAAGCAGATATGGAAATAAAGAAGATCAAATTACTTAACCAAGGATTCAAAAGGAATTTACTTACATTATCTTATCTCTATTTGTTTAGTAGAATAATTTATTTATTTTTCAGAATTATAAACAATACATATTGATCCAGTTCAAATAAAGCCACCCTTCTTACTGTTTTTGTAGATGAATCAGCACTTTTATTTCCTGTTGATATCAAGGAAGTTAAAATTTGTATTTTAAATATAAAGAATACGGGTAAACAATTAGTGGGGGTGTTGATGAAATTCCTGCCAGTACTTTAAAAGAAGTCGTAGATGCCATTATTGTTCCTCTTACAAATTAATTATTCTTTCAACAACCTAGCTGCTTTAAAACTTTCGTTGTTATACCTTTTCTTAAGAAAGATTCAGAACTTAATTTATAAAATATAGGCCAGTTTCGTTATTGTTCTTATTTTCCAAAATACTTGAAAAATTCTGAAAAACATTTCACAAATTATGAATTTAAAATCTCTTAAAAAGCATATTCAATAGACTTTAAGTATGAGTTTCAGAAAATATTGCCTACCAACACAGCAATTCAGTTTTCGAAAAATATTTAAATTGTATAGAGAATAAAAAGTTCCATTATCAATATTTTTTCATCTCAGTAAACCATTTTATTTAATTCTACATTTTTTACTGTTTAAAAACTTAATAGTTGGTATCAGAGGAACTGCTTATAATTGATTAAAGTCATACCATACCAACCGTCAAGAAGTAATGGAAATTTCATCTTTTCATAAAAATACACAATTTAGGTCCTCGCTTCAAAACGCAAAACGCGGAGTGCCTCAAGAAAGTGTTATCAGTCTTTCTCTTTTCTTATGATTTACTTGTTTCAAAATCTTGAATTTATTCAACATCTTTGATTCATTTATTCAAGATAACATCGCTTTTCGCAAATGTTACAACTGCATCGATATCTGAAGACAATTAGTTAAAAGGATTTAATTAAATCGATAGCAGCTCAAAAAATGCTTGATGTAATTCTGCAGCTAGATTCTAATGCAGCTAGATGTAATTCTTTAACTTTAAACACGAAGAAAACTGTTATGACCACGCTTCTCAGGTTGATGTAACATTCCTGATTGCCTGGATAGAATTCCCATTAATAATAACAATAGTATTTCTTTTGCTTAAAAATCGATATTTCTGGGTGTTTTATTAGATGATAAGTTTGTGGGATGATCAAATTGATTTCGATTGCATCAGAATCAAGCAGTACTGTTTTGTTTTGAAGCTTCGTAGTAAACGCTAAGCTAGTTTTCATTATCAATATCTGTTAAATTTAAGTAAATTACCGTCTAAATTACAATTTCATCTCTTGGAGCTGTCTTAAAATCCAAGGACGTGTTTTTAATTCAAATATTGGCTTTCAAATCATTGTTTAGCGCCGATAATAATAAAAAATAATAACATTAGAAATGGTTTAGACCGATCTTTAGAGAGTTCAGCATGGTAACTTATCCTTTTATTTATTTTTATAAACGTGCGATCTTTGCTAAAAAAAAAAAATTAGCCACTATAAAAAAAGCAATATTTACATCTACTAAATCAGACAATACAACTGTTTTTGTAAAACCTAACACAACACTTAAGAAACCGTTTCTTTTCGAGAAAGAGCCTTAATTTGCTTTCGTCGTTATTTTTAATTAATTACAAACCATTTAAAAACATTTTCAATGGATTTATTTAAAATACAATTAAAAAATTTACTTCTACTGAAAAAATATTATTACTTTACTGATGAATTTTTAAACAATACTAATAGTTTTTCTTTTTAAACCGTGAATCTTCTTTTCGATTTATATAATAACTATGTGCTCAAAATAATTTTCATTATAGCTTTCTGAAATTTAACTATTTTTTAATTTTTTTTTTTTTTTTTTTATTTAAGGTATTTTATATTATTCCATTTTAAATAATTAATATTAACTTAATTACATTTAATTTTTATCTTATAACTAGCCGGTCAGGGTTCCACCCCTTGGAGTCCCGACGTGTTCGTTATCCTCATAGTTGTGAAAATATTAAATATTTTACAAATATTCATTAAAGAAAAGAAAATATTCGTTTTACTTCATTATATATCTGTTGTCATGGTGCCGGGTGTTTCAAAGACGCAACCCCCTTGTTTAACGGCGCGAATTTATTACAAAGATATTAATGTTAATAAAATACTTACACTACATTATTTAAATTACCTTTAATACGACGATGAAAAGTAAGTTACATCCCCTCTATGAAACAAACACATATTTATAAAACAATTTTTTTTATTGAACAAAAAACTATATATTTTTATCTATTTTTGTACGTAAACACAAAGTTTTTCTAAACATTTTTCATACATTATAACAAGTTTTTCTATTCCCCTCTTATAAAAATTTCTTCCAATTTCCTTCAACCATTTGAAGGAGATGGTCCACTTCTGAAGGAACTAAATCAGACAATGGAATTGTTTTTGAAAAACTCGACACAATATTTAAGAAATAGTTTCTTTTCGAGAAAGAGCCTTAATTTACTTCCGTTGTAATTTTTAATTAATTACAAACCATTTAAAAACATTTTCAATGGATTTATTTAAAATACAATTAAAATATTTTCTGAATTTTTCTGAATTGAAGGAAGCGGTCGTCGCAGGGTGTTAGGTCAGAGCTGTAAGACAGTTACCACTTGAATTTTTACAGTAACTCCTTTATCACATGAACTGAATGAGAATTAGCGTTGTCGTGAAGAAAAACGACCCCATCGCTCAATCTTATGGGTCTTCGATCTTTAATGGCTTTACGAAATTTTTTAGTCTCACAGTAAAATTCGGCATTGATTGTTGTTTCTCGGGGCATAAATTTACAGCAAATCACTCGTCAGAATCGAGAAAGACTGTCAGCATAACTTTTCGAATATGTGGGGATGTTTTCACTTTTTTTTCGCTGCGGCGAATTTTTGTGTCTCCATTTATGTGATGATCGTTTAGTCTCAGGAGGGTAATGAAATACCCAGCTCTTATCCCCTGTAATGTTTTGTTTCAAAAATTGTAGACCAGTCTTGGAATGCAGTTGAAGAAAAAAAATAGCAACGCGAAACGTTGATGTTTGTGGTTGTCGGTCAACGATGTGGCACACATCTTACAGTAACCAAGCTGATCGTGAAACACACTATCATAACTGATGTTAAGTTCACTAGTAATCTCTCTAATTTTAATGCTCCGGTTACTGAAGATCATTTCATTCACGCGTTCCGCGTTACCCGTCGTGTTTACAATTGAAGGACGCCCAGCACGCTGTTCATCTCTCACATTTGTTCTTCCGTTACTGAACACTGGCACAAATCTATGATCATGGGACATGATGTTGCGTTCTCACCGTATACTTCAACAATTCGGCGATGAATTTCACAACAATTATAATTTTTTCCCCACAAAAATTGGATTACTGAACGCACTTCTATGAAAAAACGAAACCTAAACGAAAGCTAAACGATACCTCTAAAGGACAAGCCATATTGACGACGACACTACACACGTTTCGAATGTCGTACAGAATTGCTGCTGAGGAAGCGTGAAAACAACACAACCATTGCTGCCACCACAAGACATTAATATACCCCTTTCAATTCAAGAACACGACAAGGGTGTAACTTATTTTTTGATCCATCTCTCGTAATTTTATAATAGATGTTCAAAACGATTTCCTGTGATCCCGATGCAGGTTCGTATACGTTTCATAACATTTTCAGCCACTTTACGTAATATTTTCTCAGTAATGTTGGAAATCTCACTATCAATTTTAGCCTTCAATTCATCAAGTGTATGAGGATTGTTTTTAAAAACTACTTTTTACATACCCCCAAAGGAAAAGTCTGCTAGTGTAAGTTCTGGGTATCTTGGAGACCACAAGGCTTTTGATATCAAACGATGGCCAAAACATTCTCGTAACATATTCAGCATTTAATTAGCAGTATAACATGTTGCGTTATCCTGCTGGAACCAACATTCTGGTTCGTGTAAATCTAACATGTCAATAAACTATTCGATTAAGTTGCGTTTAATCGCACCATTTACGGATCTGTCAAAAAATAAAGACCCTATAACATGACGCTGGGAGATCGCACAACAAACACCAATTTTACATGCGTGTAATGATCGTTCATGAAACGCGTGAGGATTTTCAGCGATCCATATTTGGCAGTTCTGGCTGTTAATGTAGCCATCCACGTGAAATCATGCCTCGTCGCTGTAATAAACACGATCCAAAATTTCAATACCGTTGTCATCAACACAACGAAACCGTCCCGTGTTAACCGTCCGTACGTGTTAACTTGTACACTTCCAGTCTCACTATATTTATTTATTAAATCCTTTATTGTCGACTTATTAGGAATTGAAGAATTGGGTAATTTTATCTAAAACTCGTCTTTCGTCAGATTTACATGCAATAATAAGTCTCAATAATAAACACACATTCGACCTTGGAAAACGGCATAGTTAATACAATACAGACGAATTTATACTGGTATAGCACTAGTGCAAAAGGTCATTTCAACTGTTACAAGCTGCTGACCTTGTATACAGTGTTGCCAACTGACATGTATGGAGAAATAAAATTTACCTACGAGTGACTTCTACCTTCTTAAATCTTAAATCTAGGGTTGCGTCCTTTATGAAACACTCGTTATAATGAAGTAAAAGGATAAGTTCTTTCTTTTTTAACGAATATCTTTAATATATTAACCCTGAAGAAGAATACGGCCGCGATCTATGGCTTAAAATCTTCCCTGGGGTAACACAGACATATCCTGAAAATTTGAAAGAAAGGGTCGGTTTGTACACGTGTGATGCTGTTGCAAACAAACTGATCTACAAATTTTCGCAATTATATATAAATATTTATTATTTACCTTGTAGCGACGTAATCTACCCAATGCATTTTATGTCCCAGCCTGAAAAAAATATTATAGTTTTTTTATTCATTTATCTATTTACGGAACTTGTAAGAGAAGCACAGCAATTTAAGGTTCTTTTTTCTGTGTGAAATAATATGTTAAAATAAATTAAGTTTAAAGATTAGGATAATTAAAATAGATTATATTTTTAAATTTTCCTTTAGAATTAAATTTTTTTCACAAATAATTGTTTTTTAATATCATGATTTAAACTAAAAAAAAAGTAACTTCAGAACAAATAATAGTTGCAACCCTAAAAAACTATCTTATTTTGATAAAAAAATATGGTACTTGTAAATTTCATTGAAATTGAAATGAATTGAGCTTCTAATTTTTTATGTAACCAAGTCTGGGTACCAAAATTTATTGTAGGACAAAGTCTTTATAAAGGAAAGACTTAAATTAAAGACCTTTCTGACTTAAATTTATTTTTTTAAAGACATTCAACACGCTTTAAAGTTTTATTTTATCTTTTATATGTGAAAAGTTTTCATTAGGTAGACCAAATTTTACAAATGTTGCGGTCTTTATGTGTCTAAAATTTAGACGATAGTCGCATTGTAAGAGATGTTTAATAACGTACGTGATAAACGGTGAATATAAGCGGTATTTGTATTTTGACTGGTACCTGTGTGTGTGTGTGTGTGTTTCTGCGTGAGAGTACTTTGCACACGTGTGGTTGTCTGTGTATTTAATAGACCTACATGTATAAACCTAGAATACACACTAATTCAAACACACAAATACAAATGCTGTACGTTAAAAAAAGAAAAAAATATTCTACCTAGAGAAGAAGCGAGACGGAAAAATGCTCTTAGTGGAAAAGGCTAGTATTGCTTTGTGGTCAGCTTCAACCACCCCCTTGGTAACAAAACAACATTTCGCATGAGACGTTCTTATCCTTCAGTCGTTTAACTTCATTTTAGGGAATATCTCATAACAAAAAGTTGTGAAAATGTAATTTTCTGTATTCAAAACAATTGAATCTAATAGGGAAAATTTTAAAGTAATTTTAAGTAAGTAACTTTAATATCCAAAAATCCGAAAACAGGAAAACATTTTTTTTAAAGATTTATTCTAAATTTTTCTGATCTAGAGATTTGCTATTTCTGTTAATTACATAATAAATTACTTTTCTACTAATCTTTTTAATAATAAATAAATTTTGTTCATTGTATTATTAAACAATTAGTTTGAGATGTTTATAAAACTAATGTCTAACTTTTTTTTTTAATTTTAAATTATTCACTAAAATTTTAATTAACTTTTTTCTTAATTCGATTTCCTATAATTATGCAGAAGTAGAATGAATAAAAGTTAAACGCCCTTCAGTGCTTGCAATATCGATTACTGAGTAAAGGTAGATTATCTTAGGTTTTCTTTTATTCTGCCGTACAAGAAACGATTTTACACTTATGCAACATATTCGTATAGCCTAAATCAAAAAAAAAATAAATACATCAATCATATTTAACTTTAATGTTAAATAACATCAAATACAATCAATAACATTTCATTATACACACTAACGCTATTAATATGTAAAATATACGAGGGTTATTTTTTTCAAGGTCCGATCGGTCACGAAATTAAAACCACAGTGAAAATAATTTTTTTTAATTTGTTATAAGTACTTACATAGTTACGCTATTTCTCTACATAGTCGCCACTCCCATTTAGATATTTGTCGTAGCGTGGTATCAACTTTCCAACACGTTCGTCATAGAACGGAGCCGCCTGTGTTTACAGCCATGTTTCTAGGCTGGTCTGCAGCTCGATGTCTGTGCCAAAATGTTGTCCTACTAGCCAGCGTTTCATGTGAGCAAAGAGGTGAAAATCGGATGGAGCCAAGTCCGGGCTGTATGGTGGGGGATCAAACACTTCCTAACGAAAACGCTGCAAGAGCTTCTTTGTTACAACTGCAGTGCAGCTGAGCATTGTCATGGAGAAAGAATTGTCTTTCTCCATGGAATGTTGTCATCAGGCATTGACCTGATGACGACATTCCTCTCCGCTTATTCTGAATTGCCCTTCGTAGACGTTGAAGAGTCACGCAGTATGAGGTTGCAGTTATGGTCGTGCCACGTTCCATGAATTCCACCAAGAGAACTCCATTCTGGTCCCAGAACACAGTAGTTATACACTTTCTGTTGGAAAAGGTTCGCTTGAACTTCTTTGGTTTACTAGGAGAATGAGAATGCATCCACTGTTTGTTTTTTTGTTTCTTCAGTTCCGAGATGGACTCATGTCTCGTACCCTGTGACAATTTTGTTCAAAAAATCTTCTCCTTCATTGTGGTAGCGCTGGAGAAACGTTAGGGAGGCGTCCATTCTCATTGTTTTGTGATGGTCGGACAGCATCTTGGGAACCCATCTCGCACACAGTTTGCGGTACTGAAGTCTCTCACTCACAATGGTGTAGAGCTGACCTTGAAATTTCAGGAAACACATTGCTCAATACAGAAATTGTGAACCGACGATTTTATCGAATTGCCTCATTCACTCGCTCAACGAGATCATCGTTTGACACTCGCTTCCTTCCCTGACCGCCTGCATCATGAACATCTGTACGTCCTGCTTTAAAGTTCCTGCACCATTGTCGCACTTTGCTGTCATTGAAGTTTCACCGTACACATTACTTATTCGTCAATGCATTTCAGCTGCATTACACTCCTCAGCCTGAAGAAATTGAATTACCACACGCACTTCGCACTTGGTGGGAGATGCTATTGTTGTAGACATGTTAAGTGCTATCTGCGTGTTCAGAACTAAACGAAGTGGCGCGGCGTGATTGAAGGCCATACTATAGACGCTGCGCAACACATATGCGCAAAGGTTCATCCGATTTTTGCCCGGGTTTTTATTTCGCGACTGATCGGACCTTGAAAAAAAATAACCCTCGTGATATAAAATATAACAAAATTTCCTGTCAATAAAATTCTATTTCAAAGTTTTCACAACCTGGCCTAATTGTACTAACGTAAGATGATGACCTGATTGCAATATATCGATAATTAGTTATAAAAAGAATATAATTAATTTTGTCAATTTTTTTTTTTTTAATTAAAGCCGTCGTTGTAATGCAAAAGTTAAAAAAAATGTTTAATTTTGTTGTTTTTCTCTATGAGATTACGGGCATGGAATGTTTTGGTTTTTTCTGATGGAATTTTGTAGCGTATGAATGCCACCCCCGACTGAGATTTGAACAGGATACCTCCGGATGAAAGGCCGAGACGCTATCACTTCGCCACGGAGATCGGCTTTCTTTGTTTTATTAATTATTTTTTTTAGTTGAATAAAAAATTATGTTGTCATATGTAAAAAGATTACAAATACTTTCAGAAACCTCATTGATATTATCAAAGATATTCATTAGAAGAGAAAGTACCATTCAGTATCCTGGGTCACGAGTACCCTGGAAATCCGATCCGTAATATTATATACCGGAATTAGCAAACTATTTATTTCCACCCATTGACGTTTATGTCACAAAACTATTTGTCCACTTCAGTAACGTCTGCTCAGTTCAACACTTTTTATGTTATAACTAAACTATATATATATATATATATATATATATATATAAGTTATAGTATAAGTCACCGACTCATCCCATTCCAGTTGTTACGTGCATCCGGCTTTCATTCATTTCCTGGAAAGCATTACGCTCAAGAATGCATTGCAGCTGCAACCTTGATCTTTATTAAATAAATGTTATTTAATACTACTTAAGATCGCTCCATGTACGGATATACTATTGTACTCTTTCGTTAAACTACTAACTCGTTTTTTATAAATCGTTAGAATGTACACATAATGAATGAAATAGAACTATTTAAGTGAATATTAAATAGTTAACAATTAATTATTAAAAGTTAAATGGATATTAATTATAATAATTTGATTATATAAAATAAAATCCGTTTTTTTTTTCAAATAGAACTTGTTGAGTTTGAAACAACCTATATGTATAAGTATTTGAATCAATGGAATCAGAAGCTTACGATAAACTTATAAAACATGATTTTATCTTCCGATTGAATTAATAATTTAGTGAAATAAAAATGTATAGTGAAATTTAGTAATGTAGGTGTCGATCCAAGAACATCTTGTGGGACTTTAGAATTTATGGCAGGTAGATTAGTTAAAACATTTTAAATTTGATATCAAAATATCTGAATGTCAAATATGAATTTAAGATCTTTTAGAATTTTTGAGGGAAACATGTTTTTCAATTTAAGTGAAGACCAGTACTTATGAAATAGTTGGTTGAAATCTAGAAACGCTAAATAGTACTGTTCGTTATTGAAAATATTTTTGACATTCACAGATCTGTAGAAGTATTAATTCTGTGGATGTAGTCTGTTTTTTATTTATTTGTTTATTTACAAGACTTACGTAAAAGTTAGCGTAGAGCATTAAGAAAACCTTTTAAAACACGATTGACAGCTTTATTGCAGTTTTTATTGTAACTGCATCAGTATGTTGATCGGTCAAAAGATACTACTCCACTTCGCTGTTTACTAAACTGTCATGATGATTTCAGCTATTTTTAACCATTCCGGTTTGTTTGATACATTCTTACCAATGTTTAATTTTTAAAAAAATATTAACTTTACACATCTCATATTCAATAACTAGCGTTTCACATCGCGGCTTCGCGAAATCCATCATCAGAATTTGAACATAAAAACAAAAATTAATTGTTTAAATCCAAGCTTTTTTTTAATTAAAAAAAAAAGAGTAATTATTCAAAAATACAAAGTATTTTAAATACGTATAACTGTAAGATATTTGCGAATAATTTGTAAGATTATCTATATTCCGTATCTCCCACGAATAGGTACACGCTTTTGATTAAGTATCACTTGCCCACTCCCCTACCGGTTTTATTAAAACTTTACTGATCATTTAACAAAAGTTCTAAAAAGGTTTGTGAAAACTTCAACCTTTTAGGATATATAAAAACAAAACGACAGCTTTCAAATAAAACCATAAATATCATATAAACCACATTTTTTATTCATTAAAATTAACTGTTATAAATGATTAAAAACCGATGGTAATTAGAACTAGAATAATTAAAATCAGTTAGATAATTAGTCATGGTTATGACTAACCTAACCCTTTATGATTAAAGGTTCTATTTTTACAGAAAATTTTTAGAATTTTCTATAAAAGGTCTGTAAATTTCCATAGAACCGATGGAGGAATGGGCGAGTGCTACTAAATCAGAAGCGTATACCTCTTCGTGAGACACACTTTGTATATATGTTTTCGCGTGTTCGCGGCTCGATCAGGATAAGATTGAAAATTGAAAATGTTTCTATAATTACAATTTATTGGTTTAAGAACATAAGTAAAACAGGATAATTCAATAATAATGACAATAGTAATAATAATAGCAAACGACAATAACAAAACAAAAAATTAATATGGTAATCACAACCACAATAATAATAATAAATGTCAATAATAAATATTAATCACAGTAAAAACAACCACAATAATAATAATAATAATAAACAGTGATTACTTACAAATCAAAATTTAAAGTAATCGTCAGGATTTATTCACAGGTAGATAAATAATGAAAAGCAGAACTCAGTCCCATTAACAAAAGACATTTGCTTGACCGCTAGTTTTAACACTTTTAACCACTAGTTTCGTATTAACAACAATAGTACAGTAGGTAAGACAAGTATAAAGTTCTTTTACTGCAGATACTTTTACTGTTCACAAATAACACTACCCTATCAGTTTATGAATGAAATTTAGTACATTATTTCTTTTACTTATAGTCTAACAGTAACTCAACAAAAAATTTCTCGTTTTCACTGACTGTCCACACTGAAGGTACTTGTGATATCACCTTAATCGCGTCAAATTTCATTCACACTAGAAATTCGCTCCTTCACTAACCTACTCGCATAATAACTTCTCTATAGTACGTACTCTCTTGCGGACTCTCCTCGCAGAATACTCTCGCTGATCAACATCTCGCGGACTGACATCATCACGTCTAGCTTAGACTGATTCGTAGAACTGATTTTTAACTGGTATTCCCCGAAGTATTTACATACCTATCTTCTTTACCTGCTAGACCGGACTCATCTCGAAGCTTGAGAATGATCGACTGCTCTCACATTTTCCTATGAAATTTCAAACCTGAATCCGGTATAGGTGTTCTTCTCACGGAAGAACATCTGTTTTCTGTGTCAGTGGTCGGTATTACAAAAGATGATTGTTAAACCGACCTGTTACCTTTATTAACACATTGAATGCCAACGAACGCCGAATGCCAACGTCAAGGCTCCGATATACTTCACTGTTACCGATCACGGCCAGCGTATCGGTTCCGATACGTAAGACAGATATCTTTTATATCATCTGTTCAGAGAGCAGCACTTGTCGGATATGTTTCGTGTTCCTAGTGGCCTCTAGCAATAGTCCATAGAGTGTGTTTATTGTCCTGGATTGTAAATCGGAGCCGTTTTGTACTTGTTAGTGAGGATCGTTTTTCGCTATCATTCTGCTTCCATTGCTCCTGTTTTTACGTGATGATTTCATTTTTTTTATTAAATAAACAATTTTTTAATCATTTTTGTGTAGTGTTTTCGTAAATAGTCTTTTTAATAATTTGTTAATTTTTTTATTATTGCTTGCTACGTAAGTGTGTATTTGAAAATAAATTACAATAAAATTATTGTTAAAATAATTTTGTCTTGTTTTAAATATTACTGGTACACAATTTTTTGAATAGAAAAACAAACAATAACAAAAAAATAAAGTTTAGACAAAACAAAACTGAATCACTTCACTTGTACGCCGTAGATATACGAATTGGAGACTATAATATTGAGGAAGTAACAGTATTAAAATATCTTGGAGTCATCTTACAGAAAAACTGCAGATTTACTGAGCAGGTACTAAGTGTCTGTCAGAGTGCGGAGAAACTGACTAAATGCCTAAATATAATTTTGTCAAAGCAGAGCGCTCCTCGGGCATCAAAAAGAAGAGTTTTAGCGACAACCGTAGTGTCAACAATGATGTATGCCGTGCCGGCATGGAGTTGTGCTCTCACTATTAGCAGAAATAGAGACAGGTTGAAAAGAGCACACAGGGAGATACTACTGGGAGTAGTATCTTCCTATAGAACTGTTTCTTACGAGTCCCTCTGTGTGCTCTCGGGAATGTTACCGATTGACCTTATCGCCAGATATAGAACTGACAGGTTTTTAGGGAGAGCAAAAAATGAAGTCAGGGAAAACATACATAGAATCTGGCAGGAGAGATGGGCGGAGGCTGGAGTGGCTGGATGGACAAGAACCTTAATTCCAGAATTAACAGGATGGATAAACAGGCGGCATGGAGAAACTGACTATTGGATCACCCAGTTCCTGACGGGACATGGGTGTTTCAATGGTTATCTCCATAAGGTGGGAAGAAGGAATGAACCCAGGTGCATGTACTGCGAACAGGACGATGATTCTGAGCATACGTTTTTAGTATGTAATAAATGGATAAGACTAAGACACGACGCGGGTATTCATGGAAAAACGCAGAAGGAAACCATGGATTTCATGCTCAGCAGTAAGGAGAACTGGAGGAAGGTTACTGATTATATAAAGACAGTACTAAAACAGAAGAATGAAGATGAAAGAAGTATGGGTTTCTAGTATGTTAGGTTGGGTCGGACAGCCTCAGCGGTGAGAGCCAGCATGCTTAGGTGTGCTGGTTTCAATGATCCGCTGAGGACTCCTTGGGGTGTGCTGTAGGGACAAGAGAGTATTATGAAAGTTCCGGGGATCACATCACGACTTGTAGGTATGATGTGGTTCCATAGAGGACATAATAGAGAATAAAAAATCTCAAAAGAGCCACCGGTAGGCCTGACCTGCCATGCCGGTATATAGCCGGTAGGCGGGGAGGGCCTATTAGAGTAACGGACACTCCCCTGGGTGGCGTAATACCATCAAGTCGGTCCGGCCCAGGGGAGTAGAGAAAAAAATAAAAAATAAAAACTTGTACGCCAGTGCTCCGTAACGGCAGCCAGCATGACCTTAAATGTGGCCCGGCGACTGCGACAATAATCCGTTACTACATTAGCACGCAATATGTTAAAAGGGTTCCCTTTAGCCCTTTTCTGGATTTCTCCCATTATTATATTTTCTACTACTTTCTTCTTAACTGGTAGAAATCCTTTACTCAGGTAACGGATATATATGGCCCTGAAAATGTCCTACCGAGTGTATAGCACTGAAAAGGGCTGTTTGATTGATTGTCATTTTAATTTATCTTAAAAAGGAATGAATATAAAACGTTCAAAGTGTGCATGAACTGAAAAAAAGAAATGTATAAACATACAGTTTGTTTAGCTAGCAGTGAAAGGTAGGTACAGAGCTTGTCAGCATGTGCGTATATACATCCAGTTAAATGAGCTTATAATCGTATGAATGCTGTTTGAGTTAAGGTAGATTCTGAGATGATTTTATTAATTTATTTTAGACTTCCTTGTAAACTACATAGTAGTCTTTCCTTCTAGTCTGGAGTCAAAATAAATAGCTAGCTCATCTTAGAGCAGGCTACATAAAAATTCCCGTGAGAGAAACCTCAGTTCAATTCCTGCCACTTTTAAGGATTGTCCTCGAGACTTATTGCCTGTCATTACAAAACATTACCTTAAAAAAAAACTGCAACTATTTGAGCTCAAAAGGACATTCTGATTACATAAGAGGTATGAATATGGACTCTTTTTGACCATAGCTAATAATCACAGTAGCTTGTATGACGTTATATTGAGTGGACTTAACTTGTAGTCGGTACCGTTGCACAATTTAGGTGGCTGGAGATTTTTTAGCTGCATCACGGGAGCGCTAACTTTGAGAAGAAGCTTGTGTGTTGGAAATACAGCACACAAGCTTTGATTTAGGAGGAATGAGAGAATTGAGGAACTATGTATCAAACACAATTCACTGAATCAATGAAATTATACTCCTTTCCTTCTCCTTCAAATGACCTCCGCATTATGTCATTAATATCAGTGTATTGTTTTATTTTTTGGTGTAACAATAGCTCGTTCACACAACCAATCCATGGATTTATCCTTTAAGGTGGCAATATCAAAATAAACTCTAGGTATAAGATTCTTTAAGATCGTCATATTCGTGCCTAAGCTAACAGGAATCGAAGTCTTCCCAGATTCAGGGTACTGTGTATCTCCTATATTCAATAGAAGTTCAGAAAACTGTGTCTTCATCAGAAGACTGATCAGGGCTACCATAATGACGGACATATGTCATAGCATCCTGAGTCCGCTCATGCATGTATTGAGGGCCTCATCGATCGCATTAACATTCCCACTTCGTAAACAATCTTTCAGATGAATATAATTTTCTGCTCTCACCTGTTTTGTAGTGTTTTAAATGAAGTTCAATATTTTAGTCTCTATTTTGCTATACCTAGTAATTACACATTGGCTTAAAAGAGAACAAATACACAGCATTAAATATTATCTTCTTCTTTAATCATAAGACCGTAAGTGTAGTAGTTTGTTGCCAGACTGTTTTGTTTGCTATAGGTCTTTTTATTCGGGTCATATTGAGGCAAATCAACAGCATATCCATTTAAAAGATGTATAGGTAAGTAATGAGTAGGTATCGATGTGTTAGTATATGTGTACAAATTATGCGTGTATGCATGCGAATAGGCAGGTTGATGAAGTTATATAATACGTACGCGTGTATATGTATATGCATGAAAACATGAACGTTTTTTATATGCAGTATTAAAATTAACACTAACACTTAGCAAAAAGATCGAGAAACGTGCTATCAACCGGGAGGTACTTACTGAAGTGACAATTGGAATTACTATATTGAAAATCATGTGCAATGAAGGGTGCGGATGGAATTGGACTAGAGTTTGAGTTAATTATATTTGACAACTTCATATTGAAGGGTGTGGCTACTTTACTTTCGAAGAAAATGCTAAGGGTTACATTATCTAAATTTGCTACGTAGTAGCAAGCAGGTTGCTAATCACTACCTAGGCAGCTTACTGTTGTTCGTTTACCTAAATGTAAACCCACGATAAATTACATGGCCCATAATCCCTTATCACCATGGATTGTAGGTTTCATTTTCCAACGGAAAATGCATTTTTCTAAATTACCAGCACAATGTGCTGGTAATATCATAAAATCGATTCAAAAGCGATAGAATAAAAGGCAAAGATGTAATAAACAATTTTTGTTTTTTACCCCTTAAAAAATCTGATGTGAACAGTACATGACTTGCTTGTACGCCTATTAAATTACATACACACATTTTTTTTAAATGAGACGTACATAAAATTTTATTTCAATAATAACTTTTGATTTTTTTCATATTTTTTTTATTGTTATTACTGAATTTTTATCTAAAAATTTTTTTAACAACCAGAGATTAATAATTACTAATAAATTAATATAGTTAAATTAAAAAAAAAACAAGGTAAAAAAAAAGGAGAAGTCTGATTCGAATCGATGTGCCGTCCTCTTTTTATTTCCAAATATTTCATTAATTAAAAATTTATTTGGCTTTAACTCTGGAGCCAATGAAAATAAGTACCACTTATGATATATCGCTGAAAACTTCTCAGTGAGCGCTTATTACTGTAGTTAAGAAAAAGTCCAAAATCCAGATTTTTTTTGGATTTTGGGCTTTTTTCGACACTTTTGGTTTAGTAGATTGCAATCAGAAAACACAACTAAAGCGCAATTCAGAAATCACAATTAGATGTTACAATAATCCTAGATCCAAAATTCCAAAATCCTAGGGAAACTAGTCAAAATGGATTCAGGAATGGTCAAAATGGATATTTCCGTTGAAATTTGAAAACTGAAATTTTTCGCAATCACAGTACTTCTTTTATTACGTGCAAAGAAGTAAAAAACCTAAAAGATTTTTAGATGTTTATTTGAAGGGACTTGCCAGCCCAAATCGTGCGAATATCTCGTTTAGTGCAGACGGAAAGTTGTAGGGGGAAGTTTGTAAACATTACTTGAAACTTTTTCAACACTTTCTAAGCCAAATTTAAAAAAATCTTGAAATAGGTTTTAGATATTTACATGAAGATTACACACACCAAGAATTAAGTTGATATCTTCATTTGTTACCAAAAGATTTTTAAAAAATAGTAAAACTAAATGTTACCCCTTTAATGTTTAACCCTTTAACATCGCATTTCAAAAATTCCTTAAAGTGAAATTATACCGTAAAAAGGACATGTACACAAAGATTTCATCAATTTATCTTCAGTAATTTTTGCTGGGGGTTGAAGTCAGGTACTTTGTTTTATTGGTACAAATTAACATAAAACCTAACGAAGTAAGGAAAGTTTTCTGTTCCTAAAAAATTGAAATATTTAAAAATGATACATTTAAATAAGTAGAATTGAAAAATACAGTTTTTTGATATACAAAAACTTGTCATAATTAGGCATTTAGCAGGAAATAAACTATTGGTCGCGCCCATACATTGTCACCGTTACAGGTTGACTCATGTCGAAGTTTAAACTTAATTGCCATTGTAATGAAGATAAATGATAACGTGTGTTGTCGATGATGATTCTGTCTTAATTCTAGTTGATTGAAGAGATTTGGACACATTGTTGCTAAACAATATACGTTTAGCATATCTAATGACTTCATAACGTTATCTCTATCTTATTAATAGGTAAGTTGTCGATTGAAAAATTTTGATCTTTATATAATACACGGTTACAAGTCATTGTAAAATTAAATTGATTGTTAATAATAATCAAAACGTTGACTCCAATATATTAATATATGGAAACGTTGACTACAATTTTTTCGTTAAATATTTTTGTTCAAAATCTCATTAACAATTAGTCATTTGGCCCCCGACTTATCAGTGTAATGTAACTATACCGTTAAATGTGTAGTCTTGAACAAATTCAGGCTTACCATTCATGAGACGTATGGTTAATTGAAATCCTGATACTAAAGAACACCGGTATCCAAAACCTAGTATTAAAATCCGAATTAAAGCAACTTCATTAGGATTTGAACCTGAAAACTCTCTACTTCGAAATCAGATGACTTACGGCGACTAATTTACTATTAGACCAACCCGGTGGAGTGATTCCAATTTTTTGTGAAGGAAATAATAATAAAAAAACGAATAAAATATTGAGCACGGCTAAAATTGTTCGTGAATTGCTTGTTTTTTCTGTCTTGTTATTAGTGATAATTTTCCTCTTTTATACTCAACGTAAGACTAAACTCTAACTCCGGTTTCGTTAGACGCTTTAATACGGTTTACTTAAATAGAAAACTATCCAATTAAAAACCGTATTCTGCCATTTCCCCCAACTAATATAAATTTAATTCAATTTGTTTAACAAAACTTTAAATTAATAAATCTGTTCGAGGTAATATTTTACTGTTTCTGAGATATTAAATCTGTTTCGTCAGTACATTAGTTGTTACTGCCCCCTCACCAAGCTGCTCAATAGGTTTTGTGGAATTAAGTTTGCTTCTCTATATATGACATTTTTTTTAGACCTTGCTTTACTTCTATTTTTAAAATGTTCTATTTAAAACTGTACAGCGATAATTTTAACGCGTCATATAAATAATTTAAACTGTGTTCATATGCATTATGGAAATAACTGAATCAAATGTTACAGACTCATACCTTGAATTCTTTTAGTACAAAATATCATAGTCGGGTAGGAATATAATAAAATCTAATTTCATATCAACAAATCACATATTACACCATGGAAATACTGTTTGTCTTTTACTGAGTTCTGCGTTTTACAATGCTTGTCAGAATAATCGTTCTCGGTATGAATTTAATATTGTTGATTAAAATATGCCATCATAAAAAGAAAACATAGATTCAAGTTTTAATAAACTGTACTAAGGAGGTAACTTTAATATCGAACTTTAATTTGTTAACATATATTAAGAAAAAACACTACTCCCCAACTGATTTTTGTAGGACAACACATACAGACACCAAACTGTATTAAAATGAATAAATATACAACGTTCATCATATAGACATTACAAAGTCTACATGCGATTTATAGCTGCGAATGTTAAAAATGTCAAGAAGTTAGGCAGTAATACTCAAAATTATCTGGTGAATATTACTAGATAATATTTTTAAAATCATTATCTATACCGTTTGTTTTTCTTATTAAATTTTTACAAAAGAACTTGTCGGACAAGTTTTTATAAAAGAACCAAATTCTTTTATATAAATTTATTCGTTACAAGTATAACACAATCTTAAAAAAAAAAAAAAAAAAAACAGTAGAAATTTACTTCATTCTTTTCATTGATACGAAAACATGTATACTTTATCATTTGATTGAGATGATAAAAAAATTGATCACCTTTTTGCAGATTTGGATTTTAATCAAATTTATACTAAAATGTATTTTAAAACTCAAAAATGTGTACTTTTTTCTAAATTATTTCAGAAAATACCTCAATCCATAGCGAATTATATTGCGTGATACTAAACATTATAAATATTGAATGTTAAAAAACTATTTTTCACTTTCAATACGCAAATAAAATCAAGAACATAGCATTTACAATAATAGTTTTTTTCTTTTTGTAAACAACTGATATCGGAAGGTTCAGGAAATTATTTCAAACATGCTTTTTTTGTCTTCAGTCATTGACTGGTTTGATGCAGCTCTCCAAGATTCCCTATTTAGTGTCAGCCGTTTCGTTTCGGTATACCTCCTGCATCCTACATGCCTAACAATTTGTTTTACATATTCCAAATGTTGCCTGCCAGGACATTTTTTCCCATATGCCCTGTCCCTCCAATATCGAAGCGACTATTCCAGGATGCGTTAATGTGTGGCCTATAAGTCTCTCCCTTCTTTTAACTGTATTTAACCAGCTGCTTCTTTCTTCATCAGTTTGCCTCAAAACCTCTTCATTTGTCATTTTATCAACCCATCTGATTTTTAACATTCTTCTGTAGCACCACATTTCAAAAGCTTCTAATCTTTTCTTTTCAGGTACTCCGATCGTCCAAGTTTCACTTCCATATAAAGCGACACTCCAAACATACACTTTCAAAAATCTTTTCCTGACATTTAAATTAATTTTTGATCTAAACAAATTATATTTCTTACTGAAGGCTCGTTTAGCTTGTGCTATTCGGCATTTTATATCGCTCCTGCTTCGTCCATCTTTAGTAATTCTACTTCCCAAATAACAAAATTCTTGTACCTCCATAATCTTTTCTCTTCCTATTTTCACATTCAGTGGTCCATCTTTATTATTTCTACTACATTTCATTACTTTTCTTTTGTTCTTGTTTATTTTCATACGGTAGTTCTTGCGTAGTACTTCATCCATACCATTCATTGTTTGTTCTAAATCGTTTTAGTCTCAGCTAGAAATACTACATTATCAGTAAATAGTAGCATCTTTATCTTTTCACCTTGCACTACTACTCCGGATCTAAATTGTTCTTTAACATCATTATCTGCTAGTTCTATGTAAAGATAAAAAAGTAATGGGTATAGGGAACATCCTAGTCGGATTCCCTTTTTTATTATTGCTTCTTTCTTTGATTATTACTGTTGCAGTTTGGTTCCTGTAAATTTTAGTAGTTGTTCTTCTATATCTTACGTGAACCTTTTTAAAACCTTTTAAACTGCTGAAATTTTATCCGTTATCAAACGTTATCAAAAATCTTTTCTAAGTTTATAAATGCCAATTATGTTGGTTTTTTTTCTTTAATCTTCCTTCTACTATTAACCTGAGCGCTAAAATCGCTTTCCTTGTCCCTATACTTCTCCTGAAATCAAATTGGTCTTTTCCTAACACTTCTTCCATTCTCCTGTCAATTCTTCTGAACAGAATTCTAATTAAGATTTGATATGCGTGAGTAGTTAAGCTAATTGTTCTGTATTCATCACATTTATCTGCTTCTGCTTTCTTTGGTATCATGAAAATAACACTCTTTTTGAGATCTGACGGAACTTTCCCTTTTTCGTAAATACTGCACACTAGTTTTGTACAATCTATTGCTTCCTCACCTATACTGCGCAGTAATTCTGCAGGTATCCTGTCTATTCCACGATCCTTTCTGCCATTCAATTTTTTTAATTCTTTCTTAAATTCAGATCTCAGATTGTAATTCCACCGAGTCATCTGCCACCTTTTCTTCAGGTTTTTAAACCCCAGTCCACATATCATTATTACTAATTTATGGCCGCTATCAACGTCTGCTCCAGGATAAGTTTTGCCCTTGACTAGTTGATTTCTAAATCTTTGTTTAATCATGATGTAATCTATCTGATATCTTGCAGTATCACCAGGCTTTTTCCATGTGTATATTCTTCTATTATGATTTTTAAACTGGGTGTTGGAAATTACTAAATTATACTTCTTGAAAAGCTCAATAAGTCGGTCCCCCCTTTCATTCCTTTTGCCCAACCCGTATTCACCTACAAAATGTCCTTTCTTGCCTTTTCCAATGCTTGCATTCTAATCTCCAAATATGATTAAATTTTTATCCCCTCTATTTGTGTTTAATTACTTCGTCAATTTCTTTGTAAACACACTCTACCTCATCATCATCATCATGAGCCTTGTAGGCATATAGACGTTAACAATCGTTGTCGGCTTAGGTTTTGATTTTATTCTTATTACAATGATTCTATCACTAAGATTTTTGAAATACTTTATTCCCTTCCCTATCTTCTTGTTCATTACGAAATCTACTACAGCCAGACCTTTATTTGATGCTGAATTAATTATTCTAAAATCACCTGCCCAAAAGTCGTTTCCTCTTCCCACCGAACCTCGCTAATTCCTACTACATCTTCATTTGACCTATCCATTTCCTTCTTTAACTTTTCTAATCTACCAACCTTTTTAGACTTCTAAATTCCACTTTCCAACTCGTAGAATTTTATTTTTTAACTTTCTGGTGACCGCTTCCTTAGTAGTCCCCACACGGAGATCCGAACGGGGGACTAGTTTACCTCCGGGATATTTTATTAAGGAAGGCGACTCCATCTTTGTTACATGAAAATGTAGAGAACTACATTTGCTTGAAAAAAAACCTGCTGTATTTTTCCGTTGCTTTTGGCTGCGCAGTACTCAGAAGATTGAGTGATTTTGATATGGTCGTTTAAGTCCTTCTGACCTACGCCCTTAATAACTACTGAAAGAGCTGCTGTCCTCTTTCAGAATCATTCCTTAATCTGGTTCTCAACAAATACCTCTCCGATATGGTTGTACCTTCAGTCCAGCTACTCTGTATTTCTGAGCACTCAAGCCCATCAGCAATATCTCATGATTCATAAAGGGAGTTAAAACACGTAACGGAAATATACTCTTTATTTTTATTAATTAACTGACAGGATCCTATGAAAAGAAAATAATGTAGTATCATATCTTCTGTTTTGGGTATGGACAGAATATTAAAAACTGATTTTCTTAGTTGCTATTAACAGCAGTGTTAAGTATATTGCTGAATGCATAAATCTCTGGGCAAATACGTTTGTTGCGTGTGTATCTTCTTGCTCATCTAACCAAATAAGAGCTAATTAAAATTTAAATCAAATTGTTATTAATGTTTTTACTAATAGTTTTATTTTTTATTATTATTTTGTTTTCACTCATAGTAGTCAAATTAAACGAACCAAATTATTAAATTTCCGCTTCAGGTGAAAAAGATATTTATCAAAATAAGAATTAATTATATGTTACGTCTGCTAACATTAAACAAAATTTAAATTTATTATTATCAAAGGAAGACGTAAAACTTGTAGACTGTAGAGCGTCAATTTTAGCCTGTGTCTTTACTTTATCTTTTATGATTGATGAATTTCAAAAATAACGATTTCATTTAATTACAAAGTTCCCGTCCTTAACTCTTACCTTGTTGACGCAAATACTTTTTTTATTTTTCATTACAAGGTTATATTTACTTATCTTTACTTTGATATACTGTGCTTCTATGTTCTTAAATAATTAATTACTATTACTTTTGAATGGAACATTCCATTAAATTATTTTATCATATTTTAACGCAATTGAATAATAACAAAATTTGACCTTATTTTTGGATTATCATATAACTTCGATTATGTAACGATTCGTTTCTGGGTTGTAGTCCTAATATTTTCGGGTTCATTGTAATTCCTATTAAAATTCACAAAGATCCTGAATCAAAATACATCACCGGATTACATGTAAAATAAATTAGGATCACAAACAAATGTTATTAGAAGTTAAGACGACCTCTTTTTAGAGTCGAAATATAACATGATGACGAACACCGTCAACGCGCAATACATGATCATATAATATATATCATATCATATATATATATATAAATTTGTTGTAAAATTTAGTCACTTGATAGGGCTATAAGCGGGAAACACATCCCCAAAAATGTTGCTAGACAAATCCAAAATATAACGTAAATTTAAAAAAGTTTTTTTTTTTTATTAATCAAGTAGATTATTTAAATCACTAATTTTTTTTAAATTATTTATTTTTGTTGTTGATTAGTTACAACTAATACATGAAATAGATTATATCCCAAATTAATGTATTTTCCTTAAATTTCTGTCATTCACACAAAATAAATTAAAGAAATCTCATTTTCGGAATTACTTTTTTTTTTAAATAGTTTTCGATAAATGATCGTCTATTATTCCATAAATATTTACTTATGGATAATTTATTTGTTGCTTCGCTTAAACAGATTTTAACAGATCCTCAGGAGTATAAAATCGTTTTTAAAGTGTTCTCTTTGTGAGAAAAAAATATTATTTCATTCCATTCAAGTAATTTTCTGTATAAATTGAAATTTACATTAATTTAATAAAACGTCCTGTTTACCTTTTTCTCTAATCTATTTCTATGTGCTACAAAACCAAAAACGGTGTTACTTTGTGCTGGTGCTACTTTTATTCATTAAAATTTTACTCACTGAAAGTAGAATACGTTTACTATCCGAATCAGTGCAACGTGTAATCAATTGTAAATTAAATCTTAATATGTTCTGCAAAAAATTGAAAGGTTCAAAAAAAGGTTTCTAAAAAAACAGAAAACTTTGAAATACAATAAAGATTTAACAGTCGCAAAAATTATTGTATTATTATTGAAAAAGTCTACTTCAGAGAAATGTATTTTTCGGCCTGTTAGATGTCGACGTATAACAAATCTTACTTCTTGCTTCCTTATCAAATTATCTAGACGTCCTTATCAACTATCTTAATTCTTAACTCATAACTATTGTTAGTACTCATTATTAAAATTAAATAATCATTGAAAAGATATAATGTCATTATTTAATCTAATGAACTCGAACGTATTCTAGATTATATCACGTAACTAAAAAAATAACTCTCGATCACTAAAGCATGTTCTTTATATCAAGAATCAAAAAAACTTTTATTTTATATATTGATCGCTTATTACTAAATGAACTTGAAAGTTACTTTATCGAGTTTTGCTAAAATCTGAAAAGGGGAAGAATGAAAAACTTAAACGTTTGGTTTGCAGATAGAAAGTAGTAGAATGTATATGTTGGAAACTCTCCAAAGATAAGAAGAAAGGAGTTTTTGAGGTAGAAAAAAGCCTCCTCATTCATCTATGATAAAATATGAAATTCTTCTCTTGAAATATCTGCTTCCATAATATGATGGAAATAGTTAGACAGTTGGTTACAACGTATGCAGTAGTAAAGTACTAAAACACAACGATATATTTATATATAATACATTCCCATAAGATGTATTATATTTTATAAACAAATGAACGGGAATAAATTTAAAAATATTTACATCCTTAATATAGTTACATAATAAATTTTAGGATAAGAAATATAAAAATATATTACACTTTTTTATTTCTTAAACTTTTAAAAGTTTTAACTTTCTTTTAATACTCCAAGATAGTATTTTTTCCCCAGCAGCTATAAATTTTATTAAAAAATCTAATAGTATTTTTTTAATATTTTTCTTTCAATATAATAATAAAAATACATTTGGTAAGGCTAAGTGCATTTTATCTATCAAATGTACACGATTAAATGAATCCAGGAAACATTATTTTTAAAATAATGTAAAATTACGAATATGTTTTTTATTTACTTCAAAAATAATTTAAACAAATCAGTTTTCTAAAAATTCGTCAAAACCAATTTCTATGTACATTAACTGTACCATCCTAGTAACATCGACCGGTCGGCCAGTTGACCGGTTCAGCTCCTAGCGTGCTGACTGACCGTTACATGAAAAGGTTTTGAGGTTTGGGGGTTCCAGGTAAAAAGGCCTGTCTTTTTTATAATTTATTTTCTTTCCAGCTTCTTACCGTCAATTATGAGGGCAATTTAAAAAAAAAATTAACTGATAATTTAAAAAGCCAAACTTATTTAACATTAAAAGTTCTTAAAACTCCTTCTCAAATCTAATTATGAAAAGCTGTTTGGCATATTAATATTAAAAAAATTCTTTTATCAATATTCAGGGGTCTGAATATTAAGAATGAGATAAAAATAATTAGATTGCGTAATTATTTACAACATCATTTAATTTAATTTAAATTAAACATCATTATTTAATTTTAAATTTGTATGGTGATCCTTTACGAACACAAGTAAGATAGAGTTAAATAATATAGAAGGATATGTTTCTGGGTTCATTAAAAAAAATTCTATGATGAAATGAAGTAATTAAAGACGAAGAGTTGCACGGATAAAACAATTAACACGTAGTAAATTGAGATTTTATTAACTTTACGAAGTTTTAAATGTATTTAAGCAACTTAATAACAGACAAAATATAAATAAATAAAACTTTTGTAGAATTCGCTAATTAGGAAAATTCCTGAAAATCCACACTATTTTTGTATTTATTAGGGTACAATAATTACTGATGAGTAAAAATGTGATGTAAGATTTTAAAGAAGAAATAACTTAATAAAAAAAGAATAGTTTATAAAATAATTTATAAATAAAATAGAATTTTTTTTTAAACTCTAAGAATGTAGAATATGAAGTAAGGTTATATTTAAACGTTTAAGGTTATATTAAACGCTCAAGCATAAATAAAGCAAATATGGTTGAAACTGAAGAACCAAGGCATTCGCTCAAACGTGGAGAGTTTTAATGAGGTCAATAAGAGATTTAGAGTTAAACAACTAAATTAATTATTACACAAGTAAAACCTGAAATCGAATATAAACGGTGTTTGCCAGAAGTCCAAGTTAATAGCAGTTTTTCTCTGTTTACATTGTTAGTAGAGCAGACCACTAAAAATAAATCGATAACTAAACATTTTGACAAAAGTCTGCTCGTAAATGCTTTTATGCATTATTGGAGTTATTGATTTCTAAACTCAGATGAGAAGTTACGATAGTCCAAATAAATATACGTTGATACTGTAAACTGATATATAAGTTAGCAATCAACTTGCTTTGTAACGGTCTCATCCAAGGGTTTGGAAGATTATAATTTTCCATCAAAATATACGCGGTTAATTGGACATTTTATTTCGATGTAGTGAAGTTTCCGTTTTATGGAATATTTATTTTATTGCCACTGTAAATTTGTTACTGCCTTAGATGCTTTTGTATTTTATATGATCATCATCTACTTTAATTAAGGCCATCCGTTATTAAAGAATAAGACATGATACAAAGGTTTGTTTAGTTACAAAATCGATGATAGCAGAAAAAAGTATATAAATTTTATAATCGGCCCTTAAATTTACTGTATTATATTACTTTCAACAGTTATTTATTTATTTCTGTATTTGATATGAAGGATGGTAAAAAATAAAAATTTTTTATTTGTTTGTTTAGAAATACAGAATGTCCCACGAAGAAACGGAGAAACTTTCAGGACATGTTCTACCTATGAAAATAATGGTTCATATAAACATAGGTCTGGAAACGATTTGTTTTCGAGTTACGGTTAGCGAAAAATCTCGATTTCAACTCTTCTAATAAAAAGAATCCCTACTGTAATCTTTGGGACCCAAAAAAAATAGAATAAATAAGGTCACAAAACAGTCACTCTTGTAGTTTTTAAGATACCGACGTAAAATACAAAATTCAGTGTCAACACCGAATTTTATTGTTTTCAAACAACAGTTTGTTTGTGGTATACTTCCGTTTTTCTCGTTCATTCAGGTTCTATTTTATAAAAATTAACATTTAAATATAAAAAGACTGGTTTATTTAGAGAAAACCAAACTACATTGCATAGAAACGGCGTTTTTTTTGTTTTTTTTAAAGACTGACATCGACGCTTTGGTTATTTTGAAAAATAAAATATGCGTATGAATAATGCCATGCCTGACCGGGGTTCAAACCCAGGATCTCCGGATGAAAGATATCAGTAGCGGAGACACTGACACATTTTGTTAAATTTTATTTTAAAAATAAAAATCTTTTTTTTAACGCTAATGTTTTTGAATTGCTTAGTTTTTTTTTTTTATGAATGAATTTATTTGTAAAAGAAAGCAAATGTATTTATAGTTACATTTAACTAAATTAGATTTAATCTTTTATGACAACATTAGTAGAAGTTCTTTTATTTCGAAGTTACTACAAAAGAAAGAAATAAATTAAATAAATGGATTAGATTTCAGTTTGGTTTAATTTATTTTAGTAGCAGGATCCTTGTGAAGATGGAAAATTGACTTATAAGCAAAGTATAATTAGTTCTTTCATGGTTATTTTTTTCTGAATGAGTAATAAGATTTCTTCGCTTTAAATTATTTCCATTACTGTTTTTTGCGTGAATTACTCCACATCAGCTCGCGTCTTTTTTTTAGTTCACACTTAGCCAACCTAACCTAACCTTAATTTGGTGAAAGAAAAAAGTAAAGTTAAAATTTGATAAAAATTATTGAATTTAATACATTTCAACCAGTTAAAAATAACCCGCCTGACTGTTTTTTTCGTTTTCAGTTAATATTATTAATATCAGCAATGGAAAAAAATCTCCAAAGAAAACTTAAATTTGATAAAGGCCTACTTGTTTGGAAAAATATTAAAATTAATAAAAATTTATAAAATAAAACTTGTAGGATTGAACCTAGGTAAAAAATAACTTATTTAATTAATTAAAAATAATTTTAGAGAATTAAAAAAAAAACATTTTACACAGTAATATATTAGCAAAGTAGAGAATGTTACAAGAGACGTTTATAAATTTTAGGGAACACTTCATGATAAAATGTCAAATCTTGACTCATTCACCCTTGAAAACACCTTTGTCAAAAATAACAATTTCAGGTTTAATATGAAAATTGAGAAGTGATAGAGTCCTGCTGAATTGCTTCGCTGAATTGAATATATTGACCAAAACTATGCCAAGCCCACCAAAATCAATTTAGCCCTACAAATAATACATAGACTCTGCTCACTAGCAGTATCTCTTACAAAACCATCAGCTCTTATAAAAAAAAACTAGCAAAACATTCAGAACAGTATAGAATTCGGTCTTTATAAGACCAAGAGTTTATTGCGTAATATAAGATTTTTACGTTAGAAACCTGTAATAATGCTTAGTCCTAGTAGTGAACAGAGTACAGGTATTACTTGTATGCCTAAACTGCATAACTTACTGCCACTTATTTACATTAAGAAAACAGAAAGATAACTACGTTCACTTCACTCAAGATGTACAGAGATGTCAGAATTTCTAATTTTATTTTATTTCGGTAGAGTTTGATGTAACGAAACGAAATTAATACGACGCATCGCTTGAATGTTACAGCTTCAGGTTAATTTATGTGTTACAGTAATAATATACGGTAACAAGACCGGTATAGCGGGACTGAGTAATGGATTCCTACCAATTATTATGAAAGTAGTAGAAGATATAATAATTGGAGGAATCCAGAGGATTAAAAATAACCCTTTTAGTAAAGGTAACAGGTCCGCTTAACAATAGTCTTTTGTAATACTCGAGTTGGGTCCGGTCCGCAGGTACAGAAAATAGAAATAAAAATGCTACGGGATAAACCATTTAAAAATCAGTTCGGCGGAGTTCTGTGAAGCAGTCCAGCGAGACGTTACGACATCAATCCCGTGAGGAGAGACTGCAAGTTGTGCGAAGTATCGATCAGTTCTGCGGAGTTCCGCGAACCAGTCCAGCGAGACGTTACAACGTCAATACAGCAAGGAGAGTCTGCGGCGTGAATCTGCGAGACGTCAGTCGGCGAGAGCATTCTGCGGGGAGGACAGTGAAAAAACGAATTTCCAGTGTAAATTTAGTTCGATTAAGATGACGCCACGAATTCCAGTAAACAAGAAATACTATCGGTGAGTTACTGTAAAACTATAACTGGAAGAAATAATGTACTAAATTTCATTCATAAAATGTTAGAGTAGCTTTATTTGTGGACAGCAAAGGTATTTGCAGTGAACTTTATACTTGTCTTATCTGGTGTACGTATATATGTTTGTTAATAAAGGATTTGTGGTTAAAAGTGTTAAGACTAGCAATTATGTTATATTTTTTTTAATGGGTCGGAATTCTGGTTTTCTATTTAACCTGGAATTATTTCCTGACGATTATTTTATACTCTGCCTCGTATGTAATCTCTGTTTATTATTATTACTATTGACATTTATGACTATTGATGTCTAACATTATGATTGTTTTCTGTTTTGATTATGTTATGTTTTTATATTATATATTATGTTACGTATTAATTGTTTGATTATTGTCGCTTATTATTATTATTTTGATTGTGGTTGTGGTCGCTATGATTAATATTTTTGTATTTACTATTTTTCATTAATGGTTTTATTATTGTCGCTTATTATCATTATTTCCACTGACATTATTTTATGTTTTTAAACCAGTAAAATTTAATTACTTAAACATTCTAAATTTTCAATCTCTCGATATACTAATCGAACGGCGAACACGCGACAATATCCACCACGCATACATTGACTATCTGACAACTATTATTAACAGTTATCCATATCGCATTAAGTTGCAAATTAAGAAAGATTATATATTTTTATATTTTCTAGCTCTCTCAGGCCCACAAACTAAATTTTATCCTCTTTCAATCTTTTGAAGAATAAATGTTTATAAAAAACAATATACATTTATACAAATATACATTTATCAAAAATATACATAAGAAAACTTTTCTCTGGTAAATTAATTAATTTCAACTTATGTAAAATTTAAACAAAATTTCTAGGTCCAGAAAACTAATCACTTGTTTTGCTGTTATTTTTTGTAGAGCCTACAACAGACATAATTGGCGGCCCTGATTTGTATATTGATAGAGGTAGTACGATAAACCTAACTTGCGTCGTTTTATATAGCCCAGAGCCTCCAGCATATATATTCTGGAATCACAATGAAGCGGTAAGTACAATATTAAATATTAATTTTAAATTACTTCTCAACACTGTAAACATTACAATAGTATAATATCTCATTCACTTTAATTTTGTTGACCGGTTCAATCCTGAGCTAGCACTTCATTCATTTTAATCAGCTATAACAAACGTTGAACGTAAGGTAAAGCACAGTATAAGTACTTAAATATGATTAATAAATGTGCTCGAGTCTGCAAAGATCTACGTATAATTTATCAGGCTAAACAGTTAAAAACTCTGTAAAAAATATAAACAAAATTTATTAAATAAATATGAAAAATAAAAAAAAGTAGATTAAATACGATAAAAAGACCTTATATATCTGATGAACGAAAATAAATCACTATTACTGAATCGTCACCTGATACTGGATATGACAGCTTCTGGGTTACGCTACAGACCCTGGTTCAAATCCATTTAAATTAATATGTTAATTAAATATAATATAGGATGCAATTAGTGCAATTAAATCCAGCTACAGTTACTTTAAAATGAATTTAAATTCCTCCCAATACATTTATTTTTGTTTTTGGAGCTATGTTGATGGCATTACTTTACGTCTAATGTGGTATAGATGGGAAAAGAATACTGCCGAACTGTAAAAAACTTAATTACAACTGTATCAAATAAAAAAAATATTCAAATCTACTACCGAAAATGCTAAATTAAAAAAAAGGATATTTTTACAAATATACTGAAACAGGTAAGAAACAATGTTTTCAATAATTTTCTGGATGATCGTGAATAAACCTCCTCATGTATTTTAAATAAACATATTAAGGTATTTATACATTACCGGAGGGGTCAGTTCTTTTTTCAGTAATAAACATTGTACGATTTCAATTTCGTTACACGTACATCAAAGCAGCAAAATTATTTTGTTATATATCACGTTATTTGTATATTGACCGCGACCAGAAGCTGCCAATTTGGAATTTCGTTTTCCCGTAAGCCATTTTTTAATTTTTTATTGTACAGGCAATTTTAGTTTACAATTCTGAGTAGTTGTGAATAAAAAGAAAAAAAAACAAATGAAATATACGTAGAAAAAAATAAAAACACACCATATTAATTATTATTGTTATATTTTAAGAGTACAATCAGACTGCTGTCATACCGATTTCAGATTACAACTGCATTCCATTTATATTATATAAAATGATTCTCTAGTGTGCTTCTATCTCCTCTGTCATAAATCGCAGAGGGATTTTTTCATATCCGTAGTATTTTTCCATATGTTTTGTTCTTGTTTCTCGTTAATCTTCAACTTTTCTGTTTGTTTTTATTTTATCTTTTTAATAAAAATGAATAACCTATTTCATCGTGCGTAAAAATATTGATTCTCAACGTAAACCGTTTTCACCCCCACCCTCCCGCCAGCTAGTACGTTGTCTAAGAAATCACTTTTTTTTTGTTTCGTTAATGCGCTAATATTATTAAGGTTTCATTCAAGATAACATCATAAAGTAAAGCTAATTTTACAGGTCTTGGAATTTTCAAAGGGATGACATACTACACAAATGTAGCATTAAAATTAATAAAGTATGTTAATCAAGATTTACAACCGACTTCGTTGCATCTGTCTTTCGTAAGAAAAATTATAGTAACTATTTGAATTCCATTCGAAAATATAGGTGTTTTTTTTTTTTATATGTGTATATATATATATATATATATATATATATAATAGTCAAAGTTTAATAAATTCTATAATTATGAATAGTTGTATTTTATCAAACCTAATTCTTATCTTAGCTTACACCTTGCTTAAACACATGTATAGTGTTATCATTAAAGTGTTGAAACTTTTCTCAAGGAAAGTGTAGTATTCCAGCAGTATGTCGTACTAATTTCCCTATATCAAACTCTACCAAATAAACTTCTAAATTCTGACATCTCCTTATATCTTGAGTGAAAGGAACAAAATATAATTATCTTTCTGCATAAGTTTTCCTAATGTAAATAAATTTTCTCACCCGTTCTTCTAGTAAGTTCAGCATTAGGCAAAAAGTTCATATAAACAAAAACTGTTTCAGACGATATTATAACAAGTGATTACTGAAAGAAGTCCATATAGCTTTTATCGATTTATTTTTTAATATTTTTACAGACTTGATTACACGGAATACACATATGGTTATCTGACTTCCTTTTGAAGGTTTACTATTTCTTCCATTCTGCTGGTATACCTCGGATACATAAACGTATAAGTAAACGCACAATAAAATAAAAAATTGGTATAATTTCAGAATAAGAATTATATATAAGATAATGTAATAAAGCTTATAATTAAATAATATGGTATAATTAAGTGAACCTCGTTTGTCCAAAATAAAATCAATTTTCAATAAAAAAAAAAAGTGTAATAAAAAATAATAAAATTTGAAACATACGAAATCAGTCATACCATATTCACCAACGTAGCGTGTTTGAGAACGCCTACCAGAATGACACAATCACACAAACAAAATCAAAAATCATAATGAACATAAGACATAAGGAAAAACCAATTTTAAAAGAAAATTCAGTTTCTGGGAGACTTGTATATTTCATCGTTACTCCTCAAGTGATTAATTGAAATAAAAAATAATTCTATTATGATGATGTTGACCAACATCATCTTTTTAATCTTTTCAACACCCTATTACTTGTAACCTTTCTTAATTTCTTATAAGTTATTTGTAAATTTCAAATAAGAATATTTAAAATTAGGAAATTTTACGTTAGCATCCTCTGTAGTTATTGTCTGTTTTACTTCCTTTTTTGTGGAGGGAATGTATTAAAGCGTTTTTCCAATCTTCTGGAATTGTTTCTGTTTTCCAGATTTCTTTAAAGATTCTTTTTAATTTTTTGCTCAGTTCATCGTTGGCATATTTCAGCATACTTAAGTATTTAAGTTTTAGGGTAAAGATTTTGGTGTTTGTTTGCACAATAGTAAAATTGTATTAATTTTTATTAAAATTGTAGTTGTAATTGTTATTGATATTTTAATACGTAACCTACGAACTCAAATATAATTCTTAAATCACAAAATCAAGAGACCAGCAACATCATATGAGTACAAAAGCACTTTAATATCTAAGGTATTTACTTACGTTCTCCCTTCCAACTCTTCATAAAAGTCAGTAAAGAATAATGAAAATAATAATATTTAAAGGAAGCAACCTTATTATTGGTTATAACCTCATTCATTGCAATGTAATATATTTTTAACCCTTCGTGAAAAAAACATCACTATACTTTATTTAACACCTTGAAAAGTATTAATAAAATCAAATTTATTTTATTAATATATTATATTCATTAATATTAACAAAATTTTTATAAAGGATGTGACATCCATAGCAGTTTAATCTTTTCAATTCCCTACGATTACTTTCAATCTTTCTTAATTTCTTATAAGTTATTTGCAACTTTCAAATAAGAATATTTAAAATTAGAAAATTTTGCATCAGCTGAATTATTTTTCTTATAAAGATGTAAAAGCCTAAACATCTCTTTCCTCTTTCTTGCACTACGATGTTAAATCATTTCTGGCTGCGTTATAGATCATAATTTTTCTAACCAAGTAATGTTAGTAAAGTAAATTAACAAATAATTCTGTAATTAATATTATTCCTTTTTTTCTTATCGTTCCGACCGCTACGGATCACGTTTACATAATTTTGATTTTTTTCTTTTCCAAAAATTTTCATTTTTTTGCTCTGCTGTCTTCCAACTATTCATGGTTATACCCTTCTTTTCCTTTCTCTCTGGAAACTTAGATTCTGGAATCATTTTTCCAAATTTATCTCTGTCTCTATACAGAAATGTTTAATTTTTTAGACATTTTTCTATTACTTTAAACCAGTTGGTCTTTGTGGCTCTGTTTATGTAGAAATTAAATATTGGTTTTGTCAAACTTTGGTTGTTCATTCTGCATAAATGTCCATAAAACTGTAATCTTCTTTGCCGAATTAAGTCCTCTAGTTTTTCTGTATGTTTGCAAATTTATTTTTCACTTTTCAATTTATAAATTTGAACTTCATATTTTGGTGCATAAATTTTTCTTAGAATCCTTTTTTCTACTTTTGTTATTTCTTGTTCTGAAAAAACTGCAGACATTCTGTCCCATACAGTTCTTTGGTAGGAATACAGTTTTATAGTGCCAATTTGGAGTTATATGACAGGGATGTTTTATTGTAAATGTTTTTCGTAAGAAGATAGGCAGTCTCCATTTTTCTTACTATATTCTTCATCCCATTCTTTTCAATAATATTCGGTGTTATGATTTTTTCCAAATATTTAAATTTTTGAAATCTACTTATTTCTTTGTTGTCGGAAATTTTAAGAGTTTGAGCTATGTTTTTGTCACAGGACAACCAGTTAGTTTTTTCATAAGAAATATGAAGACCAATTTTCTTGCGCATTCGCTTAGTTTTTGAATTTTGATTTTATCCTCGTCTATTTTGCCAAAACCAGAATGTTTGTATTTATGAATTTAATTTTAGTGCCTTTTTTATGTTTTCGTGTATGTAAATCTTTAGATTCTTTCTCTCATTCCCTTATAACATTTTCAAGGGCACAGTTAAAGAAGATCGGAGCAGCCCATCTCCTTACCTTACACCAGTTTTAATTTCGAATGGTTCTGAATGTTTCCTAAGAATTTTACTTTTGATTTTGTTTGTTCTTTTAAAATGTTAATTTTCTTAGGATCTATATTAATTTTTCAAGGATTTTAAATAAAAATTCCCTTTGGATGGAGTAGTCTTTCTTAAAATCTATAAAAATTGTAACTAATTTTGGATTTTTAATTTTTTGGTATAGTAACATTTGTTTTAGATTAAAATATTTGCTCTGCACAACTTCTTCCACCTTGCACGTTTAAATTCACCTTGATATTCTCCGATTTCTTTTTCTATTGTCGGTTGTATTTCACTTAACAGTGTTTTGGTCAAAACCTTTCATATGACTGACAACAATAAAATTTCTCTGCAGTTATTGTTTGTTTTACTTCCTTTTTTTGTAAAGGGGATGTATTAAAGCGTTTTTCAATCTTCTGGAATTCTTTCTGTTTACCAGATTTCTTTAAAGATTCTTTCTAATTTTTCGCTCAGTTCATCGTTGGCATAATTCAGTATTTCTGCAACTATACTGTCTTCTCTACATGTTTTATTATTTTTAAGTGATTTTTTTATTTCTTTTATTTCCTTTCCGTTTGGAGGTTGGGAAAATTGGAAGTTTCGATTATTATTTTTTTTTTTTGTTAAAGGTTTCTTTGGAGTGGGGGAAATTCAGCAGGTTTTCAAGATATTTAGCTAATTGTATTAGATTTTCTTAATTATTCATTATTAGGTTCCCTTTTTTCATTCAAAAGTTAGTACAAATTAGGTTAAAGACTGAAAATTTGTATTTAAAAATCTGGTAAAAATTTCTTGTATTATTTTTAGCAAAACCTTCTTATAAAATTTTATATTGCCGTTATTCATTTCTTTTTTTTTGATTTCTAATGATTTTAGAAATCTTTTTTATTCATTTTATTCAGATTTTAGTGTTTTGCTTTTGTAAGGTTATAATTATAATTTTTCCATACTTTTCCTCTGTTACGAAGAGCATCATCACAGACATTATTCCACCAAACTTGTTTTTCTTTTTAACTTTAGAGAAAGTTGCTTCTGCCGACTCTATAATTTTTTTAAAATTTTATTCTAATCTTTATCTATCGTTCCTGCAATTTTGTTTTCAAATTTTTCAATAGTCTCTTTTTTTAAGTTTAGCTTTCGGACATTAAATCTTTTAGTATTGTGTGGGTTTCCTTGAATTTTGATTTTGGAGAGAAATTTTATTTTAATTTTGGACAAATAATGGTCTGAATCAAATTCAGAATTTCTTACTTTTACGTTTAAGTTTTCTTTTAGGTTATCTTTAGAGATTGCAACGTGATCTACTTGAAATTATCCAAGCATCTAGTTTAAACATTTCCTTATTTTACATTATTTTGGGGTTCTCTTTAGTCTTGTTGACATAAATTTTAAACCAAAATTTTACGGATTGCTTATATTTTATCACTTGGATTTGTTTTCTTATGGGCTGAGTATTTTCCTTTATTCTCTAAATCTTCTTTTTTTCCAATCAGTGCATTAAAGTCACCTAATAAAATTTTTTATATGTATTTGTTTAGTTTTTTATTTATTTTTCTAAAGTTTCCCACAATTCTTCTACTTCTCCTTTATTTCTTAATTGACTTGGTTTATGGGAGCATGACAGTTGATTTATATAGTAATATTTATTTTTTCATTTTAAATTTAAAATAGAAAGTCTATGATTTATAGATTGAAAATTTATAATATTATTCTCATACTGTTTGTCAACTATAAAGGCTGTCCCAAACATTTCAATCCATTTGTATTTTTAACTGTTTCAATTGGCTTTCCTTTCATAATTTTCATAATTAAAATTATTTTCATCTTTGAATGTCGTTTCATGAATCTTGCAAATTTTGATGTGGAATCTATATAACAGTTTGGTGAGTTCCCTTAATTCACCGAATTTAAGAGTGAATTTACGAGTAAATTTAAAGATCCTATGAAATACTTCCTTTTTTATCAGTTTAATTTTTAATTTCAGTTTTCTAAGTTTCCAGAGTCCTCCAATCGACTCGTCTTTTCGACCAGATAAAGAAAAGACGGGTCCTTTCTTTATCTGGCACCGCAAAATCCGAGATGGCCAGTTGCACACTCTTTTAGTGTGACGGATTTTTACCCCCTGATGATTGGTTTTTTAGAAAAGAAATTTCCATCTTTACTATGATTATTAGCAGATACATGAAAATCTTGTGATTTCTAAAATAATACTACGATTTAATAATAATACTGCAAGTTGGAGAATTCTCTTGTTTAGTTCACCGAAAGCTCCGAGGAGCTTTGGGCTATCTAGCAGCACAACGTGAAGGCAACCATTTAATTAAGAAGGCCTTAATTAAGAATAGAATTTCTGCCAAAAGAATTTTGCGGAAAGAGAATCACTGCTATTATTTTTTTATTAATTACAGAATTTTCAAATAATTTGGATGGATATCAGCGTTTTGATGTACACAAGGTACATCCAATTTCCTAGAGTTTCTATCGCTACATTTTTCTTGTGTTTTCTTTCCTCGATTACATAACTTCTGGTAAAATTGATTTAGCTTTTAGTTATTTGTTTACCGTTTACATGGAGAACTCGAATTTAACCGCAATGTGATCAAAAAAACACTGACAATCAGGTTTAGGACTAAACATCCCAGAAAAATAAACAGAATACAAATCAATAAAAGATCTCGTTAAGCTGATGTAAGAAAATTTTCCTTCCTTATAAACTATATATCCAACATAACTAATTAATAGTTATTTTTAAAAAAGCTTTACATACCTCTGATGTTGTGCTTTAAAACAAAATCTTTAGATTGTCTGAAAAATGACTTCATTTTGAAGTACATTTTGTTCCTCACCTATCCTGTGTTACAAATCTCAACAATACAACAAACTTATTCTACAGTTTAAAACAAACCAAATTTAATCTCAATATAAGAATTTTAAAACCGTTTCATTTACATTACTGAATTTGATAATATTTAATTCAGTCTGTTAAAACTCTTCAAATTCAAATATTAATTATCTGAATATAAACAAATGAATACTAGCACACTGATTTCTGAAAAAAAAATTCAAAAAATAATTATAATAAAAAAAGTAAATTCTTAATAATACTCAGTAATTCCAATAGAATAACGTAGTATTAAATAATCTGTAATTATGTGCTTTTTTGTAGGAGTGTATTGTCCCCGGACAACCAATAATTTTATAAGCCAGTGAGGAAGAGACGTCTTGTTCTCGATGAAAAGGAATTTTTTGCCAGTCATGAAAATTAAGTAGTGGGAACTGAAAAATAGTACTAGCACTGCCACTTTTTTGTTTGCATGTAGTTCATGTATGGTGCATCAGGTCATGGAGACTAATCTAAGTTAAAAGTTCCATTGGTTTAGAATGTTTTTAAATTAAGTAACTTTAACTAAAACGAACTTATTTTTTTTGGTCAAGAGTTGTTTTTATTTATTTTTTTCTTATATTATAAAAGTAAAGGTAAATACGATTTTGTAGTATTCCATATTTATCATTTCTTTGTTAATTAATAATTAAAATTTATTCATTTTTTTTTTGTTATTTATTACTTTTTTTTGTACTAATTTCTCGGTTTCTTTGGAAGATCATTGTTTAAAAATGGGAATGACCATCTAGTCTTAGAATTAAAATTTTCTAACAGTTTTTGTAAGTTTCTTATTTTAAACTCATTTCAGTAACCGCCGTTTATCGTAGATCTTTTTTTATACTTAATAAGCTGAACTAGAAAGAATAAAATTCAGGCTTAGAGTTTTATTATTTAAAAACTTATCGCCAAAGTAAAATATTGTTAAACAAATATATTTTATTTTAATTAAAGCTTTACCTTGCTCCTTCCAAATCCGACAAAGGATTCCGTAATAGAAATTTATGATTTTTACGCCATTGCCATATTTCGTTTATTTATAATTTACTGTTAATTAATTTTCATAAATTTTATGAGTGAGAAGTTTTAATTTGACGTCCGTTCGTTTATATTTTCTGCGTACAAATAGATATTGTAGCAGTTATTAAACATTATTCTCATTCAGAAAGCCGTAACCTTACAGTTGGTGTGATGCTATTAACACTTATAGTAATGATATATGGTTATATGATATTTTTAAAGTATTATAGTAATATTATTTATTATTACCTTTTGTGTCTATTGTGTAATGATATAACTAATATTCTATATTTTATATATATATTTTATCATGAGCATGTAAGTATGGATCATGAGTGAAAGGATAATAGATAACTTAGAATAAAATAAACGAACAAGAGTGAAAATAAAGAAAAAAGGAACGATTTTTAACATACTAAATAAATAAATAAATATGTTTTATGTAATAAATATGTGAGTTTATCTACAGCGACCATTGAAATCAAAGACATATCAGGGTTTTAGAAGAAAAAGTTTACATGTCATAGCCGATAAAAATAACAGAAAAATTTGATATCTGCACATTCCTCAATGTAAAGCAGGCAAATGTCAGATAGATTACGATTTGTTCTATATATTTACAGTAAAAAACCAAATTGAAGATTTGTCAAAAATAATAGTCTATTTTTTTAAAGATATGCTCTATTGAAATTAAATCCATTCTTTGGTATGAATGATGAAAGTTATTTGCCAGTAAGTTTGTGGCATAATCTCCTTCAAAATTATTTTTAATATAAAAACCGATTTTACCCTGTCAGTTAAGATATAAGGAATTTAGAAGAAAAAGGTTATTATTAGTAATTTGGAGGCACTTATCTGGAGGCACAAAATAATATCAGAATTGATGAGACGTAAGAGGTTTGTCAGCGTTAAAACGTGTCTGATTTACAAATTGAAGAATGTGGTAAGTTATCACGTAATTGCGATAAATAGCAATACTAAAAATTTTCAATTGGAGAAGAAATCACCGTAGAATTACTACAAATTATAGATCATATGTAATTTTGCCTCACCAAGGAATTTGATCACCGCATTCAATTAGAATAGCAATGATTTACTTCTCAGCTGTGGGATATCTTAGTACTATCGGGTCGAAGGGGGCAATAAAACCGTATTCTTCTAGAAGTAGCAAAAATTTTAATTTTTAAGAAATAAGAGTAACATTTAAATCATTAAATTTTTATCTTATATATTTATATCTTAACCTATCGAATGTATTAGATTTATAATTATGCAAGTTTTATTTTTGTTGATCTTTTATCTAACAGTTTTCATTAGAATGAATTTCTTGCTGATTTGAATTTTCCATGAAACTGTCTGTAATATTTTATTTTCGATTGATTTTTTACTGAGCTAATACACTGAAATACTTACACTTTCATTTTTTTCTTTTAGATCGACAGTTTATTCGCGATAGTTGTTTTCTTAATATCACTGTTTCTTATGTAAAGAAGGATTTTTTCTCTTTTGTTGCTATTCTTTGCACTTCTCTGAAAGCACACTTGGTGTAATAAGCAAACGTAAAGGGAGAATAACAACATACCAAACAAAAAAATTATAAGTATTTTTTTTTTTTAATTTGAAGAAACGTGACTGGTATCATAAAAAAATAATATCTAAAAAGAAATAACAGTACTATAAAAAAAAACCAGTTCAAATTTATGAATAGTTAATTTTAAGCTTCAACATCAACCCTGAATTATAGTACAATGAAACATTTATTAAAACTGAATATATACTATAAATATAGATATAAGATAGATAGGGCGTTGAGTGAAAAGTTGTATGACTGAGGACTCGGATCACGGAGCCAATTATCAAATTCCTGAATATTAAATAAATATACAGAGTATATCAAAAAGAACTGTCAAATTTTAAAATTCAATTTTTTTTATTTTACAATGATACTTATATATAAATAATTTTAAAGGAAAGATTTGGGAGATTTTGTTACTTATGATTTAACAATTACATGCTGTAAATATCCTCCTTCTATATCTTCATTACTTAAAATCGTTATTCCACATTCCCAAAATCTTACAGTAACGATCAGCTATAACAGCTATTGTTCGTCCATCATAATCTTCATAATAAATATGGGGACCTACAATGTTAAATGCTAAAATCGCTAAAAATACTGTGAATTTGGGTGATTGGAGCAGTTTTTGATGAGTTTGCTGTGGGTTGTTTGTAGCCCAGTTTCTAGTTGGTATTCTGAATTGGAGCAGTTTTAAATCGAGTAACATTCGCCGCACCCTAGGCTCTAATAACCTTAGGACCAGAGCGCTTTTTTTAACTGACAGGATTATAATGGACTGATTCATGCATAACAGTGGTTTTTTGAATAGTAACAATAATTTAAAAACAAATTTACATAATATTCTTTGTTGTATTATTAACTATGTTGTAACCTGGTTCATGTTTATATTTTACACATTTGTAAAGCACATCACATGGGTAAATTTTTTGAAAAATGACTTCTAAATAAGGGTATTAAAATATATATATATATATATATATATATATATATATATATATATATCTCCAAGAATAGCATTTTGAATATGTGTTGTATGTATGTTATTTTAAATGTTCATATATTTAAATGAAGATGTAAAATGTAAATTGAGTCATTTATTATGTTTCTTTGGGTAGCCGATCTGAGTGATGTCAGTCATTTTTGGATGTAACTGTCCTCGTAAATTTTTAAATCTAAATAACTTAAAATATAGAATTAACATATAAGTTTTTAGACTTATATGAAATTAATACCTAAATTTTATTTATTGGATGTTTAGGACATTTATTGATCCGTTGTTTTTCTTCGTTGGAAAACATATTAACTATTAAAATAGTTTAAAAGTTAATAGTTTTAGAATATTTAGGAGAATGTAGGACCGATTTAAATAAGAAAAATTATTAAATCTGCTATCCTTTAGTCAATTTTTGCCTTATGTGCTTTTATAAAAATATTATTGAAAATATACAATATATAGTGTACGATGTACTGATACTGATAACACAGTTTTTGGAAATCCACTATATTAATCATTTTCAAAATTATTTTAATAATACACATCAATGATGCGTTTTCATGGCTGGAGAATAATCATTAATCAATAAAAACAATCGTAATACTTGTATAATCACTCTAATCAAACATTACTTAGTAATTATTTTTGTAAATCTCATAGGTATATTTGTATGCTTAATAATCAACTGCCACCAAATTATGATTTAATAAAATATATTTTAGACTTAATATTTTTATATTATAGGCGATAAAACCTTTCAACAGTCTAATTACAGGTTAGTGATATTTAATCGATAACGTTTGTGTAGAACGACATTACCGACTATTCCGGCTTTCTTGTTAGGTTAAGAACAGTTTATTAATCTTTATTTGTAAGGTATATTGTTAATACCAAGGACCTTTCAGAGGCATGGTACTAAAATAAATTTCCTTCTACTCGGGAACAAGTTATTGTACTGAAAAACCGGCGATCCCTTTTGATTAACATAAAAATAGCAGTCTACTTCAACCAACAGGTCTCCTGATTTTTAACACTAGCAGGTCCTATTTTCTTCTGTACGTTGCCATTAAAAATAATCTACATAAACCCACAGCACTTAATCAAAGTTCTGTCGATTAAAATGGGTTTATTAGCGTATTTAAAAAAAAATTATTAAATATTGAAAAATTGTATTCAGTAATAAAGAAGAAATAGTTTAAATAACTACACTACTTTCATTTTTTTCCTCAATTAAGTTAAAATGATACTTCGAACAATTTATAAAATAATCCGATTTTGTTTTTTTTGCCATTTTTTAATTACACACCGATTATTTTAATGATAAAGTTATTTTTTATAGTGTCACTAGTAATTACAGTTTTTATTTACATTAAATATTATTTATAATAAACTTTTCGAATAAAAGATATAACTAAATATGAACTAATTTTTAGGGAAGAGGAGCCCAATATAATTTTTGTAAATTCCATTAAGAATAAAAATAAACCGATAACAAATTCAATTGATGTTCGGCAGTAGGTTGATTTTTTAATTCTCTTCTAAATTCACAAATTGCTTGTACCTCCAATTCAGTAGAATATGACACATTTGGAAACTGATTCATTGAACCGAGATTTTCTGATGGAGGAATTAAACGTTATACAGTGCGTGCGGAAAGTCGCTGTGCAGTATGCTTTAGAATTATGTGGTGAATTCTGTTAATTCGGCGTCAAGTTGGTTGCCCTACGTATTCGTTGGATTGATAAATAATAAACCAAGAAGTCAGCTGTTGAGTTGTGATGAACGTGAATCGTTTCCTTTATAGGAATCAATATTTGCGAGAAACGTAATAGTTCTTTCGGCAGAGGAAACTTTCTCGTTGAACATGTTTTACGGGAAAATGACAACCATACTGATTTAGTGAAGCACAAGTTTCCTGAAAAAATACAAAATACTATTAATGCATGAACTCCTGTTTAATGAACTTCGAACTCTTAACGGAAAATTTCGAGTAACAGGTTCTGATGAAGATACGGATCAAAGTGGAAAACCACTAACTAAACGAACAGAATCTGCTTGATATTTTGGATACTATGGCCGAAAGTCCATCAAAGTCAACGGGTAAATTAGCACAGCAGAAAGATATCGGACTAGCTATCGCACATAAAGCTGTAAGAAAAACTGAAACTTTTCCCCTTCAAGGTAATGTATGTTCATGAACTGAAACCTACAGATCATGCAAAAAAACTTAAATTATTATCAGTAGTTAAAACGTTTTATTGACCAAAATTCCGTAGGTATCCTCGACATTACCATTTTACAGATGAAGCGTGGTTTTATTTGAGAGGGTATATTAATACACAAAATGCACGACTGCGGTCGACAACTAATCCTCATGAATTACACGAACAATCTTTACACGAAGCAGAAATTGGAGTCTGGATCGGTGTGAGTAGAACGCGCATTGTGAGTCCAGTCTCTTTCGAAAATACAGTTAGTTGGTAGTGATCATTATTGAAATGTTTTAACAGACTTCATTAGTCATTAACCGAAGTGGAAATCACGGTTGGTTCCAACAAGATGGCGCCACATCGCGCACAACTAACGGGTCAATGACTTTTTTACGAAATGTCTTTGGTGAACTAATCATTTCGAGGGGTTTGTGGCCAGCACAATCGCCCGATCTGACTCCCTTAGATTACTTTTTATGGTGAGAGGGCAGTGAAACAAGCAGTATATCGCAATATATTACGCACGATTGACAAAGTGAAAACTATAATAACGGCATACGTACGAGACATTCCACAACATCAGCTGTTTAAAGTATTTGAAAAAAAAATTTCAATTTGTTTTCAAAGACAAGACTGCACACGTTTCAAAGTGTGCAGTCTTGTATTGATGTTAGAGGAGGTCATTTTCAAGACCTTTTATAAACTATAAAATAATGAAAGAAAAATACAAAGTAATAATTAAGAAGTTTCGTCATTACACTTCCATAATTCCAGCGCACAGCAACTTTCCAAATGGACTTTATTAAAGGCAAAAAATAATAAGTCCTATGATTTTATCCGATCTGCATGAATTTTTGATCGCATCCCGTATGAATTTTACAAGAATTTTCCTGATAAGTTTTTAGAAAAAGAACACCATCCTCCTGATAGTTTTATATAATAATATGAACACACTAGGGAAACTTCCAGATAGTTTTAAATTTTCCATTGTTTTTCCACTTTATAAGAAAGGGGAAGTTGATAGAGGGCAAAATGACAGATATGAATTACCCGTAAAGTGCATACTTTATGGGTACAATTGTTACATTTTTATAGTTTTTTTGTTGAAAGGATTAATAAGTGGGTTCCGGAAAACGGAATTTTAAATGTGTTTCAGGCTGGCTTCCGGAAGGGATAATCCATCATTTATAATACTTTTGTATTTTCATCAATATTTGAATTAAACTTCTCGAAAAAAAGAAAGGCAAAGTTATTAATTTGTTAGTAAATTTTTCCATCGCATTTGGTTCACACGATCGAACGATTCTTTTTTTATGAATAATAATGTTTAGGATTGTCAACTTAAATAATAAATATTTTATAAAGTTTGAATGACGGGATAGCAGGTAGTATTTGGTGTAAATATGGGCTACTGAAGAAATTTAACACTCCAGTGGGACTGCGGAGGGATGTTTATACGGTTTGTTGTTATTTCCTCTTTTTCTAAATGATTTACATGAGCAATTGGGCTAAGGTTTATGGTAGGATGGAAAAGGTAAGGGTATTATTTTACCCGGATGACGTAGTTCTGTTAACAAATACCCCTGTAGAGCTTCAGTGCATGATTAATAATTAGACGAATTTTTGTGAACAATAGAATTTAAGGATCAGCCTACAAAAGAAAAAAATAATAATTTGTTAAAGTAATGGGAAAGGATGAAAGGTAAGTTGTCAGGGGTAGAGAAATAGAATGCGGCAATAAATATAAATCAGGTGTATGATATATTAGGTGTAATTTTAACACCCAAATGAATTTAGAGCTACATTTAAAAGGAAAACTCCGAAATGCTAAAGTAGGAATAAATGTAGGTATAGTTTATTAAAAAATAAAAACAAAAATTTGGCGGCTTCTTAGATAGTCCTATCCCTTTGAGTTTTTCAATTAAGACTTTCCGTAGAGCTTCAGTTATTATGTGATCAAGGGAAAAAGCTCATAGAAGGCTCCAGACCTTGATTTAATCACAAAAATAACGTTCTTTATGCTACCTTTTAAAGCCATCGTGTAAACACATATTTAACGGCATTCTCCAGACAACATACTTCCCAAAGGAGTGAAAATCTTCACTACTTCACAAATAGCTATGGTCCCGAAATCATGCAAACCGGCATACAAGCAACTTCATACAGGCCAATAAGCCTGTTAGCAATTCTATCGAAGGTGTTTGAAAGGCTGGTCCTTCAGAGGATTTGGCCTGTTTTGGAACACGCTGTGTAGTTTCTAACTATCAGTTCAGTTTCCGTTGTGGGCATTCCACTATCGAGTAAACACACAGGCGTTGTAATCAGCCTCAAAGAGAAAAAATACTGTTTGGTAGCCTTCTTAGATATTCAACAAGCCTTTGAAAAGCTCTGGCACTCTGGTCTTTTGTACAAATTAAAAATGAGCCTTCCTCAACCTTTTTACCTTATTCTACGCGGCTACCTAGAAGGACGTTTCTCACATGTAAAGTATAACCTGGAGTTCTTGACGTTCTTCGAAATGAAATCGGGAATTTCTCAAAGCTGTCTTGGAGCCCGTATCATACTCCATCTTTACTGTAGATCTTACGATTACAGACGAGTTTACTGTCGCTTCCTTTGTGGATGACACAGCTGTTCTCGCTGTTGATTCCAGCCCAATTATAGCATCTAATAGCCTACAATTTCAGTTCGATTTAATCAACAGGTGGTTAAGTACATGGAGAATTCGAGTATGAACTACGACATAACGACCACGTGAATCACTTAGCCGTAAACCTCCTAGACAATGATGTTAGAGGATTAAAACGGCTACACATTTGGGACCTTAGTGAGTCTATAGTGTCTTAAGTTTAACTTCAGCTGTGAGTGCTCTGCATTATTTATTTGATTTTTATTTTAAAAACTATTGTATATTCTTTTCTTTTTCTTCTCATTGTTACATCGTTTTTCTTGCTATGTATGACTTCTTTTATTTTGCTTTCTCTTGCTCTACGGTTAGGCGTTAAATGTTGTTCATAATTACTTACTGTTTGTGCTATTTGCCCAAAAGTTCTTTGCATAGTGTATAATTTTTGAGAAGATTCTCCACCCTACACTTTATGAATGTTTCACTACTATTTACCAATAACTCACCGAACAACTTCTTGTAATCACCTACTGTCCACACTGGAATACTTGTGACATACTCTTTCATTCGTTGTTACTACACGCTTACTGATATCGCTGTAATCACGAATGCGCCGAACAGGGCCTCGCGAAACTACTTCAGGGTCCGATATTCCTTTTGGTCGAACAACACCATTGGAGATGCCATTGGCATTTGCAATGGCATTTGGAGATGCCATTGTCTGGATAACAAAGAACAAATTGTTAAATGGACTCGTTATTCTAAGAAAATAATCCTTTTTAGTTCCTACTAAATTATTTTTTATTTTCTCTTTCTTTCTTCTTAATTGGAAGAAACCCGTTACCTTAGTCCGTTACTCTGGGTCTGTTATATTACATTTGGTTATATAAATATTTATATGTATTCATTATCTTTTACTATTTATGTTTAAAATTGCAAAAAGCGGAAAATATTAATAAAAGTTACGTTAATTTTCATACAGACTGTAGTGCTTTGAAGTCCTTTATCTTCTAAGTCCCTTGTTTTCAAGTTAGACTTTTGTTTGAACACCTGTTACGCAGAAAGTAATTGACATTACTGTAAAATTTAATTTAATATTTAAATTAGATTTACAAGAATTGTATTCTTAAAATACAAAGTTGTTGTAATTTGAGTACTTGAATTTTTAAGTTAAACTTTTGTCTGAAATAAAGATTTCTTTCAAACGAACAGAAAAATAATTTGAATTTAGTATCATATTTAATACTATAGAAGCATTATATATATCTAATGTATAATGATAATTTCTTGTATTACAAAGAATCTTAATTTATTTTATAAAAATTCGAAATTTATATTTTTATTGTTTTACTTTTTTTTATTCAGAATCATCATAAACTGATCACGTAGATTCAAATGAGGACCTTGATCCTTCTTGCTACCATAAACTTTCTTATCTAATAAGTGTAATCTAATGAGAATAAAACACAGAGTAGTTCTCTAGTTCTATAGTTTTTGTATGAATAATAAAATTATTAATAGCATGAGTTTTAACAAAATTTATTACGGTTAAATATTACAAAAGCTCCTTCACATCTGAAATAATGATGATTCAGTATAAAGACTAGAATCTAATTACACATTTCATATTTTACGACCGTGGCACATCTACTTTAACTTATACAATACGCCTCATAATAAGTTTAAATATTGCTTCCCTCACACACACACACACACACGTGTGTGTGTGTGTGTCGTGCATATATATATGCACTACTCACACGAGCGCGCACTTAGGAAGTCAGGAATGGTCTTCACACATTTCCATTATTAACGGATGCTAATGAAAACTGGTTCCAGTTAAAATTAATTTAATTATGAAATATTATTGATGTAGTATACCTAACTAAAATAAAATCCTTTTTTTTAGCAATATGCACTTATTATTATTATCAGTACAACTGAAAAATTCACTCTCAACCTCAGAGGCTAGCTGCATTGCGAACATAATAACTTTCAGAGATAGTGGTACTCTAAAGCCTCTCGTATTACAGGTGCTTTGTATGTTAACATAATATTAAAATTTAAATCATTTACACAGTTAATGAAATTATACTCTTTCATTTTTATTTTCCTTGTTTTTAACTTTTTACCGAAATTAATATATGCAATAAAAAAATAAATAATATTAATAAATAAAATTTAAGTACAGAATGATTAATATATTTTAGTTACCCAGTTAAAATTAAGTAACAACATATCAGTAATCCGGTGACACATCACATATTACAAATTCATATCTAATAAGTCCAGCTTGGAGTCTGATACAACTGTCGGAATCAAATATTACAAAATAGGCTACTGAAATTTATTACTATTACTCGTATAATTTTTATATTTTTTGTGGTTTAAGGGACATTGTCTGCTGTGAAAAAAGATGTATAAAAATATATATATATATATATTTCTTTTCCCTTCCCCGTTATTTCACTAGCAACACATTCAGCACACTTGTTTTGTCAAAAAAAGATCATCAGTAGAAAATACACGTGGTTATTAAAACTCCAGAATAAAATATAAAATGAAAAGGGTATAATGGCCCTTGTCACTTAAAAACATTAGCCTTTTCTAACGAAACGTTGTCAAAGAAATCAAATTCACTTCAAAAAAGCACTGTTAAAAATACCGTTACAAAAAAACAATTATATTTATTTTTTGTAGATATTTATATCTTTTTGTTGTATAATAAACATTTATTATCAGAAAAATATTTACAAGTTCAAATTTACATAAAAAAGAATGATAGCACAATTTTTTAAACGTTTTAAATTTACATCATTCTCTGTTTTCAAACTTTGTAATTAAACTGCAGCTTCAAGAAACTTACAGATAGAAATTTATTATTTCTTTTCTACGCGTTTTAGGATGTGTTTTATTACACTTCATTCATTCATTTCTTTTTTACGTTTTAATGCAAATTTTAATAAAAATTTACTTATTTTTCAAAAAAGGCTAAACTTAGATGTTTTCATTACTACTAAAAGAAGGAAAGAAACTATGTTTGTTTTGTAAATACCCATTAATAACCATGGGATATTAATGGGGTTAATAAATCATAGTTATTAATGGGGTTAATGGGGTTTGGTTAGCCCAATTATGTTGTTTAAACGTCATAAGGAAGTTCATATTACTTTAAGCACTGATAGAGTTGCCGCCCTTAGTGGCGCGGGTGGTAGCGTCTCGACATTTTATCCGGTGGTCCCGGGTTTGAATTCCATTCAGGGATGGAATTTTCACACGCTATAAAAGCAATACTTACCGGTGGTCCCGGAGGCTAAAAAAAGCTGATAGAGTATCACATTATAACGTCATGCTTTCACCTAACTAAGCTAAATGAAGTTTTTTTCAGGAAATATTTTACAATCATATTACTTTGTTTACCGATTACTATTAAAAGAGGGTTGACACAAAATTTCATATATTATCATGACCTGAATTTTTACATAAAATTTTTAAGTTAGTACTTTATAGTTTAATTTTAGCAGTAGGTACCCGGCTTAACTCTAAAAATTTAGGCAGATTAAAAGTCAGGTTGTTCCTCATGAAATTATACCTCTCATTTTCGATTAGACATTATTTTAAACCTATTAAACAAAATTTAACCCAAATAAAATTGTCTAAATTTGCACGAAAATAAAATAATTTTTGTTTAGGACCTTAAACATACTTTTTAAAACTTCCAAAATAGGATACTGTTTGTCTGATTGACAAAAATAGATAATTTATAAATTTCAAAAATTATGCAAAAAAAAAACTATTTACATAATTTGTGAAAGGCATATCAAAGTGCATAATATTTTTATTACCTTCTATAATAATTTATTATAATTAATATATTACAATTTTATTCTTTTGTACCAAATTATCTTCTACTAATCAAACTTTTCTTCTGTGAATATAATTTTTTTCATCACTCCCGGTTACCAATAAACTGTTCAAAAATTTCGTTTGTTTTGTGTTCACATTTTTAACTGTATTGCATTTATTTAAAAGTTTTGATGCTTTCAGGGGAGCTCTAAACTTTCTAAAACTTTTACTTCGTAGCTGTAGTTTCCGTTTTATGTTTACTTAGTTTTCCTTTTGAGGCAATGGTATTGAGAGAGTGTATTAAAAGAATTTAAGTAAATATTTATCAAAATAATGTCAATATTTTTTAATTTTTATATTCCCAATCTCTGAATGTGAATTATTGTGTGCGTGTGTGCGCACGCGGATGTGTGTGTTGAGTTATTAACCGAAGAGCTCAATTTTTTTTTACATTTTTACTGTTAAAAACCACTTCAATTTATTACGTCTAAGCCCAGCTCTCATGCAGAAATCTCCCTTTGTAAAATATTCCACTTCATAAAACCATTAAATCTAGTAAAGTTTTGTCTATCATTAAAGTATGAGATATTAATTTGTTAAAAGAGACTAATATTGTTTTGTGTGTGTGTGTGTGTGTGTGTGTACTCATATTTGATCTTCATACTCTTTCTCCACGGAAATAATGATTAGCAACTTACTGCAGAATGTCGCTGAGCACAATTTTTATTAAAAATACCACTAAAGGAACAAACTGCGTTTTTAACTAAAATTCTACTACATCAAAGCATACATTTTGCTTTGATGAAATAAAATAGTATAGAATATAATCATTTAGAAGTGTGTTTGTATTAAATTTTTGCACACATTTCATATACGTTCCGGTAGCAAATTAGTTTTTTATTATAATTAACTTTTATGCTAAATAGTGATATGTTGGATTTATGGATATACTGAAAAAATAATTATGTAAACATAAACTATTATTGAACGAAATCTCACATGAAATAAAATTAAATCTTCAAAAGTACATGTTGCAAGTACTTAACATTTTCACATATATATTAAGCGATTTAAATTTTTATTTTAAACTATAGCATCCTGACTACTGTAAGGGGAAAACACCCGCCTTTTGACAATTCCGGTCACCACACCACCCCTTCCGTTCACAGCCCTGATAGACTTTACCGGAGGTCGTCTTTTAGAACCTCTAAACCTCATAACATATCACAGTCATTAGTGTGGCCTCTGTCAGGATGCCACTGATGCAAATGCCTCGGCAGACATTTTCATCAGTGTATTTATACAACTTGCTACGCCTTCATATGGCCTTTTTCAGTCACAAATACCTACCATAACTGACAATCCTGGACTATCAAATTTACCGATCGCGGAAACACAATCACCACGCCTTCCTCTAACACCAAAGTTTTCACAGAAAAACTCTTCCCATATCTAACTTCAAGTAGATTATGCACACATATTATTACTTCATTGGTCTTTAACACCAAAAATAGTATCCTCAAACTAATAAAACAAGTATCGATTGCAAAAACGATAATTTTGTTCTACAATTCAGTTTGCTAAAAGTCATCTTGATTTACCTAAAAATCAAGAAAAAGAATTTAATAAGCCTCTAATGAAAATATACTCTATCTGTATATAAACAATATACCGTTAAAAATCGATAAATATACTAAAAATACCTACCTACTAAAAATATTTAGTACTATAAAGTAAATATACTAAAACCTATAATATCTATAAAAATATACCTATCAGAGGATCTAGTCCGCTTTCGGGAGCGAGGTCAATACCTACACCCTACCACACCGCAGCTTCATCATAGAGTTAGTTCTCCACTCACCTATTCTTATCCTAACAGTGAATATCTTAGCAAACCAGAGCTCGATGTCAAAACGCCTATCTTGGCAAAGTATGCATCCAGGTGGGCTCCAACTGGGTTTCTATTCTATCTATACCTCTATAACAGCATCAGATACTCTCAGTATCCTCCGCAGGGCTAAAAATCTAAAGAAGCCAGCAACTATGTCCCATTCCCTCTTGGTTTTTCAATTTACTTGCAAAACAAAACCAAAATTGATCCTTGCATACTCTCTAGCTACTTTGGTACGTTCAGCTTTCTTCCTGGAGCAGACATATAAGACATTGCGCACATCATCAACGGCACTATACTTACGACACAAGCCTGAATTAATCAAACCAAATCTGGTAATCCTATCTCAAAAAGCACCACATCCAGAAAGAAACAGTGTAATATGTCAATTGTGGAATCCACCTAACTTCCTGCATACTTCTCAGATCAGGAAAACTACCACGCTTGTAATGGCCATCGGACTATTCATTCTACCTGCCCTACCATAAATGAAAAACCTTGGTCGTCTATTTCTTTTATGCTCTCAGAGGTACGTTGGCCTACTTTCTTGGCATTATAACGTAATAGGTGTTACAACCGCAAGGATATCATTGGACTTAATACCAGAAACAGCAAGGATTGCCTCTCGAGAGACAGTCCTACAGACGCCAGTCACAGATAACAATAGGGATTCTGGGGTCTCAACAAAATATTCCTACAACATTTCTATCTCATTCGATTAGCCCAGACAGGTACACCATTCAGCATTATAACTTTGCATACATCCTTATATAGAACACTCATGGTTCTGAAATTATGCTCCCAATCGAGGTGAGCTGCTCTCCGAACACCAAAGAAAACAGAACAAGCGTTTTGGCAGCACGTTGAAAGTGCTCCTTGAATCGAAGAGTCTCATCAAGAACAACACCTAGATTCTTCTGCAACTGGACATACCTAATTCGATGACCTGTCATTAATATACGAGGTTGTCTTGTAACAGCTACTCTGCCCTTGAGCAATATTATCGTTATCTGCTTTGGGCAAAACACCATCTTATGTTGCAAACTCCACAACTGGAGTACCTTGCAAGCCTGGGTACCCTGAATTCGATCTCATTCCTCGAATCTCCTTTAACCAGCAAATGCCTATCATCCGCGTCACGATGAAGAGGCTTCCAATGACGCTATTTAAAGAGCAATGTTTTTCATTAATGGCCTTTGGCAGTCATGTTTTTTAATTTTTGATATTGATCTCGTTCTTTTTTTATTTTTATTTTTTTAATATTACGATAATACAAATAATAAAGTTGTGAGTTAAACCACTCGGAAGTTAGATAAAATTAAAACTTTTATTATTAAACTTGGTATAAGATAAGCTTAATTTCCACTGAGCAATAAAGAAATATACTTATGTGCCATAAATACTAAAAGTTTTGTTTTAAAATCAGTGATATTTCTCTCATTTATCAATAATTTTTCCAAATTTGTTGAATAGGCATTTATCATTCATAAGTAAATGAATGATAAAGGTATATATAATGATAAAGGTCTATTTTCATTAGAATTCCATTTCTTTTTTGTTTAATAAAATGTAATGATCGATTCAGTAGCATTTTTCAATACAAACCAAGACATTTTAAAAATTCATTCATGATTCAGATGAATTTAGGCAGATTTCAGTCTAAAAGCCAGGGTAGAGTAAATAAAAAAATCTTAATTTATCTTAAATTAGAACTATGGCAGTTTTTTAATTTTATTCGGTAAAAGAAATATATTTCATTTTTCTAAAACAAAATATCGATATTTTAATATCCTAAAATTTAATTTACTTTGTTGATATTTTATTTTATAATAATACACAGGTGAAAACATTTAGGTATTCCATGGCTTAAATTATTAAACTTTTCAATTTAAAAAAATTTGTTGGTTTTAGTTTGCAAATATTTGAAAATGTTCGATGTGGAAAATAGAGAACTCATATTTACCAAGTCGAATAATAATTTAAATGTATAATTTAAAATTTAATCAGTTTTAAATTTGATTTCTCACTCGGGAAGGAAGGCATAATCATTTAGATTAAGCAGGCTCTCAACTAAAAAAATGTGTTAGGGAATACTAATATATACTACTTCTAACTCTCTCCCTACCCGTTTACTCACCCACTCATTCTCTTTCATGCTCATTCACTTCTTTTTCTATCAGTTGAAAATTAAAATTACGTAACGTTTCATTATTTACTACGTAAACATAGCGAATTTGATATATAAACTCCGGTTATATATATATATATATATATATATATATACAAAATTATTAACCGGGGTTCTCTTTCTCTATTTTCTCAAACTCTCAACAACCCTCATTTATTTTTATCTCCTTTATTTGGCTTACTGAAATCATTTAGTATTTGGTGACATCATATTATTTACACATTTACGCATAAAATGTTTGTTACATTCTGAATACAAATTAAGTTACTACCATCTATCTTATTTTAATCCTGATAAAAAATTGTTAATTGCTATTATATGTCCGACAATTAAAGAAGCGCTTGTAATAAAAGTAGCCATATTAATTGTTTTATTATTAAATAAATTGTGGTCTTTTAACTATATACTAGATTCTAGATTTACTAATTAAGTTTTTTAATAAATATTTTGATGAGTCATGTATTACGCGTTCTTTAATGCTTTAAGAATTAAAATAGTCGTCAAAGTACCTGCAATATATACTGTTATTAGGTACTTTAAGATTTATGGCAATTTTATTGTTTATTCAATTCTAGACCTTCACACTTAGTAATATATTTAACAATTACCGCGTACTATATTATTAATTACTTTTAACGATTTGCAACCAATTTAGTTTCACTAGGAATTGTTAAAATTTATTTTCAGTTTGACTAGCTATCGTTTAAACATAGATATTGTTGAAAATTAAATCAAATATTTTGATTTAATTCAAGTCATCTTTTCTAGAAATACTTGTAAGAAAGAATCTAATCAGATATTCAGAAAGTATCCCTACCTGTTCTAATTTTATTAGAAAGTGTATTAAACTGAACTCTGCATTTTTAATATTTATTTAATTTATTAAGATATTAATTAATATGAATAAAACTTCCTGCTGAATAAATTATATAACCGTATCTCTATTAATATTACGTTTTTTCTCTAAATTGAAATTCCGGATTCTTATATTTTACATCAAATTTGTATAACTTTGTTATGTTTCTGATTTATTCTTTTGGCTTAAATTTTCAGTCGTTTGTTACATTTACCTTTTTAAAGAGCTGTTAGCTAGTTTATTTTGGCATGTTTATGGCATTTATTGACATTAAAAATTAACCATTAAACTATATTTGTTTTTTTAGTTTTCTTCCGTAATTAAAAAAAAAATATAATAATTTTTCTGCTTAATTTATATTGGATATTTATGTTATTTAAATATTTTTATGATCGTAATCGTAAACAGTTATGTACTATTACAAATATTTCAGTTTAATTTACAAAAAATTTGCTTTTCTAGTATATAATTCTAAGACTAAATATTGTTTTATCATTATAGTAATTCAACTAAGTCATTTAGAGTTCAATTGGATATCGCGTAAATTTGTGTTTCAAATATCACATTTACACTCAGTTAGGAAACACCATCTTCTATATATGTAATAATTACATTTAGTTTTTTCCATGTTGCTGAAACTCCTCAGTTTTATGCATTATATAATTACATAATCATTATTTTACTGTTCAATAATTTAATTGTAATATTATATTTAACAGATATTCTCATTTAAACTGTGTTTATTTTTCTGTAATATGGCATAATCTATGCAGAATTGTATATTATATTATTTATTCATTGACTACATTGTATAATACATTCATGTACATTTAGCATATTAATATTACAATTGAAGAGTTATCATTTTCATTTAGATATTATAAAAAAATCATCATATGATTTTGGCGGGCAGTATGTTCAGACGCAACTCCGTGTCATTTGCACAGCTCCTGACGATTCTCTCGGCTTCTGATAATTCACACAGCTCCTGGTGGTTCACTCGGTTCCATCTACACTGTATAAGCCGGCTCCGCACTAGATTCTGGCAGTCTCTGACCATCGTTGTGTGTGTTATAATTATTATATTGTTTACTCAAAAATTATTACTTCACACAATTAACATGTGCATAATAAATTACATATGCGTATATTCAACAATATAATACACACTGGAAGCAGTTTATACATAATCATGTAACTTACACATAATCTATGTATCTTTCATATTTAAATAGTTAAAATTAAAGATCTTATAACAATATAAATTGAACAATGTGTAACACACACACACACACACACACACACACACACACACACACACACACACACACACATTGTGTATATATATATTTAAAAAATTCTAGTTAACTATTACGTCTATGGATATATTTTATAAAACTTCGTTATACCAAACCTATATTTATTAAAAAAGGTTTTAATAAAAACATTTTCCTTTTTCAAAGAAAAATAATTTAAACAGAAATGTAAATAAATTTTAATATATTCTAGACTTAGTTTACAATTAAACAGTAAAAAAATTCTACTCTTTATACCTGAACTTATATTAAAAACAATATTAATTTCAGAAATCTCATTTTCTAAGTAATAAGCAAAGCAATACTTATAAATATAAAATCTCTAGCATTTTGAAAATCATTTTTATTTGCACTCCTCTCCTTGTGAAATGCTCATAAGATTGATAGTCTGAGATTCTCCAAACATGGAATACATTTATTTCTTTGCATAAAACTTTGTTTTTCGTCTTTCCGAGAAAACTGTGAAATTCACCCGACTAAATTTTATCTGATGGAGATTTCGACCGCTAATCACCGCAAGCTACCGCACATTTTGAATTGATGGACCAACAGGATGAGTTAGTTTAAGAAAATCAGTGGAAAGATTAAAAAAATATCAAATGCCTTCTAAAAGGATAAATGGAAAAACTGAAAAAAATGAAAAAATAAATTTTAGCAATATTTTTATTTATGACTGTATTATAAATTCACAGTATAAATTGTATTTAAAGAATTCTTAGCTACATGCAAAATCGTTGCAATTACTCTGCTGAGTAAATGTATTATTAATAATACGATTTACGCGCAAAAAGGGGTACACTAATTTGTTTTTTAGATTCTCTGTCTTCGTCTTTCTTGCTACTAAGATGCATGTAATGCTCTGAGGTAAAACTGGCATTATTTGGAGTTGCTATCTCTGAGGTCAACGATGGTAATTATACAGCCAGTCCTAATGGTGAGCAAAATGACTCTGTCACTTATGTGCCTGAGTACCTTTTTTTAATTTCAGTGAGCTGGGCATGAAAATAATAAAAAATATTTTCAGATAAGCGAAAAAAGACAATGGAAAACCACTTCCTTCTCACTTACATTGTAAGTATAAGAGAATATATTCCTGAAAATAGCTACTCAGTTTAGGGGCTGTTTGATGTCTGGTTTCACAATCTTACTGCCGTTTGTTTATATTATCTATCACCTATGTAAACAAAAATACTCCTAAAATACCCTAAAAATATCCCTAAAAGGTCTTTAAACAAGATTGTAATTTGATATTCTTCATCAAATTTATTTGTATATATTAAATTAAAAATAATAATAATAACGTATTAACTTCACGAGTGTATTTTCATTATACTTAAAATATACATTTATATACAAGAGATGTAGTACAGTTCATTACACAAAAGCTAAATTTGATGAAACTGATCGTTTAATAGTTTCATTTGTTGAGTTAAACTGGGTTGTTAAAAAAAGAAATTTTGCAAGACTATTATTATTTTTTATAGAACACAATTTTTTTTTAACAGTATATATTTCTTTCCATTTTTTATTTTATAATATTACTGATAATAATTTATTAGGTATTGTTGAAATAAAAATACAAATCATTTGTTTAATAAAAAGCTCTTTATTAATCTGATAGGACTTTTTTTATAATATAGTTAGAACAAAACTGATAAGATACATGCTTTTACAAATGACCTTTAGTGAGTGACGAGATGCACGCCTGGATCTATTTTGGCTCAAGCAGTATGGTTCTTTCTCATAGCATCACCGGATGCCGTTGGATCTAAATACTTCATATTTACTAGCCTTTATCTTTAATAGATATCTATGATGACTTACTACGAGTTGTTCAGACTTTTACTACTGCTACCAAGGCTGAACTATTCTTAGATATTCCAGATAACAATGCCGTCTTAGTTTTGCACATTAAACCCACCGGGTATGTCTAGTGGTGAACTCCTCATCGCAAACCAGCTGATTTCGAAGTCGAGAGTTCTAAGGTTCAAATCCTGCTAGGTAATCCTAGCAGTTACTTTTACACGGATTTGAATACTAGATCGTGGATACCGTTGTTCTTTGGTGGTTGGGTTTCAATTAACCACATATCTCAAGAATGGTCGACCTGAAACTGTAAAAGACTGTATGAATGGTATGTATTATATGTACATTCACACATATCAACATATCATTCATCCTCTTAACTAATATCTTACGGTGGTTCCAGAAGCTAAACAGAAAAGGAGAGAGTTTTGCACATTAACACAGTTATATTCCCCTCACTCACTGTTATTTATTCACTTATGCATCAAATCGAATAAAAGGTCGAGGCTTCCAATCCTTGTCAGGTGTTGCACATTTATTTGGTAAAAGATTTCCATTTTATATTCCCACGGACAAGCTTCGAGCTTATGTGGTTAATTAATCATAAAGATAATCATGTGAAAATCTAGCAACAAAATTAAATTACTTTTCAAGCTTTAATAGGTGTGATCACAGTAATGAAATGTCCCCTTCAAATATAAATTCAAAGATAAGTAAAAAGACGATGATTGAAATCGTTCTCTGTTTGGAGTGATGCATCTGTGAAACAAACGAAGTCGAAACCAAAAACGACTTTGTTAATCATTGATATTAATTAAAGTATGAAGAAACGATACTTTAGCGGAAATGTTTCTTACTAGTCTTAGGATAATTGTTTTACATAGAAGAGATTTTAATTAATATGCATTTAGCATATTAACTCATTCGATTAAAAAAAAAAATTAACTCTGTATGAAAAGAGAAAATGTACCGTACAGATAATGGAGAATTCATTCTGTACTTTATATGAACGCTATTACCAGGAATCAATAAACTCCACGTGCTACTCAATTCAATATTACCACGTAATCATGAGATGACGTGATGTAAAGCTATATTCACGTATCACGCACAATGAACTGAAAAGAATTGTGTATTGTGTTGTGACTTGAAGCTGTTACACAAAAACAGCGGTTAAAGTTGTCCGATTGGTTGCGGCTGAAAATAACAATTTACAGTACTATAGTCTATACTTATAAAGGCGTAACAGTCATTATAACTTTATGTTACACGATTTATTACTTAAAATGTTTTACCTAAATCCCTGACGATTAGATACATTCTATTCAAAAACTTTAATAAAATATAAAATAGTTAAATAATAAAAATATATTATTTAAAAAACTTACGTTTTAAAATAATTAACCTAAGAAAAAATTAAATTTTAAATATTTTCCATAAACGTATGAGTTAATTAAGTAAATTACGTTTCCTAACAATAAATTTTATGAATTTCCTTTTTTATGGATAAAATTAATTAAATAATCAAATAATTAATGAGAAATATACTTCTTGTGGCTTTTTGAGCATTATGGCATGAGGTTGTACACGTAAATTATAACTCCCAAAACAGTAAAATTTTTAAGGTTTCGGCGAGAGTTTTCCGTCAACTTAAAACATCAAAAATCGAAAATCAAAATTCATTAATCTATTTATAGTCCTTCTAAAAGACATTATCCGAATCAACATAGTACAGATATATATTAAAGCAGGAAAATAATTTTTATATATTTTTCCTACGTCATTTACTCAGACACAAAAATATACACAGTTAAATATTCTCTTCCCGCTCTACTAATATTGTAACTAAATGATAGAACTTTTTTAATACAAAACAAATACGAAATCATCGAGAAATAATTGGAGATAAACAATTTTTTTATACTTTTATGTATACTTAATAACACAAAGCATAATAAAAAATTCGTCAAATTTTATCAAATATGTTGATTGAAAATGCTGAAACTCTTGCCGGCCCGATTTCATACTTAATAAATCCTAATAATTCAAGATCCATAAGTTAGTGTTCTACTTCTTGACTTGCTTTTCAAAGACGATAATACACAATGCAAATCAAATGAGTGATCATTCTCCAATTCAAAATTCATGACAGTATCAAATTATTCAATCACTGAAAATAATTAATTAATTAGCTGAAAAAATATTTACGGTTAGCAATTTTCTTTGATTCAAAAATTAATTCAGTTTTATAAAAAATGTTGTGTAATTTCAAAACAGCAAAACAAAATGTAAATTTCGTTCACAAAATTGAAATATGTTTTTAATAATTTTTTTTATTCCGTAAGTTAATTTTTTCCAAGCTAATTAATACACAGTAAGAGGCAGTTCTGATAGTTATTATACTTTAGAGTGAAGGTGATATTAGAAATGATTTCGTCACTACGAATTTTTAAAATATCAACAAAACATTTTAATAAAGATAAAATTATATATTATTAATATTATTTGATTTTTAACCATTAGGAACACATGATAAATTTATCAATAGAAACCTGCGAATGATAATTTGTTTACATATTAAGTTGTGTAACATTCACTTTAACAACGATCCGCACTGCCCCTAATGTTGATATTTGATCAATACCTGATGTGTTCATTAAGTGATCTTTTTATTGAAATAAAAAATTGAATATTGTTTTTTATAGAATTTTTTCGCCGCAACGGAAAAAGTTGAACTTATTGTTAAGATCGTAATGCATTTGCGTAGAACAATTAATAATAATGTTAAGCGTAAAATAATGTATTTTCTTTCAAATTCGATCTTAAAAGTATAAAATCGACCCGGCAAGAATTTTTGCATTTTCAATGAACATATTTGAGAAAATCTGACGAATTTTTATTATATGATTTGTGTTATTCGGTATATACACAAGTATATAAAAAAAATTATTTATCTCCAATTATTTGTCGATGATTTCGTATTTGTTTCATATTAAGAAAGTTCTATTATTTTGTTACAATATTGCAGGAAGAAAATATATAACGGTGTATATTTTTGTGTTTGAGTAAATGAAGTAGGAAAAATATATAACAATTATTATCTCGCCTTTATACATATTTGTACTTTTTTGATTCAGACAATGTCTTTTTGAAGAACTATAAATAAATAAATTTTGATTTTCGATTTTTGATGTTTTCAATTTGATGTTTCAACTCTCGCCGAAACCTTAACAATTTTATTGTTTTGGGAGTTTTGATATAATCTGTTTTTTTGTTTTCTGTTCATTCGTTAAATTCTGTGAAATTTTAGAGGATATATCAAGTCTAGTTAATAACTAGTCATTTATTAATAATAAGATTCTTCTTATTTTTATGAAAAAATAACTCCAAAATTTTCATCAAATTAAGTACTTGACTTCATAAATGACTTTTTTTCACTACAGTGAAAATGAAATTAATACTGATCTAGTTCATATCAGTCAGTTTTTCTAGTCGATATTTAGTCATCTATTAGTATTTGAGTTTTTATTTTGATTTATTTCAGCAACTGCAATAATAATGTGAAAATGGTTCAGCACTATTAAAAAAAAAATGTTTTAATAGTGTAGACACAAAATTATCAAAAAAAAACAGATTTGAAAACAGTAAAACAGTTGAATATTAATAGATATAAAGTAATGAATAAATAATTTATATGTTTGCATACACATATACAGAGCCGCCCCTAGCTTTTTCAGGGCCCGGGACAAATCTAAAATTGCGGAGCCCTTTCTAAAAATAAAGTAAGTATTAGGAAAAAAAAAAAAGTAAAAACGAAAATAATTAACTTTATCATTTCAAAAATTTTTTTAACAAAATTGCGGAAACTATAAAACAAAAATTGTAAAAATAGTTTTTTTAAGATTGTATTTGTATTTATTTATTATTATCGTAATTTTCTTTAATGAACCTTTCGTACTACTTAATGAAATATTAATTTTGCGGGCTTTTGTTTCATCAAAATCTTTTATTAAATTACAGCAATTTAGTTTTTCACATACTTCGTGCTCAATAGATGAAAATGTCAGATTTTTTAATCGTTCCTGTGACGTTATTGTCCGTAAATAATTTTTAATTAGTTTTAATTTAGAAAAACTTCGTTTTGCTGATGCTGTTGAAATCGAAATTTTTAATAGTAATATTCTTAAACTAATGGCCAGATTTGGAAAAGAGTCGTGCATATTTCTCAGCATATTCAAGCACTGTACTGGTGTTACATTTTCAACATTAGTACAGATCGAACAAAAAATTTTAATTTCTTCGTATAAATCGGCTCCATTTATATCACGATTATCATCTTGCCTTAATTTTAAATCTAAATCCACGCAAAACATTATAACTTGGTCGTCTTCCATTGTTCGTAATAGTTGAATATTGTAAAGAAAACGGAAAATATTAATATGATTTTCAATTTGTTCAAATCTTTCTTGTAATGAAGATAAGGCTTGATCTATTATTGCTAAGAAATAATATCTGTAGAAATTTCTTTCTGGATCATTTACACATTCACCTGCTCTTGTTCCTTCATAATCAAATAAACGTTTAGGTTTTCTTATTCTTACAGTTTATAATTTGTTTGAAATATTAGTTTTCTATCAAGATAATTTGACAGTTATCAAATTTTCATGAATTTTATTGTATTTTTAGCACTAAAAATTTTTTTTAATTTTTTAACTAGACTATATACGAGCATATACTCGTACAATAAATGAAGAAAAGTTAATATTTACAAAAGAAGTAAATATTAGTAGAAATATATTAATATTACAGAATTAGAAGTATCTGCCAGTTAGTGACTGGTGAGTGGGAAAAATTTCCCTAATTGTTCTATGTAATATGAAATAAATTTACTGTAAATTTTATAAATATCGGAAAACACGTTTGGCTGTACTACGTCACAAGTAGAAATAGGTGGTTTTCTTATGAAACTACCTAAAACTGACGAACTTCAAGATGTCTAGTTAAAACAAGACCTCGCTTCCCTCAGTCAATTTGACTGTTTTCATCGGTGAAAATAGAATGTAATCATGGCAGTTTACTTCACTTTGAAATCGAAATATTATAATATGATTGCGTATTGGCGTTTATATTTCATATCTACAATTCTCAACAATTCATCTCTTCAATTTTCTAATAAAGTATACTTAATTTTTCTTTGATAATTGAGTGTGATTTTATTAAACATTCATAAATAATTATTAAAATTTATTTAGTTCTTTTTTTGTTGCAATACTTCACGTTCTATTTTTATATAAATTTTTAATTTCATGAAATGAATCTCCTTTCACTCCGAGTTTCATCATTTTGAATATCAGTAATAAGATATTTCGTTGATATAATGTAATAAAAAAAAACATTCCTTTCCATTTCCATTTCCATTTTTTACCGTTGTAATTCACATAACATTGGAAATATTTATAAGTTACAATCCACTTCTTTCCATAATAACCATTATCTTCGTTCACAAGACCAACTATTTCATTTAGAGTTTGACCGTATTATTTAGTTTTATTTTGCGAGCAATGAATCTTATGTTACGCCCCAGCCTCCTAATCATTTACTTTACGGAATAGTGGTTGTAAACAGTAAGAAAGTGGATTATGGTGTTACTAGAAGAAAAAGTAAATTGTATTTCCGGAGGCATCGAATTAAATTTTTATATACGAGTCTAACTTCCTACTCATAAATTACACTTTCCTACAGAACGTTAAATTAAGTAATAGTTATATATTTTCAGTTAATTATTTCTACAATTTTCTCTTAAAAACCACAAAAATATTCGTTCATTAATATTTCATAAATGACTAGCACCTATTAATGGAAATACACTTCGTTCAGTGCAATAAAGGGAAGAAATACAGTTATTAGTTTCTTCCTACAACTTTGGAGAACCTATAATTTTAAACATTCTCTTACATTATAGTCATTAAATTTAATCTACAACCTACAGTTATAGTACAAATTTACACAAACAGTTTGTAGAAAACACTTTATTGCGCTCATTATGGCTTTATGAATTTTTACATAAATTATGCTCATTGAGATTTGAAGTATTACATAATTTATGCGCGTAATTGGCACGAAATCTATATAAGATATTTTTTAAATACTAATAAATGTTTACAAAAATTGTTGGTGAATATAATAAATGTATAGCCGAAACTTAAATTACGGCCATTGTCTCAAATCGGCCTGAGATAAATGGACTTAATTTTTTAATAAATTGTTGTTGGAGATTCTTTATAGTGTTGGTGTAAAGTTATGTAAAGTTGGTGTAAAATAATGATTAGTAATATAAATAAATAAACTATTTTAAGTAATAGGTAATTAAGGGATTGTAAAATTATATTTCCGTTGTATGAATATCAAAATTTTACAATATATTTACTTTTTGATTTTTTTTTTTTGTAAGTCGGTAATTCCTAGAAATGAATTTAATTCATTCTAATTTTCAATATTTTTTATGTAATCTAATATAAGCAACTTATATTATGTAAGTGGAAATGTTAATTAGAATGTGTTTTATTATTTTTACTTCAAAACCAGCTAAATGAATTTTTAAAATCCACAGTATAAATAAAGATTTGAGAAAATATTACATTTAAAGTTCATGTACCCCATAAACAAAACGCCTTAGATAATTTATTAAAATTCTTAATTCCTACTTACACTTTAATTATATTACTAAATTTCTCCTTGAAAAACATTTTTAATAATACACATTGCAATTATTATTGTTCTCTCTTCTCCTTTATCATAATACCAAGGGGTAAAAAATTATGCTTTTATTTGTTTAAAGGCTAACCTAATTAAATTACTGTATTTGTAATGATGATTGTAATACTGAAAATCTCAGATTTTTTCCGAAAGTCAAATTCTGGACCAACTGTATATGAAGCCAGAATATTTAAATATTAATTCCATTGTATTACACCTAAATGATTCTAATACATTTTTTATGTAATAAATCACAAATAACAAAATCTATTTCCTTTTTTCTTCTTTTTGTATGGAATATGAATAAATCAATCCTGATCAAAAGAAAACTTTGTTATTACCCACATTATTAAAAAGAAATTTGAGTAGGCTTTTAATCTACTACTATTATTATTATTTCATTTTTGTTAGACTCAAATGAAGAAACTAACTTAAAAGATGTTTTCTGCTTCAAAACTTTATTAGGCTATAAACCACCTAAGATGTTTAGTAAGAAACAGAAGTAATAAATTTTGAAGCGTTGGCTTCAATCTAATTTGTTTGTTATAATCTAATTTTGTCATTATTGTAAGTAGTCTGTTTTCCTTATCAACTTTAAAAAAAGGGGAACCTTTTTAAAAATATTTGCATAAATATTAATTTTCATAGTTTCATGAAAATGTGTGATACCTTAGGTGTTTCTTGGTGTAAAATTCAATATTTTTATTACTTGAAGGGGAAAGAAGAAAGAAGTTTTAACCTTTGAGTAGGGTTAAAATTTTAATAATTACTCTAATTGAACTATATATTAAATTTTATAGGGTTTAATATCTGTAAAATCATTCTTATTATTTTACAAGTTTTTATCTTAAAATAAAAGAAACAGGATAAATATGAAGAAGCATATTTTACTAATTTAAATCAATATATTGGATATAATTGTAAAGGAGGTAAGTGGAATACACATATTTGTTGTTTTCGAAGGAATGTTGTTATTTAAGGTCGAAATAAAAGAAAATTTTAAAAATTATTTTCATGTTCTTCACTTTAATTTAGAGAAACCTTTCTTACAAAACATTGGACAATGTACATATGCGTGTAGATTTATTTACATGAGTTTAAAACTCGATTTTAAATTAACAAACTATTATTCAGGCACCCTTTCTTCATGTTGTATTCTGTCCAAATAATAGAGAGCAATTACAAAAATATGTTTTTACATTTGAGTCCTACAACTCATTTAAAATCTTATATGACCAACTGCTGCTGTTTTTTGCTATTTTCCACCGAAATAAGTAATTTCTAAAATAAACAGAAAAACCTATTTAATTACTTATAAATTTTAAATGGTGTTTGATATATTGATCTAAATTGACAAATTATTATTATTTTTTAAATATTCCCTTAACCAGCGTATTGAAAAGCCCGATTTTTAATCAAAGAGAAATTTCTATTAACAATATAAAGATCTATTATTTGCAAATTATATTCAACACTGCATATAGTGAATCCGGATTTTAGTAAACCAGTTTTACTTCAAATATTGGCAAAAACCCTTTAAATATTGACATTTCAGAAAGTAATGTTTTAAAGAGTAATGTTTTTGCCTGGAAAAAGATGACTAAAATGATATTTTGAAGCATTTTATCTAAATCGAGCGCTACTAAAAATCTCTTGTAACTTTCATTTTAATTAACGATTTCTAAAATAAACAGTGTACTCCTTACCCTGTCAAAAATCTTGTGCATACATTGGTTGAAAAACTAATGAAAAAAAGGTTTCAAATTCCCCTAATTTAAGATGTTTTCGTCCCCCTTCTTGAAGTTCAAGACTTTCAAAGTATGAGAAGAAATAAATTGGTCATACAAGATGAGTAGTCAGATAAGTGCTATCCAATAATAATTAAATCAAGTAACTGTTATTATTCTTAAGTTAAAATATATAATTCCACAAATATTAACCACGTAATTAAAAATTAAATCTATCCTAATAAAAAGAAAATAAACATTTTTATTTGAAAAAACTATGGATTCCTTTAAAAAAGTTTCCATTAATAACATTTACAAAGCATTCAGAAATACGTACAGCGGAATAACTGTAAATTGAAATGTTTTCAGAAGTACGATCGATTAACCACTCTAGATGTAGGACACTCCATCGTAGTAAAAAACTTCCTTTAATTCTTGAGATCGGTTCCCTTACTTGCACTGCTTATATAATTTTATAGCATTGCACTATAAATAAAGTGAACAAATCATCACTTCTTGATAGATGTAGGAAATTAGATCGCTTGCATATTAATGCCAGAATAGTAAATTACTTTTACTATCCCGTTATAATTCTTAGAATTATAGCAAATAACTTAAGGGAATAACTTCATTAAAATATTTCCTTCCAAGTATGTTTAAATTCTAACACATTCAATAACAAATTATTTAAGAAAAATAATATTTAAGAGAATTATATTTTTTCCACAATGGTGAAAGTTATCAAGATTATCAAAACAAATCTTTTTCTAAGAACAGACAATACCTTTCCGGAGTGATTTGGAACTTTTCTGATTATGTCGAGTTTCTTCTTGTACTGAGTGAAATTTATATGTATATCTTTGTGCAGCAATAAGTAAGTTTATTTTTTGCAGGCGTGCAAAAGTTAATCTCACATATGAAAACGCTGACGTATCATTTTTATAAATATTTTCACGACGAATTATTGCATCATATTATTTATTGCATACTTTATTCATACTTTTTAATAAGCTTGGAATAAAATGATATATGCTAGTAATTTATCATCACCATCGCTGCTGTTTTTCTTACTCTGTCAGAGACAACGAAAATATATATTATTCTTTTCTTTGTTATTTATTTATTTATTTATGTGAAACAAGATATGAAGGTTTTATTGAATACTGATATTTAAAATGTTATTGTTTAATTAATCTTTTGTCACAGATTTTGCACGTTCTTTATTTTTATTTATTGTGCTTACCCGATAATTGTTTTAGGGTTGTCATTGTTGGTTAATGTTTCATTTCTAGCCGTACGTCATATTTCTTCTGTTCTCGCTGATATCGTTCATTTCTTATTACAGGAATACTGTAAACGAAAAATAAAAATCCAATAAAACTTAAATGCTATTAATTTTTCTTTCTTTTAATTAATTTCATTTTTAAATTACACTGTAACTACCCGTAACATTATTAGTTACATCCTATAAATATAGGAATTCATTCTAAATTTCTAATAAGAAGCGATATGTTTTAGAATGTCATGGTAGTATAATTTCAACGTAAATATGAAACGGAATTAATTTAAAGATATAATTAAAGTCACTGGAATTTTATCCATCGTTGAAGAGTAAAGAAAAAGGTTTATATAGTTTTTCAGATATACCCCCCGCAAACTGCATTTTCTATTTTACCAAATACTTCATATCGGATGTCATGTTGAGAATTACAATGCTGTCATTTTAATCACTGACTATCGATGGACGATTCTACTTCAAAATTACTAAGTGCATCATGTATTTCACGCTCATTTTCAAAACTGGAGAAAGGTATAACTGGTAAAAGTTCTTTCAAAACTTATATATGTTCTAAATCATGGTAGTTCTTGAACTGGGAGCAGCTACTATAATTAAATCACGATAAGTTCGTGAGTCTTTCTTCACCAGCCGACTTCTTCCTTTTTCCACTATTATAAATGACTGGAATGTTGTAGGTTGATGATAGTGCATGATTATCTTTAGATTATAAATTGGTAATACTGAGATTAAAACAAGAGTTAAGAGATGTTTTTAAAAATAACAGTTGCAATATCATAATATAATTTTTATTGACTGAATGGAAATAAGAGGCTGGAAATGTTAATGGGAATGGGAATGAAGGAGTTAGTTGATAGAGCAGGAGTGCAAGAGATCTCAAAGAATCATGGTTTTCGTGCTTATCCTTGAAAAAAGAAATCGTTACAAAACAATTTTAATTTTCTTGGGTTACTTTCGTATTTTAAGGGTTATCTATTGACAATGTGTTTTTTTAAATTGTTTTTTTGTTTTTTTTAATTAAGCCATTCTAAAGAAATAATTTTTTTTTTTTTTTTTTGTCTTCAGTCATTTGACTGGTTTGATGCAGCTCTCCAAGATTCCCTATCTAGTGCTAGTCGTTTCATTTCAGTATACCCTCTACATCCTACATCCCTAACAATTTGTTTTACATACTCCAAGCGTGGCCTGCCTACACAATTTTTCCCTTCTACCTGTCCTTCCAATATTAAAGCGACTATTCCAGGATGCCTTAGTATGTGGCCTATAAGTCTGTCTCTTCTTTTAACTATATTTTTCCAAATGCTTCTTTCTTCATCTATTTGCCGCAATACCTCTTCATTTGTCACTTTATCCACCCATCTGATTTTTAACATTCTCCTATAGCACCACATTTCAAAAGCTTCTAATCTTTTGTTCTCAGATACTCCGATTGTCCAAGTTTCACTTCCGTATAAAGCGACACTCCAAACATACACTTTCAAAAATCTTTTCCTGACATTTAAATTCATTTTTGATGAAAACAAATTATATTTCTTACTGAAGGCTCGTTTAGCTTGTGCTATTCGGCATTTTATATCGCTCCTGCTTCGTCCATCTTTAGTAATTTTACTTCCCAAATAACAAAATTCTTCTACCTCCATAATCTTTTCTCCTCCTATTTTCACATTCAGTGGTCCATCTTTGTTATTTCTACTACATTTCATTACTTTTGTTTTGTTCTTGTTTATTTTCATGCAATAGTTCTTGCGTAGGACTTCATCTATGCCGTTCATTGTTTCTTCTAAATCCTTTTTACTCTCGGCTAGAATTACTATATCATCAGCAAATCGTAGCATCTTTATCTTTTCACCTTGTACTGTTACTCCGAATCTAAATTGTTCTTTAACATCATTAACTGCTAGTTCCATGTAAAGATTAAAAAGTAACGGAGATAGGGAACATCCTTGTCGGACTCCCTTTCTTATTAGGGCTTCTTTCTTATGTTCTTCAATTGTTATTGTTGCTGTTTGGTTCCTGTACATGTTAGCAATTGTTCTTCTATCTCTGTATTTGAACCCTAATTTTTTTTAAAATGCTGAACATTTTATTCCAATCTATGTTATCGAAAGCCTTTTCTAGGTCTATAAACGCCAAGTATGTTGGTTTGTTTTTCTTTAATCTTTCTTCTACTATTAATCTGAGGCCTAAAATTGCTTCCCTTGTCCCTATACTTTTCCTGAAACCAAATTGGTCTTCTCCTAACACTTCTTCCACTCTCCTCTCAATTCTTCTGTATAAAATTCTAGTTAAGATTTTTGATGCATGACTAGTTAAACTAATTGTTCTATATTCTTCACATTTTTCTGCCCCTGCTTTCTTTGGTATCATAACTATAACACTTTTTTTGAAGTCTGACGGAAATTCCCCTTTTTCATAAATATTACACACCAGTTTGTATAATCTATCAATCGCTTCCTCACCTGCACTGCGCAGTAATTCTACAGGTATTCCGTCTATTCCAGGAGCCTTTCTGCCATTTAAATCTTTTAATGCTCTCTTAAATTCAGATCTCAGTATTGTTTCTCCCATTTCATCCTCCTCAACTTCCTCTTCTTCCTCTATAACACCATTTTCTAATTCATTTCCACCGTATAACTCTTCAATATATTCCACCCATCTATCGACTTTACCTTTCGTATTATATATTGGTGTACCATCTTTGTTTAACACATTATTAGATTTTAATTTATGTACCCCAAAATTTTCCTTAACTTTCCTGTATGCTCCGTCTATTTTACCAATGTTCATTTCTCTTTCCACTTCTGAACACTTTTCTTTAATCCACTCTTCTTTCGCCAGTTTGCACTTCCTATTTATAGCATTTCTTAATTGCCGATAGTTCCTTTTACTTTCTTCATCATTAGCATTCTTATATTTTCTACGTTCATCCATCAGCGTTTCATATATCGTCTCATATGTACGTGCGTTTCATATGTACGTTTCATATATCGTCTGAAACCCAAGGTTTTCTACCAGTTCTCTTTATTCCGCCTAAGTTTGCTTCTGCTGATTTAAGAATTTCCTTTTTAACATTCTCCCATTCTTCTTCTACATTTACTACCTTATCTTTTTTACTCAGACCTCTTGCGATGTCCTCCTCGAAAATCTTCTTTACCTCCTCTTCCTCAAGCTTCTCTAAATTCCACCGATTCATCTGACACCTTTTCTTCAGGTTTTTAAACCCCAATCTACATTTCATTATCACCAAATTATGGTCGCTATCAATGTCTGCTCCAGGGTAAGTTTTGCAGTCAACGAGTTGATTTTTAAATCTTTGCTTAACCATGATATAATCTATCTGATACCTTGCAGTATCGCCTGGCTTTTTCCAAGTGTATATTCTTCTATCATGATTTTTAAATTGGGTGTTGGCAATTACTAAATTATACTTCGTGCAAAACTCTATAAGTCGGTCCCCTCTTTCATTCCTTTTGCCCAGCCCGTATTCACCCACTATATTTCCTTCCTTGCCTTTTCCAATGCTTGCATTCCAATCTCCAACTATTATTAAATTTTCATCTCCTTTTACGTGTTTAATTGCTTCATCAATCTCTTCGTATACACACTCTACCTCATCATCATCATGGGCGCTTGTAGGCATATAAACGTTAACAATCGTTGTCGGTTTAGGTTTTGATTTTATCCTTATTACAATGATTCTATCGCTATGCGTTTTGAAATACTCCACTCTCCTCCCTATCTTCTTGTTCATCACGAAACCTACTCCTGCCTGCCCATTATTTGACGCTGAGTTAATTACTCTAAAATCACCTGACCAAAAGTCGCCTTCCTCTTCCCACCGAACCTCACTAATTCCTACTATATCCACATTCACCCTATCCATTTCCCTTTTTAAATTTTCTAGCCTACCAACCTTTTTTAAGCTTCTAACATTCCACGCTCCGACTCGTAGAATGTTATTTTTTAATTTTCTGGTGACCCCTTCCTTAGTAGTCCCCACCCGGAGATCCGAACGGGGGACTATTTTACCTCCGGAATATTTTACCAAGGAAGGCGCCTCCATTATTGATATGTGAAAATGCAGAGAGCCACATTTTCTTGGAAAAAAGCAGCTGTAGTTTTCCATTGCTTTCAGCTGCGCAGTACTCAGAGGACTGAGTGATGTTGATACGGCCGTTTAAGTCATTGTGACTCACGCCCCTAACAACTACTGAAAGAGCTGCTGCCCTCTTTCAGGAATCATTCCTTAGTCTGGCTCTCAACAGATACCTCTCCGATATGGTTGCACCTTCGGTCCAGCTACTCTGTATCCCTGAGCACTCAAGCCCCCTCACCAACGGCAAGGTCTCATGATTCATAGAGGAGGAAAAAGAAATAATTAAAGAATTAAAGAAATAATTAATAACAGTAATTTTAATAAAAGGAATTGTAGAACTAAGTATGCCAAGTGGTGAAACTGATCTAAAAGGACCATAATATTTAAGTCACAATTTAAGTGAGTCACTCCTTGGAAGCAGAACAATTGTTTTTTTACAGTTTATAGCCATATTTTCGAATTGTTAAGTGAAGGGCTAATGGAGACTCCAAAAGGATGACATGGAGATTTAAACATTTTTTTTGGTCATCTGTTGTTTATTAATTATCCTTGGTGGAAGAAAACATTTTGAAAAAAAAATTCTAGTATTGCAATATTTCATTTGTTGATTTTAGATCAATAAATGTAACAGGATGAGGAAATAAAGGAACCAGATTTTAGGCCTAATATTTTCAACTAAAGCTGATTACTACAGCCTTCCTCATATAAGCCAGAACCTCTACGATGAATAAACTTTTTTATTTGTTTCTGAAGAGTATATTTTGAATGGAAGTAACTTATGTTAGTAATGGAAGTACACTTGATTAACACAAGTAAATCAATAAAAGATTACAGAATTTTGCACCTTTACTAAATTTGTAGAGAAGTCCTTTGTTGGGTTAGATTCAGATTCTATAGCTTGACTGAATAACGATAAACAGTTTATTTGTAATTTGAAAGTTTTGCGTTAATAACAAACTTATTACAAAGGAGGTACTTAAAGAAGATGGGTTGAAATAACTGTGAAATTGAGAAGGATGTAACAGTTAAAACAGTAAAGTTTTTTCAAATTGCTAATTCAAGTTATTTGTGAGATTGAACAAACAAGCAAATAAACGATGTTTCTCATTTTGTATTATTACATACAAATATTATATGTTTGTGTTATGCTTACTAGTATAATAAACAGCAGTTAAGAAACATCGTGCTTATAGCGTATAAATAATCCATTTACGTTGAAGACTGACATAATAAATTGACAGTTAGTAAAGCGTGTTGAAAATAATATAAAAAAATTATAATATTAAAACTCCACTTAAACGTCTCAATCAATTATTTTGATCATATTCTTAGGAGTTCTTAACTTCTTGGTCAAAGAAATATCGTTGATTTATAGTGATAGATGATATCTTATAAATAAACTTATCGCAGTAATTATTTTAGATAGATGATATCTTATAAATAAACTTATCGCAGTAATTATTTTACAAATAAAGTAGCATTTTTTTTCTTTGAGATTTATCTCATAATTTCTGTTTACCTCTCAAGTAGACGAGTAGAACTGAAAAAAAAATAAACTAGATTGAAGAAAATTCATTGACGGTTCATAAATGTTCAAAATGTCATTTTTAAAGCGTATTTATTTGATTTAACGTCCGTTCGTATAATCCTCTTGTTTCTTTTTATATTTATTTTTTCTTTTGAGTCTATGTTGATTTTCGGTGTATTTTAATTACAGTACAAAATTTAGACATTTTTTTTTTGATTTTGTTCTATCGGTACGGTAGAATTTTTCTTTATATTTATAAAACAATTTTTTTTTTGTTAAATTTTACTATTGTTAGTGTAATAATAACAAAGATAAGTGAAAATTGTCTATTAAATCAATATTATGTCAATCCAAGATTCCTGTTAAAAGTTTTCAATAAATATGGACATTCTTTCAAATTTTATTTTCCGTCCAGTTATACCCTAGGAATTGCTGAATTGAGTGCAATTAAGTGATTCAGACTTTTCAATGCAAAAAAAGTAAATAAATAAATAATAATAAAATCTTAATTAAGATTTTAAAAATTTAAAGTTACACAAAATATTTAAATAGATAAATTAAATTATATTTTTAAGATTAAATTTTTTAAATAAATAGATTTTAACAAAAAACAAGTACAGTAATGTATAGAGTACAACAAATTTCTCAGATAACTAGCAAGAAATAAGTTGAAAAATGTCAATTTGGAACAAAAATGAGTGATAAACAAATAATAATACACTTATGAAAAGTATCCCTACAGAATAATATACTACTAGCAGCTAGCAATCAGGGCACCAGAGTTTACTGATTTGTTTACCGTTTGTCCTGTATATCCTATCCTTTTAGTCGTGCTCTAGTTAAATGCTCTCTGATGTAACATGTTAAGAGCTTAAAATTTGATTTTAAATTGGGTTCTCGCTAATTGAACAAAGCTGTTTTTTTCTATTGAACTGATGCTTTTGGAAATATTATATTTTTAATTTTGTAAAAACGTTTGCATGTATTCAGATTATAGTTGTTTACAAATTCTATTTTACTTTATTCGTTTTTAAATTTCGCGTTAACTTACATTTTATGAGAATACTAATTTTTATATCCATTGTATTATGAATTAACAAAATTCAATTGTTCAATCTTACAACGTTACAAGGTTTTAAGAATAAAAGCAGCAACAAAACTAAGTAATAATGTAACAAAATTAATAAAATCAAATAGTAATAGAATAATATAAATAAATATATATATATATATATATACTATTATATAATAGTAATTATAATAATAATAGTAAGTGTTCTGCCCAAAGGTAGGTTTTCACATGGCCGCCCTCCATTCTGCACGATTCTTTGCCAACCGTTTCATTTTATAGTAACTTACTTCCCTTTTTATATTGTCTGTCATTTTCATTCGTCTCCGACCTGTTGCTTTCCTCCTCATTACAAATCCTTCCAATGCCATCACCAACAGGCAGCCACATCTTAGCCATTGTCCCAACCAACTGCATTTTCTTCAGTTTATTATTTCAATAATCGTCCACTCTTCTCCTCCTTTACGAAGCACTTCCTCATTCCGAACTGTCTCCGCCCAGTTGATATTTTCCATCCGGCTCCAAAACCACATTTCAAAGGCCTCCAATCTTCTCTCCTCTCCCTTTCTAATGGTCCATGTCTCTGCCCCATAAAGGGGCACACTCCACACAAAACATTCGCAAGTTTTTTCCTTAGTCGCAGATCTAGTTTGCTACATATTTTCCTGAATGCTTCCTTTGCTCTAGCAATTCGTACTCTAACTTCCTGATCACACATCATATCTTCCTTAATGATGCACCCCAGATACTTGAAGGATGCCACTTGCTCAACTTTACTTCCCCCGATCCTAATCGTTACCCTTTTGATTGATTTGCTAATTATCATGCTTTTTGTCTTCTTTGTATTTATCCCATACTCCTCGCAGGTTTGATTTATTTTTCTCAACGTAATTATAATAGTAGTAATATAATTGTAATAGTATTATTATATAATAGTAGTTACTGTACAATTTATTAGTAGTGATTTATTAACAATAATAGATAAGTTGGCGCTACAGATACTATTGTGCAAGATTTGTAGTAATAATTAACTGAAAAAAATTACACTTTTACTTTGTTCCGAAGTTAAAACTAATCAAAGATCTCATATTTTTTTTAAATATTTTTATCCAGAGATGACCTTTAAGTTCACTGACATAAAGAGTAATAAATATCTCCCCCGCTTGATTGTTCTTTCGTCACTTTTATGAGAACTAGGTACCTTTTTTATATTTAATGGAAGAGTATAATATAATGTATTTTACAACTGTTTCCAAATGCAAGCGTCTCTAGCAAATAAAGAACTTTTATTTCTTGTAGATTAATACAATTCATAAATGATTCTTGTAGTATACATTTGAATCTTATTTAAAAAGAATAATAAAAAATTAAAATGTGTCTTGAAAAGTAATAACTAAAAAAAACGTAATAATAATAAAATTTATTGCTGACATAAAATAATCATAATCAATTAAATGAAGCGAATGAAAGAAATAAATAAAAAAATTAATGCAAAACCAGAGCAAAATATATTTCAAATATAAAAAAAAAAAAAATACTTAATTTCGTATTTACTTTAAGAAGTTGTACTTTTACACTATAGAAGTTTTTTTTAATATTGTTATTGTTACTGAAGTAATGCTATGAAATACATAATTTCCTTTCTTTTGCATCTCTAAATTGACTTCTTCCCTAGTAATCGTACCTTTTATGTTTTACATCATTTAAAGAAGCACCCTTTTGTCAACATCAATTGACACTACATTATTTTTGAGTGACTTTAGCTCATTTATAACAATATTGATTAGAAAATATAATTCTTTCACATTTATTCATATAATTTGTTTTTACTGTTACAAGTAATTCCAACGTCTTCCAACTTCCATTCCAACCGTCTACACGTCCAACGTGTTCCAACATCTTGTGAAAGCAGATTTATTTGACTTGTTTGGTGGACATTCATTTTCTGTTTCACTTGATTTCTCTGTATTTACATTTCTCGGAATAGAACTTTCAGTGCGGAAAAAATTATGTAAAGTTCCTTGTCTTTTTTTACTCATTTAAGAAGAATAAAAATTTGTGTTTTTGCAATAATTAAAAGTAAACCACTTCACTATGACACTAATCGATTGCGTAAAGTAAAGAATAAATTGAACATGCGCATAGCTGTCATAAAACAAAGGTATCGCCAAAGCCGCACTCTTTAGTGCGGCGTTGTTTTGATATCATCACTTCATGCGCCGCGGGATAGTTTATTGTTGCCGAATTGTGCAAAGAATACAATGTATTCAATAAATTAAACATGCAGCAGTATTCGCCGGTGTATGTGAACAGAACATTATTAAATACTCGCAATTATAATATATAAATTTTATATTACCGTTATACGAATTTTTTTTATGTTAATTTTTTCTCATATTTTTAAAATTTAAATTTTTTTTGTTGGTTGATTTGTTCAGGGACCGGTAATATTACCTCGCGGACCGACACCGGTCCTGCGGACCACTGGTTGATAATACTGCTTTAGAATATTAAATTTTAAAAAACGAATGATACGTCTATAAACAGCCATAAAAAGTTTTGTTTTTGTATATAACAGTGGTTCCCAAACGTTTCCGAATCGCGGAGCCCTTTTACAATTAAACTTTTTCCATGGCGCCCTACTCTCAATAAAAGTATGACTCTCGTTAGTAAGAGATAAAATTAAAACTCATGTATCTTCATTAATTTTTTACATTATTAACATTAAATTAATAATTTTAATATCTTGGTTCAATCAGTTATGAAGCATTTACAATATTGCCTGGAGAGCCGCGGCCTCGCGGCGCACAGTTTCGGAATCACTGGTATATGAAATATTTCCTTTAAATGATAATAATTATTATTACAAAAAAAAATTTTCATGAAGAAACCCTGCTAAGTTTTTACGTAATTTTTAAACGTAATACAAAAACGAAAATGTTTACATTTGTTTCAAATCCGTATAATATCATTACATGTTTTGCTATTTTACTTTCATGTAAAAATTTCTCATATTTTACTTTAACCTTTTGGCTCTTTGGTTCAAGGTTGTAAGATCTGCAGAGTCAATAGATACGCACTATGAATTGTGCTCAGTCAGGTCCTTTGTATTTTCCCACTCACAGAAAAAGAACTTGCAGAGATCGTATTTAAAATTACCGGTTATTTATAGTCTGCATTCCTGATCTAGATGAATGTGAGGATTATTCTTATCTAGGGAATCTGATGGTTCCTTGCCAAGTGATTTTCCTGGGACTACTATTTCTTATTTCGTCTCTTTTTTATAGACGGTTTGTTCTGTCCTTTGACGATTAGGGAGCATCTCTGCTAAATTTCTTTCGATGGTATTTTCTTCATTCTCTGCATTCAGAATTTTTTTTAATGTTGTGTTAGGATTGAACAGGACCAGACCAACTAGTTAAAATCCAGATTCGATTGATTTTTCAGAGACAGACAAATTTTCCCGTATTTATTTTTAAAAAATCCCTGTTTAATATTTGGTCAATTAATCACTGGATTACCCTGCTTTTTTCCTTCAATTATCCAAAATCTTGTATGACGAAGAAGAATTTTGGAGAACCAGAGTTTGAATGTTAGTTTGACAATAAAACTATCAGTTTTCGTAGTATTATTTATTGTACCAATTAGTCCTCCTTTAATCCAATTCATTTACAAATTCTGGACTTTGTATTCAACGAATGGAGCTAAAATTTCACCATCAGCAGTTAAATATGCCGTAAGAGATAAGTTGATTTTTAATCTCTAGCTCTTATTTAAATCGCTTCTATCACGAGGAAAAATTGAAACACCTTTTTTACTTAATTTTTTTTTTTACTTTTCGGATCGTCTGCAACAGTAGTACCTTATAAGTAGTTTCATGAAAATTGAATATAAGAGATGGCATTTCTTGGAGCATTCTTGATTCTGTTGAAATAATCATAAACTGCTCTCATAATAATCGATGTTCCTGATCGTTTAATATTATTGGCTACGCGTGAAATTAATGACTACAGAATCATTTTTTGCAAGAAGGAATACATTATAAGTCGTCACCAGGCAAACTGTTATTGAATTATCTGATCGTGACTTTTTTCTTATCGAAATGCTTTTTATTTATTATTTTCATATGTTACGGTGAAAAGATAGCTACATCTAGCTGCTTCTAATTTGTCTTCAAAATGAAATTCACTTCATCGCTTTTCAGAATTATTAGATATCCGATAGATTTGGTTCAAAAATCATTCAGGTTACTGAAGAGTATCTCTACTTCCCCGACGGGGGACTTATTCTTTAAGACTTTAGGGGTTGGCGTCTCCATGGGTCAAACCTCTGCAGCTTTTCTTCGCACTACACACTGAGCTGCAGAATGCTTTACACTATACACATATACTACACCAACAACACTACACGAATTGCAACATATACATATACTCAACTACACAACAACGTCCAACACAATTTTTCTCTTTCATTTACACTCGGTGGTGTTGCGACATCTTACGAAACGCAACCGTAACCAAAGGTCGGAACTATTGTGCCGATGGGTGAATGGCTCTACGTAATGAGTCTCGAACGATGTCCTCTGGACACCAGAGCAAACCCAGTTGTATTTAGCTCTAGCTCCAATACGCGTGCGCTCTGCTGGAGTGGTCTATTACATCGCCGGTTCTCGTGGGACCAAAATATCAGTTCCTTCAGTAAATTCTATGATGGTTGGTGGTCCATCTGAAAAAACCACCAATTTCAGTCTAGTGAGAAGGCCTTGGTCAACTTCGTCTGACAAGGATAATCTTGCTACAGCAGACGAAGATGGTGTCAGGTGTAAGAATGTTCGCTTTGTTGTTCTTCGAAATAATCAGGAAAGTGGCTTCCTTCAAAAGGTCTCACCTTTCCTGATTAACAAATGTGTCACCGGTTGTATTGGTTCTCCGAGGAACATTACAAAAAATAATGGAACAATTCTTGTGGAAACATTTAACGATGAGCAGAGTCGCTCCATATTACGTCTCACCAATATGGGCGGCATAAACATAAGTACGACATACCACAAGATCTTAAATATCAGTCGAGGGGTAATTTTTTGTTGTAACCTTCTGGAAATGAATTTAAGTGAAATTGCTGATGAACTTTGTGCTCAATGTATTATAGAAGTGAAACGTATAATGAAACGGCAGAACGGAACAGAAGAACCGCCACCGTCTCTTATTCTGACATTCAGTCTTCCTGTTCCACCAGAGAAGAATAAAGTGGGTTACCTCTCGGTTCGGGTACGACCATTCATACCCAACCCACGGTGATATTTCAGATGCCAAGGGTATGGTCACACTACAACATCTTGCTCAAGAACGGAGATCTGTGCTCGATGTGCTAACGAAGATCACAATGACACTAACTGCGAGTAAAGTGAAAAATGTGCGAACTGCAGTGGTTCACATTCAGCCCGCTCCCGAGATTGCTCAACATTTAAAGAAGAAAAGGCAATTCTTAAAATTTGTACTGAGCAGAAGCTATCTTTCTCGGCTGCACGCAGGGAATATAGAAAGATAATTAACTCACGGAACCTCGTCAAACCAGATGTATCTTTCGCCACCGCTACGTCAAAACAAACTCCTAGAAACAAATGTTTATAATCAGCAGTGCGGATCCTGGAATGAACTTAAGAAACTCGTTCAGGTCCTTTCTGATCAAGTTGCTTCGCTTACAGCCACTATTTCAGAGCTGACAAAGATGAATAAAAAGTCTTACGTCGCAGTAAATGAATCCAACAATGTGATCCATACGAAAGTCCCTGCTTCCAAAGTCCTACCGGTACGGGCAGAGACTATCACAGCTGGCAGTAAGCCAACTAATAAGCTCCCCGTAAAGGGAACCCACATAATCCCTTCTGGGATTTAAATAGCGGCATCCCATTCTAATAAGTCTCCTCCACCATCACCCCATAAACTGGAGGATATGGTTGAAGAACCCAAGGGCGTCAGAGTTATCTGAAATAAATAATACGAAAAAGAAAAACCGAATCACATACAACTAATTATATGGTTTCCTAGGTATATTTATTTTTTTTTTAAATTATTTGTTTATATGTTTTACCCTTATGAACATTATTCAGTGGAATGTTAGAGGTCTTCGGTCCCGCATTGAAGATATTGGAGTACTGGCACACGTACATGATCCGATAATCATGCGTTTCTAGGAAACTCATCTTCTACAACATGACCCAATAGCACGCAGAGGATACTTCTGTGAGAGATACTACTGTATAGTAGACAGTAGAGAGACCGGTGGAGTAGTATCGTTAATAATAGGAGACTTCAATGCTCACTATGTTTCCTGGAGATCGACCTTCTGCTCCACTCGAGGAAATACAGTACACAGTGTGAGACAAGACTTAGACCTTTGTTTGCTGAGTAATGGATCTCACACATTCATGTCTTTTCACCTGTTACTATGTCTAACATCGATCTCTCCGTATGCTCACCGAATTTACTCCCGCATCTTGATTGGTCTGTTTGTGATGACTTTCACTGCAGTGACCACAAACCAATTATTATTGGTTTCGGTGTGGACCACGAGGTTAAGAAAAGGCCACGGAGGTGGATTGTTGAAAGGGCGGATTGGAATGGATATCATAAAGCCTTCCAATCACAGTATGACGATGGTGCGAACATCCTTGACCAATGTTCCTCTTTTACGTCCATGATACTTGAAACTGCCAGCAGATATATCCCACAAACATCGTGTAATCCTAAACGTCCTTTCATTCCATGGTGGAATGATGATTGCAAATGTGCTATTGAGAATCGACGGCGAGCACTAGGCAAATTTAATAATAGACCTACAACTGAACATCTAAATTTGTAAAGCAGAGCTAGACGGTATGCCGTCGGGTCTTGAACGCTAAGAGGAATTCATGGACAAAATATGTGAACACCATCTCACGTACTACTCCCACGTCTACTGTGTGGAAAAAATCCATGCAATTTTCGGATCACCGAGACAATCTATTCTCGGTCTCATTGATGAAGGAGAACTCCTGTCATCATCTTCGGCTGTAGCAAATACTTTAGCAAAATCTTTCCGCTCGGTGTCTCTCACTTCATCATATAATAACGATTTTCAGAGGTACAAAGTACAGATAGAAATATTGTCGTTAAACATTGGTGATTCGGTTGGTGAATTGAACACTCCATTCGTATTTAATGAATTGTTACACGCACTTAAGAACTCACGTGACACTTCCTCTAGACCAGATAACGTTCGCCTAAGTATGCTTTCACACCTTCCTAACTCAGCACTACAACATCTTTTGGATATTCACAATGGTTTATTCTCCGAACAAGTCTTTCCGCCCGGCTGGTCAGAAGCATTTATTACACCAGTACTAAAGCCTAGTAAAGACAAAACCGATCCCTCAAGCTACTCTATTTCTCTAACAAGCGTGTTATGTAAAATAATGGAGAGAATGGTTAACCGCAGGCTTTCATGGTACTTGGAGAATCATGGCTTTCTATCTTCGGAACTGATTTCTTCGAACTTCGGAACTTGTCGGCGATTTCCGACAAGGACGATCTTCCATTGACCATTTAGTGTCAACGGAAACAGCCATACAAAACGCCTTCCTAAACCGCCAGCACCTCGTTGCTATCTTCTTCGATATAAAAAAGGGTGTACGACACGGCCTGGCGACGTAGTATTCTTAACACCTTCAAGGGAAGGGGAATCAAGGACAATATGCTTGATTTTATCCGTGTATTCTTAAATCACCGAACGTTTTGTGTTCGTGTGATAGTGTTGTCTTTCAGATAGTGTTATCTTGTTTTTCTCGGCTACGAAACCCTTCTATTCCGCAAGTTTTTCTGAACAGAGGGCTTATTGCTATCTCTCCTTACGTCAAGTTTCTAGGTTTCATTTTTGATAGCCGTCTTACTTGGGTCGAACATATAAAAGGAATTAAGGACGACAAAATGTTCCAAACTTTTAGATATGATGCGGGTCCTTAGTAACACCAATTGGGGAGCCGATCGGTCATGTATGTTATGTTTTTACTATTCCCTTGTTCGTTCCCGTTTAGATTATGGTTGTGTTGTCTACTCTTCAGCTCGTCAAACCGTGTTTGCTGGAAATGCTGGATGGTGTACATCATGCTTTTCTTCGGTTTGCCACAAGTGCATTTAGATCAAGCCCTGTCGCAAGCTTACTTGTAGACTGTGGTGAGCCATCACTTTGGGATAGACGAGACCAGCTTTTGTTATCTTATTTTGCCCGTCTCAAAGGACAGCCAAATCACTTTTGACTCAGTTCTTAGAAATCCTAATTTAAGAAATTATGAGGACCGTCCACGCTGCACTGCACCTGTAGGTGTCCGTACCCGACGTCTGCTGCAGCATATAAGTGTTGACTCTCCGTCATTCTTTCCATCATATATCCGTGCTCATATCCTCCGTGGAGAATAATCCTTGTAAATTTTACTTTTGACCTTACGACATACGATAAACAATCAACACTACCTACTGTTTTCCGGCAAATGTTTCAGTGTGTCCTCACCAAGACGAACCCAGACGTGGTGATATACACTGATGGATCGAAACAAGACGATACTGTTGGTTGTGCTTTTGTTGTCAATGAAAGAACTTATATGTTTGGCCTACCCGGTATTATGAGTGTGTTCACCGCTGAACTGCTCGCTATAAAAAAGGCTCTAAATATCATTAACCCTAAATATAGAAACATTCTTATTTGCGGTGACTCGTTTAGTGCTCTCCAGGCTTTTGAAAACTTTTATTCCAAATATCCTGTCGTCATTGAAATTTACAATGCAATCGCTGATTTGAGTAATCGCAACACAGAAGTAAATTTTTGCTGGGTCCCTAGCCACGTAGGGATTCCAGGTAATAAACGTGCTAATTCCGCTGCCAAAGAAGCATGTAATCCTTTCACCATCCGAGTTGCTGCTTCTGATTTTATTAATTGTGTAAAACAATCGCTGAGATCAAGGCGGCAAAGTGACTGGACGACTACCGTCGATAATAAACTCCGACGGATTAAAGATTCTGTTTTACCATGAGACTCCTCTTGCAGAAAAACTCGACGTGAAAAAGTAGTCCTCTGCCGATTGCGGATAGGACATACGAGGATCACACACGAGTACCTGATGTCAGGAGGACAACCACCCATATGTACACGATGCAACTGCCGCATGACTGTGCACCGCATTCTCATAGACTGCATATGTTAAGCGGCGTTGCGTCGTAAATTTAATCTACCCAGAAACATCCGTGGTATCTTGTACAATGATAATGAAATTTTGAACCGGATGTTTCTGTTTTTGCGTAGTACTAGGTTACTGCAAAAATTTAATATTGTCATATATATTTTTTATGCTAGAAGAGTGTTTGTTAATTTTGTTCCCTTAGTTTCAATTTGATTTTTTTGGTTCTATGTTTTTAATTTTATTATCCGTGTAGGGGGCCTTTTGCATTCCCTATCGCAATTACTTAAGTTTTATATAGTTTCCATTTTCTAATATTTTAGGTTTATATTTTAAAGACTCCGTCTGCGATATTAGTTTTGAGTTTTATTTCACTTTTTTAACTTTTGTTTTAACTTAGTTTTAAATTTTTATTAGTTTTAAACCTTATTTAGTTTTATTATTTTAGAGTTATTTTACCTTTTTATTAAAGAAAATTCCGGGCGATGATAACGCACAGGCGTTTTTCGCCCCCAAACAAAAAAAAAATCTCTACTTACGTTATAGTTCTTACTTCCAAGTGCTTGCCATCTCTAATATCGGCTATCACTTTACTTAGGCCATTATCTGTAAAAGCGTTATACTTTCTCTTTACACTGCCTTTTGAGTAGGAATTAGATATGATAAAAGTGTAAAAAAAAATGAAGCTCTAATGCAATAAAGTTTATTTAAAAAACCAAATAACACAGATGGATTATACATGAATTGTATGAATTAATTATACAGGTTAATAATAGATCACGCAACCTTAAAATAAACGATTTACATTAATACTTAACAAAAAAAAATCTCGACTTTATAAAATGAGGCAAGGATTGAATACGAATTTAATATGAGTAGAAAAATCATGTGACTTAATTAGAGCTGCCAGTATTATCCCGGCGCGTACCAATTTTAGCCTGCAATGCAAATATTCTCCCAGTTTACAATACATAACAATTTTTAAAGCATTCAGTATATTGAATTTCATTTTCTTGTTTTCATAAGCCCTCCAAAAAAGAAAAACAATAGCGAGGTTAACGGTTTTGTAATCTCACTGATAGCTATTCTTCTGTCTTCAAATGTTTGATGTATTGGTATTTGTTTGTTGGATTATTACTTTCAACGATGAGTTGAATGTGGAAGTTGTTCAACCTTTAGTTTATTTTTATAAAATAATAAACCGTATTTATTATTCCGTAAGTCCGTAAGTCAAACGTAGTCTTGTGGGCAGTTGATGAATATTTTAAAGGTACATTTATAGCACAAATTATTAATTTGCCATCAAGAATCATTTTAAAGATATTACAGATAATTATTAAATTGCTTTTGGCTATAATACAGACTTTATTAAAGCGTTCTTGGGCTGTTTTATATTTAAGTTATTATTTTTAAACTTTATATTTAGGGTAAAAAAGTTACTAATACTTTTTAACATGTTTAGTCATTTTTGGAAATATATTATTAAAAAACAATTTCGTAAGATCTAATATGTTTTTATTACTTTTAATAAGAAATATAATTATGTGACTTTCTACTTAATAAAAGTAACCTTATATGTAAATAACGCATTTGTAATAAATAATTAATTGAAGAGGTAGTATTATACATCTGCAGGTTTTTTAATGTACAGATACAATTTAAGTTCCAAGGGACAGAGTTGTTAAGAAAACATATCAATAGCACCAGTTACGAAGAAACTTGTGAATTCCGTGTATAAGTTATCGAGACAATAACAGAAGGTTTGTAACCTTAGTAGTATATTTACGGCTCAGGTAAAGTTTCTCCACACTTTAAATTGGAAAATAAATCAGTTCAATTCCTTAAGGTAGAAGAAAACAGCTCGTATTTTACTAAAATCGGACCACACACACTTTCACACGCGATTGCTCTCGTAAATATATTACGCTCTAGTGTACGAAGTGGGCAAATAATAGTTTTAATTTTTTTAAATTTTCAATCCATAAAATTCTAGGCTAAAATTTCACAATAAGTTTTAACCAGTTAGATAACTATTCACAAACTATAAAAGATGTCTTTAATTGCTTTGAAATTCAGCCCCTTCAGATGTAACAAACTTCTATTTAATTATAATTGAAACAAAATATCATTTTTCATATCGGTTATTTTTTTAAGTTATTTTTAATGATTTTTACGTTAAATTTAGAACAAACTGAGATAGTTCTCTAAAAGTCTGCGATAAGAATAAACTCAAAGTTTTATTCTATTTTCTTAAACAATAAATTCCAAAATTATTGGTACCAGAAAAAATAATTTTTATGAAGTTATTACTCCATATCAGGTAGTAATTAAGTTTAATAGTATAATTAAAAATCTAAGATTTTAAGTAGCCTTTGATAGCATCCCAGACACATGTATATTTAATAGTATCCTGATATTTTGTTTACTTCCACTTAAATAAGATATTGTCGCGTATTCCGTGCGGCTCGATCAGGATATTGAGAGGTTGTTGACAATTTTGAATGTTTATATAACTACAGTTCATTGGTTAAAATATTCAAATTACAACCAGACAAATTAATAATAATAATAACAATGGTAATAAGTACAATAATGATAATAATAACAATTGATAATAATAAAATAATTAATGAACACAAATATTAATATAGTAATTACAACCACAATAGTAATCAGGATAATAGTAGTAAACGATAATAATATTACATGACAAAACATGCATAATCAAAACAGTAAGTATGACATAAAACAGAGCAAAATAGTTACGTAATCAACAAGGAATAACAATCAAAATATTACATATCAAATAGTGAAAAATAGTACATGTGACTATGTGACTCTCCTTGTTGGACCGTCGTCGTAACGTGTCGCTGGACTGGTTTGCAGAACTTCGCCGAACCCACACAACTCGCAGCCTCTCTTCGCTGAACTCCTCGCAGACTGGTTCTAATAGAACTCCCGTTTTAGCTGGTCTTATCCTGATATTTATACTGCTAGCCTCTTTAGCTGTCGGACCGGACCCAAGTCAAAGTGTGAGAACAGTTGACCGAGATTTTTGTTCCCATAAATTCTAAACCTGGTCTCTTCTCATCGTAAAGAAATGTTCATTGTGTGTTAGCGGGCAGCATAACAAAGGAAGATTTTTAAACGGACCAATACCTTAAAAAGGTTCTCCTTTTTGTCCCTTTCTGGATTCTTCCAATTATTATGTTAATTATTAATTTCATAATAATTGGTAGGAATCCGTTACTCAGGCTCGCTCTACCGGTCTTGTTGCTATATATTCTATTTTATTATTTTATTATTGTTGGCGATCATGATGATTTTTGATTTCCTGTAAGCATTGTTCTCATATATGAATATATTGAATATTATTAAATATTAATATTTTTAAAGTTACTTTAAAATTACTATAAAGTAATTTTAAAGTAACTTTTATAAAAACATTTCCTTCAATTTAAGAAAACTTACAAATTTAGAAAAATGTTTAAATAAAATATAAAAAAAATATCTTATTTAAAAGTGAAAGGAAATATTAAATGTATCATTCATTGTTGATTGATACTAATAAATTTAATGGTATCATAATAACCTGAAAATTTATTGGTGAAAACTACATTCATCAAGTGCCAGAGGAAAATTTTGAGAAAAGTGATCAAATAATTTAAAAAAGCTTGTGCATATCTTTAAAATTAATCACGAAAAAATTACAAATCTATCGTTAAATTATTTATAATTTAATTAATGTAGGAGAGATATTTCCTTAGAAAAAAAAATGTTATCAGTAACTGATGCTAATATTTCTATACTTTGTCGGGTAGCCTCATTCATTCAGAAGGTTCTTCAAACGATGTGATATCGTAGCATCGTAAGACGGTAGTAAACTTGTGTTATTAACGATGCCGTATTCTTTATAGGACGCCATAAAACCGACCCAGCCGTTCTCGTAAATAGAAGGTTCACTTCGTCGTAATCGGCTCTATCTGATATACAATAACCAACTTAAAGTCCATAACAATGTAAGTGTGTTCATAAATTTTTTTAAATATTCCGTTTTTTATTGCAACCGACACTGAAAGTTCATAAAAAGTAAATGTGCACCAGTAATTTTTTGTATAAACAAGATTTTGTTAGCATTGAATAAATAGAAAGTGAATATTCGGTGATTTGCCTGTTAAATCACCCATCTGTTCTCTGTCTCACACCAACACAAATATACACACACACATAACACACACACGCGCGCATTCATAAAAACCACGCACGCACCCACTCACAGACAAGAAAGAGAGAGAAACGTACATAGGTTTTTAGAAATAATTCAAATTTAAAACTGTTTATATCAAAGTTTTCTAAGTTGATACATTATTGTTTGTAAATGGAGTTAACGGAAATAACAGAAAAAATATAGCATTCTACGAGGAATAATCTATGAAGATTTCTATTGAATAACGGTAAAATGTATTTATATTCTGTTAATAATAACAGATATCCTACACGTTTTTTTGACTTTCTATAGGTAAATGAATTCTCTATAGGTAAGCCTGGCCGAAATAGGCCTTGAATATTCAATCTAGCATTCTCTGATCCCCTATATATATGTCGGAGTAGAATAATTTTCTGTTACATCTAACAGCGACACTAGAATAGCAACTTCATCATTTCTCCGCAGAATTGACACGTAATCCTCTGTAACCTCTGTAATCCTCTGTATCCTCTGTAATTCTGTGAAAAAACCAGGTGCGGGAATTAAATCTAATCTTCAATATCCAAGTCGATTCTGTAACTCTAAAGATTCCCTATCTTTTTGAGCAACTCAAAGAGTCAGTTGACATGGAAAGGTTAGTACGACTTAAGTTTAAAATCCTGGAGTCGTAGCGCCTCGGCCTTTCATCCGGAGATCCCGGGTTTGAATCCCGGTTAGGCATGGCATTTTCACACAGCTACAAATCATTCATCTCATTCTCTGAAGCAATACCTAACGGTGGTCCCGGAGATTAAACAATAACAAACAAAAATTTTAAATCCTGTGATTAAGTGGGCAACGAAAATACAGGAATTGCTAGAAATCAATTATTTAAGAAGATATTTAGAAACGTCTACGAACATTAGTATAAGTGCAAAAGTTTGAGTTGCGACAAAAAGAAAATAAAGATGCAATACACTGTAATGTAAAATAACAGGTAATAAAAATGCATGAATAAAAGATAAATACAATATTGACTTAATAAATGTACTAGATTACTAAAAAATAGAAATTTTCGATCCCAGATAAAACGATAAGTTTTTGTAGTCTGTAATTCCTGCGAAAGCCACTTCGAATCAACATTTTATAATCAGAGATATCAATAAATTTAAAGCAGTTAGAAAAATATGAAATTACGTTCGGTGTGTAAGAAATGGAGAAGATAAAAATGTTTAGTATCTTACTAACAAAAAATGATGAGGCGAATCTTAAGACGTACCAGGATTAATAATAAACAATTAATTCTGATAGATGTTTTGAAGATGTTATGAGGTAGAATAAAACTGAATGAATGTCTGCTTATCTAACTGGTAAAATGAACAGTGACAAAATAAGTCGGTTGGTAATTAATTCAAAACTGAATTAATTATCAAATTTTTAATTACAATTTCATTATAAGACTTACCTCGTTCTGATATTTATTTTATGAAATATAAAGTTAACTAATGAAGCGTAAACTTTAAATAAATATACATGTAAATTTAATTATTATAATTGTATCATACTTAGATAAAATCTTATTATTCAGAAAATTAAATTTGTGTATAGTGAATTCAAGAGTACAATGAGTTATTAAACATGAATGTGAAATTATATAAAGTAACTGAGTTAAACCTTTAGAGATACAAATCCCTCTTGGTGTTGTACGTTTCACTGTTGAAACAATAATCATTACATTAAATTACAAAATTAAATTATTATAATTACACCAAAAACCTGCTGCTTGTATTGAAGAAAAACAATTATTGTGAATGTATTCCTCTAACCGATGATTGCGCCATGAGATTAATTAATTAATTTTAGTTTACAAATCTACTTGCCTGATGTTAAATATTTTATAGTTGACTTCTTATGGAATTCTATATTTTTTAACGACTTTTCGAAGAAAAGTACAATATTGCTATTGGTCGCAAGGTGGGATTAGGAGGTAAAATTGAATTTCTTTTACGTTTTGAGGTATGAGGAAACAAATATACCATTCACTTAAAATGAAATTTCCGTATATATATATATATATATATCTAGAGGCCTATGTATTAAATGTATGTTTCGAAAATCTCTAAAACTATACCAATCAATTTAATTGAAATTGGGTATGCTGATTATCAACATCTGAACTTGAAAAGATTTGATAAAAATTGGTTGAGTCGTTCCATAGCTACGCTCAATTTAAGGTCGAAAGCAGACAATATAACCTCAATTTTAGGTTATGTTGAGTGTGCAGTAGTGTGTTTCTTATACGCGTTTATGCAGCGAGTCACGGTTGTGAGTTAGTTCACAATAGCACTTGATGTTTGTGTGTAGGGCCTAGGTAGGGTCGCTAATCGAACGTATGTATTGGGTTGTACTCTGAAAGCACTGCGTTTCTGACTGCGAAATAATAAGGATATCGGAAACGAAAAGTCGGTCTTCTTGAGCAGAATACACAAGAGTTTGTTTTATTTTTTAAACCAATTTTCTTCACTTGAAGTTAGATATGCTTATATACATATATGCATTAATGAACGTAATCATTTATAATATTTTCTACCGTCACAGAAATGGAGAAATATGCAGTAGCTTAAAAGTAACAGAATAATTAATTGACTGATTAAATGAAGCTGCAGTAAGTAATAAACTTAGATAGTCACTAGATCTCTCCACGGGAAAAGATCCATTTTAAAAATACTTAGAGGTGCCGCATTATTTATGTAACAAAAAGTAGATGATAGTAGTGGTAAATCACTGAAAGTAAAAAAAAATTGTTTTATAATTGGTTAATGCATAAATACAATACATATTACACTATAATTTTATTAAATAATAAAATTGGTATATATTAATTCAAGAATTACAGACAAATTTATTTTATTTTCATGTATTCTACAATTTAAAACACTTATATATAAAATTAAACATTTATTAAATTATTTATTTTCATATTGAACAATTTTTAAATACCCTAAAGTTCTGTATTATTTAAGGTCTCTAGTGTGTACCAATTTATCATTGCCATCCCAAAGTACTTATTCTGTAATGAGGATTTTTTTTAATATCTTTTAATGATTCTACGCAACATTAATAACGTTCTTAAGTTTATAAAATTACTTTTAATAATATTTTTGCATCATTGCTGACGATACTGACTTCATTATAGATCTGAAAGTATCGCCTAGGATCACATTGCCACACATTTAAAAAATAATGAATATTTTATTATTTTACAAAAACTAATATTACATTCTTACAAATCACTATTGCTTTTACTTGTATTTAAACCGAATTCTTGTTAAGAATCCCAAACAGTAAATGAAACATTTACTACAAATAGAGCATTTAAATCTATGTGAAATTTAGTCGTCTAAATGTAAAATAATCATCAATTTTAATCTTGATAAACTTGATTTATTAGTATTTATACTTTCGAGTTAACATATATCTTGCGTTTCCAACACTGGAAATGTATGACTAATTCCACCGTACACTAGAGTTACACATAAATTTCTATTATTAGAAATGACTTATCTCATATAACTAAACTTACTAATATAAATTAAATTTAAAGAACTTAAATTTTAGTTAACGATGAAAATTCATAATGATTTTTTTTATATCCATTCTTCGTATCTCTAGGCTGCGATTAAATTCATTTATATAGTTTTAAAAAAAAATAAAACAAGATTGACCAGAATATTTTACACTTTCTGTAAAACATGGAGCTATAAAAAATGTTAACCAAAGATTAATAGTTTAAAGTTATACATAGTTATACAAGTTATACAAAGATTAATAGTTAAAACAAAAATACATTGGTGATTTATTATAATTATAATTACTCAATTGAAGTAACGAGAGAGTTTATCTTTGTTTCCTGCAGAATTATTTACCGCTTAAAAGACAAGCAAATATAATACAGATTTTTGAATCTAAAAAATGAAGATAAGGTAAAACAAACGGCCTAACAATTATCAAAGTATACAAAATATATGTCATGTAGGAAAATTATTATAAATTAAGTATTAAGAGATTGTGATAAATATACACTCAGCAGCAATAAGTAATAAAAGTAACAAGCTGATAAAATGATAAGTTCTTAGAATGATTAACAGAGAAAATAAATGTAAAATTATATGATCTAAAAAATTACTTTAAATATTTTCTCTCTGAAAATGTTATGTATACCGCTGAATAGATTTTTAATTTTGAGTTCAGAATTATGATTGAATGAATATAAAAAAGATTAATAACTTATTTTTTAGGAAAATTATGTTAAGTAAAAATTAAGGTTTTTTCTGTTCTTTTTCCATGAAGATTAATTTATTTTTTTATGAACTTTGTTAATCAAAATAAATGAGTTAGGAAAATTATTAGGTTAGGTAAAATTACAAAATAGTTGAGCAAGAAAATGAAGGTTAAAATACTAAATGACTATATTATTTTGCGACATTAACCTGCTTTTGTTTTATGTAGGAGTCGAGCCGAAGACTTCCAATTCGCACGCAAAACCACCATTAGCACCACTTTACTTTAGTACATTTCTAAACATTTTCAACATAATAAACAATTTCACTTCCCATTTAATTTTATTCGCGTGCTATTTAATTTTCGATCAACAATTATAATCCGATATAAGATTTAAGACTACTTTATACTATTCTTCGCAAGTATAAATTAAATCGAAATAAACTATAAACTAAATAAAAATTATAAACTAATAATGTAAATTGGATATATAAATCCGTATATAATAAAATATCGGAGATAAAACAAAAGAAATAAAAAATCGGAGATAAAACAAAACAGTTTCTTTTGAAAGAAAGAAACTCTTTCTAAGTTGGAAAGAGCGGCGTAATTGTTATTGGTATTAAATATATTGTGCAGCTTAGATCATATTTTGTTATTAGTTTTTCTTTATTTACAACATCCTTAGGTCGAATTTGTAATAGTAGTAATAGTGAAAGAAAAAGTAGCATGCGAGGAAAAATCGGCATTAAATTGTTCCAAGAATCGTTATTTGTATGACAACGTTCATAGGAAAATCTTGGAAAATATTTATAAATTAAAAAGGAATGAGATGTAGTTAAGTGTAAGCAAAATGGTTGAAAAGACTGGTTAAACGTAGCTGCAAAAGGACAAAAACTGGAAGGAGCAACGAGCACAGAGAAAAACAGGCAGTCGGTGAACAAGCAAAGCAGATGATTTCCCTTGACGAAGTGCGCTGTAGACGTCAACATACCTCACGCTTTGTGAATCGGTCTCACAATCATCCTCTGTGATAACTTTTCTTGTTTACAGTTGAGCACAAACAGAATCAACATGTATTTGAAAGTTGGGTAAAGGAAGAGTGTGTTTAAGTTCGAGACTTTATTAAACCTAGAAATGTGGAAAAAATATTTACATTGAAAGACCAACTTAGATAAAATAATAATCAATATTATTTAATATCTTAAAAATCTCAAAGACTTATGAATCAAATAAAATAAAATATTTGTTTATTTATTAAAATTAAATTTAAAAAAAAAACAACTTTAGCCCCAAAATAAAAGTAATGCAACATTTTGTGTTTGTGCTGGAAAACTCTGTATAAAAAATTACTGCTTACACTAACCATCGGTAACTTCTTATTGATTGGATAGATTACTCACGTAGAATTAAAAAATAAAAAAATTATAAAAATAAGCAGATAAATAAAATTTGAGTAAGTCTATGAATAAATAATTGTAACTGTTTCTACATAAGTTTTATTAATTATTCTTATTTTTTTAAAAATAAATCAAGAACTATGATAATTGGTAAGCTGTATGAAATAATTGTAATGTTTTAGAGCAATATATTTTTGCCAAAACTTCCATTATAGATTCATTGGTGTTTCATATTTTTGCCCTATAGTTTTTTAGCAACTTAATACGTCTTCAATTTTAATATTAGGAAAAACATGACTTCAAAAAGAATCACCATATATATATACAAGTAAAATATCAATTCACAGTGTAAATGTGTATTAGGATCCGACTACTGAGGAAGGTCGATAGGAAACGGCCGTTATGTCAGAAGTTTTTAACCCTCTTTTTTTTTTGTTTTCTTTTTTTTTAATACATTCTACCACCTCTCTGATCTTTCAATTCTGTGAAGTCTGTATTTGCGACCTCATATATTATGTCATCTATATATACTATAATCCTTTACAACACTCATAGAAACTATAAAAACTTTTCAAGTTTTCTGCTTACATAATACTAAAATAATACGTATATATATATATCTTTGATATCACAAATCAGAATTTTAAATAAACAATAAAAAAGAAAATTGAAATGTAATAAAAAAAATAATCAGCATAATATATATATAAATAAAAGGTTTAAAAAAAGTGAAATTTTAATTTTCTCCGAAAGTATTTATTCAGTCTTCAATGTTTATCCCGTCTCCTTGAAAGTATTATCCCGTTGTTGACATTATACCCTTACGCCATTGTAGCTTCCAGATTGAAAAACACTTGTGAAACGGCTTTTTGGGCATCGCCTTGAGCTCGGCTTGCAATTTCATCTTTATCTTATCTATTGCTGACAAATATTGCCACTGAGTGTCCTTTTAGGTTTAGTAAATAAACAAACGTCAGAGAGCGAAGTATGGAGAATAGGGTGGTTGCAGCACCACATCGGGGTTACGTTTCACCAAGAACTGTTGGATAAGTTATGCGGTGTGCGTCGGTGCGTTGTCCTAGTGCAAAATCTACTAGTTGTCTCTCCAAAGTTCGGGTCTTTTTTCCGGAGTGCCACAAGCAAATCGAGTAAAACTTGTGGGAAGTACTTCTTGTTGACTGTACGATCTTGCGGTAGGAATTCGTGATTAACTACCATTACACTGCGGTTGGGCTGACCCCTGAAATATCCCAAATGTGGATACCTCGGGATACTTCTTAGTCTTGATTCCTCACAAAACTTTCATCGGGAAGATTTGATTGACGCTGCTATGTCGAGAAAAAGGCTGGTTGTAGTAACCGTTTCATGTGCAAATCGGTATTAAAGATCTTCTCTTGAGCAGTATGAAATTTCTAATTTTTTGACAACCTATGTAACGGTGATTCTGCAATTAGCAAGCACGATATCCTTAAATTGTTCGATATTTTCATCAATGATTGATGTGTTAATTCGCCCGGACTAACGTAATCTTCGATGTTTTCTCAGCCTTCATGAAAGCATTTGTAACACTCATAAACTGACGGTGTGACAGATCATCATCGCCACAAACCTTCTTTAATAATTAAACGCTTCGTTCCAAGTAATTCATCTATAAACGAACAGAAGTTATCCCTACGAAACGTCGGAATTTCCCATCGTTGACCTCCTCAAAACAATACCGGTCATCATTTCGAGGAGTGCACAACCTGTACTATCAGTTACACCTCCACCGAATTCAACGTGCTTCGCATTGAACTCCACTGGGATAATCACCAAGTGAACATGCCATCCAGCATCTATACTTCCAACTCATCGAAATCCATCAGGAATTCTTATAACGCGAATAGTAGCAACTGACTAGCTTAACATCCGTCGACTCCATCCGTACAAAGCAACGACCTTTTCCGGATCTGACGGTGGGAAATCTTGAGCAAATATTTCCCACCGCCGCACCTTGTGCGTCAGTGACGCACAGGGCTCAAGAGGGCTCAGAGATCAGTATACAATCCATGTCCCGCTCCATGATGACAGCCACAAACTCGTCATGAACTGCGGAACGTCTTGCCGCATTCAGCTGGAGCACCTTCGTGCTTGAGTGGACTACCTGTAGCCTCTACCTCCAAAGGTATGACCATCACTATTGCAGGCAGGGCACTTCATAGTCTGTGTGCAGTCTTTCTGCTTGTGACCCACTGAACCGCAATTAAAACACAGTTGTGAACGGTCTGGCCTATTACAATTGGCCGCACGGTGTCCAACAGTCCAGCATTTAAAGCACCGTTTTTCCACTGCCCTGAGGGAAACTCTGCAGGCCATCCAGCCTATCTTCACCCGGCCGCTCTTCAGTAATTGATCCGTAGCTCTGGCCGGAACTACCACTGTTGCCACTTTAGTAGCCCCGAAAGCCGGTCGTGTTGAAACCACTCTAACCAATCCATCTTATCCTACTGCCTTATCTATAACCCTCTGAACTTCCGTAGTGGTGGTCAATTTGTCAAAGTCCTTTAGCAAAATGTGTACCCTTTTGCCTTCCACCTAACTTGACACCAACAAATTTCACTTTCTGAGTAATCTCATTCTGAAGTATCTTGGCTACTTCTCCTTTAGCACTTACCCATAACTGTAAATTCTCCCCAGCTCCTTTTCTGGCGGAAAGGATTCCCCCATATCCTCCGACACTTCAAAAAAAGTTTAGAAAAAAAATTTCTGCACGAAATTCCTACAGTTTATTTCTAAATTATATAAACCTACAACTACTGAAAATATTTTAGTACACCCAATTACTTTCAAATTAATTTATAAATTTAAATATAAGTAATTACGATTTAAATCCTAAATTTATTTTAGCATGAAATACAGCAACCATAATTATGAATTTTAAAGCATCATGTAAATTTTTATTGGACATACGAGTATTCTATTCCTGATTCTTTATGAAGTGAAATTTAAAAATGTTTTTGACAAATAATTGCGCGTATCTCATGTTTAGAAAATAACAGTTTTTACTAGAGAAGTTGTAGCTATTAGAAAAATCTTATTGGCTGTTTCTAAGTAATTTTAATCCCTTAGCTAAAAAGAAAAATTTTATGTTTGATTAACAAAATGTTTAAAATATTTACATATTCAAAAGGAAGCAGGAAGGAAACCAATAAAACAAATTTCAGTCAAATATTAAGAAACAGATTTTACAGTTACAACGCCCGAATTTCATAAAATATCCATGTTAACATCTGATATTTTATTACAAGGTTTTCATTCAGCTACTTGTCGTTGATATTTTTCTTAGTATCTTTTTTCATTTAAGGTTATTTTCTAGCAGTGTTTTTATGAAGTTATTAAAGTTATCTTACTTTAAAAAGTTAGTTAGAACCTTGCATGGTTTGAATAAAATCTTACATTCTATTTGTTGAAGTAGGTTAGAGCTGTCCCGTTTTTTCTTTACTAATTTTCCTTTCTATCTAGCATTTTTGTAGTTGTTTATTTAAAAACTACAAAATAAAAATACTGACACCGTTTTTACACAAAATATTATATTTAACCAAAATCTAAAAAAAAATTTATTAAAAAGTTGTTATACTTTCCTGGCACTAGATTTTTATTCCTAGAGAAAAAATAATACATGAAAAAAGTTAAAAAAAGTCGATATCTTTTAAATCGATACTTTAATAGATAATTTAAAAACAAAAACTGTTAAAAATATGCAATAAATGATAAATAAAAATATATTTTTCCGTTTTACGGGAGGGGTAAAATTTTGGGTAAAATTTTTCTTTAAAATTGGAAGATGCTTATATTAACAGATACTTATCTTACCCTGCAAGTTTTCGTACATTCTTTTGCATTTAAACCTTTACCATCAAATTGTCCCATATACACAAATCACTGTACCAAATTTCGTGAAAATCAGTCGATCAAATCAAAAGTTAATAAGCTTCCAACACGCCAACACACGTACATATGTACGTACGAATATTACCCCATCACTATTTTTTTTTTTTGTTTTTTAGTTCATGAAGTGTCAAGAAATGCAAAAATCCATACCCCAATTTTTTAACGGATTACTACACTTTCCTTCTTACAGCAGAGTTCTATAGCTATGATGCCAGGAAGTAAAATCTTTAACTTCAGAAAAGAACAGAGAAGAATATCAAAGATACTGACAGCAAAAGACGAAAAATAAAAGGTCATTAGAGTTTAATTCAGAGTAAATTTTTCTACAGATACCTTCTACTGCCTATAATTTGTTAAAGTTTAATTATAAAGACTATCACTCTTACGATAACGCGGGCGCAAATTCAGGTATCCCATATAAAACGCAACCCACCTATGTCAGAAGGTATATTTAAATCAAAAAGGCATTTTGTAAGTTTTTAAGTAAAACGTTATTTCCGAACTTTCCAGCCTTAGATACTAGAATAAATACTGGAATTTTCTGCCATCTTCGTGAATACAAGCTTCCACCCTTTTCATTTTGTTTCTTGCAACTGTTTTCATAGCTTTTGAATTATATTAAAAACAGCTTGTTTGATATCGACTTTCAGTTGTTCAAGTGTTCATGGTTTGTTGCTGAAGGCTTTTCCTTTGCGATAACTCCGAAGAAAAAGATCTGGCAGAATCAAACCTGGAGATCTTGATGGCCATAAGCCACAACCAACAACGGGATCACCAAAGAATTCGTTATTAAAATCAGAAGTTGAATGTGCGTAGTTTGATGTTGCACCGTCACATTGGAACCAACAGTATCGATCATCCTCTTCCAAGATTGTAATGAATCGCAGTAAAACATTCTGACATTGTACTGTAGTAATGGAGTACTCGAAGAAAAGATGCCCAGTTTATTTTTCGTGATATCACACACCATACTCCATCGTCTGCAATTTTTTTCACGATAGGGATTTACAGCACTCAAAATCCTACTGTTATTACGCAGCCGTCCAGATGAAACTACTCCTCGTCTGTGAAAACAATCGAGTCCATAACATGAATACGCTAACGCAGGAATCGACGAAACCAGTACCACCTCTGTGAAAGAGCGAGCATGAACAGCTACAGTCATTAGCCTGGTGGAAATTGTTAGCGTATGAAAAGATGCAATGCATGACCGGGGTTCGAACCTGCGACCTCCGCACGAAATGCCAAGATGCATTTGTGCGTGGGTCCCGGGTAAAATCCCGGTCAGGCATGGTATTTTTTAACATACTACCTATTTCCACTGGGTTAATTACCATAGCTGCTGATGTCCGATTTCATGGGAAAAAATATATATATATATTTACTGAATAAAATAAATATTTTGTTTTGCTAAGATTATTTTTAAAACTTCTTAAAATGTTATTTGTATATTTCTTCAAAATATTTTAAATGCATAAGAAGCTTACAAAGTGAATAAACAACTTTAAGCGCATTTTAAAGTCTGATTTGATAAACATTTTATCGCAAAGAAAATCAGCTCTTTTCACCATACTTGATCTGTTTTAAATAGCAATAAAAAACCATTATTTTTCTTTCTCTTTTGTAAAATACCAGTATTTTAAAAGAAGAAAATAAAGTACTAAGAAGGATTTTCTTCTATAAAGTATGTATTGCTAAATATAAATTAATGAGTACGTCTGGATAAATACACGTGTTTTTTTTTATATCTATACTGGACGTTTCTGTTACTTTACTATATCATACCGATGCATAATACGTTATCAATACGTATATAAAGTGAGAGATATTTAAACGTAGAATGTATGTGCAGTTTTCTTTCTAAGTCGTTTAATAGTAAATATAATTATTTAAACTTACAATTTAAAAGAAAAAGGAATATTTTTCGATATTTCTGAGTTTCTCAGCTAAATTTTAAAAAAATGATAATTTTTAATTTACCTAATTGTGATTACTTTTTGGAAAAAAAGATTATTCTTTTTATGAAAGTTGGAGATGTGACAAATTAAAATAGATTGCACAGAATTATTGCTGCTTATTTTCAACCACATATTTCGACATCAAGTGATTTATTTCAACAGTACTTTACTATTTCACGACTGATTACTGATGGAGATTACAGCCGAGAATATTCAGTAGGAATTCACAATTATGGATCTGCGCTGAAGAGACCTATTATGCATAACTCAGTAAGTGAATTTAATTAGTTCAAACATTCGATTACCATCTATAGACGTCAATGTGTAATACATGCTGGTTTTCAGTCATTCTTTACGTTAAACACTCATTAATAATTTCTTTTTTTATTATATTTTATACCATTAAAAACACGAAATATATTTTTAACTTTCATTTTGAAATAAATATCAAAATGTATAAATAAAAATTAACAACAAATGAATTTTCTTATTTTTTGTAATATCTTTGATATACTCGTTTGTAAAAATATTTTTAATTTTATTAACTTTTTCATATATAACGTTTAAACGCATTTCCCTTTACAATAAAACATCTTTATAGTCATAGCATAGTAGTCATAAATTAATGCGTTAAAAAGAAAACTTAAACTCGATGTAAACCTTTTTTGTTCACTCTTTTAAAAACCTATTAATTCACTTACATTATAGTATAGACAAATTAAGGAGCAGTCTATATAAAACTACATTTCATAGCAATAAGATTTAAATTATACAGAATATTTCACAAAGAATGTAACAAACTTTCAGGATATGTTCTACTAGTGAAAATAAAGAACGTTTATAGACATTATAGACATAGGGTCGGAAACTTCGTTAGCGAATGTGGGCTAGTAAAAGATTTTGCCCTGTTTTTGTGCTTTCAGTGTAATTAAGCTAGGCCCAAATGAAGGGATAAATTTTAGGTTTTACATGAAATCTGAACTGAAAAACTGAAAAGAAAAGGTTTGGGGTAGAAAAGCAAAATATTTTATGTTTAACATAAAATATAAAATAACTTTGTTAAATGAATAATAAACACATAAACATTTTAAACAAGCCTAGAAGAAAGTTTGATTCGAGAAAAATTATGAATAAAGTCCACAAAAACTAAATATAGACGACAGAATTTTAAAGTTTATTAAAACCAAAACATATCAAAATGAACCAGATTTTTACTTGATATTAAACAAAACAAAATTTCATTATTACAAAACAAAAGAGTTAAATTTTTTTTGAAAAGTAACAATCATATTCTAAAAAAAAATGATAAAATCAAATAAAACAACAAATCGTTAAACAATTTTTAGACATCTAAACTAATTAAAAATTTATTTTATCTAAATTTAAGATAGTTTATTTCATAAGTTGGCAATATCAACAGCTGGTAGTGCTACCGGCAGTACTACGATTCAGTACGTCGACACAACCAACTTCAACAATTAAAATTTAAATTGAAGATCGTCTCATTTTGATATATTTTATTTTTTTAATAAACTTTGAAATTCTTACGTTTGTATTTAGTTTCTGTGGACTTTACTCATGCCATTTTTCTCAGAATAAAATTTTCTTCAAGTTTTGTTGAAACCTTTTAACAATATTATTTTACGCTAACATAAAGTAGGTTTTTCGATCAAAATATTTTGTCTTTTACCTCTGATTTTTTTTAAAACTACTAAAAATACAGTTCTGGGATAATTTTTTTTCAATTTTTCAGATCAGATTTCATATAAAACCACTTAAATTTAATTACAAGAATTACAGTCTAACTTAATTTTATTGAATGGGCAAAAATCAGGCCGAATTACTTTGCCAGCAGACATATGGTAACATTGCGTTTCTGAACCTACCTTTATATGTACATCGTTTATTTTCATCAGTAGCACATATCCTGAAAGTTTGTTACATTCTTCGCGAATCACTCTTTATAAGACTTAATTTTTAATTATAAGACTTAATTATTATTATATTAAATACATTTTTAAATATGTTATCATTTCCAAATTCAGAATTTTTTTCATAAGATTTTTATCTACTTGTGAAAACCTTTTTTTTAAAAAATAACTTCGTAATATTCATTTTAAAATCCTTTTAAAAACTTTTTTAAATATACTTTAACATTTATGTGAATTGTGGGAATATCAAAGTGTGATTATTATTTAACGTTGTTTACTCACATTAGAAATATTGCTTTTTATTTATTTTTCCAAGCGTTATAATTGTTTTTGCGGCTTTTAAGAAGTTTTCTTTGAATAACATAATTAAAATCACAGTCAGTGTAATACACACTGTGTGTACATGAATTGTTTCATTTATCTAGATTATTTAAAGAAAAGAATATTTTTATTTAATTATATTTTTTAACTTATTTGAAATAAACATATTTTTCAATCTAATGTTTAAAATAAAATTTTCATTTATTTTTGCGCCTCAACCATTATAGTAAAATTCAAAGCTTTTTTATTTTTTTTTGTAGTTTTATTCTAAGCATAAAATTTATCAAAAAAAAATTATTTTTCTTATCATAATTTCTTCAATTTTGAATATATTAATTCCTAAATCATAGATGTATTTTATTTATTTATTGTATTTTATCTTTACGAACTAATACGTATATCTACTAAAAATCGAGTACGTACGACAATTTTCTTCCGTTGTAAACAACAAATAATAGTGTTTTTACGTTTAATTTTCCCTACATATATAATTTTTTTTTAATCTTTATCAAATCTAAATCTTAACAATCTTATGTAAAGCTTTTTATGGTAGGATAAACTTTCTCGAAAACCTAATTAAGCTACTATATTTAATCTTAAACCTAACTGTCCATACAGGCAACATCATGCGGTTTACCCGGGAAAAGAAGTACGTATTTGTAAGATTTTTCAGAAAAACAGCTGAAGTTAAACGATGGTTATAAATTTCATGAAAAATGGATAGACTGTTTATTTCACGCTGCAAAATAAAGGATACTTACTGATGCCAAATAATTGGGCCTGCAGATAAACATTAATTCTTACAAGAAACTTGTAAATGTTTGTTAGGGGATTCCCCCTCACATCAGCATTTGGATCGGCAAGTGTTTGCAAGTTTTATTCTTCTACAGCTCTTGGATGTATGATGACGGACGGCTGCTCTGATTTCAGTATGTAGATAACAAACAAGCCATCTCAAATAACCGAGTAAAATTAGTAATACAGCGAAATGAAAACCGATCTTAAGCATATTTAAATGTAATATTATAGACATTAGAGAATGTTACAAGTTACTGGATAAATTTAAAATAAATGAATAAACCAAACATTATTGCTACACTTCGTCACTAGTCCTCTCTGTAAATTGACTGTATTGTGTAAGAATGAAAATCGAAGATAGCGACTGGTATTGAAGTAGAAAAGACATTGTTACTTTTGTTTGTAGACGTTAAAGTTATGATTGTACAGTCGAAAGTCTACAAAGATCACTTCAACAACTTGAAATATTCTCATAAGAAACCCCCTAAACTAGTAGAAGAAACTAGTTTTTTGTCCTAGAAAATAATCGCTTGAGGTCAAAATTTGCAACACAGGAAGGGTTGTCAACTTTTAAATACAATTAATAAACATTACCTTAGCGAGGTAAATTAGAATGCTTGTAAGTTTTAACGGTTCAAATTTTTTTCGATCATTTGATTATGTTTATGCTATATCATATGTTAGATCGTGTTCTATCACTAACTAGACTTGAACCCGCGCGCTATTGTGTATGTTTGTACATGTATGCGAGTGTGTATGCGTATATGTATATATATATATATATATATATATATATAGTTTGTGTGTGTGTGTGTGTGTGTGTGTGTGTGTGTGTGTGTGTGTATTTGAAATTACTAGAGTATGGGTTTTCGGAATTCTTCTGCTAATATTCAATATAACATGTTTAATGTGACTTGATTTTTAACGCAAAAGAATCAGAAATTTGTTTTCATGCATCTTAACAATTTTTTTCTTTAATAGCATCTAGACTCCTGAACTGAGGCTCCCAAGTTCGATTTCCGGCAAGAATCTGGGCTTTCACGAGGAGATAACTATATTTTGAGAAGGTCTCTCTTTTAATAAGAGAATTACTTTTGAAAAGGACACTTGGGAATTTTTCTCAATAACTCTTCTTCATTGAAATGTTAATTGTAAGGAATAAATAATACTAAAAATGTATTACTTCTTAAGAAAAAAATAATTTTTAAGGTACATCTCACACAAGATATCTTTCGTCACACTTATTAATGTTACAATAAGAGTTATTGCGGTGTGATTAGTGGGACATCTTGAAAATCTAAATAAATAACAAGTCTGTCTCGTGAATTAACCATCTTTGATATTATAAAACCGTAACTAAAATATTTATTAACCTAATGGTGAGGTATTAAATCATAAGATAATCATAATAATACCGTATAATTATTTATACGAATATAGCTCACTATTTTTCATTTACTTACTGTTTATTTTATAAGCACAATTCCTTCAGAAAATATTACAACACGACAAGCGCATACATATAGGTATTTATAAAATCTCGTTTCTCTCACCCTTAATTTCATTAAAATTGTTAACAAACAACTAGTTGAGTTAATTTATTGTTTTCCTATATTAGTCATTTTACTAACTTCGAATTTCAGATCCTACAATAAGCCTTGAATTACTGCCATAAATTTAAATTCTACGGCTGAGAGAAATTTTAGTCTAATTCTTTTTAGTAAACCGACAGCTATAAACGTACACTTGTTTGTTAGAATTTGTTTATGATAAACTTTACCACAAACTTTTAATGTAGCCTACAATCTAAAATATTGTGGTCTTTTGTAATAGTCTACAATCACAGTAAATGTAAGATAATAATTTGGTTTTATTATAAAAAAGTATTGTCTACCTTGTTAATTTAAATCAATTTATATGGATATATATATATATTTTATTTTTATTTATTTTTTTTTTAATATTTCATATAAATTATGATTTTTAAATGACTTCACTGACACAAATTTATACGGTTGTACACTTCGATGTACGGTATGTATTTATATACATACATGTTGCGTGACTGTTGTAAGGATGCTTTCTTTTTCTTTCTTTTTCCTGTTTAGCCTCCGGTAACTACCGTTTTAGATAATACTTCAGAGGATGAATGAGGATGATATGTATGAGTGTGAATGAAGTGTAGTCTTGTACAGTTTCAGTTCGACCATTCCTGAGATGTGTGGTTAATTGAAACCCAACCACCAAAGAACACCGGTATCCACGATCTAGTATTCAAGTCCGTGTAAAAATAGCTGGCTTTACTAGGACTTGAACGCTGGAACTCTCGACTTCCAAATCAGCTGATTTGGGAAGACGCGTTCACCACTAGACCAACCCGGTGGGTTGTTGTAAGGATGCTGCTCTCTGCAATTATTACTCACTAAAGTATATATAAAATAAATAATCTGGTAGAAATGTGGTTCTTGATCCATATTACTTTGTAATTATTGATGTTGGAATTGGGTACAGTTCTCCTCTACAAATCAAATATCTACAAATTATTAATACAACTTACTCTTTTAACACAAAATTCACGAACCTATGAACTGATTTCGCTATCAGTAATAAAAGATTGCACTACTATGTTTCTATAATTTATAATTATGTTGTCTTTCCACAGTTATTTCTTTACATCGGGTACTTCTTTATTTAATCGTGTAATATAAATCAAATAAATAACATATAATAATATAAGATTTTACTTGAACTGTATGAAGTGTATGATGTTGAAGTGTATGTGAAATAAAAGTTACTTAGAGTATTGGTGAACATTTTTAAAATTAGCATAATATGTCACGCGTTAAAATAAATTGAGTAGAAAGGGTCCCTATTACTGTCATTGTATATTACAATTGTGTCAGCGCAATGTACTTATTACCATCGTGTAGTCATCGATCATCGTAACAATTCATAAGGGATGTTTTATTTACGAATTAAACTGTATTACAATTTTAGTTTATAAAATTTTTAAGAATAGTATTTACTTAATGTTTGATAATTAGTGTTGTATTGAACCTAAATATTATTTTGCCCTTTGAACGATTTAAAAATATCAGCTGAACGAGAAATTAAATCTCTATTTTAGTCTCATGTTTATATAATGAACCGTACTTGAATACTTTGTATATTTACGTTGGACGAATTATTTGAAAACCAAAACCACAACTTGAAGCAATATCGGAACATTAAAAAAGGACTTCTGTTGATCACATTAGGCCAATTTACGTGTAATGTGTGTATGTCTTAAATAAACTAGAATACCACTAACAATTATATTAATTACAATAACAACCTCAAAAGAACAAAAATAAAACGACAAAAAATTCTCCACATGGAATGTGTGGATTCTCAAAATATCATCTACACGAAAATCATTCTCGAAAGTTTTTTCTTAAAATTTTTTTAATGTATCACTTGAACTGGAAAATCTTGTTGTTTGTGATTTATTTAAATTACAGATTTACAAACTTGAGTCTCCTCCAAGAATTTCTAAAAAAATCATCATTATTAATTATTTGAAGAAATTCTGAGCTTATTATTCACCCTAAAATCATTTTGAAGGTCTGCTGATGCTTGATAACAATATTTGTTGGCTATTCCTAGCAGAATAAAAAAACCACCAATATCTGGATGGACTGAAAATAAGTTTTGAGCACACATTTTAGCTGTAGTAGTAAAGGAAAGAGAAAATCAAGAAGATTGAGGGTGAGATGTGTTGTAAATAGAGTAGGACTTTAGCCGATTTTTTAAACATGTAACATTATCGTGTAATTATAACACTGTGTAACAGCAGGGGTTCACTAGGTTTTTGCTAGAATAGGGTTTCAATCAATTTTCTTAAATATATAACATTAATCTGTAATATTAATGCTGCAGGGCAGATAGGGCCCACCAATAATATATTATTATATAATTAACCGGCTTAGTCTAGCGGTTAAACCCAACTGATTTTCAAACTCGAGTGTTCTAAGATTTCTGAATTCGATTCACACGTCTGAATTAACCACATGTCTCAGTAGTAGTCGACCACAGTAGTACAGTACACAGTAGTATAGTAGTCGACCTGAGTTGGTTCTAGACTCAATGTTTATCGGTACATTTACACTTACATTGCACCTTTGTCAGACCTGGCACTGGTAGCAGTAATTGCATTTGCCTAAACACACACACCCCCAGACTTGGCAGTAGCTGGAAAACTGAGTGGAGAAAACAAACATATTATACAAAGTTGATGGGTTCCTTTATGCCAGTTATGAAATTATTAAGATAGGTACAGCTTACCTTCTATGGATATAAAACAAATACGTCTGTGTGGGTTCCAACATGTTCAAAGCACAATTGAATATGCCTCCATGTCCGGTTGCTCATCTGAAACAGCATACATATCAGATATATTCATTTCAAATGCTGAGCGAACAACGTCTTGAAGCTGCTCGTTGTTGACTATCTGCATTCTCCGATTTCTTCTTTTACAACATTCAGAGTGTATTGTCTGATGTGGTGCAGTCAGGGCTTAGTGCTGACCAAGGCAATGGAGCCGGTAACTCTTCTGACCCACGTCCGATCCAGCGATTCAGAGAAGTCTCATTGAAGCGTTTGTGGTCGTTCAAAGTAAAATGCGCTGGAGCACCGTCTTGCTGAAAGGTAATGATGTCAGCGATCCCTTTTTCTGTTAATTTTGGAAGCCACCAATCGTCGAACTTTCTCAGATAACTGTGTTGATTACACCTTCGAAAAAAATAAGGACTGCGCCATCGAAAAAATAAAGACCAAGGAGATGTCTAGCTGTCATCCCGGCACAAATCATAACATGTGGCGGATGCTGTTCCATTTCTTCAAAAAAGTGAGGGTTGTCTTTCACCCAGAAAAAACTTTTCGGTTACGAGAGCTTCGATAAATCTCACACTCATCTGAAAACATGACATTGTTTATATCGATTGCTCTCGCAAAGCGTTGAAGGAATAACTGACATGCATAAACACGTCTATGAAGGTCACTGTCAATCGACTCATTAATTTTGGCTGAACATAAACATTTAACTTTCGAGTTCTTCCGCGTATGATCTCGCATTGTCGATCTGGAATACCTAACTGCAGAACGGTTGCGGGTTGATTTCATCGGTGATCGTTGAACCGATACCTTAACAGCAGCCCACGTCTCAGCTCGAGTGCTCCCACTGCGTGGCTCATCAAGAACACTCCCCGTTGCACACGTTCGTAGACCTACACACAAGCTAACAAACTCTCTTCGGTAGTGAACGCACTCGTATCCGCGCTATCTTTCCGCACTCGACAACAACTGAGGTCATCCCGATGGAACACATGGACGATCCCCACCACGACTTATCTCCCCCCCTTTTCCAGCAGCATTGAGTCGTATCAGCGGTGAGAACTAGCAACAGAAGGGTCCGATTAAGCTGGATTTATCATAGTGAAAAGGAACTTCCCGCCTACTTCGTATAATAATAAGAATATTACGATATTAAGAGTAAGGATTTATTGATTGCAAATTAGTAACAAGTAATCAGATTTATATTATTATTGTAATCTACTTTCAACATGATAGTAATAGTAATAAAACATATAGTAAATTTGCTTTCATTATTAGCCTAAGTTACACTGGACTCTTATACAATATATTTTTAAATTATTTATGTGTACGTATGAAGAGATAGAACAAATTTGTCAGTTTATATTTTTATAACTTGTTCTTCAATACAAGTTTTTCTGCGCCGTTGGTAATTTCTATTATAGTAATAACGAAATAATAGTACAATTCTTGACCTTTTTTAAGAAGAATATTTTATAATTTTATTAACATAATCGTTTTGATTATTTTTATTTTGTTTTCCACAAAATGTACAAATATGGAAATAATCAAAGTTTTTTTTTATATTGTTCTTTCACGTTTCCTATTTTCTATTTTTTATATATTTATTTATGTAATTGTGTGGCTTTAATATCATTGCCGTCACTATTGTCATTACTGATGTTATTTCAAATAATTTTTAATAGAAACGCGAATAAATTTAAAACTAATGATACGAATAATAAATTGTATACTACATGATGAATAAGTATAAAAAAACGTATGTTTATGGAAGCATATAGTCAGATATAGTCTTTTATAATACCCTGCAATAGTTAAAATTTGCATAATATACTCAAAAAATGTTGTTGTAGTGTTAGAAAGATATTACTAATACCTTGCGATTTTTTAATAAAGAGTGTCACAGAGATGTATACCCATTTTGGAATGAACCGAACAGTGCTACTATTACTCCAACCTGTAATTTGTTTGTCGTCACATGTGTGTGAACTAATCCCATTTATTTCAGTTACCATGCTTGAGTGGTCACTGGAACATCGCCTGTTCACGTACGATGAGTATGTAAGTGGTAGCAATTCAAATTTTCAGGTTCAGAGATGTTCCTTGACCCCTCGATCTCCCGAGTTGAATATGTGCGGCTTCTCCCTAATAGGATACTCAAAGGAGCGGGTGTACGTCGAGAAACTCCGTACAGTACAGCAACTAAAGACAGGTATTCGTAGGGAAGTACAGTAGATCACGCAGAAGACAGTGGAACGGGTGTGGGTCAGCTTCATTTCTCGACTTGAAACATGAATCGGGGAAGATGGTCATCACCTTCCAGATGTAATTTTTGCCACCTAACATAAATGGCATCTGTTTCTTCACATATTTCACGTGGAATATTTCACGTAAAGTTAATTTTAATAGAATTTCGAATTATTGTAAATCGTTTATAAAAATTAACCAAAAAAATCAAATGGAAATTGTAGTACTATCTTCTTTAGTTTTGAAAATGAATGTGTATTTTTGTAGGATTATCTCATTCAAGTAAACACTACCTCATCTGAGGGAGTGCGGAATTAAGTACCTAACAGGTACTCTTGAAACTGGAAAATGTGTACTTGTATTGGAAAGTTCTTTCCCATCAAACATTTTTTTCTTTTACTTTAAGAGCCCGCTTAAACTACCTAAAACTTTGTCACTTTTTTCCCTGATTTTTTGCTTCAACAAAAAGTAATCGTGATTAAAGTAAAAAAAGTTTTATTTGATTTTCGTTTACAGTTAAATTGGCTCATTAAATTTCTCGTCACTGTCTCGGCTGACTATCCTTACTTCAACTTGGTATTTTTATTAAGAGGTATAAGAAGTTTATTGAGCTATAAGTTCATTATATCGTATTCCTGTTATTGTATAAAAAGTACGACGTTACTGTATTATTTTTAAATCTAAATTTTCACTCGTTTTGAAAGCTGTGAGAAAAAAACGTTTTATCAGAAAGAATAGAAATTGTTATTTTTTATCACAATTATATTAGCGAGTGGGGTAACTATATATACTTAGTTTGTAGTTTTTCATGAACAGAAATCAAATTTCTAATTTTTTTTTACTGAAAAATAAAAAAAATGATTGTTTAAAAATAAATTCTTTTGAGAGTCTAAATGATAATTACGTATTTAAATTCTACAATAATTTTCTTTTTAATCAAACGATCTATTTTTGCATCAGCAATAAAATAAAATTATGAATAAGCTCATTTCTCATTTTTTAAATAGAAATTGAGAATCAATATTGTCAACTTTATTTCTTATCATTAATATCATATTACTTCTTTTTACTATTAAAATATTTTGCAATAAAGATTTTTAAATTAGTCGAAGTCTGTGTTTCAGGTAAAACATTGCTTAACATCTGTTAAAATGTATAATTTTTTAACAATAAAATTAACCCAAAAAGTTTTTCTGTTCAGTTCTCTTCCCTGCTAGAAACTTTCAGTCCTCAACTTATCCACTGTACTCTTTGACCTTTTTTAGAGCTATTCTAATATAAAAATCAACCTCTTTTGTTACCTACTTCCTTTTTAATATTCCCACAAATCTTGTCGATTGAATTTACCTAAAAATATTATTTTTGTATTCTAAATTCATTATATTGATGATATATATATATATATATATATATATATATATACTAGCTGTACACACCACGCTTCGCTGTGGCACTTTGTGGTTGCATGGGTGAGAAATGAGAAACAAAACAAAGCATACGTTTCATAGAAGTTTAATTTTGCAATACTTGTGGTTATACAATATTTTTTGTTTTTCAACTGTCTGCGTAGATATAAAGGCTATCTGGTTTGCCGACTCGGGAACACGCACATACAGTTGTCCATGTGAGAAGCAATCCGCATCTAAATCTAAACCACACAATTCTAAAGATTGACCTTGAACTTTATTGATTGTGATTGCAAATGCCAATCGAATTGGGAATTGCAATCTTTTAAATTGAAATGGTGTATAGGTAAGGATCATGGATATTCGAGGAATGAGGACATCTTCACCTTTGAAAGGCCCCGTTAAAATCGTTGCTTCCACTACGTTATTCATCAATTTCTTAACTGCAAGTCACATGCCGTTGCAGAGTTTTGGCTGATTAATATTCCACAACAGGATAATTGGCACACCTATTTTCAATTTTAATATGTGTGGTGGCATCCCTGGCAGATCAAGTGAGTTTAAAAATTCCGTTGGATAATTAACTACTTCATCTGCTTCCACAACGGTGTCTATCGACTTATATGTAATTTCCTCACTTTTAATGCTGGATTGAATAACATTATTAAGTTGATAGACATTTTTATTCTTTGCGGCATAGCTCGTTCACTGAGCCAATCGTGATTTCTATGATTAATTTGAATATCAGGAAATACTGATCTTTTTCGATCAGTTCTTCTTTCAATGTTACTAAATTACAAAAATTATCAGGAAATGATATTCGTCTAGACGTCTCATCGAATGGCAGCTGTCCGTTTCCAATGTCCAGTAACTGTCGTGACAATACCTCAACTGATGGATCATTCTGCAACTGGACACGCATATTCGTAGTTAACTGCAATGTACGTACGTGTCGCCACAGTGTTGAATATTTCAGGCAAGCATTTATTTCGTCTGCTGGTGTCGATCGAGAAATTACAGGCAATGTTTGCCTAAAATCTCCTGAGAGCAATATCAAAGCATTCCCGAATGGTTAAACGTTTTCACGCAAATCTCGTAACGATCGATCAAGAGCTTTAAGCGATTTTTTATGTGCCATCCTGCATTCATCCCAAACAATGAGTTTACATTTTTGTAATACTTTACCCATACAGATGCTTTGGAAATATTGCACGTGGGAGTCTCGAAGATTTGCATGTTTAATGGCAACTTCAGAGCTGAATGCGCAATCCTTCCACCTGGTAATAATGTCGCAGCTATTCCAAACGAAGCAAGAGCTAAGGCTATGTCATTTTTTGATCGAACCGTTGCTAGAATCAATCTAATGAAGAATGTTTTCCCAGTTCCTCCTGGCGCATCCAAGAAGAAGGTCCCCCCAACTCCGTCATTTATCATTTGCATTATGCGATCATAAATGCTTTTCTGTTCACGTGTTAATTTGGGAATGTTTGATTGGACATATGACTGAAGGTCACCAATGTTGTAACTCTGTTCACGGCGTAAATCCACATCAAATGAAGCAATCGCATTTCGGGTGGGTGCTGGCATTCCCAATTGACTAAGAACTTTATTTGCATTAGCTAAGTACTTGTCTTCAATCTTTACCAATGCTTCGTTGTAAATGGCTTCTGTAAATTCAGACAAAAGTGAATATTTAACCTAACAAAGGATTTTTTGGTCATTATGTAGGGATATTATTTTCTGTGTATTTGGTTATTTCGACTTTTTTTGTTTGCATAGTCTTAAGTCTATCTGGGCTATAAGAAAGTTCGGTGTTTTAATTTATTTACTGTAAGTCATCCTTCTTGGTGGCTTTTTTTTTGGTTAGGTGTTTTTTTTTTTTTTAATAAAATACAGATGTTTTAGCTGTTAAATATAATTCAAAGATATTTGTTACTTAATCAGTTGTGATTTTGTTTACATTGGCAACGGCCATACGGGCTCTTTGTGATTGGTCGTTGTGTTTGACAGCGGCCATCATGCATTGATCTGATTGGTTTTCCTTTGTTTACATTTCCATCTGATTTATTAGCCTCCTGTTTATTAAAAAACTGTACAAATTAAAAATAGATAGATGGATTTATTAAAAGTAGATGAAAACAATCTTTGCCTTTGATGCAAGTTATATATCGTGATATATATGATATGTGATATGATTATATATATCTAAAATTTGAGCTAAATCGGTGCAGAACATTTTGAGTTTTTGAAGTGTACATAAACGAACTTAACCTTTATATATATATATATATATATATACAGTTAATTCATAATTCCGTTTTTTATTTTTTTATGAATTTTTTTATATATTTCAGGTAATTAATTCTTTCTTATTTTATATTTATAAAATCACTAGCAGACCCGGCAATGCTTCGCTATTGCTATATATATATATATATATATATATAAAGAGAGAGAGAGAGAGAGAGAGAGAGAGAGTTTAAATGAACACAATTGAAAATTTGATAAAAAAATTTAAAAAACTGAACTTCACAAATTTTACCTTTCACTTATTCTACTTCCCCTTTTCTCTTTCTACCTTTTCTCCTTTTCCCCGTTTTCCATTTTCCCCTTTTTCCCTTTTGCCAGCGCGTAAATCGGTACATTAGTTTTTTGGTCTTCAGTGGACTCACATACGAATATGCCTTTTATATATATATATAGAATATATTATATATTATATATAGAATAAAAAAGTCTGTTTGTATATTTGTTTCGTAAATATCTCGAAACCGGCTCCACCTAGCGGGTATAGTTTTTGCAAAAATAATTTTTCACGTAACTAATATTCATATTCTGAATGTGAATCAAATCGGTCCATAAATATAATTTTTCTAAATATCTCAACCCCAGCGCCATCTAGCGGGTTCATTTTTTACAGATATAATTCTTTCCATGTAAATAACATGTATTCTGAATATGAGGCAAATCAGACCATAAATACAATTTTTCGAAATATCTCAACGCCAGCGCCACCTAGCGGGTCCAAAGTAACTCAGAAACATTCCCTGGCATGCGTCAAACCATTCCCTAAAGTTTCATCGCTGTCGGATGAACGGTTTAGGAAGGCATAAGAGACATACAGACAGACAAACATTCATTTTTATATATATAGATTACGATCGTAATACAACTAAGAGTTACGGTTATTTATTTATTTATTTTTTTTAATTTAGTTCACTCTAAAAACCAAATTAACGTCTACTTTACCTGGAATTTGTCTGAACCGCCAGACTTGTAAGATTTACAGTGAACGTTAACCATTGAACAGACACAGAAAATTTGTATTACCACTTCATAACTTAGACTCTTCAAACGATAAAATTGCGTAAAAACATACCAATATAAACAAAGATTATCTAATAAAACATAATGGTCAAATTCATGTCTCTGAAGATCAATTTCCTACATAACACCTCCTGCAACCTCGCGCAACAAAAAATTACTCAAATCTCCTATACACTCTAAAATTCCTAAGCACTGTAAATAATTCATGCATGTTTTTAAATTAAAAATCAACGATAAACTTCCATCAACTAATCTAAAAACTAATAAATGTATGTTTTAATTACTCTGCTCAAATCTGAATCATTCCCTCTTAATAAAATTACGACTTTCAACAGCAAAAAAAGTCATTGTAATAATCTATAATCTATTTCAAATATACTTTTCGTTGACTGTAAATAGAGCCAATGAATATCTTCCCAGGTATTCATTTCCAAACTACATTTTATATTCTTTATGAAATACAATTAAATATATTAAATATAAATTTTAACATATATATTATGATTTCTAATTTTATTATTTTCAGACTACGCTGTAAATAGTTTTTTTATTTAATTAAATGAATAAATATTAAACATTGGGCGAGATGAATAAAAAAAGGTAATTATATTTACCTTTTGTTTAAAATTACTTTAAGAAAAAATTTACCTTGTTTTTTGTGAATAAAAACTTTTGTTAATTCTTACAGGAATTGTTGTAAATAAGAAACGTAATTTAAGGATTGTTTTACTAAATATCAGGTTTTGTTATAAGATTTTCCTTGTGATAGTAGTGGTAACCGAATATGTCAATGTAAACATTTTAGAACTTGTTTTTTTGAGGTGGAGGATAATGCCTTTTAGTTTTGCACCGTATTAATAAGCATTTAGTCTTTCAGAACTGGTTTAATTTTTACAGCGATTTTATATTTAAAATAAGTGATACAATGATGAAACACGACTGTAACTGACATTTTTTTGAAGTTGGCAACAACTGAATTATATTTGTGAATTATTTTAAATCGTATACTATTGTTTTGAACAAATTTCTAATTACAAGATTGGTACTATTATGAAAGAGGCTTGAAACGAAATTAGAAAACATGATGAAAAAGAAAAGAGATAGGAAAACTTGGAAGAATTGCAAAACAATATAAAAAAGAAAATTGAAACAGAAATCCGACAAAAATGCCATAGAAAGTAAAAGTGAAAGACTGGTAAAAGATAATACATATTTATTACAAGAGAATAGTCATCTATAATTATTGATAGATGACAGATTACATACTGACAATTGAAACATGATAGTTTAAAATTGGGAACATCGAAAAATAATCTTGATGAGAAATTAGCAAAGAAAATTGTATTGTAAATCGAACGAATTAGCGTTGGATTTGAAATTTGTAATTTGAAATATGACGGCAAATGATCGACCCTGAACCAGATGATTATGAAAAGATGAAACCCGTCGTTTTCAACGTCAGAATTGCAGTGCCTTGTTCTCGTAAGCAGCTGGAAACAATAATAGGTCAACCCAATTGAAAAGAAAAACATGACTATCTGAAATTATGGAAACTGGAACTGCTCATGAAGAAATAGATTATTGAAATAATAAATGCCAGCTACAACGATCGAAGTAATATTGATACAATTCTAACAGGTTTGTGAAAATTTATGGCATCAATTAATTTTTTTTTATTGCCAATTTTAAGAAAATAGAATTTTTTTATTTCTTCTATTCCTTTCCTTTTGTAAAATTTTATTTCCTTTTGTAAAAACAAAAATTGAAATAAATAATTTAAAAAAAAGTGAAGTAATGACATGACATGCTTTGTGTATAGTGTAAACAAAAACGTCTGCTAAGCATATTTATCTCTGCTCATTGTAATAATCAATTTTATTTTTTCTAATATTTCTGTAATAAGTTTTTTTTTTTATAGGCGGGATATATTTTAATTTATTTTTATATATTGCGATACAGTCCCTTTAAATTTTCTGAACCCCAGATACAGATATTATGTGTGTTAACTTCTCCCACTAACATGAAATGTTGACTCATTACTAATCACGACACGATCAAGAATGTCGTCATCTACATGCTGCAAAATTTCGATTACGAAATCGGAGCGCACAGCGTAGTCGATATGCTTCAAATTCTATATCAGCTGTAAACGGTATGGACTCATATACACGCGTTTCTTAAAATATTACACGCCATCACGGGCAGCTTCCACGGGCCTTCCTAACAGATTTTTTAGGACCCGCAGAAAAGACACCCTAATATGTTCATCATTTTCTTCTAACATCCTCGGTCGTTTCAAAGTGATTAGCATCATTTTGAAACGGTTAATGACATATTGTTATTGAACTTAAGGAATCACAACTAAACTTTCTACGGAACGCCCGTTGAACTGCAACTGCAGATTCACAATTAGGAAACAGGAAAAGACAAGAAGACGTTTTGTTCAGGAGTCGCCATCTTTGCTATGGGCGCTGTCAAGCGGAAAGATAGGGAATCAATCTACAGCCTTGAGCGTAACTGAAACTGTCCTTATTGCTCTTTGCTTCTAGCTTCAAATTAGTATTGTACACCTCAACCAAGAGGTATCATAACAAATTAAAACCCCCCCAAGTCTGTTTTGGTAGACCCGTTATTATTTTACCCAATTTTGATCAAAGTCCTACAAATAATTTTTACCAAAATGTATAAATTTTACTGTTAATTAATTATACTAAAAAAAATGTATACCTACAATAGGTAAAAATTATTTTTAAATAAAACAACTATACGAAAAATAAACATAAATAAATTAATTAAATTCAAAAAAATTATAGTAGTTTATTAAAACTCCCGCTTCCCTCTGGAACATGAGAGTATACGGTACGTTCCAATCCGGTATTCGGTACTTCACGATCTCGGATATAGAATCTGATCTTGAACGATGAAGTGTTTCAGTATTTTGTATAGTTTTTACCATCTAATATGACCGTATTTTTATTACAAAGTTTCTACTAAACTGAGAAAAATTCCATGACACGCAGTTGAGAATTTTAATAAAGGATAATGAGAATGTGGAATCGTGTTTCTGTGTGGCGTTAATGAAAATTTGACAGTTTAGAAAGCGCCTTAGAGAAATGTATTATATAATATATCAATAGACAACACCCTTTACTTAGCTTTTATAATACCAACCAACTCTGGTAATATAATCAACGAAAACACGTGGTTGTGACTGCATGCGACCACAACGAATTGCGACGTCAATACGTTTATAGACATCAATAAACATGGTGGATTTTCTCGCCAGTAAAGTTAGTTTACTTTATATTTCGAATATGATAACGTTTTCACAATCTACTCAAACTTGATAGTAGACCTGCATCTAATTAATACGTTAATGGTTTTAAATAACTTTAATTACATCTTAATTGTTGTCAGACTCTAACAGCAGAATGCATTCGGCAGTTGTATACACATTCGGTACACAATGTTTAACCTACTTACCCACAAGCATGTAAATATCTCATTGTTATGAAACGCTGCACCTACAAATAGAATTTCCTTCTACTAATAATAGATAACCGTGGTTAAAAAATAAGAGTAATTGTTATTAAAATGAAAAAAATAAAAAATATATAGTTCTGCAATACATATACATGTATGAAACAATGTTTTAATCACTATTTTCACCTTCACTTCTACTGCTATTAATTTCATCTGAATTTAACACTATAATAAAATTTTACTGAACTAACTTCTTATAATACCAATACTAGTATATTATTTTTTTATTTTAATTTTGTGTATTATTTTATAAAATAGTAAATTTATTTAAACCAGCTGCCAGAACATAAATCGAATTATTTGATCTAATTATCTAGTAAGCATAGAGTTAAAAAATATGCTATTCATTTTGAAACTCAACCCAAGTTTTTCTATCATTTTTTACACTTGTTTTCCCCATTAATATATGCATTATTCTCCAGCCGATCACTGTAGTAAGTTATTAATAGTACTTAATTCTTTAAACAAAATAGGATTTGAATACTGCTACAGTATTAATGATCAATGCTTGATTTACAAAGTAGGGATTCTGAATATTTCTGCAATTTTTAGAAAATTTACCCCTATATGAAAAATAAAAAAAAATTATTAAATATATCCTCATATATTTGGCTACAATGTGTACCTATGTTTAGCATCTAGTATTTTGTTTCAAACAAATGAAAGGTGCTGGTCTAGCCTAGGATGAAACATCTTTTTCTCTTAATAATCTATGTTATCAATGTTTAAGATAAATTCTTCCAAATATTTAATTTCTAATCATGATGGGTGCCATTATTTTTAGATCAATCATAATTAGCAACTTACGATCTGTGATATTGTAATTATATAGTCCCTTTCAATCAATGCTAAAATACAACATTATAATTCAATAATCAAACCAGAAGGGCACGTACGCCTGTGAAACCTTCTTCAAACTAAACACCCAATCAATAATCAACAAACTTCAAAAGATAGGTAGATGAATATTAAGAAGAGCCATTAATTTCAATCACCATGTTCATGGTAAATGGTGGAAAATCCCTAATAGCATAGTTCACAAGGAAAACCAGTCAATAATAGACACACTGTGAAAAAGGAGAGCCGCCTTTTTCAGCCACCTGTACAGACTACCTGACACAAGACTCACTAAACAGCTCCTAAACTATCTACTCAAAAACAAGACCCAAAATAAATGGATCCAGGAAATAAAGTCCCATACGAAGAGTTTAACTATAATTGTAGAAATTATAAAAAAAAAAAACAAGAAGAAAAGAAAGTCGCCAGATCGAAAAATATGAAACTGATGGGGGAACGGAAGAGATAGCAGTAAGCTATCTCCATACCTTGTTCTTCGAAGGCTTAATGAACATCGAACAACTTAGGTGCTCCAATTGTGGCGTAAATCTTTGAAAAATAAGCATAGATTTTGAAACCAAATTGTGGATTAGAAAATTTATCAAAGATAAGACCCAAATTTAGTAACAATGAAGAGTTACAAATTAATTTTTAATTATGATGACAATTTTCAATTCAGGACAAGCATGTGTTAAATAAAAGCCTTTTAATCTAAAGAAAGTATTTGATAATGTATAATGCAATAACATGGTACATATTTTAAAGAAAATGGGAATTAAATATAGGAAAATGTGACTTTTTTATGTGCTTTGTACTAGAATTGAGTATCAGTGATATAAGTAGAAGATGAAGAAAGGTAGACTTTGATTCAGAAACAAAACAGGCAAGGTTTGTGCCCATTGCTTTTTTGCTTGTACGTAGAATGATACAGGAAGAGAATAAAAAATGAAGAAAATTTTCTGTGAGAAGACATTAAAATCTTGAGGTTCTCTGAAGATATTGTTTGATAGAAACCTTGAGTAAGTTAATAAGTTAGAATCTCTTAATGAAATAAATTCCTTGAAAGAACGAAATTTAATGTGAAAATAAATAAGAGTAAAACAATATCACAGAAAAGATAACAGTTCATCAAACTGATAAATATAAACTGCTAATATCAAATATAGGTCTAAGGATTAACAAAGGAATTCTTGAAAATATTTGTACAAACTGTATCACTTTATGTAAAACTTGGACAACAGGCAAATAAAACTGAATTCTTAATCCTGAATATACAGGATGTCCCATATAAAACGCAACCCATCAATCACTCATCCATGAAATTTCAAAAGTCAAGCTTACTCCCCTACTCGTTACTGAAATGGACTCGTCCAACATCTGAACATCGCGGCGACGAAGTAGAACACTACCGATAGTAACAACAATGCGAGCATAACGTTCAGTGTATTGCTAGAGACAAGATGGTGTTTTCGCTTGATGAACGTGTTTTCATTGTTGAGTCGTACTTCAGTACGAAATCAGTGGTTGCAGTGCAAGATTTGTTTCGCCATAAGTACCCAGATAAACCAGCGCCTAACAAAACATCAGTATTAAGGTTAGTTGCAAAATTTAGAGAGACTGGTTCTGTTAATAACAAGGAACACAAAAGATCTTCGTCAGTGTTGAATACAGATACAGTCACTGATATCAAAGACCGATTACTCGCCTCGCCAAATAAATCGATCAGACGTTTGTCTGATGAAATTAATTTGTCAAAATCAACTGTTCATCGGGCGACCAAACAATTACAATTGCCTTATCGCATTCAAACGGTTCATCAACTGCTTGAGCCCGACAAAGAAAAACGGCTACAATATTGTCAATGGTTCCGTCGATTTCTGCGTGAGGGAATTAATGTTATGGATTCGTTATTTTTCACAGATGAAGCACGGTTTCATTTGGATGGCTACGTAAACAGCCAAAACAGCAGAATTTGGAGTGCTGAAAATCCCCACGTTTATCACGAAAAACAATTACACCCGCAGAAGTTGGGCGTGTGGTCCGCGATATCGCGGAAGAAAATAATCGGTCCTATTTTTTTCGAGTACAACATTAATGCAGAACGATATCAAGATATTTTATTTAATTTCATTGCACTCTTAGAAGAGGAAGACAGACACTGCTGGCTACAACATGACGGTGCGACATCGCACTACGCAGGTTCAACATCTGATTTCGTTGAGGAATTCTTTGGTAATCGTGTTATCGATCGAGGCTTGTGGCCACCAAGATCTCCAGATTTGACTGCGGCGGATATTATTCTATGGGGTTACCTCAAAGAAAAAGCCTACAGCAACAAACCACGAACATTTGAACAATTGAAAGTCAATATTAAACAAGCTGTATTAAATATCCAGCCACAAACTTTGAAAAAAGTTGCAAGAAACGCTGTAAATAGAATTGAAGCTTGTATTCAAGAAGATGGCGGCCACTTCCAACATTTACTCTAAATGTAAGGTAATGGATGGTAATAATAAAAATTACATTTACATTTACACATGCCTTTTTATTATTTCAATACGTACCAATATAAGGTTAGGTTGCGTTTTATATGGGACACCCTGTATATTTAAAAAACATATTTACATACACTTTTAATTACTGTAATTAGATTGAGCTTAGAGTCTTCAAGTTCAAAATTTTAATTTCTACTTAACCTTCACAAAAAAAAAAATTATTTTATTTCATATAAAAATTTGAGTAAAACCACATTTTGGGTTTCTTTTGTTTATTTATGAAACACAGATTATACCTAATTACATTAATTCAGGAGGAAGTCCATAGGGCTGATTTTAAAAATGATAAACCTCTTGTAAAAAATGTTTTAGGAGAAACCAACAGTAATTTCTAAGTGGTATCAAAAGAAAGGTTATTTTTTGATAAGGTTGTCTATATATTTAAATTTAGTCTGATCAATAACGTATAGTCTATGCTGTAAAATAATTTGAATGAAATAAGTATTCAGTATTTTCGCACCTTGTAGCAATTGATAACTTAAATGGTTTCAATTCTATTAAAAATGAAGTTGAATGAATAATTGATAACTTCTGTAGAAATTATTTTAAAAAGTACTGAAATATAGATGTAAAAGGATAAGCTCTAAACAGAAATGTTCGTTAAGGTACATATTATTAACAGTAAATAGATTCCCCACGGAAAAAAATTTTAATTTCTAATCTCTCTTCATTTTCATCGAGGGATTTTTGCCTACTGAAAAATTTATTGAAAGATCTTGTAACATTTCCTTAATAAGTAATTATTTATATAAGATTCATTAACTTTACTAAATTTAACTGAATAACAAGAAGGCTTGTAACACCATGTTCATAGATTCTTTTTGTCATTAGTAAAATCCAATGCATATAACTTAAAATTGTAAATGGTTTTAATTAAATTTCAAAATAACAACTATTTTATTATAATCTGTCCTTCATCTCATTCTTTTGTGTTTTTTAATATTTTTATTACTATTTTAGCTTTTATTTGAAGGAATAATAATTTATGGGTCAGTGAACATTGCAGGAAATAGAAATGCACTTCAACTTAAATTAATTTGTAACTGCTTAAGGAGAATATTGTTTCAGGGATGTAATAAAAATTATTCTAGATGAGTAATATTTTAGATGCCAGTACTTAATTTATACATGGTTTTTAAATGATTTTTGTTAAATGTTTTTGGTAATGGTATAATTTAAAAGTTTTTCAGTAATGAAATTAGTTTTTTTTTTTTTTTTTATAATATTATTCCTAGAAATGAATTTTATGTCATACATGAAAACGTCTACCAATCTGCCTTCTGCAGAGATCTATTAATTTAACATCCCTAAAATACAAATATTGCAGAAACTTTATTTGTTAACAAATAATATGTCAGCAGTATTGACATAGGTATTAAACCACACCTAACAGCCTACTAATAAGTATATAACACAAAAGTTTCTTAACAAGAGGAATATTCAGCTTGTCTAATTTTATTTAGAAATGACAATAGTTAAAACTATTTCCACTGTAAGATTTGTAGTAATCGTTTAAACATTATTTGTCACATTTTTTAAATTAGAACCACTCTTTACAGAGCTAGCAGTTTGAGAGTTGTGTTCCTTTTAATCCCAGTCATAATAGCTTGCAATCTGCAACTTACTATAAAGATCACTGGTCCAGTCCAGAATGCTTCAGTTGCACACTATTTGTAGACAGATTTTTATTTTGGTTTATTGTTTTACACAATAATTAATTAAATTAAGTGGACATTAATGAATTTGTAATTTTTTTATTTTTTTTGTATTTCTAATTCTCTCTATCTCTCTCTCTCTCTCACTCTCTCTCTCTCTCTCTCTCTCTCTCTCTCTCTCTCTCTCTCTCTATATATCTATCTCTATCTCTCTCTCTCTCTCTGTCGCTCTCTCTCTCTCTCTCTCTCTATCTCTCTCTCTCTCTCTCTCTCTCACTATCTCTCTCTCTCTCTCTCTCTCTCTCTCTCTCTCTCTCTCTCTCTCTCTCTCTGTACGTGTGTGCGTAAGCGCGCGTGTGTGTGTAGAAAATATTGATCTTAAAATGCAAATACTGTCAACGAAATTTATATTTTAGTAACTTATAATCTAATAAATTAAAATAGTAATAATTTATATGAAATTATTGTAAAAAATTCCAGGTATTCACTGGGAAAAATAAATTCTCAACGCTTTTAAATTCTTACTATCGCCTAATAATGACCAAAACTATCTTAGATTTCATGAGGGTAATGATGGAAATCGGCATTTTAATCACGCGTTTAAAAACACCGTTTTTTAAGTTATTATTTTACAAATTGCAAAAAAGGTGTGAAAATTGGGTTTTTTCCTGGAAATTTAAATGTGACTCTTGGTTTGTTAAATCGAGTAGTACATAAATTAATATTGGTAAAACTACCTTAATTTGATAGAAGATTGAATTTTTACTATGGTTTAATAAAATTTATCAAAGAATAAGAAAAGGGGTTTTCTTTTGTGAACCAAAATTCTTTTGTTTTCATTGGTTTATTTTTAAATATTTGGTTGTGCGGTAAATCAGCGTTTCTTAGTTGATTAGCTAGCATCGCGTGCAGAATCTCATAATACAATTCTGCTTCTTTATATTATTTGTGAGCCTATTTGGTTGAACGCAGTTATCTTTTACAGTTAGTGCGCTCCAAGACACGCAACTCCATTGTTCATTTCAAATTGTGAAGAAATGTATATTTGTTTCATAGAAATACTTATTAAAGCATTTTATTTTATTATTTGCTCCTAAGAAATCGACATTATATTAAAAAAAAAACTTACGTACTATTTCTATAAAACATTTATTTTTATTTTTTAAAGAAATTAAATAACAATTATTTTTGCTTTTATTTAGTTTTTAATTTTGAAGTAAGATAAAATATTTAAACCACAACAGTTATTTCTTTTGAAATTACTTAAACTCTATTTCGAAAGTAACGGGTTTGCTCATCAAAAATTTTCAAAATCTTTATTTATGTCGGTGGTAGGATTGAAATATTTATGGCTTGCACGAAGAATTTTTCTTGAAATAGAAATGGGAAAACTAATAATTCTTGTGTAGAAAACTGGTCTTGGAGTTTGATTTCATCATAGGAAAATATCTGACCGTTAAATTTTCCCTTATACATATGTCCTGTATTCATTAGATAAGATTCATATAAAAACAATATAATCTATTACATTAAAATTCAATAAATAATTTAGATTTTTATTATGCAAAAATTTCATATCATAACCATTTTCATTTTCTAGCCAATAATATATTTAAAACGATTTAACATAAGATAATAATGTAATAATTTTGTTTGTAATCTATATTCTTTTTTTTACACTTTTCTTTAGCCGTAAGTGAAAGAAAAGGTACCTTTTCTTTATGAATAATTAAAAATTATTTGAAACGATTTTACCAAACGATTCATAATTTAATAGTTTTGTTTGCAACTACATTCTACTATTTTTTTTTTTTACACTTTTCCCTTAGCTGTCAGTGAATGAAAAAGGACTCTTTTAACTTCAACTCATCCACTAATTTCAGTTTTAGTCATTATTTTTGTCATAATCGCTTGCAATCAAAGGTTAAAATTAGAGGTAAATACGATGTATTTTCTTAAATATGGACTTACGACATAGTTAGGTAACAGTAATAATAAGAGTTGCGAGAGGCGCAATGCCTTTAGCTGTACGTTATCGATACTTGTTATCCGTTTAAAAAACCATTTTTAAATGAGATAACAACGATAGTGTTTAACGTATCCCATTCTTATGTAAAAAAAAAATATATATATATAATATGTATATTTAAATGTATTTCCACACAAATCGCACTTAGTTAAGATACAAATACAACTTTCAAGAGCACAATTCATCGACAAAGTTAAACTATGTTATGTAAAGAAATAAATTGCTTAGATAACAGTGTTATGCGTATCATACAAGACAAAAGAACTTTTGGAAGCAGAATATAATTATACACACATGTAGATAACTATAACTACCATGTACTTATCCATCATTTGCAAGTATGAGATAATGAAAGTTTAGCTAACTTACTCAAAAATAAATTTAAGTTATAAGGTACTACTATACTACAATTAAATACTGTTTTCTTTTCTTTTTTTCTTAAAATATGCTCAACTTTATTACCGAATCTGATAAACAGTACTATTATGATCTCTGTATTTGGGTGAATGGCATGAATGAATAAGTTACTCAATACCTAAGCATTTATACGCATGGCCATTCTTCAAGTAAATTTAAGGGGGCGCAATGAATTTCAGTAAAACCAATTGCCAACTAGCAGTTTTACCAACAGTAATGTAACAATCAGTCATTCACTTAGTCAAAGATTTGTTTTGATATCACAACTCTACAGTAAGCATCGGAAAAATTATTACTTTATGACTATTGACCAGTAACACGATTCAAGAGCTTGTCATACAAAATTATTCAAATTTCCAAGTTCCTAGGTTATTTAGATCATGAGCTAAGTAATAAAATATGAATAAAATATCTTTTGCGTTACTCATATTTTTGTAATCAAATAAAATGAGAAAAGAGAATTTCTCCTTATTTCAAACTGTTGTAAATGTGCTTGTGTTTCTTCAAATGAACTGTCATATTATTATATGAATGTCTAATATACGTTTAAACATTATTAAGTAAGTAGCTAGCCTGAGTGTTTTTAATTTTATTCAAATCTATATTAATTTGAAAAGATTTTTGAAAGTATATGTTTGGAGTGTCACTTTATATGGAAGTGAAACTTGGACGATCGGAGTATCTGAGAAGAAAAGATTAGAAGCTTTTGAAATGTGGTGCTATAGGAGAATGTTAAAAATCAGATGGGTGGATAAAGTGACAAATGAAGAGGTATTGCGACAAATAGATGAAGAAAGAAGCATTTGGAAAAATATAGTTTAAAGAAGAGACAGATTTATAGGCCACATACTAAGGCATCCTGGAATAGTCGCTTTAATATTGGAAGGACAGGTAGAAGGAAAAAATTGTGTAGGCAGGCCACGTTTGGAATACGTAAAACAAATTGTTGGGGATGTAGGATGTAGAGGGTATACTGAAATGAAACGACTAGCACTAGATAGGGAATCTTTGAGAGCTGCATCAAACCAGTCAAATGACTGAAGACAAAAAAAAAAATTAATTTAGCGTATTCTATATTTTTTAAATGATTTATTATTATGCAATCAATTTTTTTATAAATATTTTATCATTATCTAATCAATTATTAAATAATAAATAAATGTTAAATTCAGGAGATTTAAAGAGAATTATAGAATATTACAGTAGAAGTGACTTAAAACGAGGTCGTTTGTAACGAGAATCCGGTTGTAATAAGCAAAAATAGAAAAAAATTGGTTGTTTCCTATATTATTAATGTACAGTAAAGTTTGTTTTTAACGAGCTAATAATTTATTAGAAATCAGTTACAACGAACAAATTAATTTCTTTCGAATAATAAATTTGTTCCCTGAGTAATTAAAACGTGAATGATTTCAAAATACAAGTACAGAAATTAAACGTTAAAATCATTATTACTGTATGTTTTTGTAATATTGAAAGTTATGTTGAACGTTGTTCATTTAGACTAGGGAGGCAATGACATCTTTATAATAAGTGAAAGTAAGAGTAATAACAAACTACAGATGCAGTAGTAGATCATGTACAGTTTTGAACTGGCTATTTCTGAACCCTGGAAAATTCAATTCCTCCACTATAATAAAATTTTTACAGGTAGTATGACGAAGTGTGAGTAATTTTACAATCGAATTCAGACAGTTGATTCTTAAAGGTTTGTTGCTGCTTTGTACAATACATTCGTGTGTTTAACTCGAGCTGAAGTGAGTGTATTTTCTGCGAGCATGTTATGGTGTTTTTAGATATAATTTTACGGTACAGAAGTAATGTCAGTGATTAAAAAAAAAGTTCTTTCAGTTCGGACAATTAAAAATTATTGAAGAATTAGAAAACGGGCAAATAATCTGATGTGTATAAACTCATGGGTTTTCTGCTTCCACTGCCTCAACAATTTGGAAGAACTGTTACTGTGATGTGTTATCAGGTTTAGAGAATCTAAAAGACAATCTGCGGCAAAACCCATCAGGGCTAGAAACGGAAGAGATAGTGCGGCGACTAGGATCATCACTAGACTGGTGTCTTCCCCTATGGGGAGGGGTCAGGATAACCAGCTTGGATACAAAGGGTTTGTTTGTAGCGAAGGTTGGCTGATTTAAAAACTCACATCAAATCTATTTTTCAAAGCATTTTTGAATTAGAATTTGGAGCTTTATCAGCTAGAGAGTTATAATATAGGGGATTTTCGTTACTATCACTCCATTATAGTAACTGCCAATGACTGGGAATTAATTTCTCGAATCTCCATTTTATAAAATCCTTTCTTCATTAAATCATATATTATTTACGATTTAACGCAATTGATTATAAAAATTTTTATTCTTAATTACAGATTTAAATTTTGCCATAACAAGCCAAAAACAAAAATATGGTTAATAATAATAATAAAATACAAAACCAAGAAGTTTTGAATACACTTAACGTTTAAACAAGAAAAAAATTCATTAAAAACTACGAAACGTAAGAAAGAGTATTTATTTATTAAGTGCCTTTGAAACATAGCACGAAAAATATATGACACTAAAAATGAGACTAAATTAATTTATTCACAATAATTTGGAATGGAATTGTTTTACTGAGTTTTCATTTTCTTGTTCTGAATGATTAGAAGTGAATTTTTTAACTTAAAGGCTTTATCAGTGTTAAATTAGCCAAGTAAGAATATGTTTGGGAAAAGAATTTTGAAACTTTTGTAATTCAAACTGTAGAAAAAATTATTCTCTTATTCTTTACTAACATATATATATATATATATATATGTATATGTATATATATATATATATATGTATATATATATATATATATGTATATGTATTATTATTTTATATATATATATATATATATATGTAGCGCGTGTATATATATATATATATATATATACACGCGCCCGCGCGCGCGCGTGTGTGTGTGTAACGGTTGTTGACATTTACTTAAATATGTAAAATTTAAAAAATTATTAATTTCATAATATTGATTCTGATTCTGTTTGAGAAAGCAACATATCAGAATGATTAATTACTAAATTCTAATTATTACATAACGCGAAATAAAATAATCCTCAACAATAAAAAATCAAAAATAGATTTTGTTACTGTAAAAATGTTGTTAATAAATTCTCATTTTTGTAATAGGTATTACAATTTACACACGTTAAACTGCTTTTGTCTTTGAAATGGATTTTAAGCCGATTTTACAGAGGGTACCTTCCCTCCTATTCTGTTATTATGCTAGAAATATAACACAAACAAGTTAGGCTCACGAAGGCGGGTAGGGATTTTTCACGCTTTATGGATATGTTCTATTTATAAAGTGCAAATATAGGCTCGAATTAACTCGCCTTACTGTTGTAGGTATTTCAGTCACCTTTCTATGTACACACCCACATAAGCTCGCGTAGATGGTCGGGTTTTTAATTGTAAGTCATACATTGACCATTTTAAGCGTACACTTCAGTAGGGAAGGGAAGGAAAGGAAAAAGGTACCAAGACGCTCTGCATTACTTTGCACCACAAGGTAGGATATCACCTCGCTCGTCTTATACACGTAGATTAGCACATATCATTGTGCAAAGAAATTCTGAGTTAAAATTACATTAAAGACCATAGACTCATATAGACGGGTGACTATAGTAAATAGCTTACCCTTATATGCTTAAATAGAGTAACACACAAATAGGCACACTTGCCTATAAAATTAATGTAGATGTCAAGTGCGTTTTATCAAGAAGTAGTGGACGTATCCCCTCCCAATAATATTAATTTCTTTGTTTCAAGAAACAAAAACCAGTAAACAAAAAAATATATTAAGAAAATAATAAAATTGCACCAATGTATTAATTGCATTTATAATGATATTTTTTTGATTACAATTATTCAAAATAAATATGAAAAAATATATAAATAAAATAAATCTGCAGTAAACTGAAATAGAATTTCTTATTCTCTAATAATACATCGCAACCCCCGTAGGGGAAGACCCCGACCTTGTGACGATTCCGGTCCCCACATCAACCCCCCCCCCGTTCTTACCACTGATAGACTTTAACGGAGGTCCTCTTTAGACCCTCTAACTGACTACACTTCACAGTAATTAATCAGGCCTCGGTTGGAATGCCACCGATGCACATGCCTTGGTAGATTTTTACATCAGTGACTATTAACTCAGCCTTCGCCTTCGCTGTAGGCGTCTTCCGGACATCTTGACTGTCCTACATCGTTGCCCTCTGAACTAGCTAACCGAGTTCAGTAAAGCACGAACCCTGAGCCTACTTCTACATTTAAGTTACAACTAGAGACTATAAATGTCGCATGATATACGAGTTTATTGGTAATTATAATCCACATCACCAGCAATATTGATCGCAACAACGGAATTTAGTCCTAATTCCCTTAATGTTCTCAAATCGGACAAATTTAATCCTTCTATTAATTGCAACTACGGACTCCGGTTTGGTATACCAGGGAGAGAAGGACAGACCTCCTACTCCCAATCAGCTCTATCGCAGAATCCCGCTGACATTTACTTCATCACATAAAACTACCATCGTCAAGATGGCACTACACCTCACGGCTGCTTGAACAATCATCCCCCCGGCAGTGCAGTTGCCGTCCCGCCGACAGCTATTCTGTTACTCAATTCCCAATATGCTTCTGACTAACCGAGGCGCGATGCCAATGCACCTACCACGGCCAATGAACTGTACAGGCGGTACCCTAGCTACCCGGGTTGTTGTCTACTTAGACACCCTCAGCTGTCCTACGCTGAGCGAGGAAACGGAGGAAGCCAGCCACAATGGTCCTATTTCTGCAGGTCTTCCAATTGACCTCAGATCCAGGAAAGAATTTACTCTCTCAAGTTCCCTAGCAAAGTTGATACGTTCAGCCTCATAGCGGAGACAAACATAAAAGACATGGTCTACTGTGTTGTCAATTCTACAATCCGGGCAAAGGCTCGAATCGACCAAACCAAACCTAGCCAATCTGTCTCTAATGGCACAAAAAAAATATTGTCCCGACAGAAATTTTGTTATGTTCTGATTGGGAGAAATCCACTTAACCGCTAGCAAAGCTCTAACATCCGGGAACATAATATTCGTATATCAACCAGTAGAAGATTCGTTCCACCTAATTTGCCAAGAATCAAAACCTTGGTCTTCAATTCTTGTGTACGCCCTGGGAGTAGAAGACCTTCCTTCTTTGAAACATACCGCTTGCTACGTTCTGTAACTAGAATAACTGTAGGTTTAGTGCTGGCGATCACAGAAACAGCCTCTCGCGAGATAGTTCTGTAGCCCCCGACAACAGCTAGGAATAGAAGACGCTTGGCTCGTAATAAAATATGCCTACAACATTGAAGTCGCATACGATGAGCCCAGATGGACACAGCGTACAACATTATAGCCTCACCGACACCTTTGTAAAGAATCCGCATGGTACATAAATTCAACCGCCAGTCGGGATGGATGATCTTCGAACACCAAAAAGGCATTATTTTCTTTCCTTGCGACATACTGAATGTGAAGTCTGAATTGAAGTCTCTCATCAAAGATTACATCCAGATATTTTTGAACGGTGAGATACATAATGGGAAGGCCGCCCATCAAAACTCGTGGATGTCCAGTCGCGGCTAGGCGGCCTATCAGAAAAGTCATAGTGGTATTTTTTGAACTAAAGACCATCTTATGCTGAATACTCCACAACCTTAAAACATTGCGTGCTTGAGGTGCTCGGTACTCTGTCTCATTCCTTGAGTTTCCTTCGACCAGCAGCCACCCAACATCGGTATAAGCGATGATGCGGCAGCCACTGCGCAACCGCATCAGAGAGTCGAATTTGACAGTCCAGATGAGGGGACTTAAAACACTGCCCTGTAGACATCTTTTTGACAAGGTCTTTCCTGCTTCCAAACCGCCGTCGCGAAGGACAACGGCCCGGTTACTGAAATAGCTTGAAAAAGCCTCTATCTCATTTTATGTACTACCACGCCTCTGCAATTGAAACAATGCAGAGGGCCAACACAAGTTGCTGAAAGCCCCGGATATATCCAAAAAGATACCGAGTACATATTTGCACGCGCTGGCCGAAGGAATATCCATCACTCACATCACAAGAATAGCGTTCTCTGTGCCCTTGCCAGGGCGTAAACCGTATTGGTCTTTTTCCTTCCTGACCTTCCTTCAAAGTAGTTCTGAATGAGTCTAACCAAATATCGTCTGTTTTTCCGTCTCGTAAGTTCTTGAACCACTTACCCGAACGGCAGCGAGTCGAACGCATTACTTGCGTCTAACAGCACCACTGCCGGGATGGGTCGCCTCCTCCAGGAACCGCTCGCCGTCTCATCCACCAACTGCATGACCTTGATTACTATGTATTTAAAAAAGTCGATAACTAAAATTAAAATAAATAAAATTGTTAAGAATGGTTTATGTAATTTTCTAAAGTAACTTTTTTTTAATGTATTGATTATTGCTGTAAGAAAGAAAATGTGATACAAATTGACAATAATACATGCGAGTATATGACAGTCGTGTTACTGTGAAATTGCATTTTTCCTTTCAGGAACTTTACATTACGACACTGTAAACCGTACAATTATTTTTCATTAACTATAAAATTATAAATACTTACAGTAATAATTAAATACGGTATATAAAATACAAAAATTCTAAAATGTTCTAGAAAAAGTCTCTAAGTTTTTCACTTTTTTGCTTTCCATATTTCTTTTAAAAAGCAAGGAAATAAATAATAATTATTTATTATTTAATAATAATAAATATTAGCCCGCTTTCTAATAAATATTAGATCGGTTACATTTGATACTTGTTGCTCGATGTATTCCCTCCACTGTTTTACCCCCAGTGTCTTTTTCCTAAATGTAGCTATCCCTTTCTTTTCTTAATTCTTCTTCCTCCGTTTTTTCAACCTAGCCATTGTTTTCTTAACACCATCGCTGATAATTTTTTCATGAGTTACATTTTCAAGCTAGTTATCTACCATAAAGGATTTTGAAAAAAAAAAATGTACAGAAGTGTGTAATTCCTGAACAATTTTTTTTTTTTAATTTTGCTTTTGAATATCATTAAATAGCGTTTCTTTTTTTCGGGCTCCTATATATTATATACATATTTTATATTTTCTATCCAGATTTTAACATTCAGTCAAACTTTTCTACATTAATATTTCTTAGTGGTAGGCATTTCTTCATAAGCCTCTCTCTAGTCGTATGTAGATTATGACTTCGATGTTTGTATCTTTTAAACGTATTGTATTATCGATTTCAAGTTTATCCATTGTTTCAGATAGAAGCTTTTTACTAACATGTTGGTCCATGGATTGGACCAGACTAGCAAGGTTTGATAGTAAGAACAAAATTATTGTAATTGTTTCTTCATTTGACAGATTATCGGGATTAGTTTGAGCCCTAAGAAGAATTAAAGTACCTTTTACTGGGTTCATAAGCCCTGGCTGTTACAAGGCTTTTTTTTTGGTTGATAAAAGCATCTAATAGATTGGTTTTTATTTAAATCTTAAGGACAATTGGAATTAAACCGTTCTAAGAGGTATGGGACATCCACGTAGACGTTTGGACCTTACAGCAAATCTCAAGATTAAATTCTTGATGCATGATTTCTTAGTCTTGGTTGTTACGAAAAGAGGGATTTATGTTACCTGACTACAGGAGGTAAATTTTTTGTATTTAATTTGAATCCTGTTACTGAGGTTTCTTGAGCGAAAAATTTAATACACATTTTTTTTAAATTTATTTTCATTTTGTCATTAAGTTTTCAAGGTAAAGTACTTTTTTTTCAAGGTGTGCTTTCTTTTTCCGTAATATGTACAACTTTGTCAAAATTTCATTTGGCGCAGATATAACAGATGATATTTTCCCCAAGACCCTTAGATAATGAATCAATGTCACATTTTACAAAGTGAAAACCAACAACTCTTACAAGAAAAATTAAGTTTTTGAAATCTAACTAACTGTAACAGTAGTAATACAATTAAAACTCAGGAGAGCATAGAAATTAACTAAAGTTCTTCTAATTCACTCAGCGAATCTTCTGAGAAATTCAGAGGATTTGCTAAATGAATCCTCTGAATAAACAAAACAAACTATGTAATAGTTTTTTTCATTTAAATTAATAACAACGAAATGAAAGTATAAAGTTGCTTATCACTGATTCCGATTCAGAAATTCCAGTTAAAGTTTCTTAATTTTCTCAGATTTATAGATCCAGTTGGTCTCACCGAACTAATTTTTTCTCGCATACTTCTTGTGCTTCCAAAATTTTCAAGAAATTCCGTTTTGTAAGCTGTTTTTTTTTAAGTTAGTCGAAATTAGTTCAATTCCATTTTAATCAGGATAGTGTGGAAATCAACGTAACACTTTGTAACCACCCTTTATTTTAATATCATCCACTCTAAATTACGCACACATTTCGGTTTTTTATGCTTTTAATAAAGAATACAGCTGAGACTTCAGTAACCTTTTCATCGAACACAAAATTTAATTTTCATGAAACCATTCCTTCCTTCGTACTGTTTGAATTGGAAACTTTTTCAGACCGGACATTGTGGTACTGTGCCACAATGAGTTTGTGGCACCGTACCACAAGTGTTACATAACAGAATTACAAATAATAATAATAACAGAATTCGGTTTAATTTTGGGAAGTAGTTTCGGCATTCATTTACAATAATTATTAGTGTCCATTTGATCATGATAGTTTGCTGTACTTTGGCCAGCCTTCCTCGTTGTTAACGCATCTGCTACCCCCTTCTCTTCATTAGCGTGGATATTATATTGTTATCTTCTCTTGTAGTCTGTACCTGTAAACGTTCTTTTGAAGAACATGACCAAGTTTTTTCTAAACAATATTAAGAGATTGTACGATTCGTCTGTAAGTATATAGATAGATTTTTACATCACTACCTTTATTAAGGTTTGAAGATAAGCAATGTGTTTTTCTCATTTATCAGACATTTTACCAAAATAGAAAAATTGAGGTTTTTTTTTATCTGAAGCTAGTTTTTTCATGAGAGTTTTAACATTCTTCTTACTTCTCTTGAGTTCAATGCTTTTCTAGAGAGCTGAATCCAGTAGTTTTAGCGTAGGAATACGTTTTTTCCCCCTTTAAACAGATAAAATATTTCTTTCATCTTATTACAGGTTGATCAAAATCATTTACCGCACTGACACTCTTACAGCTTGGGCAGTTCTAAGCCGGCAGTAGCCGGAATAATTAGACATTATTTATCTGCCCATTTTTATATTTATAACTTTTTATCTATTTTTTTCTTGCTCGTACTATTCAGAACTTTATTCCCAGGTTTCATTTTGATATTTTTTTACATACAGTGTTATCTTTTAAAAGAAATTGATTTATTGATTAAAATACGGTATGTTGTTTGAAATGGATGTTTTAAATTGAGTCGGTTTTGTTTTAGTTGTTTTTCAAGATAATGTGCTTTCGTAAAAATCTTAAATTTTATTAAGCCGGTTTGCAAAATAATCAGGTTCGTCTAGAGCTCCAACAGTAATTATATTTTTTGAAAAACATAGAAATAAAAAGATAAATCGTCAGGCCACGAGTGGCCGGTTGAAGCTGTACTGAATAAAGAAGTCCGTGAAATAATATAATATTATATAATCCTCATTATATGTTTAAAAATTATTGTCAGGAGAGAAACATAAAATTAATACACATGTTATACTTAGTAACTAGATATAAAGTGTGCTGTTTATTTATTTAAAGTTATACGTTACTCTTTTAGTATTAATCAGTTTTTTATAAATACTTTTTAATTATTTTTGTATGCCAAGTTCAATTATGTTTTATATAGAATTTATTTATTGTGAAAATTTCAATATTTTATGAAATACATTACCGCTTATCAAATGTAATTCCATGTACCCTTTTGGTAGTCAACAGACGGGTAATGAAACCTTTTTTCACTACGTTGAACTTAAAATGATCAAAGCACTTTGAACCCACAGAAATACTCATGTGCGAACACCCTGAATTATGAATAAATAATTTGTTTAAATTACATTCATTTTCTTGGTTTCCTTTTTAATACAATTCACACTTTGAATTAAACAACCAGAATAATAATTAATTATGTTTAATTAAAATGGTCTTATTTATTTTAAAAGTTGGATTCGTTTTATATAAAAATATTTGTGAGATTTTTTTTCTACATAATAAGCACACTTTTAGCGGATAATATGAATACTATTATGAAATTTAAAATTCAACAACACGAATTATACAGCTGTCTATCAGATTTAAAGCGACTTTTGTTTAGGGGGAGGGTCATTAGTTCTTTGACTTTCTAATGTTTCACTAATCTTTTCCATTCTGTGATATTTTTGCCAATTTATAAATCTTAACATAATGAATTAATCAAACATCTTCTGTGGTGTTTTATATACATTCCAAATTTTATCTTCCTTTGCATTTTTTATCCACCTACTACTTTATTGCAGAATTAATTACAGCTGAATACTAAAAAGTCACTCTCTACCTAATTTATCTCTTTTGTATAAATGTTATATTTTGCACAAGCACGAGCGCCCACATACACACACATACAAATATACTACTGTATAATTATTACATTCATTATTAAATGTAATTATTATTTTCCTTATAACAATACCCTTTTCAAAAGTAATTCTTTTCTTTTATGGTTTTTCTATTTTCTACAATCTAAAATAAAATATTTATTTATATTTTCTTTTAAATTACGTTTTTCTACTTTATTTATTTTAACAGCTACAGGCTAATTGTCCAATTACAGCTACTAATGAAAGATGAATTTTGAAGAATGTAAAATTGCCAACCCTGACCGGGATTCGAATGTTTTAATATTTTCCTTGCATTTCATTAATTTATTTGCATTTTTTTCTTTGGTATGATATAAAGTTTTCCTTTTATCTTTTTAAATTTTTAGACACTCTTCTTATTTTATAAATTTTTTATATTCATCTGTTTAGTATATTCATTCCTGCTTCTCTTTATAATTTTCTTAGCCTTATATTCTACCCCTACTGACATAAACTTTTTACTTTCTCACCAGTCTTTTGTAATCCATTTGCATCCCACTTCTTTGAGTTTGTATTTAATGAAAAATTATGGAAGCCTAGTTCCTCTTTCATTTTTTTGACATAACTATTTTTTCACTCTAGTATTTCTCCAACTATTGCGTTCTCTTACTACTTATGATCTCTTTTTGAGCAGTACTTTCCTGTAGAACAGTTAGGATTTATTTTACCTTCAGAATATATTACTTATAAGAATGCCATCTTATTTTATTAAAGAAGAATGAAGAAAATGTTTTGTCACATGCCGATTTTTTTCTTTATAGAAAAAAACTCATTATACTTGTGCAAGAAGTAAGTAGGTTTTAAGTTTCTGTTTCTTAGACTGTATCAATAACTAATTAGAGTAAACAAAATAATTACAATTAATGCTATTTTAAAACTAAGTATTTATAGATTTTGCAAAATCTACTACTGTAAAAATTGCTTCAGTCTTTTAGGAATAATACACCTAAACTATGGAATATTTGTGTAAAATGCTAAGTTATTATAATAAGTTAGCCTACCCATAAAACAATCAAGCTTTAAATATTAATACCAAAATAAATAAATCTGCTTAAACAAAGCCTGAATTGTAATCTGAAAATAACAAATTTTTGGCAATAATCTCTGGTGATTGTGTGCCCTTATGAAATTGAGTTAGAGTTGTGAATTAATTTCTATTAATAAAGAAAGTTTGGTTCTAAGAAACGTTTTACATTAATGAAGGAATTTAATTTACTCAGATATGATTTTGATTTTTATACCCCTTTAACAGTATAGTTAGAATAATAGCTCAATCAATAATTACAATGTGTATTGTTACAAAGAGAAGTCTTTTTGAAAAATTTTCACTGAAAAGAAGTTTGAATAGGATTGTTTTTGTCTGGATTATTATTTGATCTCTATTTAGACAATTATAAAAAAGGCAATATATTAAAATAACATACCGTAAGACAAATGAAACTTTAAGTACATTAGTATAATGAAAAGTTTTTTGATGTTTAATGGGACTAAAAGAGAAATAAAAATTAAAAAATTACTTAAACAGCATAAATCTGAAAACTAAGTTTTCATTCGAATTATAAAAAAATTAAAGTGTGATTCTTTCAGAACTCATGATTAATAAAAATAATAATTAATTAATTCCTGACCTTTGGATTAGAAGTCTACTGTCAGGCAACAGGGTTTATCTCTAAATTGCAGAATGGGGAAAGACCATTTTAAGATGGATACCTGCAAATAAGGAGCAGTAGTTATAAATAGTCATGGCAGTTCCTGATATGTGATGGGGTACTGTCTAAGGGATAACTGTTTCCCAAAAAAAATGCAGTCAATCTTGCATTAAACTACTCAACTCGTCACTTGCAGAAGCTTTTCTGTTGCTTGAGAAGCTGGTGGACATACCATAGTTGCTACGTAGGGGAGAAACTGATTGGCAGTTGATACAGCAGAACAATAAACTTAAAGCTTATCCATTTTAGTCTTTGGGTGCTTTGTAGCTGAAAGCAATGCAAAAGTACAACTGTATAAAAACAGAAAATAATTTTTCTCTCATTCTTTTTTATAAATAAATATGTTTTCTTTCATGAAAATTAACAAGAACAAAATGAAAATAATGAAATATAGTAGAAATAAAGTAGATGGACCACTGAATATAAAAATATGACGAGAAAAGACTACGGAGGTAGAAGTATTTTGTTAGTTGTCAAGACCATGTTTGGCTAACGAACCAAAACGTTTAAACTGCCTTAGTTTGCGATTGCCATAGTTTCTATTTCGAATGCTGTTACAGCTGAAACATATTGATCAGCTTCATTTCAGATTGAAGAACCATATTTGACTCATTTAGATGAGCGATCAAGTCTGCAAAAAATGTCAATTTTGTGAGCTAGTTTTCATCATCAAGTTCTGCCAAAAAAAGGTTTTTGTTTTCTTTGACTCTGTAAACGACTTTACTTCATTTAGCAAATTATAAAATATTTTCAAGATGTTACTTATCTCTTATTTAAATTCACTCATTTTACTTCCGAAAAGTAAATGATAACATACATAGTCAGCTTCCTTAAATTTAAGGTATTGGCTATGATTCAATTGCATCTCCTCCTATTTATTTTGCAAATTCATTTCTTTTACCTATTACCGCTAGAGCACCATCAATGACTATAAAAGAAATGTTCATAATGTACGTAGCAAACCGCTTTAACGTATTTTTCACTGCTTCGTATAAAGCTCTTGATTTAGTTGTGACTTTTAATGGCACTACAGAAGCCGTTTCTTCAGCGATATTATATATATCATCTATAGTTCTAATAAAAATTGCCAATTGAGCTCTATTAGTAGCATCAATACTTTCGTTTATCACCAAAGCATAGAACTTAAAATTAGCCGCTCTACACTCCAACTTCGCAATGTTGAGCAAGCCTACATTGTAGACAATCCTGAATTTCATTGGATTACAGTTTTAGAGAATGAGGCTAAAAATTTATCCACCAGTAATACTGCGATACACTGATTAACTTTAAATTATGTACTAAAATATCTTAACAATCTAAACAAGAATTATATGCAAAAATATACGATTAATAACTCTGAATAGCAGTTTTAACGATAGATAATAATGCTTGATTTACGTGACAATGTACACAATTATTATACATAAGAATAAATTTTATTTGTGAATGCTTGCGCGTGTATATTTGGATGTGTGGGTGTATTGTTTTGAATAAGTCAACAGTAAATAAATTTAATATTAAATAAATTAGTAGAACGTTTTACTGTACGCCTGTGCGTGCGCGTGTGCTGGATGGGTGGGTGGTGGTTGTATGAACATAGATACACCCATACCTGTGTGTGTGTGTGTGTGTGTGTGTAGGGGGATGTGTAGGGGGTGTCTGGGCACGTGCTCGAGTGTGTTCATGTGTGGAAATATTAAATACATAAAATTAAAGGTAAAAAAAGATTAGTATTTATAACTGAAGCAAATTATTTATTTTTAATCGGATAGAGTTCATATCATTGGAAATACTGTGCGTAGATTAAAGAAACAATACACCACAATAAAGTTCAGTTCAGTGACGTATCAAATATCATACGTACAATTAACCGGATGGAATGATGGCGATAACGAATATAGTGAAATGATATAATTTAATATTCCTAAGAATCTATAGTTAACTAGTTTACATTATTTGGCAGGTATTGAATTGTTTACATAATTTGCTTTATATTTCTTAACATGTTAATTGTAACTCTATTTATAGAGGGAATGCATGCATTGTAAATTGAATATAATTATCAATATTGATATGCTAATCGATTATTCACAAAAATAGCTTTAATACCGTAAAACATAAATAATATGAAAACAAAATTGTGTCCAAATTTTGTAAAAGGATATAAAGTTATTTAAAGAATATAACAATTAATAAAATCCATCTTACCAACACATTGAGTTAGCCGCTATATCTTTCGACTTACTTGAAAGCCATCATCAGGCGAAAAAAATATTATATTAAAGTCACAAATTAAAAATTATACATTTGAATTGTTTAAACCCACGACTTTTAATTTATGACTTCAATATAATATTTTTATCTCCTGATGATGGCTTTCAAGTAAGCTGAAAGATCTAGAGGCTATCTTAATGTGCTGGTAGGGTGGATTATATTAATTATTATATTATGTAATTAATTAACATATCAGCGGTACCATGTTCGAAAAATAATATAAAATTATATTCATTATAAAATAATTATTCTGTCAGCTATTCTCGACAACGAAAAAATTATATTTTTAATGAACCAGGTGTTTAAAATTTTCTAACTGTCTTTAATTACTTAATAAGACGCATATTAATAAAAGTTTTAGGAGAAAAAAATTGGTACTATTGAAAATTGCATGAACTTTTATCAGTGACCATTTAATATTTTGACAGAAAGCAACATGGAGAAATTAAAAGATTCAATTTCTCTCCAGAAGGGATGAGACTCCTCCAAAAAAATATAATAATAAAAAGTAGACAAAAGGTGGAGATAAACGTTGCGCATTACTTTCTTTCTTAGGAAGTAACAGATAAAATGCAAAACAACCAACAGTATGGCAGAAAGAAACCCCTCTAGAGGTTTGAGAATATTTTTCGAACAAACAGTATTACAATTTGCCTGGGAATTAATTTTTCCCAGTCAATTTTTTTGGCAGAATGCAAAGATAGAAAGAAAGGGGCAAAAAGCTGACTTTGAGTATTAAGCCAGCAACGCTCCTAACAATTTTTGTATTAAAAATTCAGATAGATCCAATATACACAGGGCCGGCTAGCCAAGTAAGGCAAGTAAACTGCAAGCAACTGCTTTGGGTGGCAAAATTTTGAAGGCGGTTTCGATTTTGAGTACGAGTTTACATCACGATTTACTTCTGATTTTTGTATTTTTTAATAACAACCTTATCATGACGTTGATCAAGGATTCTGTGTTTTGTTACTGCTGTAAACTATTTTTGTAATTGTAATATTTTTTTGACATCATCTGGTTTTAACGATTTACGTAATCTGCATCAGCATTTAAAAGATCATGAAAACTCAAAAAACTAAACGGCATCATTAATAAGATTAACTATATTAAACTGTGGTAATACAATTCATGCAAAGCAGCAACGCTTAATAAATTCAGAAACTGTCCGTTGTGAAGTTGTACTTGAACGATTAGTGTCAATAGTAACTTTTTTGACAAAACAGTATCTTGCATTTCATGATACATCTGATTTGTTATATAAAAAAATAATGGAGATTTCCTTAGACTTTCTTGAACTACTGGTAAAATTTTATAATCTAATGAAAAAGCATTGTCAAATGCTTTTTGACAATTTCTAATGAAAAAGGGGTTCCCTTACCGGGACTATGGTTATCCAACCCCCGAGGGGATCCCTCACCGGGACTACGGTCTTAACTTCACCTTGGTACCACAGCAGACGAGTCCCCGCCCGATCATCGATGATAAGACACCGAAGCATCCCACTCCTACCGAACGGGGCTATCCAACACCAGCACCACACATTCATGTTCCAGACGAAGCTTTACATCCCCGAACCCCAGGCGCATGTCCATGCATGCTGCAGGAGGGACGTTTAGTTTCCCGCTTACAGTCCCTCCGTACATGACCGGTCTCCCTGCAGCTAGAGCAGTGGCCACTCCAATCCAGACCCCTACAGAACTTATCCCTATGACCCGGACTCCAACAGCGGAATTAGCGATCCTCTTGAGAGCAACCTCGTTACCCGACAGGCCACCCATGCAATGGGAATACGCCCATCAGTTAGTAACTTATCTGTCAGGATGGGTGGGATCGCCACAGTGACCAACTGTGTCGCCCCGAAGGCCACCCAAATGGACAAGATGTCAAAGGTCATTGCCTCCCCCGTAACCTTGCAAAATTCCTTCACAAACTTCTTCGAGTCGTGAGTGCGTCTACATCCTTAACTAGGATGTGGACCCTCCGGCTAAAGACGTAGCGACATCTTTCACCTTAGCAGGCGGAGAATGACGTAACCTATGCTTACCAGGAGGCTGCCTCGCCGACCGTCCTGGACCCATTTCACCATAGGATTCGTCTAAAAGCGTCGAAAAATCCCTACAGTACCCTCTACTGTCCTCGCTGTCTTCCGACATAGCCAAGATACAAAGAAACCCAACAAAAACAAAACGTAAACAATCGATGTGTAGGGCACTTAGCTACTTAAATCAACAAGCCCTAGCAACCGTAGGCTAGGACCGAAAATCGCAAGTAAAAGTAATTAAACTCCAACAAAATATAAAAAAAATCTTCTAAACACAAATAATCGTAAGCCGAATTGTTAATAAACTCACACAAAATAACCAGTACAAAAAACACCAACCGTAACAAATGTGGAAAAGAAACTAAATGTAACAAAACGAAATAAAAAAAAAATCTCAACAAAACAAACAGAAAATGCAAATAACAACAAAAAATAGAAAGAAAATAACAAAATACGTCCATGAGACGGTTACACAAGTGTTCATGGTTCACGGAGCTCCCGTGAACACGTGTGTACTTCACCGAATCACAAAATCGACTTTCAAAGCTAAATATTATTCGATGTCGAATGCACGCAAAATATCAGTAAAGTAAAATAAATGTCTATTACCCTGCGATTTGTTCACATTGATGAGGATATAAGAGTAGAAATACGAGAACATTCTTTAACTTTTCTTCCCGTGTGCGAAACTACAAGAAAAGCTTTTACAAATAAAATTTTAGAAATATTAGATAAATACGGAATTTCTTCAATAAATATGCAAGGCCAAGGGACTAATGGTGCGATTATGAGGACAAAAAAAGTTAAATTTAAACAATCCCGCTTTTTCATACTCTGTCACTCTCATTCGTTGAATTTAGGAATTAGTGGTCCATCAAAATCACCAAAGGAAGTTATTTCATTTTTTTGTGACATTCAGTAAATTTATAACTATTTCAGTAATTCCACTTCTCGATGGGCAATTTTAAAAATTAATTTAAAAGATAAGTTTACACTTAAATCATTAAGCACATCCAGATGGGAAAGCAAAACTGATTCGATTAAACCTTTTAGATATTCAGTTAGAGAAATGTATGACAGTTTATATGAATTAAGTGGAAGTATTTCATTTGACACTTTTTCTCGTCATGAAACAGAATCATTAGCTTTAAAAATGCATTTTTAATTTAGCTTGCATTACTGTAACTTGGCAATTACAATTAAGTATACTAAATGTAGTAGTAAAATTCTGCAAAACCTTTATTTTTACCTCTTTACATCAAACACACCATCAATACAGAAATACTGAAATTTATTCTCAAAAATAATTTGTGGTCGATTGTTACTGTGGTTTGAAAATTATTTTAATCGTACATGTATTTCAATCGATATTATCTTTTCAACTTTTCTCTTCAACTTGTCTCAAATGCAAAATCCAGTTTATTTTAACGATTTAAAATGCAAATTATTTTAAGGATATTTCTACAGATAATGGGTTTGAAAATATTTTATAAGAATCAAGTAAATTCCACAAAATGTAAATATAGAACCAAAATTTCAAGCACATTAAAACATCAGGCCAACAAAAATTAAAAGGGATTTAATTATGAATCTGAAGCTAATGTTATTATTAATCCGAAGGAGAAATTCAAAATAGAATGTTTCTTTTACATACTGGACATTAGTCACAAATCACTAGAAGAAAGATTTTTTTCAATTAAATGAAACTTAATAAATTCGAATTTTTATATGACATTGGGAATTTAAACACAGTCATTAAGGAACAACGACCTCTCCAACTCAATATGCGTATTTAGGCTGGAGGGAGAATATAGACTCCGACATTGATGGAATTGAACTCTAGAATGAATTATTAGCTTTACTGGACCTCTTTACACCGAACACACCACCAATAGAGAAATACGGAAATGTATTCTAAAAAATTATTTAGCGTCGAATGTTGCTGTGATTTTGATGAATTCTTTTAATGATACCTGTATCAGTATCAACAGGAGAAAGAAGTTTCTCCTAATTGAAAATAATAAAAAATTACTTGAGAAGCACAATCTCTCAAAGGCGGTTGTCAGGAGTAGCTACCATTTCAATAGAGAGTAAAATAGCTAAAATTCTTAATCTTTCACAGCTGTTGAATGATTTCGTATCAATAAAAGGTAGGAAACGTTTTTGAAGTTTTTGTTTTTTACCTTTTTTATTTTGTTAATATATATTTACGCTGTACTTTATTGTTGAATGATATATGTATACTGTGTTTTTTTCCAAATAAAAAAATTTGTATCCACTTTGTTTCCTTTTCATCTCCAATAAATATAATTTGTTTCGCATAAATTTAAATAAATCTTTTCAAATTTTAATAATCCGGGTGAGTGCCAAAATATGCTGTGGCCTCTAAAGGTTTGCTTGTGACGGCAAACAAGCTCAGGCTAGCGCTGAATATACATATATCTCGTAGTTTCTTCTTATGAACAGCCTTTTCAATAATTTACATTACATTAAAGCATTCTTAAAAATGTCTGTGTACATTCGGAGACTAATTTTAATAATATCTCATAAAACACACATAAATACCAGAACTTATTATGTATGTTGGTGTTTGTGTTTCAAATCCAAACAGCCATTTCACGTTCAGTTATAAATATCACAATTAAATATTGCAGTTGTTTTAGCAGAAATGTGGGAAAGTTTGTTGGATTGGGATGAGAGAATGAATGATTGTTTTAGGATTCAGAGAATTATTTGAAATGTTTTAGTTTGAATAATTCTGTATTGAATATTATTGTAGTAGATTTGTTGCTTTCCATCAAACAGTTTTGCATGTAGAATATTTTTTTTAATTTTTATGACGTACTAGTTCAAGTACGTTTAATATGTTTTCCTTATTTAATACGTGAAATACGTATTTCAATAATGATGATATTTCTATGCGTGCGCGCGCGTGTTTTTGTGTGGGCGTGTGCGTAGCGGGAATTGGTTGATATGGTAATAGAATTCATTTACATATTATCATTCCTTCAAAAATATTCCTCGTCAGGTATACTTTATTAAGATTTTATAAACATGTAAGTCACAAAAAAAATTACTAAAATTTCACATCTTTTATCTATTTTATGTTTCAGATTATTAGCTACGATTCACCTCGAGGCGGTGTTAGTGTAATTACAGAAAAAGGAGAAACAACTACAAGTTTTTTATTGATCCAGAGAGCGAAACCTACAGACTCTGGTAGATATCAGTGTAACCCATCCAATGCACAGGCTAAATCAATCAATGTTCACGTCCTAAACGGTAAGATATTTTATAGGATATCATTATTTAATATTTTATCTTAATCATTTTACATCAAATCTTACGGCCGGTAACTGACAACTCTTTTAGTACAGTTATTTTGTCGTTGTAAATAAAATATTCACAAATTCTCCATTCCGCTGATTAACTTTCAATATTTAAATTTGTGTTAGAATGTTTTAACTTATTACCCTGAAAATAGATTTGAAGATTTATTGCTTGGTATTTATTAGAATTATAAGAAGTAAATCGAAGTTCTGTAAGTTTGCAGTTGTAACAAGTTGTAATGAAAAGCATATTACCTATCTGTGAAGAATTGAATCATATTAATCATGTCTTTTATTCATACCGTCATTAATTTTTTCTATATTCTTAATTCATAATTTCTGAAATTACTTAAAGTATTTGTCAATATTAAGTGAATTCTAATATCACGCAAAAGTTATGTTTACGTTTGTCTGAATATAACTTTCCTAATGTAAATAAAATTCGAAGACTCAAACACTTTTTTACTCGAATATATGCCCTAAGACTTCACCAAACTGATAGAGTAATATATTGATTTAGTTTCTTTTCTTCTATAGGTTGAACGAAAATTAGTCCTGCCATTTTTTAATGTCATTAAATTTTTTTTTCACAATTAAAATATTTACAATCGGCTCCTTAAGTGGTACTATAAGTAAATTGTATGATAATAATAAGCACATGATAAGGGATTCTTAAGGAACCCCCAAAATAAATCATTCCATAACTAAAATTATCAGTAAGAATGATATTAAATTTTATTAGTAAAACAATATATATATATATATATATATATATATATATATATATAAATATATATATATATATTTATCAGCCTTCACTTCAAGTTCATAAAAACAAATAATAATAACTAATAAATAGTCAATAAAAACAATAAAATAATCAAGCCATAGAAATTCGATAGACATATAAAATACAGAAATTGTAACTATAAACAAAAAAGTAAAGAAGTAAATAAAAATAGCATCGCTAGTTTTGGCGATAGAAACTACAAATTGTCATTCAGTAGCCCCTAAGTCAAACACGTGGAGATGTTTCAACCTTCGGACATCCCCGCTGTTATCAAGCAAATTGTCGTTAGATGGATGATTTTCTAGACGTTGTTGGAATTTAACACTGCAATGTCTCATAACCTCACGAACCTTCGGAAACTCCAGTTATTCGAGAATCTCATCGTTTCCTGTGAACCATGGCGCCTTAGCAATTATCCTCGTTACCTTGTTTTGGGTATAACATCTACGTTACAATTATTTTTTGTACCCCACAACTCAATACCGTACGTCCAAATTGATTGTATGGTAAGCTTTGTTAATAAAAGCTTTATTGAACAAATTGAGGTGTGAATTCCTCCACAGCAGCCAGTTTCTTACCTAAACTGGACCAAATGGTGCTTAATTTCTTGAATTTATGCACGACCGATTCGGATTTGAACTCAACAACGACCGTGCTGTTTCCACCACGCAAAATTCGACGTGTATCGACGCAGTATTTTCTCGATATATCGACCTACTCGAAACGAAAGCGTATGTTTCGTACTTCAGTACGCACCGTCCTCTTTTGTCTACGACTGTGGCCTCTACTAACTCGATCAATGTGATGTAATGAATTGTAATCTAGGTGACGAATTATTGCTTGTAATTATAACTTATGTATATAATGATTGTAATATTTTAATGTATATATGTGCATAATTTGATCAAAAAAAAATATTATCGACTATATAAATTTAAATTTGTGTAATTTGTACTTCAGACCTTAATCAATATGAGACATATTTATGTCCGATGTGCCGCTGTGAAGCTAAGGAATTTTTGATTTTTTTTACTTTTTACCGATATTTAACTAGTAATGAAATTTTTTATTACATTAATCACTTCTTTTTTCTTTTTTAATAACTTATTATTATTTTCTTATCTGTTTATTGTTTATTTACTCTATTATAAATGTTAACATATTACACTAAGAAAAAAAAATTAAACTGTTTTTTTGTACAAGGAATAAAATATGTGATCCTAACAGAATCTCTCACGCCGAATTCAAATATTTAAATGGATTTGCTTCATCACTCACCGCTTTTTGTGATACGTAGGCAACGTTAAAAGAAATGTAACAATTTATAAGCGCTATTCAACTTACCTGAAATATCGTAATTGTTGTTTTTCTTTTGTATTTGGTATCTGAAATATCCCTTTTCAGCGTCCAAAAATAATGAGCGAGCATTCTTGTACTCCACTGTCGCTGGTGTCTGTTTTACATGACAGAATTTCTGATGGAAGCGTTCCTCTTTCTCGTCACTGATGATACCGAGATTGTTCGGAAAGAAATCAAGGAGTGAATTCAAGAAATGAATATTTTGGGACATGATACAGCCGTGTGTTTGTAAGACTGTAATATTTCACTTACAATGTCACGTTTGTTGGGAAATTTATGATTTTCTAAAAGGTTTTGCGTGACACTTTTAAAGTGACCTCTATGCTGACTTTTCGACTTGGCTTAACAATTCTTCAAATCGTCCATATTTAATCAAAAATCTTATTTGGAAACCTAAAAGGTTTCATTGTTGATCTTAGCATTACTAAAACGAGGAGATTTTTCTTTCAAATACTGAACCCAATACCATTTTATCATCGTCTTACCAAAGTTTTTGAAAAGCCTTAATTTTATATGGATGGAGCTAGAAGAATTATTTCTGAGTTAACTATCGTTGAATGTACAAAATTTTTTGTCCAGGCGTAAGTGCTTCATGTTTTGTCCATTGTTTCCTTATCTAATGATTTGCCTCGTCATTGCTGTCTCATTTTCACAAAAAGCAACAAACGTTTGCGTAGCAGAGCTGCAAACACATTAATAACACAATAACTTTTAAATCGCAACATATGCATATGTTTGCGGTGTCATAAATGGGGCCTAACTGAAATTTAGTTTTGCACATATATCAAAAGGAAAAGCCAATTAAAAATTATTCACATTAGAAACTACATTTTTCACTACAAATAAATCTATAAGCGCCGCCATTACTTGAATTGTGTGAGCTGCCTTTAATAATAAATAAAATGTAAATAATATGCATGTGTACTAGATGTGTAATACATAGTAAATAAATATTGGACATCACTAAATGCTACATAAAAACTACAAAAATAAAAATTATACAACCCATGATAATTGACAGTAATTAATTTAAATTTACAGTTTGGGATATTAAAATGTTGGGATTCGCAAGTTCGAATAATATGTAAATTCTTTGAATAATTCGTAAGTACAAATAATATATATACAACGCTGAAAAGTCCACAACTTACATTTGTTTTGGCATTGCTGGACTTCTCCGACATACTGAGTACATATATATACGAGTATATATCTATATACACACATGTTAGTTTAGTCGCGCCTGTTCTGTCAAAATAAGTATATTATAACGCAATTTCTATTATGTAAAATTAAATTCTGCTTATTAAAAATAATTTTTATATTATATAAGGGTTCTAATTGTTGCGCTAAAATGTATTACTCGTCAAAGTTTAGAAGGTTCATGACGCGCTGGTTAGAGATGAATTTCTGGACCGGAGAACGGGTTCTTGGTATCTAATACAGCCTGTCGCGGTACACTATCCCTTCTCTAGTTTTATTAGCAGTGTCAACACTATTTTAGACACCCTATTAGAATAGGATGATCCTATGTGTTTACCTTTTCTAAACTTAAAGAATTATAATTTGTAAATTGTTGTGTTTTATATTACTTGCAACTGTAAAAGCTTATTAAAACGACTTCAGAATCTATCCTTTTTTTGTATTATGTGCAAATATCCTACATTTATAAACAATAATGAGCTTTAAGTAAACAGCATCCCGTCTAAAATATCACGTTCATTTTATCCAATCGGCAGTTTTAATCGGCTATAAAATATCTGAGTGGCAATCATTTTGAATTTCAACAGATAGTCCTGACACTGCAATAAATAATAAATCAATACAGTTCATACTTACAATATTTTACAATTGTGTTGGCGATAGGAAAATAAACGTTCAAATTCAAATGAAACAAGGACATAAATTTACTTAGACAAAATAACATAAAAAAGATACTGCGACTTGAGACTGCATAACAAATTTCTGAAAAAATGTGAAAAATAATTATTCCAAGAGAAAATTATTATTATTATTGTAATACTTTTTCAACACACCGCCGCCGCCGAATTATTAGCCTTTACGTTGGCTAATAATTTTTCCTAATATCTTAAATGACCTTTAGTCATCGTGTGATGATTAAAGTACCACTACGTTCGTTTTCGTATGAAAAAGTACCACTGTTTTGCTAATCAGTACTATTTTAAATTTATATTTATGGGGATACAAAGAAGCAAAATAAATTAAAAAACTTGATTACCGCTAAACTAGTCTTAACATAAAGTAATATTTTGTTAGAGAGACATAGGGTTTATATTAAAAAATTGAAAACTGACTATAAATGTTAATTATAAAAATATGTAATAAAATCAGAATTAATGTTGCTTTAATGAACAGTCTTCTAACTTTTTGACTTCTAATTCACCCTTGAATCGCTAGATTCATCTGTTGTTTCCGAAGTACAAACATTTAACGTCATTTTGTTTTCCAACATATCGGAAATGCTGTCCATTTCCACATTTTATTTTCCTTCTGTCGTAAAGTGAAGAATAAAATTTTCCAGTTCTCAGACTTTATTCTATAAATTTCTTATACAAGTAAACGCTTTATATCATTTTTTTAAAGCTTTTACTATTTAGCCTTGCGCCCTTAGACCTGGCTCCAGATCACCCTTACAGGATTTTAGAGTATAATGACAAGGCGGAAACCTTAGATTACAATACCCGTGATCTCTGATCCTTTCGCTAATTGCGAATTTAAAATATTTCTGCTAATGATATCTCACAATTTGCATAAGTTATAACTTAATGAATGTTGTATAGTGTTATGCACTTTATATTACGCCAAGAAATAATAATAAACTTGATTTTACGCCAAGATATACTTGGAATACGCTCTATTTGGTCACTGTGATATAATGCACTATCTGCAACTGATAGATTTTGTTTTGACAACAGTTGAGTTACTTTTTGAAACTATTTTGGATAGCACGTTATTTATCTTTTTACGATAAGTTATCGAAAGTTTTCTTTGCTTCAAAATGTAGAAGCATATCATCATTTCCATTGTGTACAAAGATCACCCGGGTGCTCCAGTAGTAATAAGATTTTAATCCAGTGATCTGTTTAAGAGTGTCTGCTTGGTTGAATTCAATATATTACACCAAGTTTTTACACTGGTTTCGCTTTCATTAACCGATATTTCATCCTGATAAAATGTTTTTAGTCCTTCTTATTTATTTCTTACTAGCAATTGTCCTCAAAATCTCTCTTCGTTAAAAATGTTTTTTTTTCTTTTTTTTGTCAGTAACCATACATTTTCGATTTCTGGACAAAAATTGAAAACCTAATGATACTAAATTTGTAAAACATACTGTCCCGTGTTCGCGGCTCAATCAGGATATTGAGAGATTGACAATTGAAAATTTTTATATAATTTCAATTTATTGGTTTAAAAACATAAGTAAAACAAGACAAATCAATAATGATGACAATAGTAATAATAATAGTAAACGACAGTCACAAAACAAATAAATAAAAAACGTATCGTAATCACAACCACAATAATAATCAGAATAATAGTAATAATAATGACAGACAATAAAAATACATCGCACAATAATATTTATAATAATAACAATAATGGCAATATTAAACAATAATAACAATCATAAATTTCAATAATAATGATAAACAGAGATTACACACAAAACAGAATTTAAAGTAATATTCAGGATTTATTCGCAAATAGATAAATAATGAAAACCAGAATTCAGCCCCATTGACAAAAGACATTGCATGGCCGCTAGTCTTAACACTTTTAACCACTAGTCTTGTATTAACAACAATAGTACAATAAGACAAGTATAAAGTTCTTTTACTGCAATAACCTTAGCTGTTTACAATTGAAACTACCCTAACAGTTTACGAATGAAATTTAGTACATTATATCTTTCACCTATAGTATTACAGTAACTCACCGAACCATTACTTCTGACTTTACCTTAGTTGCGCCGACTTACTACAATTTAAAATTCTCTCCTTCACTGAATACTCTCGTTGACTGACGTCTCGCGGACTGATTCGCAGAACTGAGATCGCAGACATTATCTCGCAGAGTCACATCTGCAGACTCTGAGCTCGAAAACTCACATCTCGCAGACCCTTCTCGCGAAATTGATTTTTAACTGGTCTTCCCCGAAGTATTTATACTCTCACCTTCTTTACCTGCCTGACAAGACCCAACTCGAATCGTGATAACGATAGACCGAGCCCTTTCGTTTCCATGTATTCCAAACCTTGGTCCGGTAACTCTCGTCACAGAAAGCGACAAGTGTTTATTGTGTCAGTGAGCAGTATTACAAAAGACGATTGTTAAACAGACCTGTTACCTTTACTAAAAGGGTTTCTTTTAGCCCCTTTCTGGATCCTCACATTATTATATTTTCTACTACTTTCTTCTTAATTGGCAGGAATCCGTTACTCAGGTCCGCTACACCGGTCTTGTTACAGTACATTTTTAATATTATGCACATCTAGATAATCGTTTTCTCTGTCAAGTACTAACAACAATTTATTCAAAGTAATATTCTATTTATAAGTAAATAGTTCATATGGGAGGGAGGAAATTATTTACCTTTAGTCGGATTTTCTCTTTAGAAAATATATCACAATCCTTTAAAACGTTATATTTCATTTACTTTTTTGCCCGAGTTGGTTAATTTTCTACTCTCTATCAACTCATTTCTGATTTTACGTACAGTTAATATAGAAATTATAATGTGCTCTTATGTAATTTTATCGATTTTTTTCTTGCAAGAAAATGAAAACGTTAAGAACTTAATTTTTCTTCACTTGTTTTTAGTTTCCGACTTGTATGTTTGATTGGAGCACGTTGACAATGTACTTTAAATACAAAATTTAAAAGAAAATATACTACAGCTTGTTTTAATAGTAAATGCTGTTATGTAAATGAAAGTACTGAAGATGAAACATTTTTTTTTAATTCCCATCACTTGAGATTGTAGAAGAGATTATACTACTCTTTAATAAAAAAAGGAATAAATAAAACAGAAATAAATTCGGTTGATAAAATCGAATTTAACGATAAAAATTGAGGGTTACATTTACAAAGTAATAAGTGCAATATTACATCATGGATTTTTGATTCTAAAAGGTCATTATTCTAGTTTTATTAAAAAAGGAAAGATATGGTATGAAGTAAATGATATGACTATTAACAAAACAATTGGCTGTGAAATTCAATTTGTTCTAAGACTATAAATTTTAATAATAAATCCATAAGATAACAATCAGTAATTCATTAAAAAAAAAATAGTAAAAGAATAAACTAACAAAACGCAACCATATCCAAAAAAAAAGTTACAATGAAATTGTAAGCCGTACGGTAAGTACAGTCCCGCAGATATCATTTCTTGCACTCAAAAAGCAAAAATTTCTGTAATATTAAAAAAACATTTTTTAACAAAACTATACTGATATAAAAAAAGGTAAGACACTACATTTTTATTATCAAAATCTGTTATTACTTTAGAATTTTCTTTATAAAATATACATTTTAAATATAAGTAATAGACAATAGATATGCAATAATAGATAATAAACAACGTTTAAGCATTCCATATAATAAACAAAAAAAATAAAAATTTGTTACAAAATTCTTACCGGCCGGATTTCATTTATATGTAATACATACAACATTTACAGAAATAATACAATTCTTATGATTATTCGTTCTTTAATAAATAAAATCGGACCGGTAAGAGTTTCGTAACAAATTTTTATTTTTACAGTGTTATTCTGTTTTAAGCAATAATAATTTTTTTTTATTCAGTAAATATTTTATGTACCTCTATGATGACATACCGAGTTGTAAAAGTTCCGATATTTCATGGTTCAATATATTAGATTACATAAAGTGAGCAGTCGCAATGTAAAATGGTTCTCTGAACACTATTCACCATCTTGTTTAGAATCAAGGAAATTTTAGACTTCTTTTAATAATATGTTACTTCAATAATGATGTTAATAATCACTACTGGCAATGGTTTAAAAAATAATAATAAAATTGCATGACAAAATAGAGATAAATGCTGTTTAACTGATTTGAATACTTATTAGATATATTAATTAAAATGAGAAAATTACTTCAAAAATTCTCATATTTTTCCAATTGCAATTAATAGTTTGCGTATCGCTATAGTGTAATACTACTGGCGTAATGTTTACACTATTCCGTAACTTAATTATTTAATTCGGACAGCTCAGATAAAAAATAAGTGCGTTCTAACTACTGTATTAATTTCTTTTTTATTATTATTATTATTAAAAAGTAGTATTTTTAAAATGATTGCAGCATTAAGACCTCCGACTTCCGTGGAGAACTGATAACATCCCGACCTTTCATCTGGAGATTCTGGGTTTGAATTCCGGAGAAACATGGCATCCTTCACACGTTGTAAACTTCCGAATCACATTCCCGCTCGTAGCTTTTGAGCTTATGTGGTGAATTAAAGAAATCTACGTATTTTTATCTAAAAATGAAGAAAGTAATTATCGCATAAAGTGGATGCAAACATGCTGACTACTACTTTTGTTTGAGCTGTTTATTTCATTCTTACTAGAAATAAATCGCTCAAATTAAATTTTTTCACAGAAAATACAGTTGAAAAGTTTTTTTCGAGTACCGACTTTTCTATCACGTTTACTAAATTTTCTAATTTCATACGATGACCGTCCTCTTTGCTAAAAAATAGACTATAATAATTTTTTTAAATATGTTTCCAGTCTTATATCTGAACGAAATAAGAAGCAATCGCACAAAAACACGTTAATGTATTGAAATTATTTTCTTTTCTATAAAAGCAGAAATTTTAGAATGTTAATTATCTTAAATTTTGATGGGCACTGAGTGTGTCCTATAATTTAAAGGTAACGAATAGTGTAGCTGGTGACTGATCCCAAATAAATACATATACAATAAACATGTTTATATCTACTACACAAACATTTTAGTCATTAGGCAAAAAGGACCTCCTTTAGTCAAGAGCGTAACAAGAACAGAAGATGTCTTCCATTAGAAGAAACGTCGCAGCGGGTTACTGTATTACAGCCTTATGAAAACATTGAATATAATTTGAGTTCAGTTAAATTAAGTGCAATATAATATTGAAATAAATAATGTTTTGGTTGAGGACTATGTAGTAGTTAATTCATTAAGAATCCGACAAGAATTAGTGAATTAAACTCCAAATAATTCAAACGATATTAATAATTAAAATGTTGATTTAACTGTGTTTTATCTGTATCAGATTTTATGAAATTATAACATGACAAAGAGTTATTTTTTTACAGGAGAATTCCCAGCAGCTATGCAGCACGGAGGCCAGGCACATCATCGATCCTCGCATGCTCATTGTCTTCTATTCTGTTTATCGCTGTTGTTGCTGTGCCCATAACAGCCTCGCTTCTAGATCATTGCGGATGTTGCTGTTTTCATCATTATGAACATAGTTATAATCATCTTCATTGTATTATTTCTTCATCAGCATCACCAAGATGAAATCAACCCCTGTGGACAACACGGACACATTTTATGTGCGGTTATTTGTCCTCTTACTGTAAGGCCTTATTTAAATCCTTTGTAAAAAGTATAAAAACATAAACATAAATTTCATTCCAAATGTAGTAAATTTTGTATCTTTGTTATATTTTCTTAGCGTAAACTATGCCACGAGAACATACGTTTAATAATTTTAGTTTTTTATTAAAAAAAATTTACTATTAATTCTATGTTGAATTTTGTTTTCTACTTTAATATTGCATTTTTTCAGAGGACAACATGAATAAAAAAAATATGTACTATGACCGAAAGTAGTAAGATAATTTGAACTTCTGATAAAACTTAATTTATATGAATAAAGTTATAATTATCTCAAGTTTTACCATAACTTCAAATCATTTTTAAAATTTATATTGCTTTTTTTTATATAAATATATGCATAAAATGATAAAAAGTTGAATCAAGATTCATAAATATGGGCTGCTTTAAATTATTAGGTAATTAGAAAAAAAAATGTTCATATAATTGAACATTTTTGGTCTTTTTCTGATAAATTGTGGATTAGTGTGAAATTGAAGATACCGCTACAAATTCTAAAATTTTACACTGTTAATTCTTGGTTTATACATGCTGCCTATAAATACGAATACACATTATCACACCTTCAAATAAATATGTAAAAAAAACCATATCTGAGAAAAAAGTTGTATGTTATTGTTTTTTTTTTTTTTTTTTTCTAACTAATACTTTCAATATTCATTTCAATTTAACCATAAAATTAGCGAAATTATCTTTAAATTGCATGGTTTTATACTTGCTGACTATCTATTGATTTAGTAAATTTATCAATATTTTAACATATGTTTAGTTGAATTTACACCAAATTTTAAAAGGAAATGAAGCTAAAAGAATATTTATCATGTATTTAAAATAAACGAATATAGCTGTAATTTTTAAGTGAGACTGATTTAAGTTGGAGCCTACACCGATTCTGAAGCAGGAATTCTGTTTTATATTGTAAGTATAATTTACTTTGTATGGATCATACTAAAACCTGTAAATTTGTAACTTACAAAATCTGACAGTACAAGTGCAAAATTATGATTTCATATTTCATTTTTGATCAAACATTACGACTGAGGAAAAAGTGCAAGAAGAAAAACTATACATTATTAAATAAGCACTAGTTTAAAAACATAAAATCTTGTATGTTAATTGCTTTGCATTTTTTAAAAGGAAACCTGAAATTCTGAACTTAACCAGAATTTAGAAAACCCCAGGAGTAGACTGTTTTGTCAAAATTAAGTCTTTAAGGATCAATTGACCGATCATTCAATAAGCATCTTGTTACAAAAACTGAGTATTAGTAGAATGTAAGTTTTCTAATTATGAATGAAATAGTGATGAGAATGATTATGAAAAATGTTGGTGATGCATCAATAAATACCAAGTCAAGAATGCTGTTACTACTTAAATTGGTACATTAAGGAGGCTGGAGAATCTCAAAAAGAAGGAAATATTAGGTACAGAATTATGTGCTACCTTGTTTAGAAGTGTTCTTAGAAATCAGAATTTTAATATTCCTAACAAGGATGACTTAGGTATCATAGTAACTGTGATGTGTTATATGTGGTTGATGTAGTGGTATTAACCAAACAAGTTAAAGAGTACATTTAATATTTTTAATATAATAATGATGAGTCGTCGTCATGGCGATGATTATTAAGAATTGAAAGTGCATGTATTTTAAATGATGGGGTTTGGGTAGATTTCACAGTGACTGTTGAAACAAAGAGATAATTAAGAGGCTAAAACTACACTTTGGCTAAACAATGAGTACTCTACTGATATTTCAGGACAAAAGAATGAAGAAAAAAATTGCAGCTTACTGTGAGAAAATAACTGCCTGCTTCTATTCTTATTGAATTAATTGTATCACATCAATTTATTAATCAACATTATTAGTGTAATTTAGTTTTCTACAATATTTATATTCTAGTATGTAAATGCTGAGATATAATTGAAATGGGATGTAGTTTCAAATATATTTTAAAAATGGGTTCATAAATTTTGATATGGCTTTTTTAAAATAATAATTGATAATATTCAATTAGTATTCATTAATATTATTTCTAATTATTCTCTGTTGAAAGTTTTTCACATTTGGGATGAAAATTATGTAGCATAAAATAACTATTTTATTCAAACCTTTTCATTTATTATATTAAAACTATCATTAATTTTACATTAATGTTACTGATATTCACTTACTTTATTTTAAATTTAAATTTAACTTTCATTTATTTTAATATATATATGGTCAAGTATATGATTATTTTTCTATATGTGAGGTGAGAGAAAAAATATATATATACATAGTCCAGGACACACTAATAACAATTAATAATTTCTACATTGTGTGTGATATAAATGAATATATATGTGTATAAAACCTATTTTTATTATCATTTTAACATTTTATTATATATTTAAAATTACATAATATATATATATATATATACAAAACATTTAACACTTATAAAGTGTGAAATCATTTTATTAGTGACACTAAAAGTGATTTTTTGACTGTGACAATTAATAATGCATTATGATTATCAAATGATTCATTTAGACTTTATTTTAAGAAAATTCTTGTTGTATGATAAAATAAATAAATGTTATGAATTTAATAAGTTTATTATTGATGGTATTCTTTAAAATTATTATGATTATTATTATACATATATATATAAAATATAATATTATATAAATTTAAAAAAATCTATGTAATATATAATTATAACTTATCAATAACATTTGTAAATTCTGTTATGTTTATAACAAAATCTATTTTAGAATCAGCCAGTCTTTATTGATTGATCGATTGATCGATCAGTAATTCGATCAACCGGACAATTTTAGCAGTTTATTGGTTGACCTTTTGTTGTATAAATTATTTATGAATTGTGTAAAATAACAAGAGAGGTTGTTCGTTTATGAATGATAACTTTATATGTAAATTTTTCTTAAATAAATATTTATTTTGGAATGTATGTAATGTTCTGATCGGTGTATATAAATAAATTTTTAAAATAATTATTGTATTATAATTAAAATGGACATTAACTGATACTATTTCATATAAAACTTATTAATGACTTAGAAGTGACCGCTCAATAAATGAATTAAAATAAATATTTTGTAATATATTGGTCATTCCTTCATTAATTTATTAATTAAACGATACGAGAAACAGAGATGTTTTATACAAAATAAAATAACTACGTTATTTAAGAAAAGAAGAAATCTTGTGTTATATAAATAGCGCTTTCAATGTTGCCAGTTGTAAAATTGTACCTTGTAAATAGGCTGAAATCAGATGAAATTTTCAACAAAATGTAATAAATATGTGAGCTTGCTTTGTTTTGTTGGCACTGATAAATTACCTTTTAAAACTGTATATTTATTCTTCACAATATTTTAATAAGTATAATTTATATCGATAATACTGTATACAATTCATTTTTGTTTTATTTAAATTTTGTCTTTGAATACTATGAAATAGTATTCTGTTCATAGGGATTTTGCTAGCACATTCAGATAGATACTAAACAGTCGTATCAATACATAGACGAGTATATCATGTATTATACTTGTAATTCCATGCAGAGTATACATTATAAACTTAGATCATTTGGCAAATCATCTCATGCCCACATGCAGCGTGTGATAAAATACACATGCACATGTTATATATATATATGCACACACACATCCACATATACTCACTCACAAGCGCGCGAACGCATACACACATACATCCTTTATAACCAGAGGACAGTTCTATGAATGACAGATGAATTCCTGAACAGTTAACCTGTGTACGTAGCAGTTATGCCTCACATTTTTTTTTTTTAGAAAACCATTACAGACTATAAGAACTTTTAGCACCACCTTTTACTTTTTTCATATTAAGTTAATTATAATGAAACGAGTAAACATTGTACTAACTGTAAGATACAGTACAATTAGTTAAGTTTTATGAGAATATTTTTACATTTATAAAACATTTTTACATTTATTTACATTAATAAATAGTATTATTATGAATAGCATTATTCATCTAACGAACAGTACTCTTCTTGTACAAAATTATTTTAATTTTAATTTTTGTTTTTACTTTTACCCTAATGAGCTTACCAATTAAATCAGATAAAAAATTAAACCTCGATTCAAAAATCATCAGTTTATCAGTGTTTCTAAAGATGATCATGGTAAACAAATGCAAGATCAGATATTTGTTCCATTTTTGTGTAATAAAATGAATGTTTTTATTAGCCTATCTTTATAAATTATTTCTGAAAAAATTATGAAACGGTGGAGCAAATTGATTTTTAAGAAATTATTATTAAGTAATTAATTTTGTAATTTTAGTAGTTAGGTGGGATATGCTTACAACTAGACTTTATGATTAACATAATAAATTAAGTCACTGAACTGAGTAATCAGTGCAAGTATGTTAATCTTTACATGTATTTGGATAATATATTTGTCAGATTTCACGCTAATTAAAATCTCTATCTATTAAAAACTATTTGAAAGAAATAACAAGATAAAAAACATTATTTTTGCAGTAGTGTTGCTGATATTTTTTTTAATGTTGCTTTTTATTAAATCATGGAAAACCATCTTATAAAATATATTTAATTCCGCAGAAATAAATTTTAATTAATCTTAATTTTTATATTTTTTTTTATTTAAGCGAGTATGTAAATTTCATGGCATATTCCAAAAGAAAATTGGAGGTTGGGATGTTTTAAAAATTTAAACAAAATCACTATCAACAGATGTTTTTCCTTGTTTCGTATTACTGACTTCAAGATTCTCTTAGATTTACAAAATTTGTTAAACTATTTTATTAAATTAATATTGAAAATCACTGTTTACATGTTTAAAAAAACATATACTCTCATAGATGTTACATACCCTTTTATATTTTTAAAGATTACAAAACCATAAAATAAAGTGACAACTTAAATAAAAGCATGCAGATCCAAACACACTCTCACTCGCGCGCGCACACATTAAACAAATAATTGCATTTTACCCTAATAGAAGCTCAACTTTTTTTCATATTCTAAATATAATAATGATGAAAATTGATAACAAATAACATCAGTGTAGATTTATTTATTAAAGATAAATTTCCAAGAAAGACGAATGTACTATTAGCAGTTCTCTAGTAATACCAATTTAGAATACAATTCTAATGTGACATGCTTGTCATGGATAGTTTATTTTATTATGTGCTCAATGCTGTTTTATTATATATTATTCTATTATTTTAAAATGAAGAAGATATAAAACTATATACGTTGCAATTTATTCTTTAAAATATATTTACAAATATATAAACTGACCTTACTCAATAATTCCAGAAAAAAGTAATAAATTAATCATTTTTTGAAAATGTTAGACTACGTTGTAATCAAAAGAACAATATTCTTGAACCTCTTTCCCACAGTCAGAATTTGAAACAAAAAAAAAACAGATTATAATTAGATATATATATTATTATATTATATTATATATTATATATATTATAATTTGGAAAAGTATTATGTCAATAATATACATGAATTTTATTATAAAGAAACTCATGTCATATCTTCGTTCATGAAACTGCATTTATTAAAATTTATGCAGGTTTAAAAGCCTAAATGATCTAATATAGGTTTTTTTTTTAAATGCTGTCTTGTGTTCTAAATGGTATTCCTCCTAGTCAAAATTAGCCTGTTCTGCTAAAAGGTTCTGTACAAGATAGCAGTAATTACAAGAAGTTGTCTTGTGCAGCGATCTTCCTTCTTTATATCATTTTTTCTTACCATCCACTCTATTTTTTTATCCTTTGTATCTAGTTTGGAGCTGTGAGTCTTTATTGGGTTCCCCATTATCTATTACTGAGAATTAAGCTATACCCCCCATTAATCTATACTGAGAATACAGTAGCTAAAAGGACAGTAGTCCCTTGTTAAAAAGAGATAGGAGTTCTGTCCTGTTGCAGTTCTGTCTGTGCGTAAGACTGAGCTGACTGAAGGTAATGCAAGGTCTCTTAATACCTCATAAAGTGTAAATTACCTTGTAGCTTTTTGGATGGTGTAACACATAGATCAACTGAGAATATTAGATGAATCAGTCATTATTCCTAACTAGCTTAAAATTTAGAATTTTGATATGATCGTCTTTTTTCTTCAAATATATATGGCTAGCCTGTTATGCATCTTTTTATAACCTGTCACATCAGTAATTTACATGTAATCTATAAATCAGATCCAGTCTAAATTTCCTTACTTTTACATATCTTCATCCATTGCTGTAAATGAATACTGTAATGCTGTACTGAAATACTGTAACTGCTATTAAACATTGGGTTCCTTTAAATTAATCTAATACAAAATCTATCAAGCAAATACAATCATAAATGAATAACTAAGTTAAACAATGAAATTTTATTGTAAATAAATCATTTTTTTCTGTTTCAATAGAGACATTCACAACACTTTTTGTAATGAACAGATTTCCTTAGTCTATTAGAATATACTAATGCACTATAAAAATTAATATCATAACAATTGTTGAGTAATTCATGGACTTTTTTCCATTCAGTCGGTCTTATCACACATTCACAAAAAAACAAGTAAATACCTATACTGAATAAAAAGATTTAATAATTATAATGAAAAAATTGCATTGTTTTTTAACTGATTTTGAATTTGTAATTATCAGACATTAAATACCAACAGCTCCAGATAATGTGGTGTTTATTGCAGTTGCAAGTTAAAAGAAACATTTTTTTTAATTTTTCTTTTAACTTGTATTTTTCTTTTAAAAGAAAGTATGAATTACAATTTACTTATCGTATTATAATTTTGTAAAAGTAAATACAACTCTTATAATAAAGGTAAATATTTTTTTTTAAATATAAGAGAATAATACATTAACTTAAAAGGTTACTTAGATTAAATCGACTACATAATTAGAAAAAACCTTTTTATACAGCTACATAAGCATTACAAAATAACATTTAATAAAATTAATTTATTTCACAGAATTAATCGTAATGATAAAATAAATTAATGATAAACTTTATTTTTGTGTTCTGCTTTATGACATTGCAGATGCATCATTAAACGTTGTTTAAATGTTTAGAGATTTTTTTTACTCCATATTATAAAATGGTCTGAAAAAAAATTGTGATAAAATACAATAATTTAATTACGAGCAAATATGCATTCAAATAAGTACAGGTGACGCAAAACAATTATGATATTAATAATTAAAAAGAATGATTGACCAAATGTTTGCTGTGACATACTAACATAGTTATAGATTTTAGATCTATGCAGGGCAAAATACAAAGAAAGTTCTGTGGAAATGTATGCAGTATTAATACTGCATAGGGTATTTTAAAAAAACTTAAATACTAAAAATGTATAAAAGTAAACTTAAAATACTAAAAAAAAGTGGTGTAACCGAAAATGCCAGACATTTATCATGTAACAAAGAAAAAAGTTGCTATTAGTATATCTTTTACTTTGATTATTTCATAATCATAGATAATTTGAAATCAATATTATTTCAGAAAAAAGATAATATTATATCGCTTTATTATAAAGAAAATATTTAGTAATACATCAAGCCAGAAGAATTCTAATTAATATTATTTTAACTTGCAGTCAATTTCATTAAAATTCAGTATAAATTATTGTTGCAGCAAACTTTTGAATGAATTAAACCAACGATAGATCAACAGTAATTTTTTTTTCTTGTGTAAACTTGACTTTTATACAATGAAATCAAAAAAGATCATATATAATGAGTATGTGAGTATGTATATATATATATATATATATATACACACTGTACTTCCATTAATCGAATAAAACAGTTAATAAGGTGTAAAAGACATAAATATGAATGATAAATTAAGTTAATTGGACTATTGTGGAGCAATTTCAAATTATAAAAAAGATTGTGTGTATATATAATTCCAGTAAGAGTATATATGTATATACATTCACACATATTTATAATATTGAAATTATAAAATAATTGCCTGCATTTTCCTATGTATAAATAAGAAAAAAAACACACACACACTATTAATCTGAAAAGTATTTTTAATAATTTCAACTTAATGGTTACACTTTATATTTAATTAAGTAAAAGATTCAATATGTTTTTTTTGTTTGAGAAAATAAACATTCGAAGTGTCATAAAAAATCTTAAAAACAAAAGTATTAAATTCATATGTTTATCTTACTTTTCAGATGAAAGTTTGAAATGTAGATGATTCCATTTTTCTGAGCTCAAATATTTTGATAAAAATAAAATTAAAAACATAAGGAAGCTTTTTTTGTAATATACAATAGGTCTTATTGCCAAAGTCTAACCACTATAACAAAGTACAGTAAAAAAGCATACAGTTTTATTTAATTTAAATAATATGAAATCATAATTCATTTAATTGTACTTGGAGATGAAACTTACAAATAAAAAAATTATGCTAGGTTGTTTGCAATAAAACATTATAAAATATCAATATTCTAAAGTCCAAGAATAAAATAACAGATAAATTTAATGTTTGTTTAAAATTTTTTATTTAATTATCATTTTCACTGAATATTTGGAAACAGAACAATTTATTACAACAATTTTTTGACAATCAATTCAAGTTCAGCAAAATTACCTATAAGTCAGTTATTTATATCTCATCAAACTGGAGTAGGTTGCTGCCTCGTACAGCTATTTTTATTGGTCTTATTTACTATAAAAAAGATATAGATACTACATTAAGCTCAAAATTAGTAAACTTGGTTTGAGGAATATGTTTATGACAGGGATCTCTTTCATCCACCTTCTCTTTCAAATTTAGAAATAGGCAGTTCTTTGGTTACTGTAGGTTTATCAGTTGCTTTAATACAACATATAATATCAAAAGGTTAAATATTGCATTTAAACAGAGGTTAATTAATGTTAAAATCTTATACTTAATGTTAAATTACACGATACCTGGGGTTTTTCTTTCCCTTTCCTTTTTTTACAAAGTAACTGAACTCATAGTCATAAGCAAGAAAAGTATAACCCAGCAGCAACAAACTACCAGAAACCAGTACCACTTCAGTGACGACAGCTCCTATCTATTGGAAGCTATTAAAACCTTAATTTTTCAGTACGTTAAACCTTAATACTTTTCTTAGGAATGTGGCAGTTATAACATTTCTGTGGTACTAGTCTTTAGTCATATAAGATTTTTACAGCAAAAATGAATTTCTGAAAAATAGCATTTTTCATTTCTATACCTTAATTACCTGGTAACAGAAAATACAAATTTGAATTTTAAATTATATTTCTATCAATAAAAGTATATTAATAATTTTGATCATAATATTATAATTTTAACATAATTTTTCAGATAAAATTTATGTGAAAAACATTCCAGTGTTGAGATGCGATTTTCCTTCTACTGGCCTAATTCAGACTAGAGCACATTTATTAGAAATAACCAGCTGTAAGGTACATATTCAGAAATTTCAGGAATTTATAAAACTGTTTCTCTTTTATTACCGTACAATACACAAGATAATCAATTTCCTTCGTTAAAGATGTACTAAGAATAAGTACTTCCATATTATTTATCATTGCCTTCCAAGAAAATAGGTTTTTTTTTAATACTAGTTTAGATAATTTTATGTGAAAATGTTAGTTTAAATAATACTATTATTATTTTTTATTATTATATCAGATTATGCTCCACCTTAATAAAATTATTTAAATTATGTTTTTAGAGTTTATCAAATACCTAGTTAAATTTAATTAGGTACCAATGTTTTATATGTTATGAAAAATCTATGTTAAAATGATTCTTTATTAATCATTAAATATTTTTTGTTATTGTAACATTTATGCACATGAACTCGTGCATAATATGTAAACACTGAAATTTAGAAATAAAAATTATTAAATAAGATCCACGTGTATGTTATTAAAATTACTAAAAATCATTTAAAATATAATTCAGTTTACAGAATGTGTTAATGTGTTATTTGTTAATAACAATCTTGTTTGCCTACTATTAGAAACATATCTAAAAATAAATTCTCTTTTTCTAATAACTATCAGATGATTGTATTTTTTATGGTTCTGGATGGTTCTGGATCTGATGAGTAACTTAAAAACCAACTCGGCTGATGTCTTGTAATAAGATCTTTTACACAACACGACTGTGTTGTTTAAAAGTGCTGTTTAAAAAACCGAAATAGTATTTGATATATTACACTATGAGAAGAGACTTTTTTTTCTTTTTTTTTAATAAAAAGTTTTCTGGAATCAGAAGGGGGTTCCTCAAATTTAGATTTACGTAAAAATATACAATCTCATGTTATCAGTTTTAAAATTACTAGAAAATCTGAGTAATGATTGAACACATAAAAATTCATTTCTTGCTCAAATAAAATTCACAACTTTCGTTTCTGATGACAAAGTTCACTAAGAAATTTTGGAAATATCTTAAAAACTATGTGACTACAATACATGAAATATTTTATAAGGAAAATATCAAAATCAAATCTATTAACTTTAAAGTTACCTCAAAATTCTTACAGACTGTGTAAAAAATGTTAATAATTCTCATTTAAAAGATAAAACATAAAACTACCTGAATTTCAAAAATTTCAAATTTCGGTTTCTTTAAAGTTAGACACCACCTTCTAGAGTATATATATTGTCGCGTGTTTCGCTGCTCGATCGGGATATTGAGAGGTTAGCAATTTAAAATGTTTATTTAATTACAGTTTATTGGTTTAAAATGTTCATAATTACAACAAGACAAATTAATAATAACAATGGTGATAAATACAATAACGATAATAATAATAATAATGCCCTGAGGTAGGTAATCTCCACGTCCGGAACACAACATCTACGTTCCACGTCCAGGGCGGTAACAGCCGTACTTATGTACAATACATATAGCTGGTTAACGGGGCTCCGAGTAAATTCCTCGGATATGCATTTCTTTTGACCTGTTTCCACCTTCAGGTCCACTCATGGATTGGATTTTTCGGCTACCTGCAGGATATGAACAATTTATGGATTAGGAAGTGGACATATACCAAACTTAGAGCTGGCGATGTGGCGGCCATGGTCGAAGTTATTTGCGTGTGTAACAGAGACCTTTCGTTGTCCACATGCCCCCCGCGATGGCAAGCATGTAGTTAAGGTGCCCATATTGTTCGGAGCATGGGAACCCTGAAAGCCTCGGTGTGTAAGGGCCTGGAGTCAGTGCAGAGACTGCGCATCCGCTCTCTGCCAGGACATATGCCGGTTCCACCGGAGTACCGGAACGGACCTCCAGGGTTGGTAGCCCTGGAGTGGGGGTGTACCCCGGCGGCTAGCCTTACTACAGAAGGGATTTATTGTTCATGCAAACTGAACAATTAAACGTGGCAGAGGGTTCACGCAAACACCCTCGTTTAGAACCAGCCGTTTCGCCTGAGGCAAAACGGAGAAAAAGTGCGGAAACTAAAAGGATAGAGATTGAGGCTAGAAAAAACTTACAAAAAGCTTTTTTCAAGAGCAATAATGCACCGAAACCTAAATATTTGGTTTTTACCAAGGAGGATGGAAATTTTTCGAAGGTGAGTCCTTTTCTCATCGCTCGGGAGATAACCAAATGCGCTGGTGGCCCTGTAAAAGAATAAGGAAGACCTTCATGGGACTTCATGTTGAGACTGTAAATGATGTCCAGTCTCAAAAGATTTTAGGGCTTAAAAAGATTTGAGAACTGGCTGTACATGTCGATCCCCACGGTACGCTCAACACTTCAAGAGGTGTAGTCGTCTGTCGGGATCTTCTAAATTGCACGGAGCAAGAAATTGTTGAGGAGTTGTCAACGCAGGGAGTCATAGAGTGTCGCCGATTGAACATGAGGAGGAATGGCGAGGTCCTACCTTCAGCCTCTCATGTTCTCACATTTAACCGGTCTACCTTGCCGGAGAAGATTAGAGCGGGGATACATCGATTGGATGTGCGGGCATTTATCCCGCAACCAATACGATGCTTCAAGTGCCAACGTTTTGGCCACACCGCCATCAAATGTGAGAGAACGCAAATATGCGTGTGCGGCGAAGAGGTGCATGAGGGAGAGCCCCCTACATGCATCAATTGCAAGGGACAGCATTCATGTAGATCCAGGAATTGTCCTGTCTACAAAGAAGAAGTAGCTGTGCAGGAAGTTAAAACTCTGCAGAAAGTCAGCTACATCGAAGTCAAAAAGGTTGTTAACGCCCGCAAACCCAGAGCAACAACATCTTACGCTCAAGCTGCGGCTACTGTTCCTGCTCCTGCTCCAATTGCTGTAGATGAAAGTCAGCTCATCAGTAAACTTGCTCCGACCTTGGCTAACATGATTGAAAGAATTATTGACAATAAAATGAAATCTTTCAATATTAAAGATCCAATAAAGCCAAAGATATTAGTACATCCTCCTCCCGAAGATAAAACAGCGAAAGCTACTCTTGCTCAGAAGAAAACGGACGCCAAAGCAGAATGCCAAGTCCGTCTTAGTGAGATTCTTGATGACAAGAAAACGATAATACCTACAGAGACTGTTATGAAGTCTCCCAAGCCTCCTGCAACTGAAGTGGCCTCTAAGCCTCAGAGGCCACAAAAAATCACACAGGGGGGGCGAGTGTCCCTCCTCCCACAGGCGGTGACCGGTGCGCCCCCCGTGTTGGGGAGCGGCCAGGTTGCCGCCTCTCAATCGGCGCCTGAAACCGGCGCCGATCCATGCCCGTCGTCGTCGGCGGCTTCGGTGGTCTCCGATTCGGAGGCCGGAAGCTACGTCGGCAACGACGTTCTCCGCGAACTTGATGCCGTTCGCATAATGGAGAAGAAGATAAAAAAAGGATGGACGAAAGGCAAACCCAGACAACAATTTAATAAAAAATTAGCGAGTCGATTGTACAATGGAACATCAATGGATGTTTTTCAAACATCCATGAGCTCCAACGCTTGGTACATGATGTAGATCCGATTTGTATATGTCTGCAAGAAACGCATTTCCGCCGAAATGAAAATTTTAAATTAAAAGGATTTGATATATTTCGGCGAGATCAACCGCCAAATGTAAGAGTTAGAGGGGGAGTAGCTATATTAACATCGACTAGAGCTACCACCGAAGCGGTTGTTCTAAACACAAACCTACAAGCGGTCGCCGTTAGAATGAAGCGTCCGCTTCAGATCACTGTTTGCAGCATATACTTGCCGAATTTTGATTGGAATAAGGATGACATAACAAGACTAATTTCCGAGCTTCCCCCACCTGTCCTACTGGTGGGTGACTTTAACGCTCATAATTCCCTTTGGGGATCGGATCGAGTAGATCCCCGTGGAAGAGAACTGGAAGGGTTCCTGATGAATTCAGAACTTATTATTTTAAACGACGGATCAGGAACCTTTTTCAATGCCAGAGATGGATCGACGTCCTGTATAGATCTTGCACTTATAAGCGGATCGATAGCACCGAGGTACAGCTTCCATGTCATAGACGATCTGCATAGAAGCGATCATTTCCCGGTGCAAATTGTAACTGATGTTTCAAGAAAATCATATCCCATCTCTAAAAGATGGTTATTTGATAAGGCAGATTGGACGAGCTTCACAGCGAGAACGATACTCCCAGAAACAACTGGAGTTATCGGAGACGATGTCGACGCTATAACTAATGCAATAACTGAGTCGGCATCAAGATATATTCCCAAAACATCTGGGAAACTTACGAAAAAACCCGTTCCATGGTGGAACGATGAAATAAGTGAAGCTATAAAAAGAAAGAAAAGGGCGTATAACGCCTTTAAGAAGCGTCCTAGTATAGAAAATCTTGTTGCCTTTAAGATATACAGGGCGTATGCAAAACGTCTTATGATAGACTCGAAAAAACGATCCTGGCAGCAATACGTGTCGTCCATTGACAAAACTACTACTGCATCAGATGTTTGGAGGAAAGTGAAGGCGATTTGTGGGCGTAATGATTTCGCTCCCATAACTAGCCTTCAAGATGAAGATGAAATAAAAGACACTCCATATGAAATTGCAGAGCTGTTATCCAATCACTTCGAAAAGGCCAGAAGAACGGCCAACTAAGAAGAAGATTTTCGCACTAAAAAAGAACAACTTGAAGGTCTACTAAACTTCAGAACTGAGTATAATTACTCATATAATGTACCCTTTAAAAAGGAAGAACTCGCGAAAGCGTTGGAAAAATCAGGTAACACAGCTGCTGGTCCGGATGAAATCCACTATAATATGATCAGGCAGCTGAATACCACTGCAAAGCGTAGATTATTAGAATTTTTAATAAAATATGGCGGGATGGAACGTACCCGCAGCAGTGGAAAAAAGCTCATGTTGTTCCAGTACCAAAGAAAAATAAAAATTTAACAGACCCCAATAGCTATCGTCCTATTTCTTTGACGTGTGCTATGGGGAAAATGTTGGAAAAAATGATTAATAATCGACTCGTCTGGGTTTTGGAAAATGAAAACCTGATATCACCGTATCAAGCAGGTTTTCGGCAATACCATTCTACCACTGATCAAATGATCAGCTTAGAGGACGTTATATATAACAGCTTCATTACAAGGAAACATTGTGTCGGAGTCTTCTTTGATCTTCAGAAGGCTTTCGATATGACCTGGCGTCATGGTATAATGCTCCAGATACATGAATGGGGCATTCGTGGCAATCTGCCTATACTGCTCAGCAACTGTATGAATGACCGTACTTTCCAAGTACGAGTCAGCAGCGAATATTCATCTGTAAGAAATTTGGAAAATGGCATACCACAAGGTTCGCCGTTGAGCGGTACCTTGTTTACCATTGCCGTAAATAAATTGATATTAGCCATTCCAGTAGAAATCAGCAAAAGCGTCTATGTTGATGATCTGGCAATTATGTATGCCAGTAACAAGACTGCTATGGTGAGGTACAAATTGCAACGAGCGATCAATGCTCTAAATGAAGTTGCAAAGAATAACGGATTCCAATTCTCACCAGAAAAAACGTGCTGTGTACACTTTTGTAGGAAGAGAATTCCTCATCAAAGTCCTGCGTTGACAATTGATGATAATCCAATACAATATAAAGACAATGTAAGATATTTAGGATTAAAATTGGATAAATCCCTTACATGGGGATTACATATACAGGACTTGAGTGATAGATGCAAAAGAGCCCTAAACATTATAAAATGTTTATCGAACTTAAATTGGGGCACAGACAAAGAGACATTATTGAGATTGTATAAAGCATTGGTTCAATCTAAACTAGACTACGGATGTATCGTATATTCATCCGCTAGAAAGTCGCACTTAAGAAAGTTAGACGTAGTTCATAATAGCGGAATAAGATATGCAACAGCCGCTTTCCCAACACAAGTCCGGCGGCTAGTATGATGTCTGAAGCCGGAATAATGCCACTACATTATAGAAGAGAGATCCTCTTGCTAAGATATGCAGCAAATATATGGGCTTATCCTGCCCATTAAAATAATAAACTTTTTAACAACCATCCTATGGCTGCATTATACGAACGTCGTGCTACCTATTACAGACCAGCCGGAATTAGGTACCACGAATTAAGAAGTAAATATGAAGTTGCCATTCCAGATACATTGGCAATTTCTACTAGAGAAATACCGCCATGGCTCTTGCCAGCGGTAAATACAAATTTGGATCTCTCTCAAGGAGAAATAAAAAAGAAACCAGCTGTGATCATCCAACAGGAAATTTTGGCAACCGTCAGTAGTTACGAAGAACATCTTAGAATTAATACTGACGGTTCTAAAACCGAACATGGTGTTGGATGCTCAATATATGTAAATGAAGAAGCCCACTTTTGGAAATTTGCCAGATGTGGCCAGTGTCTACACGGCAGAACTCACTGCAATTCAGCAAGCTCTTCGCTACACTGAACACTATTGCGAAGAGAGAGTGCTAATATGTTCCGATTCATTAAGTGCACTTGTCGTAATTCGGAACAAAGGATAAGGAATTAGAACATTAAGGATGTCCTAATTGCAAACATCCTGTCCATTTTATACGTTCTAAAACAACGAGGACAGCGATGCGTATTTGTATGGACTCCGGGGCATGCTGGTATTACAGGTAATGAAATCGCAGACGAAGCTGCCAGAAAGGCAACAGTCTGCGATGATTTGGATGCATTTCCTGTAAGAGTGGCAGATGTTAAAAACCGTCTAACAAACATAGTAAGAAATAAGTGGAACGCTGAATGGAGGAGTTTAAATACAAAATTAAACTCAGTAAAAACTTCTCCTTATAAATGGAAAAGCGACTTTAAGTTGACTCGCCGTGAACAAGTAGCGGTGACCAGACTTAGAATCGGTCACACGCGATTAACAAATTTATATTTGTTAACCGGCGAAGGGAGACCAATGTGCGGTGTTTGTAATAAAACATTGACAATCAAGCATCTAATAGAAGAGTGTACCATATATGAGAAAGAGGTTCCGTCTTACAAATAATATTAGTGCTGATCTGGATAATGGAAATGAAGAAAATATAGTTGCATTTTTACACGCCAGTGGACTTCTTAAAAGTCTATAAAATGAATGTTTAAAGCTGTGACAAAAGAATCTCTAAGCGGTAGTTTAATATATATATATATATATATATATAAGGGAGTCTCGAAGCGTGGCACGTATAGTGACGGGAGGTAGCCCTCTTGCCTAGGCCAATTTGGCTCACCTGCATTCAAGAGCAGTGATTCTTGGTATGTCCGATGATGGCATGGGGGACCCTCAAGGGTGAATTGAGGGCGCGAGGCTTTGGGTGTACGCCGTGCATGCCTATAGCCTGTTTATAAGAAGGATTCAACTGCCACGGCACCCTGGCGCGACTGATATACTGCTCAACGGCGGTTCTGGTCGCCCCGAGGGTGCTTAAACAAACTATAAATGAGACTCGTAGAAGAAAGAAAGAAAGAAAGATATGGTATTGATAAGCTGAAATTTTAATTTTATGGTCTTTTGAGAACCTATCTCAAATTTTAATATTGGGGCCCTTTACACCCCATAAGTGTTTGTGATTGTCCTTGTCTTTTATGTCTTAATGTTTATTGTGAAGTTTGTGATTTTAAATAGAATGTAAGGGCCCTTTACACCCTTACATATGACGATCCTGATGGAGATAATAATTTCTTTTTAAGAATGTGACGAGGGCTAATGACCTTAGCAGTCGATGCCCGTAAAAATTCAGTAAAAAAAAAAATAATAATAATAAGTGACAATAATAAACAATTAATGAACACAAATATTACTATAGTAATATTACAACCTCAATAATAATCAGGATAATAGAAGTAAACGATTGTAATATTACACGTCAATAATAACAAATCAAATAATCAATATATAATATAGTACATGATATCAAATATAACATAATCAGAACAGTAAGCATGACATAAAAACAGAGCGTAATCAACAAAGAATAACAACCAAATTATTATTCAGCAAATAGTGATAAATGTCATTAGTAAATAATAAATACAGATTACACACAAGACAGAGTTCAAAATAAATGATCGTTCGGAAATTATTCCAAGTAGATAAATATAAAACTAGATCCATTAACAAAAGAAACCGCAACTCCTTTTTGACCACTGTCTTATATTAACAAACAATCGTATAATGTTCACTTTGCTACCTATCCAACAGTTTATGAATGAAGTTTATTACATTATTTCTTTCACTTATACACTTATAGTTTTGCTGTAACTCACCGATAACATTTCTAGTTTACTTGAACTACTCGGGCGTCATCTTACTCGTATCGAACTGGATTCAAGACTCACCTCGCTGGACTGTCTCGCAGACTCACACCCGTAACTCTCCTCGCTGGACCGTCGTTGTAACGTCTCGCTGGACTGATTCACAGAACTCCGCCAAAACCCACACGACTTCACACAACTCGCAGCCTCTCCTCGCTGAACTCCTCGTAGAATTGTCCTTGCGGGACCGACTCCGTAACGTCTCCTAGACAAGTTCTAATAGAACTCTGCCTAACCCACGCAACTCGCAGTCTCCTCTCCTCACTGAACTGACGTAGTAATGTCTCACAAAACAGAACTGATTTTTAGTTGGTCTTCCAGAGCTATTTATACTCCTAGCCTCTTTACTTGCCGGATCGGACCCAAGTCGAAGCGTGAGAACAGTCGAGCGAGGCTTTTGTTCCCATGAATTTCAAACCTGGTCACTTCTCACTGTAAAGCAGGTGTTCATTGTATGACAACGGGCGGTATCACAAAGGACGATAGTTAAACGGACCTATTCTTTACAAAAACGGTTCGCCTTTTTGTCCGTTTTTGGATTACTCCAATTATTATATTTTATATTACTTTCATAATAATTAGTAGGAATCCGTTACTCAGACCCGCTATACCGGTCTTGTTACACTATATGTATATATATATATTATTTACAGTTTCAATTAATTTTTAGTTAGATCATTGGTGGTAGAAATGCCTTTATATTTTCAAAAGGCACGCAAATGATATACTGTCATCTAAATTATTATTTTTTATCAATGCGATTCCACTAGGCAACGTGACTTTACGTGAAAAAAAAAGAATCAAATGGAAATATGCACCATTTTTTTATATTGTGATTTTTTTTTAAGTGCCTAATCCTACGTTTATATTGTCTAGGCTTACGTGCTTAGATATATCGTCCTAAACAATATGATTTATACAATTACATGACAAATTATTTGCTATCGATTGTTCAGTGTACTTCGGAAATGTCATATTACTTCCTACAGTTTATCAATTTTGGTCGGACAATCAATTAATGAGACACTTTGATCTAAATAACACATCAATTCGTAATAATACTCGGTTCCTTTGATTAAAATTTGAAAATTTTTCTGAAAATTTTCAGTTTCACATAAAACTGGAAATCTCGGCCTTTTTCTTACGTAATAGATTATATTTTTAATTTCAGGTTTTCTTCAACTGCTAAACGAGAAATTATTTCATTATAATTTTGACAGATCGGCAGAAAAAACGGATTGGCCGGAAACCCAGTTTAAAAAAATAATTTTTTTAAATTTCATGTCGTATATTGTTTTTTTTCTTTATCAAGGTAAATTTTTTTTGCTAATAAATACATTTTTTAATAAAATAATGTACTAGTGACTCTTACATAACTATTTCTTCTATTGCCTGATTACAAACTAATTTAAGTACTTGTACATTTTAAAGAGAATAAAAAACACAAGGAATGTTCAGGAAGATAATCTGTACTTATTGATTTAATGGTTATAGATTTTTTACTTAAAAATGATTCAAAATTACACTTATTAACATAATTTTTGGAAATGGAAAGGAAATTAATGTTTTACATAGTATTTTTTCATCCTAAATCAAATATATAATCTGAAGTATTCACACAACATGATCACGTTTTCAAGCTATCATCGCCCACCGCCTCCTAAATGAATGTTTTATAATTAAAATTTTATTACATAAAACACATACAAAGTTCGTATTATTTTATTAAATAAGATGTAGGAAGTGTAGTGATGTTCTAACTAAATACTGCACTGATATAAAAATGCGGTTGTAAGTGGAACTTTTATGGACTTATTTCGTGAAACCTTACCGTATATTAAAAAAAAGTTAGATAAATTGAGATATGATAACTGAGTAGGTAATTTAGTAATCGTACTAGCAATTTAAGAATTTTGCTCATTAAAATTAATTTTACACAAAATTTAGGTTGCAGAATTCCACTAAAAATTCATTCCTGTATTCTCATCCTGACTTCCATCCAAATTTAGGTCTAGCGATTCAAAAGGAGGAAGGTTCCGCAAAGGTAATATTACAAGAAGAAGAGCGTTATCAAAAGGATGGGATGAATATATATGAAAGACTACTATGGGTTTCTCAAAAAGAAAATAACTCGATTCAGAAAAAAGTACTTTTCCAGTTAAATAGAACAAATTTGTACTAAATAGAAATAGATACAAACTTACATTTTGCTTATTTTTGTCATATCTGAAATGATGGTTATTACCAATAAATATCTAAAATGTGAATAGTAGATTATGTCATAATTTACATAACACAAATCATAAAGTTAAAATTTTGCTGTTACATTTTAGGATTATCGTAACTGAAAGTTCTGAAGGCGATAGAGGAGAACCGACTTCATTTTTAAACCTGCATAAAAAATAGATTTAAATTCATCTACTTGTTCTGAAATTTGTTTTTAAATTTCTAAACCAGTCTTACTAAAAAAAAACAAAAGTAATAAATTATTTTTATACAATTTTATAGTTCTTAATTGAAACTGTACTGATTAATGTATGCTAAACATTTTGCCCAAATAATAAGTTGTGTTTTTGACAACAAAATTTCATTAAGTCTCTCAATTCTTGTTGCTTAATAAAATAAGAATAAAAATATCTTTGTTTATGATTTTAGTTAACCTATTATTAATTAAGCTTGAATATAAATAATTAGTAATTTATTATGTTTTTGTTACATAAACCACTGTAAAAATATTAGATAGGCTAAAAAAGAAAGAAACTTCAGTGTTACTGTTTAAGATAACAATAAAATAGATATCAATTATTTTTTTTACCTTCATAATATAATATTGTTGTTAATTCATTGTTATAAAGTAAAAACGATTCTACATCATCACAGCTTTTTTTCCATTTTAACTCTCGTAAGAATGGAAAACAGCATCATTATTATATAGAAAATAAATATTAAACAAAACCTCATTAATAACTAAAATTTTCCATTCTATTTCTCTTAAGAGGAGATGCCTGGTAAACTAACACTTTTTTGGGTAATTTTTTACTGGCGGAAGAAATCCTTCCTCCGTAAAATTGATTTTTTTATCTGAGGAACGTTAAATGGTATGAATTTGTCAACTTGCCAACCATTTTCAACAGTGCATTTTTTAAATTCCTCTTCTTGGTTCTGTGGCTGTAGAACAGTTAAATTATTTTGGAATGTTTCACAAATTGGTAAAGAATCTACACGAGAATATCTGAATGGAATTTTTTATTAAATATTCTTCTGTACGAATAAGAGGAAATGTGTCATTGTTTATTACACTTTAACAGATATTACATTATTTTATATTAAATCTTCAGGAAAAATACATTTATTCGAATCATTTCTGCCAAGATTCCTTGGTGTAGTTATTTTGTTAAAATAATGTGTAGTTTATAATTGTCTATCGTAAAATTGTTACACTTCTTAATTGCTAGTTAGTATAACTAGAGTAATTTTACGTGATAATACAACCTGCTTTGAAAGTGAATATCTAGGCTGAAAAAAAATCAAAATACTTAAAATATGTTTAGATAGTAGATAAAATAAAAAAAACCTAGATTATAATCACACAAAATATAAGACAATTGTCATTTTAAGTGACTCAGACATTTTGAGAACATTGAAAATGAACATCGTTAAAGTTTTATAATATTGTAAATAAAATAAACTTTAATGATAAAAATTCTTTAATTACTATTACGATTACATAATTTACCTATTCAGAAGGTCTCGGTTATCAGAAATAAATTTATAGAAGTCCAATTATAAAATTATGAACTAAACAATTAAAGTGCAGTTTTTAATATTTGTTTTTATTATTGTTGTATTTATATACTAATTACAATAATTGTTCCTCTCATTGCTAAAATTTCCACTGGAGTTTTTCCTGTGATACCTTCTTAAAAGATACTTTCTTGATTTTCTTTACTTTTATATAAGTAGTTAAGATACACTGAAAATCAATAACTAAGCGGCTCAATTCAAAAGAAAATCTTATGTGAACACCACATAAGTTCCTTGTACGCCTATTAAATTACATAAACACATTTTTGTTGAATGAAAATTACATAAAATTTTATTTCATTAATAACTATAACTATTTATTTCATTAATAACAATTAAAAACAGAAAGAGGGACAGTCTCTGTTATGACTCATTGCAAGATTGCATTGTTTAGGTATTTCCTGCATATAGTCATAAACCAATCATTAAAATCTATTAGTCACCGTAAAATGACACCTATTTCTGAGATCAAATTGAAAGAAACAGGTTATGTCTAGGGTTCCATAACATCTCTATTCAATATAATTACAAAGAAGTTTTTATTTTTTGCTTTTTCAAGATTAGTTACATATTGTAATTATATTATTTTTTACTAATATTTAAATTTGATTTATTAATTTTTTTACTTTTTAAATTTTTCTTTATTACGATTTTATTATTTTTCAGCTTTGGTCAATTTCATAATTTTTTTTACATTCTATTATTTGTTTTTCAAACTACAGATAAGTTTGTTATATTTTTAATAATTTTAATTTTTTTTAAATGTTTCGTTCATTTTTTTTTACTCATTTTCAATTTTTTTTCATTCTTTTTTTTTATTGCTTAAATCTGGTTATGTTTTTTTTTTTTCTGTTTTTATTTTATTACTTTTCATTTGCTGTAAATAAACAATAGAATTTTGTCCTAATTTTTATTCCTTAATATTAATATTATTTAATAATAAATCCGATTGCTTGTTATGTTCATCCATCCTCGCGCATTCAAATAACGCGCCAAGAGTAGTGTGGCGCGTGACTACAATCGGCCTGTTTCGTTGAAGATCGGCATCCTCATTTGCCTGTCGCGAGACACAAGTAATATGGTATCACTTTTTTCTAGAGGATAATTTCTATTTAAGATTTTCCTTGTGTGTAGGAAACTGATCCTGTGTTGTAAAATTAGAAATCCAAGCGGGTAATAAATACGTGACTTTGACCTTCAAATTTTCAAATCTGTCTTTCAAACAACATGTTTCCTTGATAAAACATTAAAAGTAAATATGTCATCCGCTTAAGAAAAAAGTTTTATTTTTACAGATATCAAAATCTTATTTTTCGAGTTCTCTGAGGCTAATTTCTACTTCATTTCTATGTGGTTGTATATCAAGTTAAAAACAGGAACATTGGAATTTATGTTACTAAGTTTTTGAATCAAACAGTTTGTAAAGAATTTACTGATTGCTAACTTAATTTTCTTTTCTTATTTGTTGTAATAATTCTACAAAGAAAATTGAAAGCTTCAGAAAAAATGTTAAAATAATATGGGTATCTTTTTTTTGTTGTTGATAAATAATAGTTAAATTATTTTGGTGTAGCTAATACTGAAGAAAGACAATCATTTTCACTCATTGAATTCATAACTATTGTTTAAATTACCATTTAATTTTTCGTTTAAAACCAAGAAACATTCGGTTTTGTAGACAAGATTTAAAAAAGGTCAAATTTTTTTCAACTGTAATTTATTTATTACTGTTGCGAGGTAATGAATACATAGAAAGTGGCATTTCTAAGAAAATTGTTATGAAAACGTTTCCAAAAAAGAAGGAAAAATAGATTATAAGATTTATTTCAAAGAAAAATCAAGGTAACAGAATAATTTTTTTGAATACAATTCTTCAATCAGTTTTTCAGCTACCGCCGGGTCTGGATGTGTGGGTATATATATATATATATATATATATATATATATATATATACATATATCGACTCCGGTCGACCACTTCTGAGATGTGTGCTTAATTGAAACCCAACCACCAAAGAACACCGATATCCAGAGTCTAGCATTCAAATCCGTATAAAAGCAACTGCCTTTACAGGACCTGAACTCTTAGACTTCGAACTCTTGACTTCGAAAATCAGCTGATTTTGGGATGACGAGTTTAACCATTAGACTAACCCAGCGGGTTAATTTTTTTATATTCGATTATAACCAATTAAACGGTTGTAGACATCCTGTCATGAAATTTGAAATAAGATCCCCAAATCAACTCTGAAACAACCACCTCAAACCTGGCTTATTATTAAAAGAGAAATTAAGTGATTGATTTTTACTGTCAGCTTTTCTCACTCTCAGAATATGAAACTTCTAAGTGCAATTAATATTAAGCACATAAATAATACTAATACATCATTAAAAATAGCAACCACGTATACTCAAAGAAAGTGACTCACATTAGCGGCTCGTAAACCTGAGTGAAGATAATTTAAAAATCCTTCAATAATCTTTTTTTTTATAAGTTGATATAACTTAAGATCCGTAGGCTTTTCGATAACATTAGTGTTTAAAATCACAAATTTTTTAACCTTAAATTTACACCAATATATTTTGTATGTTTCTATAAACCTTAGGTTTGAGAAATATGTAGAGCAAATAAATAATATAAATGACGGAAATAGAACATTATAATACTATATTATAAAATAATTTTCTTAGGTTTGTCAACCAAACCTCCCTAATTCTGACAGGCTTTTTGAATGGCTAATATTCTATTTATTAATTTTTGCTCTGCATTTACCTTCTTTTTTAATAAAAGCTTTTAACTAATTTAGAATTTACGAGTATATATTTAAGCAATCCTGTATGTTTTATATATGTATATATATACAAAAATATATTATATATATATAATATCTTTTAGTGCCCCAAAATGGGATTTTACAGTTAAATTAACAGGGAGTTTGTATTATAAAAGATACAGCAACATGAAATTATGTGATAAATTTTCTGAGTTAAAAATATCGTAGTAAGTGTTTCCATGTAATCCGTCTAGAAAATAGTCGAATTGTATTTTATATGAAATAATCTTATTTATTATTATTTTGTTTCTAGAAGAGCAAAAACCTTACTCTTTCACGCGTAGCACATACTTTTCTCATTATATTACTCAGACGACTTGTAGTCCGTAGGCATCCATATAACTCTGAGCATAGGGTTATGCGCATTACAGGCTATCCCTTTTTAATATCTGTCCTATAAGATTATATTTTTTCAAACTTATAAAAGTTAATTTTGTAAGGCATTAACAGAATAACATATAATGTATAGTTGCACAAAAAGCCCGTTTACTGCACAAGGACCCTTTCTAGTTTTTGTTTACATGAACAGATCATCATGGACTTTGCTGAAGACTGGTGGCCAACGAAGGAAGATACATCAGAACTCAGCATAATTATCCGTACAGGCAAAAGATAGAACATTTATTTAAGGATTGTTTAAGGGCCATTCATGATGATCCAATTCAGGATTTTTTAAATATCGCTGACAAGCACACTAATCAATTTTTACGTAAATACCTATAAAATGGTTTTGGCTTGTTTTGCTCTTTTTTGTAAAATAATATCTTTCAAACTAAATTTTGTTAATAATAATACTTAGATTATGAATAAAATAAAGATGAATGAATCACTTTTTGTATTTTGGTTGGTACTTCTCTTTCCAAAAACACTCACACTTATATACTACACACATTAATGATTTACCACTGAATGAGTAACACTCGAACAATATATTATAAACATATCATTTCTTTTATAAATTATACAAATGGATTTCAATTTAATTATACGAAATAAATTTATTAATTAGTCTGATGTACTGAAATCAAAATGTGTATTTAATTAAGGTGGAGGATTACTCACTACATTTACTGGTGTTTAGATAAATTTTAATCATGCAAATTATAAAAACAGTGATGAGTTTGATGTGTTCGTATGGCTGGGCTATCACAAATAAATAGATTAGAATAAACTTTTCAATTAGCAAATGATTATTATTAATTTTTTTTTTTTTTTTGTAAAAACGTACATGTTACTTTCCGTGATACTTTATGAAAATATCTCGAGTAATCACTTCGGTAAAAATTATTTTAGGTTTCTTTCATTGTATTTTAACAGTTACAGTTATTTTATTTAATTTTGTTCTTAATGTGGTCCTTGTTGCATGAAAGTTGCATATAAAAAAAAAAATTATACTTTAACGGCCTATATATTTTTATCTTGAAAAATGAATAAACATTATCTTCTCATGCCCGTAATGGGCGGTAAATTAAATTTAAATCGATTATTTAATACAAAAAAGAGATTTAAATTAATTTATTAATAGAAGCACACCCTTTTAAAATTACAAAGTAAATTACAAAACGTACCTAATAATATTCAATACTTTACTGGAATTACGAAAAAATAAATTAAAACTGAATGGAAGAAAAATTATGAAATCACATACGATCATTGTTACAAGTTGAATTTTAAAAACGTTCCCCTACTCGTTCAGTAGAAGAAGTTTAGGTATTGAGATGGGTCACCTCCGTGGCGCGAGTGGTACCGTCTCGGCCTTTCATCTGGAGGTCCTGGGTTCAAATCTCGGTCAGGTATGACACTTTCACACACGCTACAAGTCACTCACCTCATCTTCTGAAGCAATACCTAACGGCGGACCCGGAAGTTAAGCAAAAAACGTATTGAGATGGGGTTATCGCTTTAAAAAAATAAAACGTACTATTTTTACGGAAACCATTTATTCGATAAAATAAAACTGCGTTGTATATTAATAAAAGTTGCTAGAAAGAATATTATTTGCTCCTATAAATTCAACCAGTAAAAGTATTAGTCTCTGATTGTATAACAGTTTAATAAATTTTACGACATTAATGAATTTAACATGATGTCAATTGCATAAGAGCTATATCACACCAATTTTTAATTAAAATATATCTAACATCTTTGCTATATTTTATTACTCTAATTGATTAAAGATATTATTTATAGTGCTCAGAGTATCAATTTAAAAGAAACGTTGCTCCAATCGTACAATGATTAATGATTGGGTAGCTATTCAATGTATAATAAAATATTAATATAATAATAATAATTAGGATGATGATGATGATGCACCGCTACACTAACGTTTTAAGCTCATAAAGTATTATGTGTTTTTTAGCGGGTAATAAGAGACCGGGATTTATCAAATAAGTTCTCCAACAGTTAGGCCAATGCAAACCACTGGGCAGGCAACAGAATCCCCTGGTCGGCCAAAGAAGAACTCTTCTATCAGATCACCACACCGAGGCTTGCACGCACAGCATCGAATTATAATGTTGAAACTGTAGACACAGAACTGAAAATGGCGAAGTAGGAATCAAAACTAGGAAAAAATGGTGCGTAACAAGGAAAGATAATCTTCCTTAAAAAGATTAAGTTTTAATGAAAAAGTTATCTACAGAGTGCAACTCAAACAACAACTCCACTGTAAGAAAAGCTCAAGGCCTCTTCCAGCAGCAGACGTCCATCGCGTTCACAATTTTCAACGATATCGGAACAGTTTTACACTAATGGAAGTACACAATTTCATACAATTAATAGTAATAAAAGAATATTTTAGTAATATGATATATGTTACAATAAGCGAAATTTATGTCTTCTACTTAAATAACTACCCGACAACAGGTGCTTATATTTTAAGAAATAATCGATTATCTTATTTCCGGAATCGTATGGCATAAAGTATTGAAATGAAATATAAACCGTTTGACTAGATCCCATGGAACGTACATAATATAACATGCAAATCATTTTTGATTTAACAGAAAGATATAACAGAAGGTTATCCCCAATTCATGCGTCACCATAAACATGCTTTTTACATCTCTCAGCCGTGCAATATCATACGCTCTGCACTGCCTACCCCTGAGCTAGTGCCCAGCATCACAGCCTTTCACCAAGGTACAGGCGGCGCACTTGGCAGGCGCAGACGTTGCAAAGCAATTGGCTACCCTGTGCCCCAGAAGAGCACAGTGACATCTCCGACTTCGCTCTGCAGGAGAGAGAGGTGTGATCAAAGCCCTGACACTTGCATCATCGGTTGACCTCTATATGGTCGACAACCCTACATGAGGTCCACCTGAAAAACAGACGTCCACCATCCACCAAGACCTGCCGGATCTTTGGCGAGATCTCCATCACCCAGTGACTCTTTGGGGCTGGCTTCCTTCCTCCCTAGCTGCCTGACCACCTTGATTTTCCGAAGGAAATCCTCAACGGACATTTCCAATTTGGGAATTTACCTATGCACGGCTCTGAGGATTTCGGGCTCCTCCACCCTTGTCGCCCTTGGCATATCGTATACCAATATTTGCAACCTCCGCTCAGCCAGCAACTGAGCCTTCAGCTCGTTCCTTGTCAGAGTGCCGGCTTCCAGCAGCTACTTCGCCTGCCGCTCACTTATGATTTCCAAGATGTTACCGTGGTTCCTTGTTTTAGTGACCCGGAAGGCTTGGATCTTTTGCCTCCGCGGGTCCAGGACCTTCTTCAGGATTAGCTCCGTTGCTAACGATCGAAAGTGGGTGGAAAAGAAGCTAGTACTACCTATCCTGAGGATATACTACCTGAGGAAAAATATGAAGGGAGGGGAGCTAAGGACTATTCAAGGGAGCTGATGGGCCTTATTACTATAAAGAGGCGATTTAGGAGGAGGTTGTAATGCACAGAAAGCCTAATGATAATTTACAATGCACTAAATGCACATTAAACATTAATAAATTCCTCCTCTAAAAATTAATAATGCATCTTCGATGAATTTCTCTTCTCCACCAGAACAAACAATTGTGAACCTATTTTTTTTCCAGATTTTTTCTGTGATATCAGTTTCATCTTAAATGTTAAAAGTGTTATCAATTTCTTCTTAAATGGTAGATTGCTAAAATTTAACTACAGGATGCCCCTATAGAATTTACGCTTGATTTAATTATATTAAAACTCTGCTCCGTACATTCTATAATGCAGATAGCCCATTCTCCAAGTTACAATATCTGGCTGTTTGATAAAAAATTTGCACTTAATTTGTAAGAGTTTTTATTTTTATTGTGATTAAGATTGATGTTATACACAATATTCGCTTGAAAAATCGCGCGCGCATGCGCACACGCGCGTTCATCACATACATTAAAATTTTATTCATTAATTCGTTATCGTTAGTTATAATTACTTTTTATGTAAAAATTACTGTATGATTTAACAAAAAAAAATTAATTATTATTTGCATTATGTAATTATTTGCAAGAATTTGTTCCAGTTATCTTTTAGTATTACAAAAAATGTATTTCTTAAATAATTCGGAAGCAAAAAGATATGTAAAAATTCCGTCGTGCAAACTATTCTTCTTATTAGCTATCAAAGAAAATACAACAAAAATAGATATAAAATAAAAATGTAACAAATATAAAAAAAGAATTTATTATTATTTTGTTAACTGAAATAATAATGAACGTGGTAAGAACGAATGAGGGGAAGATAAAATGAAACGAGGGGGAGAAGATAAACAGAAGCGCTCCCATAGATAATATTCAAGTGATTTGAATTAAGTTTGGAATTGATGAATAGATTCATTTATAAACAATGAACAAACTTTAATTTAGTTTATAATTTGCAATTATAATTTGTAAACTGGTGCTTTATGAACGTGACAACACAATTCAATCCCATTCCTTCTTTCCTCATTTTTATTTTTTATGTTTCCCTGTTTCCTTTATTACGTAGCCTTATATTTTTTATTAAGTGCATTAAACAATTGCAAAATTATGATTTAACTCGTAATCAAAAATTTTACACCGATAAAATTTGTAAAAACCGATATCATGTAAAAATACAAGATATTAATATCTTGTATTTTTACATGAAATTATGCGCGAATTAATTTTTCGTGTAACAATTTTGTAATTGGAAGGTAATCATTTTCGTAATAAGTTTTGAGAAAAAAGTTGGTAATATAAAACAAAACTTTCTTTTTCCTTGGCTGTATATAACTTCCAGTACCCGATCCTTTGATTTACTTTTGTTGAAAATGGAAAAATATTATTTATAATTCCTAAAAGGAATCAGTTTCTTTAGGGGTAAAGTAGATCGAATCCAGTGATATAAAAATGTATACTACTAATTTTTTCTAGAAAATCTAATCTTTCAGCATATTAAAATATTACTCTTAATCGTTCAAACACATTGCGTTGCATTATCTTGGGTGTTTGAAAATAATTTTTCATTAAGAGTCGTACTTATCGATATACCGTACATTATAGAAATTTTCTGTTAAGGTTCAGAAATCATATTTTACCAGGAAGAATGAATGCATGAATGAGGTGAATCACCCTTCATATTTCTTCCTCGGGATAGGTAGTACTAGTTTTTTTTCCACCCAGTTTCGATATGAGTTCCAGTCGGTCCTACATTGCCTACGTTGTAAAGGACAGGCGACTTCCTCTTTCTTATCACCATAATGCTTATGGTAAGTAGAACATGTGAGTGGTCTGACGTTGAACCACAGCTATTCCTAATTGAGGTATACAAATATGATTATCCGAGGCGACAAAAGTCTAGCAAGTTCGGCACCTTCGTTGGGTCCGATGGCCTCTAATTAGGTTGCAAACCCGAGATGATATTAAGGTGCATGTTGAGAATGCACCTCCTCAATGTGCTTCCTCGAATAGTTGTAAGTCGAAAGCCCTGCAGAACATGCTTTGCATCGTATTCACCCCTGCAATAAATGAGGGCTTAACGTTACGAAGAGCTTTGAAAATAAGTGATTCGTGATCATATGACAAGGGAGAAAGTATACCGCCGAAAACCTTACAGCACCCAGCCAATCTAGTTTTTTAACCGAGGTTGCTTGAACGTGATTTGTGCTAAAGTCTGCGAGTTGGTGTTGACTTAATCAGTTTTTAAGAAGCACTACACTGCCTCCATACGCCCTGCTATCTGAACGGTTTGTTTTATTTACAGAATACCCTCAAAGTAAAAGATAGTACGATAGTTTCTGAAATAAGAACATCTAACGATTCAGCTAAGATCAGAATCCAATTCTTCTCGACTAAAACACCATTATCTTCCCATTAACAGAGTTTGGTGATCACCTTGGTGAGTAAGTCTATTAGGTTTTATATCTGCTGCAGCAGGAATTCTATGTTACTGAATAATTTCTCTAGCCTATCCTTAGTATTCCCACAATTACGCTCAGCCGCAGCAGAGGACTTTTTTCCCTATTTTTTTAAGAGGTGGAGTAATTCTATTTACAGACGCCAAAGCAGTATCGGGCTCGCTAACAGGTTTCGCAAAATATTATTAAGTCCGTATGTATGCCGGCGCACTACCGACTAACCTTCCACCTTTGGCAGACTACCCCTTCCAAGTACCGCTTATTAAGCATTTCATCTGAAAGAGGATAAACGCCCTCTCACACAGTCGGTCACCGCCAACTACACATCACAAGAAGTCAAATGACATCACGTCACACCGGCACACATATAGACGCACACTTTACCAAAGGACACCATCAGACACACAGGCAGAATGTCCCCGGTCTCTTCGAACCCACGCGATGTACGGCGGGTTCAGTAGGCTCTCAACCGGGAACCTTTCCGCCCGCGTGCCCTCCGGCGTCCCCTTCCAATTCGGGACTCTTTGTAATCTCGCAGTTTCCTCATCACTTTTTGATGAACCCCTCCACTATCTTCCACTCTTGCTTCCCCTTCATCATGATCTCCTGAATGTCTTCAGGCTGGAACATACTATTGATTCCGAGCGCAACCCGAATCGGACACATTCAAAAACACGTGAAGGCGAGTCTCTTCTACATCGCACTCCGGATACGCAGCATAAGACTGAGAGAAATTATTTGAATCAGCACTAAATTTTCTAACCGCTTTTTGTCCTAGTGCTAGAAAAATGGCACTACTCGAGCCGAAACAAGCTGGCCGTTTCACCTCAGACTTAAATGGAGTAGTCATAGAGTATGAAGCATCCCTTGCCTCTGTTTCCTTTCCAGGATTTCACTATACACTCTGCAGCCTTTGTGATTTGCAGGGTGATCTGACTGGCAGAGTGCGCAAGTGGCCGAAGTACTTCTTCCCTCCTTCCTCAGACAATTTACAGTCCTGTGGTCTTCTGCACATTTGTCGCAGCGGCATGGCAACATGTAATTATTTTTTTTGTGACCATACTGCTAGCAAAGCGTACATTGAAATAAACCTGGTGGGTTTCTGGATGTTTTGAAGGTAACACTTCAGGTTTCAATGTACCTTAGATTAAAAATCTCTTTATTATTCTCCTACGGTTCAAGGTTTATAAAGAACTTCGATATCGGTTCCTTTGTCACTCTATGTCGGGCATTAACAATAAATTGAACTCTGTATTCGTCTACCTCTGTTTTCTCTTTGATAACTTCTAACGAAACCGAGTAATAAAGGTTCCTGTGTACCATCTGAAACGCTCTCTCATCCTTCCTTGTGAATGTATAACCAATCAGGTTATGCTTGCGAACCAAGGCAAACACTTTCTTGTACATTTCGACGTCCTTTGGGATTGCAAGTAGTTTTTTAGCACCAGCTAGTCGCACACAATAATCACTGTTAATCATAACCGTCTCAAGTAGCTAATGCAGTCACAATACATCGTTCATTCCATAAAGAACTAATGGTGGATCTCAGTGTTTTTCTGACTTACCTCAATGTTGGAATCTTCCACCGCGACATTATCATACCGATTTGACAATGACAAATCATTTGAAGCATCGTTGGGGGACTGCGGTACCCTCGGCTTGTGAAGCACCTGCACAGTTTGCAACGGAAGGGAACCTGATTATGAGTCCATGATATCAACGTCGTATCATTTTCTGAGGCCTCAGGTATGCTGGCAACGATTTATAACTAAAATACAATATTTCTCATGATTGCTTTCTAATCAGCCACAAAAGAAAGTAACCAATTGCTAAAATCATTGAGAAGCTGCTTATTTTGATTTGTAAGCCACTACTCGCTAAACTATATTTGCGTTTATATTTTTTACCAGGATTTCCATTTGCACTCTACATAACCCATCATGAAGAAAAAACTTCTTATTTTAAAAAAGAGTGAGGAACTGCTTCCTTGTTAATCTTCTGGAATATTCGATCAGGTAGGTGTTTTAATTTTTGAACAGCTGCTCTACGTTAAGATCATCATCTAGCAGTCATTATTGTTCCTCAGCTTCCCAAAATCAAATCTGTCTTCTCCATTCCTTAATCGATCAACTCCTTAAGCTGATGTAACATTTAGGTTAGTGTTAGCGTCTAATGAACTGATCGTCTCATTGAAATTTAATAGTTTATTGGGATATCTGATAACTGAGTTAAAATATTTATAATAAATAATTTTCTTTTGCGTTTAGATCGTTATATTATTAGACTAATTGGTAATTATTTAGTTGAGATGCCTCAACCCGAAATCACAAAAAAAACATATCAAATCGTAAAATCTTTTGAAATGTATTTTATGATGGAAACGAAGTGTCGGAAAAGTAGATATTTGAATATTGATACACTCGATAACGCAAATCTCACCTCCGAATAATGTAAAATTCTTTCTTATTCACTACACTCCTTTTATTATTTACAACTTATTCATTACATTACATTGTTGTCTCAGACGGCGTCTAAGTTTTCTGAGTTTTCTTTATAGAATTTGCGGTGTTCAGTAAGTAAATAGAGTGAACTACAATGGATGAAAAAAAAATGCTGGACCTGAAGTATATATAAAAATATAAGCACAAGGTTTATAATCCTTGCCGAAGTGGTAATATAATATAATGAATATAATGTTTGTCATATCAATAGGTGTGTAAGGTAATTTTAGTGTGACATAAGCTAGACAATTTTGAAGAAAAAGTGATGAAATCTTTTAGGTTGTTGTAGAAATGAGCCGTATAGTTGCGCACCATCACTAGCATATCAAGGTCGTCGTCTGATAGTTTTTACTTGGCGTATTTCGACTGTTGAGTTTAAATTACTTCCGACCCTGGGTAAATCAGACTTTGCACTTGAGATTTAAATTATGTTTTCTACTTTCTGGTAGAACAAAGTTATAGTTTCTGTGTAAAATTATAAGTATATGTAAAAATTGTGAATTTACATTTATTACACTTATTGAATTCTCTCATTCGGTTGATAATGTGAGACAATTTTTTTAAAATCATAGCGTTTTACCAAAACACAGACAATTTCCATCGTGTAATAACGAAATGAAGATAGTCACATTTTCTCTTTTGCAAAAAAGTCTTAGTGTACTTAACAAACATAAAAAATATGAAAGTAAACAGTAAAACGTAGCCATTTCGCAATACGCCGATTCATGGTTAGCCACCGCTAGGTTAGAATTACCTTTTATTTTACGTTTCTCCGTAATATGGTGTGCAATAAAGCCACCTAGGCAAGATATGTTGTGTAGTAAGCTAAATTTATCGTCCAGTACTGCGGCAGATTGGAGCAATTATTTTCGGGATTTTTGTTTTGAATATTTGTGTACTAATTCGAAAAAGGTTGGAGAAGTTGTAGAAATCGATGAAGCCAAAATCGGTAAACGAAAATATAATCGCGGCAGAATTATAAATGGAAATTGGATATTTTGTGGAATACAACGAGACACAAAAGAAGTTTTCACGGTTCCAGTACCAACACATGATAAGGAAACTTTGCTCCGCATTGTAAAGGACTATGTGCACCCAGGTACTAAAATTATTGTGACTATTGGAAATGTTATGATTGATTACAAACCGGAGGCTTCCAACACTTAACTGTGTATAGAACCAGACACTGGGGCACATACCCAGACAATCGAACGTCGATGGAGGGAAGTAAGAAGCAATGTGCCGCGTTATGGAAATCCCAAACACCATTTCCACGGACATATGGCCGAATTTTTATTTAAAAGGAAGTACTGTGACTATAAAACACGATTTCACCACTTATGGCGAATTATAAGTGAGAAACACACTGATTCGGCAAATCGGGTGTTAGATGATTCTGCAGAAGTATCATCGCAATCTGATTCAGATTAACTGTTTTATTAATTGTTTATATCTTTAAATATAATGTTTTGACTATGATATAAGTATTTTTTTCGTATCACTATATAATTTGTATTTGTGTATTTTTGTATCACTATGTAAATTTTTACTAATTTTCTATTTTCCGACACCCAAAATACATCATTAAATGAATAAATATTAATTTTGAATGAATTTGATATGTTTTTTGTGGTTTCAGAGTGAGGCACCTTAACTAAATAATTACTGATTAATTTTTTTCCCCTTTCATATTAAATTGCAACTCAGAAGGAGTGTGGAAAGGCTGTAAAATAAAAACTGCAATATAAATAAAAAACTGCAATAAATACACAAACTGCGATAAGTTTACATTTAAACATTTTTTTTTCTGGCGAATATAATGTGTATTATATCAGGGTGTGCAAGGTAACTTTAGTATGACGTAAGCTAGAAAATTTTGAAAAAAAAATGATGAAATCTTTTGGGTTGTTGTAGAAATGAGCCGTATTGTGGCGCACCATCACTAACATTCCAAGCTCGTTGTCTGATAGTTTTCACTTGGCGTATTTCGACTGTTGAGTTTAAATTTAAATTCTTTCCGACCCTGGGTAAATCAGACTTTGCACTCGAGATTCAAATTATGTTTTCTACTTTCTGGTAGAACAAAGTTATAGCCAGTCCCATGCTATATCTGTCCAGCAATACAATTATCCCCTTTGTATTTATCTAAATGAATACGGTTCTTAATGCAGTTTTTTAATTCGCAAATTAGAATTTTTTACGAAACCGATTCATCAAAATTTATTTTAATTTGTTCTACGTAAATAAATGAACTTTATAGAAAACAGAAGTTAAATTTTATGAAAAAAGAATGTTTAAGTATCACAATCTTCTGGTTAAATTATCTCTATGCAATTTTTTTTTTCATGTAACAAAGGATGAAATGTAGCACGTAATGGGAGAATAAAATGTGGAATGGTTCGTGAGGGTGAAATAAGAAAGAATAAATTGTATTCATTTGGATATTCTTTGTGAAAGAGGATGAGTAAAATATTTTCTATGAATACAACATTGAAAGGGTTATTGTAGGAGAAAAATTTGTGCTTTGCAGATAAAAGATGTAAAAAATTGTTCACAATTATATTGTCTACAACAGTGACGACAATACTAATACAATAGAAAGCAGGGAAGAAAACATGACGTATTGTAGTCGGCCAAGTTGATATATTACGGTAAGAAAATGTACTCTGTACTATTACTAGTACTATTATATTACACTGAGAAATATGAAATTATGCTTAGACCAATACACAGCAAATTCTGAGATGCAATGTAAAATCTTTATCACTCTAAAAAAAAATACATCATAAAACCTTAATCGTTTTTAAATTTTATAAAAATCTCTATTATTCTTAACTGTCTGTAGTATTTAATGTCTAGTTACACATTAGTAGTACGTAACTATGACACAGTGCTAGAACGTATTACCGTTTTAATTACGTACTATTTTTTTTGATAGCTAACATTTATTCAATCCTGTAGTTTACTAATGCAAAGAAAAACTGTATCATTTTATGTCAATAAAAAATCCTAATAATCTCTTCTTTTTATTAATGGTCACTTTCAAAGCTATTTTGTTAAACTTTTATAGGTATATTGCCACGTTTTTATGATTAAATGTATTTTAAAACCTCCTAATGCCTCATTTTTACTCTTAAACAGCCTATTTTCTTTTAAACATTTAAACAATAAATATATATATATATATATATATATATATATATACTGTTCCTTTTCACGGGACTTAGTTCTCTCTCTCTTTTTTTCTCTGTTGATAAGTAATGTCATGACACAACTTTTAGATCGTCTTATTTACTGCTTTTGTCTCTTACCTTTCTTATGCATCATTTCATTTGTTTTGATTGTTTTTTATTTGTAACATTTGTAACATTACATTTTAATTATTTAAAATATTATCTATTACATTGTTTTTTAGTTTATTTTTTTAAACTACACTGTAAAATAAATTTCGCTTTGATGTAAACCAAATGTAATGTAAAAACGTCCTGATTAATTTTTTCGCTTCTGTTTAAATAAAACAGACTCTTTCAGATTGGATAACAGTTAACATTGGGTGAAATGAATACCGCATTTTTAAAAGTCAGTAATGATAAAATAAACAAAGCATTGGTCAAGTAATTTAAGACTTATATCTAAATTAATTAGCGTTTTTTAATACTGGTAATTTAATACTGGCGACAAAAATATTTGCGCATAATTTTTCAATATTACTAATTCATTACTCTTCATTAGTTATTTTCTCTTTACTTTCTAAATGAACACTGATGGTAATATCATGACCTATGAACAAATTAAAACATGTCCACAATTAAACATCAGCTGCCGAATTCAATCTTTTTGTTTTACATCACTTATATACACAGTGCCAAATAGTCAACAACTAAAGTAATTTAACATTGAAGAAGAGCGTGTCAAAGGAAGAGAAGTTCCAACTATGGAAAACAATAGGCCGGCCGACCTTTGTTAACATTTTATAAAATAACAAGATTCTAGTAAACAGATCTACATCGACAAAATTAACAGTTACAAAAGAAAATAATAGCATAACATTCAGTTGAATATGAAAGAAGTAAAGGAAATAAACAGCATATTAATATTTCAAAAAACTTCTGAACAAATAAAAGTAAAATTATAAAAAGTAGCCAGATAAAAATAAATTAGATGATAAACAAATTAAATTACTCAATTTTGAATCTAATACTCTTGCAAAAATAGAAATTTACGAAAACCCGACATTTCAACAAATTTCGTGGTAAAAGAGAAACATTATATTAAAATACAAAAATTTATTATTGTTCTCTTCAACAATTGCTACTGATTCCTAACCGTTTTAGACAAACTGGCGTTGGTGAGCCATAGAGGCATTCAAAATTTGTACCAAGCACACATTACATAGCGACCTAAACCATGATCGGAGACGTTCCTCGAAAATACTTCCCAGCTCTCTTCTGTGACTATCCGTTTGAGTAGTATATAAACCTGAGGTTCTGCTTGAATTCCCCCGACTGGTCTTCAAGCAGAACCTCAAGGTTGTTTTCGCTATACATTAAAGAATTAAAGAACGATTTATACCAACTGTGTTTGACTTATACAATTTTCATGTTAAACTGGTGATTTAATGTTAATAAATACAATTCTATCTATCAACGTAATTTTCAATGTGAACTTAGATCCAGGGGAATTCCCAATCTTTTGTATATCTATATATACATAGAGTGAATGTTAACATCAATAACATATACCGCTTAGTTCGTATAGCTGCACATATAGATTGGCTTTTTCTCTTCCCTATACTATAAGGCTGAATCAACTAGACAGACAAAGAGCGTCCCTGCGGCAGCTGTTGACCTTGGGTGATCGTCGAAAGGTTCGGCCATCCTTATAGCCTGAAGAACAAATATGTTTATATTTATTTAGGCAAGCCAGCCCGGAGAGAGCCGTCATCTAGACCATGGGTAGAGTTTGCAATTTTAATTCATATCACCATTAATTAATTTTGATAAATTTATTTTGTTTAGTATTTAAATAAAATTAACTATCAGCGCAATTTTCAATGTGAACGCTAGATCCAGGGGAATCCCCAATCTTTTGTATGGCTATATATACATACAGTGAATGCTAACATCAATATGATATGATTATTAAAATTATTTATATTATAATAAGAGAACATGAAATTCGAACCAGTTAATTTATCAAACGATTCTAACCTATCTGACCCCAATAAAATAGTATTTTGTAATAAAAATTTGTCTGACAAGTACGATTTAATTACATTTATAGATAATATAAAAGATGATATTGAACGTTTACATAAGAAATATACTCCTAATACATTTACTATACAATTAATTTGTGAATTTAATAAATGTTTATTCACTTCTTATGGAAAAACTCTTTATAAATCATTCAAATTGGAAAAAATAAAACTTTTCGCGGAAAATGAATCGTCTATTGATACGGCCTTTGAAAGTATATTTGAACAATATTTTAATATGCGAGATAAATTGAATAATAAAATAGCTGTTTCTCAATTGATGATTTATATTGAAATTCCAGATATAAAACAAGCATTAGGTGGATCTCTAATAAAACAATCGTGGAATGTTAACGATAAAAATCTTGTAGATATTTATGAATTTTTAATATATATGAAAGATAGGGTATTTAACGCTATAAGTTTACAAGCTGAAAAATATAAAGGTAATATCAAATATTACATCGTAGTTGTTGTTGAGATGAAGAGATGCGTAGATAATAAATCTAATTTGTGTGAAGTTAACTTTCACAGCAGCACTCGATTCGCCTTAAACGTACGCGAAAATCCAAGCGATTTGAATGAACAGTATTTAGAAGCTTATGAAAAAATTAACGAATCTTTTGAAAGGTTTATTCAGATGGGAAGCGGTTGGGTTATGAATAAAATATTAAAATTGGATCTTTTAGTATCAGAATTCGATCCGCTTTACGGTGGTAACAGTACATATTTTCCAGTACCGAAAGCTTTATTTAAGAAACACGCTGTAATAAATGTACAGAATGATGATCAAAAAGGTTTCTTATGGTCTATTCTAGCACATCTATTTCCTAACAGTAAACGTTATTATCGTGTTTCGTTCTATAAAAAATTTGAAAACCATTTAAACATGAACGGAATAGACTATCCTGTTTGCGTTAAAGAGATTGATAAATTTGAAGCTCAAAACCCAGATATTAGTGTTAACGTCTTGTGTTATGATATCGAACACGATGATGATAGAGAGTCATTTAATTCTAATAATGTATATGTAAAACGTGTGAATAATAATCGAAAAATCATGGTTTGGTTGTTGTTATTAACTGATGTTAAATTAAATATCTCTCATTATACTTTAATAAATATGACAAACGAACATAACGGTTTATCAAGGTTGTTGAGCGGTAATAATAAAAGTCATAAAAAATGTGAATATTGCCCGTATTGTTTGTATTGTTTTAAATCTTGGACTAGTGAAACTGAAGCTAAAAAAAGACTTGCAATACATATTGAAGACTGTAAACAAGGAAAAGTTCAGAGAATCAGAATGCCAAACGAATGGATCGGTGTTGGAGAGAAACTTAGACGTGGTAATATAGTATCGTTTAGAGATTATTCCTCAAAATTACGTGTACCTTTTGTAATATATGCAGATTTTGAATCGTTTATCATTCCAAAATCCGAACCAAGCACTAGCAATACAACAAAAACACATATTCATAAACCTTCTGGCTATTGTTATGTTATAATAGATGAAAACGGTTGTGTTGTAGAATCAAAATTATACAGACCTACTACAGATGATGATAAGGTAGTTGAAAAGTTTCTCGGTGATTTATGTGGTAAATATGAATATTTCCAAAAGGAATTATCAATTAATAAAGAGTATACTATAAGTGAAAAAGATCAAGAAAGGTTTGAAAAAGATACTAAATGTGTTATATGCGGAGATAAGTTGGATGGGAGTCGTGTAAGACATCATTCTCACACAAGCGGTAAATTTATCGGTCCTGCACATGAAATTTGCAATCAAATTGTAAACATGTAACATTTATTCCGGTTGTATTTCATAATTTACGCGGATACGATTCACATCACATCGTATTGGCGATGCATGTATTGAAAGATAAATTTTTAATTTCTTGTCTCGCAAACAGTAGTGAAAAACTCATATCTATAACGCTCAAGAATAAACTATCATATCGATTTATTGATTCGTATCAATTTCTGTCTTACAGCTTAGATGAGCTGGTGCACAGTTATTTACTCGTAAACAAATAAAGATGTTTAAAACAAATACTCTCAATTTCGAAACGATATACAAAGTAATTGTGATGAAAACAATAAATCTAGAGTTGCTATGTTGAACTTGTTAATTCAACGAAAAGGTGTTTATCCCTATACTTATATGAAATCGGCATCTGTTTTCGATGAAACAGAATTACCACCTATCGATGCGTTTTTTGATGATTTACGGCGAGAACACATATCCGAAACGGATTACATGCATGCACAAAACGTTTGGAATCGATTTAAAATTAAGTCGCTCGGTGAATATCACGATTTCTATATGAAATTGGACGTCATGCTGTTGGCTGATGTATTCGATAGTTTTTGTAATAAAATGATTGAAATAAACAATTTGGATCCGTGTCATTATATATCCGCGCTTCATTTATCGTGGTTTGCAGCGCTTAAGGAAACGAAAGTGCAGTTAGAACTCGTTACAGATCCGGATATGTATTTGTTTTTTTAAAAAGGCATTCGCGGTGGCGGGTCGATGATTCCCAACCGTTATGCTGTGGCAAACGATCCGAATTAACATGATTATTATGATGAAAATAAACCGAAGAAATACATTAAATATTACGATATACGATCTCTTTACGGCCGCTGTATGATGGAACCGCTGCCTGTAAACGGTTTCAGATGGTGTGATGAAAACGAACTTGAATATTTGTTCAATGTGAAAGATGTAAAAGACGATGCGGATGATTATATTTTAGAAGTTGATTTAACATATCCCAAACATTTACATGAAACACACAGAGATTATCCGCTCGCACCAGAGAAAAAATCCATTCCCAACGGTATGATTTCTCCGTTCCTCTCCGATGAAAAACGAGTGGCGTGTAAAAAATTATTGTGTACTTTTGAAGATAAACACAAATACGTTTTACATTACAGAACGTTAAAACTGTATTGTCAACAGGGTATGGTGCTGACAAAAATACACAGAGCCGTTAGTTTCAATCAATCTCCATGGTTGAAAGATTATGTTGAGAAAAATTTCGATGCGTGGTGCGACTCAAAAGATCCGATTGAAAAAAACGTTTACAAGCTATTGATCAACAGTGTATACGGTAAAACAATTGAAAATGTAGAAAGAAAGCGAATCGATATGCGTTTGATTAACGACAAATCAAAATTTCAAAAAATAAACGCCAGTCCAAGAGTAAAACATTATTATCCTTATGGAAATGATGTAGTTGGAATTTCACTGTTGAAAAAATATATATACTTAAACAAACCCATATATGTAGGTTTAACAGTAACGGATTTGGCAAAACTAATCATGTATGATTATCATTACAATCACTTTTTACCCAGATACGGACATGAAAACATAAAACTGCTAATGACAGATACAGATTCGTTATTATATTCAATTATACCAACAAAAGAGGAACATTTTGATCATTCTTGGGATGATAAACGTTTGAATGAACAAGATAAAAATGTTTACGCAACTAGTAAATACGACATTGGTCGTTTAAAAGATGAATTGAAAGGGGATCCAATCTACGAATTTGTCGGGTTGAGAGCTAAAATGTATTCTTTACTTTGGGGATATCATCAATGCGGTTTAGAAGAAAAAAAGACAGCCAAGGGAATTAAAAAAGGTTCTCGTATAGGCGATAAAGATTGTAATTTGAAAGTTTTAAATCATGAAATTTATAAAGATTGTTTATTCAATAGAAACATTTCATATTCCACTTCGAAATCATTACGTAGTTTTAATCATCAAATATACTCGATTGATCAGAGTAAAAAAGCTCTCTCACCATATGATGATAAAAGATTCGTGATGGAAAACCTTATAGATACACTTCCGTATGGACATAAAGAAATCTGTGAATATATGATAAAAAAGAAAAAAATTAGTCCGCATCCATTCTATTAATATTATTAATTTCTCTAATTAATTTATTTTTCTTAACATATGTTAGCTTAGTTTCGTTACAAATACAACAAGTAGAAAGTATTTTATTTTTTTCTACCACAACACAATTAAGCGAGAGAGTTCTAAATTTACATTTTATACAAAACGAATAAATATTTAAAATATACATGATTTAATATGTAACATCAGTTCCGTGTTTAAATTCAACATCGTGAACACTATGACCGTTCCTCATATTCTTTAAGCCCTTATAAACGATACAAATTTGTTTAGAATTATTAATTTCATTCAAATCAGATTGGGTAAGAATACTAAATCTTTGCGGTAAAAATACTTTTCCAAATCCATCAATCGATGCGATAAGCGACTCACCGTTTTTCGTGGTTATAAATTCCACTTTTTCAATTCTATAATGCTTATCAACAATCATTTCACTAATATTTTTAACATTGTTGGAATAATTCAAACTATTCAATTTTTCTAAAATATCGCACATTTTTATAGACCTATATTAAAGAGAACAATATTTAAAAACAATATTTTATCTGCGATAAAAATTATCGTTTTATTTATAGTTATAGAAATTATGATTCTTATGATTAGATTAAAGAAATCGATATTTTCGGTGATTTAACCTAATTATCGATACATTTTAATTACTTGTAATAAAGAAATACATTACTTTACTATGTTGTTAATTTCTATATTTTAGATCAAAATGACAATTAAACCAATTTTAGCGAAAGAATTACACAAGCCTGCCAGACGCAATTATCCAACCAGAAAAACAGAATTAAAAGACCTGAATGAGTTAGTCCAAGCAGACATAGTCGAAATGATACCTTATTCACTACAAAACAACGGCTACAAGTACTTTTTGACGGTTATCGATTGTTTTAGTAAGTTTGCATACGCTATACCGTTAAAGAAGAAGACGGGTATAGAAGTCGCAGTCGCTTTGCATCCGATATTCGCAAATCACAAGATGAAACATTTTCAAACAGACCAAGGGAAAGAATTTTATAATCCGCAAGTTAAAGCCCTTTTGAAACAGTACAACATAAATCACTATTCTACATATTCAGATAAAAAAGCCGCCATAGTTGAACGTTTTAATAGGACGCTAAAGACGAAAATGTTTACCAAATTTACAGAACACGGGAACTATAAATGGATTAGTATGTTACAAAATCTCGTCGATGAATACAATAATACGGTGCATTCGGCTAAAAAATTTAAACCGAAAGATGTAAATAAAAAAAATGAACAGCAAGTTCTCGCAAATTTAAATAAAAAATACGACAGGAAACCGAATATTGTAAAGATTAAATTTCAAGTCGACGATCCGGTTCGTATAAGCAAACATAAAAAGATATTCGACAAGGGTTATTTGCCCAATTGGACGAATGAAATATTCAAAATACACACTGTTCACTCGGAATCTCGACCTGTAACCTATGAGTTGATCGATTCTAGAAATGAAATTCTAAAAGGTCGTTTTTATCAACACGAATTGCAAAAAACAAAACACAGAGACATATATCAAATTGAGAAAATTCTCAAACGAAAAGGCAACAAAGCCTATGTAAAATGGTTAGGTTGTGACAAATCTTACAATTCATGGATAGATTGAATGATGTTGTAGTGTGAATATATTGTTACGTGGAAAAATTTTTTTTTCATAATATAGATTCGATTATAATGTTGGAATTTATTGTTTTGGTAATTTTGATTTTACTGATGTTTTGGATATGATTTTCAATATTTCATGACAAATGAAATGATGTTGTGTATATAGAGATGCCTCCATTTCGCATAAAACAGCACTGTTTTATCCGTATGATTTTGACATAAGATAAAAATTTCACAATAATTTTATAATAAGTCAACGAAATTGATGTGAGTTTAACAAACTAATAGTCTGTTAAAAATTCATAAATATTTTTACATGAGAGAGATATGAAGGAAGTGCAACAGAAAACAAAATTTCCCATCATGAACGTAATGAAAGGATACGGATTGAAAAAACGAAGTAAGCACGGTTCCCTCTTGCCAAACACTATCAGATGTATTGTATGCGGCCCATCGAATTGCGGTAAAACAAATGTGATTTTCAATCTTTTAGTTCAAGAAAACGGAGTACGCTTTCAGAACTTGTACATTTTCTCTAAATCTCTCCATCAACCGCTATATAGAATGTTATCAAACCTGATAATGTTGAATCCAGAATTGGATTACTATGAATACAGTGAAAACGAACAGGTTCCACAACCGGAAGCGATTCAACCACATTCAATAATGGTATTCGACGATGTAATCAAACAAAAGCAAAACAATATCGGTGATTATTTTTCGAGAGGTCGCCACAATAAAATTGATTGCTTCTATCTGGCGCAAACGTAAGTAGAGGAGAAATGCCGGTTCTGGGACAAGCGTCATCAATGACGTCATACCCCCGACAATAGTCATCAATGACGTCACCCCCCCCCCAAAAGTTAGTGGAAGACCGAAGTAGGATCAGTTTCTGCTTAACTTTTAGGAGTATTTTATTGTAATCTTCAAAAAAAGCCTAAGAGCATCTTCAGCGGAAGTGATACTTTAAACGTTGCCGAATCTCCATCGATATATACGCCGTTGACCGGTTGAATATCATCGACACCGTCCGATGTCCAACCGTTCATGAAAATAGTATCTTTTTCGTAGTTTCTCAATGATAGAGCATTTTTCATCGTTGAAGTTATCCCCACGTTTCTCACCCTATCCACCTCCTGTCCTGCAATTTCGTAACAGATATCATCGAAAAGAAACGCGCCAAAATTATTGCATAGTTTTAGTGTAGGATCTGCGGCTCCGTTAGCATCGCCATACTTTCCGTTGATGAGTAAATAACTTTCACATGGAAGAGTATAAACATCTTGTTGCTGGATAGGAATTCTTATTTCGTCGCTGTTATTAAATGTTGATGCCGCGTAAGGGTAATGAGTATGAAATTCTTTACCCGTAATGGTTTCATCAAATACAGCGTTCGCAGCATCAACATTTATTATCTGCCCGCTCATTGTTGCAAGACTTTAAAACTTAAAGATTCCAGAAACCGTACGTTTTCTCGTGTTAACCGTTTAAGCTTCACAGGTCGACTGTCTGTTAGTGAAATTGCGGGAGGGGATTTATATTCTGCTTTATCAATGAAAATCAACACCATCGTTTCTTCGTCGTAAATGTAGTCTCACTGTCACTTCTTCGCCGCCGAAATTTATTAGTTCCGAATTTTGATTAAAAACGCGCACAGTTATATTCCGTATGGTCTTGGTGTTGACCGAAAGATTAATGACGCTGTACGGTACTTCAATTATCTTATATCCCCGTCCAACTTTGGAATAGAATTCGTGAATAATATGACCTTCTTCTCCGCCCACAAATGAACCGCGGGCGATGTTACAGCTTATGCGTATTGCATTTACAGATGAAATACTAACAGGTTTCTGAGATGTATGCCAAACGTTTGCCGGTAGGACTGCTTCATCAAATCCCAACAAAGTACGGATAGAATGCGGCTTTGTAAAATCTACTATTTCAGTACAAAATAAACGCGAGTGCATCGTGGTAGGTTCGATTAAGATTTTAATTGAACAATTTGTATCTTTACCGCGATTTCGTTGCTTTCGTTTTTCATCATCAATTGCGTTCGATTCATCACAGCTGCCCATCGCGTGTTTCAATTTCATTCTCAGATCGTCAATCTCATACATCCCTGGCGGAAGCTTTATCGATTTTTCGCCTTGGTCACCATAATAAAATATATTATTTTGTCCTTTTTCTACATTTCTAATGTTGTTATACGACATAAAATCGATCAGACCGATTTCCCACGCGGCATCGCCGAGTTCTATCGGAGGAAAAAATCTGCAGACAATACAGAAGATTTTCCGTTTAGGCAGAACATATCAGGAACTTTAAACACAAATGCCCGCAAACAATTGAATTAAAATCCTGTCTGCGGTCTAAATTATACTGAATATTAACTTTCTCTTTGTCGGATCTAAAATAATGAACTAACTCTTTAGGCGGATATAAATTACCGTAACTGTCAAAATAAAACACGTTCGCGCCATGTTTTTTATAACAAACCCAATGCGTGCCCGGATTGAGGACGCTGTCCAAGTTCACTATTCCCGATTCGAATTTATTTATTCTAGCCGGTAAAGTATCGCGCATGAAAACACCTCTGAAGTGGGGTAGATTAATTTTTCGCGCAAACCGTATTAACTCAGCATCCGACAAAGGATGAATAGGGAGCTTGCGTAGTAAATTTAACGCTTTTTTCTGCTTTGGCGATGATGTCGTCTGCGACCTGCGGATCTGTGTTTTTTTATGTCGCATCCGGTTTTAGATCGATATGGTTCAAGATAAGCTTTATAACTCATCCGGTTTTAGATCGATATGGTTCAAGATAAGCGCCTTTCCCCTTTTTTCTTATAGTTTTTTTCTCACACGTCTGGCCGAAGCTTTTTTTAATCTTCCGCCGAATTTGCTCTTTATTTTCATAGCGTTTGTTACAGCCCACGCAGCGGCTTTCTCTGCGATGCTAGAATCAGGCGCTGACACCCTTTGCCAAGCTCTTTCTGCTAACTCTTTATCAGCGTTTGCTCTTCGCTGAGAATCGCTGTAGATACCTTACGCTATATCGTGCGCCTTACAGGCTTTATCGAGCGGATTTATACCAGGATCACCTCTCTTCAATCTTTCTTTTAGTTTGTTCCGGGACCGCAATATTGGTAACCAGGTATGTGAGCCTCGAAAGGAAGTAGATCTACCGCTCGATTGAGTACTGTTCCTACAACGTTACTTGCAACACCAAATGCTTTACCTGGAAGACTTTCGATCGAACTTATCAATCCTTTTCCTCTTTTACAACTAACGTTACACTTGTTCGCTCCCTTCATTTTATACCCGACTAAAAATCTTCGGTCGTTGAATACGTATTTATATCAGATTCTTTTTCCTTTTGAGTTGCCGCATCTGTCTGAACCTCACTTTTCAATCGAGAAATAGTTTCCTCCAATCGCTGACGAACAACTGGATCGTTCGTACTTTTGCTTCTTAAAGGATTTTCTATTTCTTTTCCTATCATATTTTCAACTTTCGCGATGACCTCATCGAATTTCTGTTGAATGAGGAATCGTACATATCTCATGGTTACTAAATCATTTTCGTCATCGGGATGAGCTGCGTTTTTAGCGCGAGCTCCTTTGAAATCTACCACTTTAAAATGCGTTTGTTCTTCACACGCTAAAAAATCGCTATTTGCGGCATACTGCTCAATTAAATATAAGCAATCGTCCATGTTAACAGCATCATCATAAGTTTCAGCCGATGCTAGATTGCAAATTTTTTTTCGCGAGTCTCGATATCGCCCTCATAAGTAATCCCAAACGGGATTCTCTAACTTAATTCTGTCTGACCTAACCTGTTAACTGGCATGTTCTCAAATGATTCGCTTACAGTGCGCCTTCTCCTTTTATCAGTCCTCGTTCTTTTAATTCTTCAACTATTGATACGATTTCATTATCATGAGCAGTATTACCCGCCATTTTCGATGCGATCAACAGTTTTAGCCTCTCACAGATTTCGTTAGGATCATCAAAATAAACGTAATCAACTTTATGGTTTTCGTTCAAAGTCTTTGCTGATGGAACTAAACCTTCACCTCGGTTTTTTGAGAGGAACGGCGGAAAAAGCTTGCTTATTATTTCCACATACTTAAATCCCGAATTAGTCTTTACCCGTTCCAGAGCAGAATTATTTCTTCTGTGCGCATTTGTTGCGATTAAAATTTTCTTAAATTCTTCCAAATCTTCTTCCGTGAATAACTTTTTTTCCAGAAAAGTAATTCGAACAGACCTCGGCTCGCAGGATACGTCACTTCTCTTATCAGGATGTTACTTTCTTTATCGAAATCGATTATTGCGTCGCCAATCTTCAGTTCGTTTCCTTCAAAATGAACACCGTAAACGTTATCCATGTTATTTACCGCATCTCTGATGGCGTCAAGCATAAATTCCTGTGCTAACCCTTCTCGCATACTTGTCTTGAGAGACATGCTCATTTGCATTTTCCCTTCGGGCGTATTCAACAATTGCTCTATGTTGGGCTGCGATTCAGCCCAAAAGGTGACATAGGCACCGGAATGCACCGATCACTAGCGAAAAATCGCGATTCGTTGTTATCAATTTCTAGAGTTAAATTTCTAATTTAATTTTTGTTATATCAACTTTCATCATTAAAAGAATATATATAATTTTACATAAAAGGTAATCAATTTTGGACACCTAATTATCCCATTCCGAGACGCCGCCAGCCAGAGCAACCCGCCCGGAGGGCCCAGCTGCGGAGTATAAGATATAAATTGCAGCTTCATTATATCATAAAATGTTTTTTTAAACAAAGAGGAATATATTGTAATTGTTGAACAGAATAATAATTTTGGGGCTTTGGTTTTCGTTTGCTGAGAATAATGTTATATGCACAGACAGATGATATTACATCCGCCAGTCAACTAACTTTGTTGTTGATCTCTGAGAAAAACAAAGCTATTAAAAATGATTATAGGATGATTCGCTCGCTTTAGGCAGTCTTTAATTCTTACATGGATTTGTAATAGGCATATAAAATATACGTACATAAGAAATGACTGGTGACTTTAAGGAGGGAGAGGAACTTTTAAAATTCTTCTCACAGTTGCAAGCAGAGATTTCTGTTTTTATATCCGACAAGAATAAATAAACTGTATTGGTTGTCAGTACTTTTTCTGATGGTGGTTTATATTTATTTCTGAGTAAGCTGATTCACATATTGAACATGCTGGGAATATCTGGGAGCGTAATAATGTCATACTGATGAATGATTTCAATAAAAGTTTTTTAAATCTTAAATGAGGTATAAGGAATCACTTTCTAGATGTAATTTTATAAGTTGAAAATATCAGTTAGTCCATAACAAGAAATGCTTTTTAACAGTGGTAAAATTTATTCTATAACCATACATACAATGATGTATTTCTTAACATTTTTGTTTATCCCATTCCTATACGCTTTTCAATCTACATTAGCATAATATCCTCATTTCAGACCAACTGATAAAAAATGGTTTCCGAAAATCAATAAGCAGTTAGTTAATTAGTGATAATATGTTAATAAAATTGGGAATATTAACAAATTAATATGTTAATATTTGTACAATCATTTCAGCCGCGGAGTAATCCATTGGTTGTGTAAACTGTATATATTAAGTACTTCCGAATAACCAATTATTCATAATAATTACCTTTATTTACTTTCAAAATTTACACTTTTTTTAAAGGAAAGTAAATTCATATAATTAATTCTAATAAGAAACTTGCAGTTTCTCAATCAACAGTTTAATTTTCTGTTCCGTATCTCTATGGATTTTATCAAATATTTTCCTAATAAACAATAGAAAATAATTTGTGGGTAGACTATTTTAAAATGTATAGAAATTTAACATATTTAAAGAAAAGGTAATAATAAACTTAGAATATAACTTCCAGCAGAACATTCAAATTTTTACGTAACACAACACTATTAAAAAAGCCTATATTATTAAAATTAGATGTGAAAAATCTGACTTTTTATTCTTAAAAATTTTTACTCCGTTGATATTAGAAAGAGAATTTGATCTGTCTAACTTGTTACAAAAAAAAGCAATAAATTGACTATCCATTCTTTGGTGGTGAGATGGAGATTTTAGAATGAATAAATGCAGCAGATAAATTTAATTCATTGTATATTTATATGGGTACTAGAGTTGGATATGTCTCACCTATCAGTCTCACATGCATTGAAACTGTTACATTACCCTATTATTGGAATGACTTTCAGTTGCGCAAAGTGATTGAAGATAAAATTACATAGATTGCCATAAATTTAAGGAATTCCCATGTTACAGATTCTTACGTTATTAAGGTTGGAGTTGTGAAGCATGTAGTCACGTAATCTATAAGCCATTGACTTGCATGATTAATAATTCTTCTATCTTCTGGTATTTTTCCTTAAAGTTGAATGCAGAGTAATGCTAACTTTCAAGGTAAACCTCCAAAAAACAGCAGTTAATTATAGATCAGTTTTTATGTAACCTATTTTTTCTAAAATTTTATAAAATTTATTTGTGAAACGATTTAAATGCTAAATTTGGATAAAAGTGTCATTTCAGATTGGAATTTTGAATTTACAAAGGGAAAATTCACTATTCTGACAGTACAAATGTTTAGTAGGCAGGGTGTGAAGTGCATTTAACTTTGGAAATTATCCGTATGGTTTGTTCTTTGATCTCAGCAATACTTTTGATGCGTCGATCATGATTTATTTATGAAAAAACTGGAGATATATGACATTAGAAGGAATATTTATGAGTGGCTGTGGTGCTACTTTACCGGTCGTTTTCAGTCCCTAATAATTTTGAAGTTATCTTCAAAGTTAAACAGCGAGTGTTATCTGAGAGTTTGTTAGTGATATGTAGAGTGCAACAAAATTTGTGTTAGGATCATGTTATTTGTTTGTGTAAATGACATAACAAAACGTAATCCAGATGGCCAAAAAAAATTTTGCAGAAGACATCATTTAACGTATTTAATGTTAATAACCGGTCTGGTAACCCTAAATAAATAACAGAATATGTACTAAAAATTACTAGATTGCATTCAGATAAATGATCTTACAGTTAATTAGTGGGCTTAGTTTTCGTTTGATTCGTTCAGCAGTTAAATTATCATCAGTTAACTGAAGAATCCTTGGTTTGATTATTGATTTTATTGTGAGATAGGAAGCTGAAAGCTTGCCAAACTTATCGACTTAGTGAAAGAATGAACTAATTTTTCTTTCAGATATTCTCTGTAGTTAAATGAATAGTCTTATTACTGAATTGATTTCATTATTATTACTCATTTATTTGTTACGGAACTATTTTTTGGACAATAGAATTAAGAGAACTAGTTTACAATAATTTTACTTTATGAGTGTCATTCCGTATAAATTAAATAAAGATTCTGTATTATGCTCCTGTAAGAATAGATTTTAAAATGAAGGAATATTATCTCTAACTGGAATATAATTACATAGTTGTCAGTTTTTTTCAAAATGAATCCATCGCGTCAGAACGATTATATATAATCACATTTTTAACAGTGGGAGAAAAATTTATTTTATATGTGTAGTCCACAAAGGTCCGGGTAAATTTAATATAATTAATTTGGGATCTACAATGATTATTATATTACCAATATTAGTAAGCAACAAAAATTAAGTAATATTTAAGAGCATATTAAATTCTTACTTGACATAGAAACCGTTTATAATTTACAAGATTATTTTACCGATGTTACGTAAGATTTTCTCTTTGTGGTACGGATAGGGGAGTCTAGTGATTGATCTCTTTGACAGCCAAGATTAGATATTTAACTCTGTAACAATGCATTAATTAAAAGTTTTATTGTATTTTATGCTTTTAAAATATGTTCAGTAGTTAATGCAAGTAGTATAAGTAGTATATACAAGTAGTAGTATAAGTATACATTAATTACTCAACAGTAAAGCATTTTAATTTAGCTTTTAGGATGAAGTATACTCTAGTGTTGTCCACATAAAAAATTAATGAAATTAAAAAATTCAAATTAAACGTTATCTGCACAGTAAGTGCACCTTATTGTGCAGTAACGTTAGCGAAGACCCCGCATTTTAATCAGATTCCTAATCTGAATCATTTCGTACTGTACTACAGTACTATCATTCCTACTGAAGCCAACCGATACCTATTAACAACAGTAAGTCGGAAGCCGTAAATGTCTTACTTCATTATCCTTGTTACAATTCTTTTCAATAAAAAGTTCTGTTCTCCTTTATTAGAAAGAAATAAATATCGCAATATAAAGTTAAAAATCGTCGATGTTGTAAAGAAATTTACGTATCAGAGATACGTAAATACATATCTCATAGATTATTGGCAAAACGTTTTTTAATGCACGCTGCAGAGTGCATTGTCTTTGAATCATTTAATGATTACAAATGAAATGACAATATTCATAGTTACATTTGAATATCACATGTATCATAATAATCACATGTTTTTGATTATTGTTGTTTTGATGATTTTTTTAAATATTTATAATTGATAATTTGTATATATTTATATTTATTTATATTTATTTATATTTTTTTTTAGTTTTATTTACTCCAAACCCCATTCAAACTTATAGTCTTCAAGTATCGTGAAAATTAATACAAACGCCAAAATATTAATGTGTAATAAATAATACTAAATTTTAAATACACTAAATAATTTGGTGTATCCAGAATTAGACGAGTTTGAAGCTCCTTTTGATTCACTGAATACAGATCTCGAGAAACCTATTTTTTGACAAGAGCATAAGAAATGTTTAGTTGCTATTAAAAAGTACCACTCTGCTCCTTTTATTTCTTTCAGTAATATATTTATAATAACAGAATTTTGAAGAGAAATTAAAAAAAAGAATCGTTCCATCTAGCGGTTACGGTACTTGTGTAACTAAGTACAACTAGTACAATAAAACGAGGTGATTTTGGAACTAATACAAATCCTGATTGATTTATATGTGGCAATATAAGCGTTAAAAGAACAAATAAGGGCAAAAGATAATTTTATTATATTTCATTTGCAGAGGAAAACAGATCCAATGTATGCGAATGAGAGAAGTAAAAGAACGGTTGGTTTTTACGGCAATTATCATTAGAAGTGGTTTATTGTTATCACTCAGGTGGGGTTGTGCTGTGAAGTGCCCTTAGCCCTTGAAAGGGTCTACCCTACAAAGGACAGCTCTACGTGCCACGAATATCCATTCACAAGTTGCTTGCTGCTTGCCCTTCCTATTCACATCTCAGCCGCTCTTCATCCTTTTCCATTTCAGATTCTCTCTTACCATTTCAATCTACCTCTCTTCTTTAGTCGCTATCAACACACAAACACATTTACAAACACACACAAAACCTATATCCTGATAACTTGACATTCTTATACACACTACTATCATCTTCTTACTGTAGTAGATTTACTCCACCACCTTCTGCGCATTCTCTTTATTTGCTCCGACTCTAGCACAATTTCTCTATCGACACCTACCATTTTCTCTGGTTGTCTATTCATGTCTTCCTTTTTACATTCTCCAATATCTTCCCTAAAATATCTTGTTTTCTTGTTTATTCTTTTATGTTTCTTGCACCTCTTCAAACACTTATCTATTTGTCTTTTCATTCCATCTTATGAATTCTTGTGTTTATTTTTTTCTATTGTTCTATTATTTAACTCCCTCGTTTCATTTTACACTCAAGCCCAAGCTTTACATGCGTCCAGCTACGTTCTTAATTAAACTTTTAAGAATGAATCCACTAGTGCGGTTTATCCATACCAGCAACGAAATATTTGGTACACCAATTTATCACTACATTAAATTAGTTGATAGTTCTTTTCAAAACTACTAATTTCGTTAATAAAATAATCATAATCTGTTATTTTTTATTTTTATAGATTGTTACTAATATTTTTGCGTATATTAAAAAGTAAATAAGCATAAATAAATAACTGGATTTAGTAAATATTTTTTTCTCATTCATGAATAATTTTACACATACGAGTATCTATATATTTTGTAACCGAGTTTTTTTTTTGAGTTTGTAATCAAGAATGATATAATAGTCTTCAGTTATTAATGTAAAGAGTGAAACAATTTAAGACTTTTTTTCGTTTGGAAAAGGGCTAATGACCAAAGTAGTCTATACCCATAACCCCGAATAAAAAAAATCTCTTATAACATTCATTTGATATAATAAATATATTTAATTTTAGTCAGTGTTTTCAGTTGATGTATTTATTGTATTTTATATAAATAAATTTTAAATAAAAATGTAATAACACGTTTTACCGTTAAGCTACTTACACTTATAAAAGTATTACGTTCTTATACAAAGTAAAGATATATGGAAAAGGATATGGTATTAAAAATGTTGTACAGTTATAAATTGTCAATTTATAATTAGCATAAATTAACAGTAGCACAGTTTAACTTGACGGGACTGAGTTAAGTAAAAATGGAATATAAATTTATTGGTTAAGAATATTTATAAGATTATTATTTGTCACTTCTTCCATAAAGTAAGTGTTCACAAATGTGTGATTCGAATAACGTCCGCGGTTATGCACACTATCCTGTAATCAACCCTGTAATCCATATAAGCTTTATGTTAAATAAAACGCACTGACTCACTTCTTAAAGTGATTTTTTACATATTTAATTATATTTTTTATTGTATTCATTATTTTTATTATATTATTTTATATTTTTACATATTTAATTATATTATATTTTTACATTGTGTCGTGTATTTTAATTAATGAGATAACAATACAATACTTAAATTAATGCTTCAGTTGTAGATATGTAACTAAACATACAACTGTAAAAAAGAAGAAAACTAGACAGTACCAAAACATATCATAAATATAAAAATCACATATGAAACTGAACATGCTACCCGCCAAAAAAATCAATGACTTTTCTTCTTAATATTATAGTAAAATATCGTCGTTTCTGAAATGTAATCTGAATTGTATAAGAAAATAAATAATACATTAATATACAGGGCCATTCACGGGAACCGGATGTTTTTAAAATAATCATAAAAAATTGAATATTTACTTTAAAAAAGTTTTATTGGTACTGAAACACTTGTTAAATCAAAGCATTTGTTACTTACTCATGAACGAAAAATTATGTCCGGCAAGTGATGTCTATTTTGGGCAATACATTTTTGTAGCCTTTCACGGTAACTGGCCTCAATTTTTTGCAGCATGTCTACATCAATCTGGGTGACGTGATGACGAATTGCGATCTTTAGGTCCTCCAACGTACGCGGTTTATTGCGTACACACGCGATTTCAGAAACCCCCACAGAAAAAAATCACAACTACTCAAGTCGAGGGACCGAGGGGGCCAAGGAATGTCGCCAAATCTGGAAACGATCCTTCCCAGAAACAAGTTACGGAGAACAGCCATCGTTGCCCTCGCTATGTGCGCTGTAGCTCCATCCTGCTGGAATAACTCATTTTGAAAATCGATTCCCCGGTTTCGTAACTCAGGGATGAAAAAGTATTCAACATCGCAATGTAACGATCAGCTGTTACAGTTACGGCAGCGTCATTTTAAAAAAAATATGGTCCAATAATACCGACCTTTCCTATTGCACACTAGACAGTCACCTTTGGGCTATGAAGTGGTGTCTCGTGAAGCTGATGTGGGTTTCTTTCTGCCCAATACCGGCAATTCTGTTTGTTGAAGAAGCCATTAAGATGCAAATGGGCTTCGTCACTCATTAACAATAACAAATTTTCATTTTCTTCAAAAATGGTAAGTATTTGTCAACAAAATTGTAATCGCTGCGTGAAATCTTGCTCGTTTAACTGCTGCACGACGGCTATCTTGTAATGATGGAAATGCAGGTCTGTATGCAGAATTCGTCTTACCGTACTTGTGCTCATTTGAAGCGCTGCTGAATGCCTTTGAATAGAGCGGCGTGGGCTTCTGACAATGGCTTCCCTTACTCGTTCGATGTTCTCCGGAGTGCTAGCAGTTCGTAGGGGACCCGGTGGTTTTTTCTTCAATATTGAACCTGAGTAATGCAAGTGTCCCTGAGAAGGGACACTTGCATTACGATGAATATTAAACTGACGGCGGAAATCTCGCTGAACAGCAGTTACGGATTCGTCATTTCACACAAAACTGTCATACGCGTACAGGCGTTGGTCTAGCGTCCACGGCTCCATCTCAACGACTAAAATGTAAATGCTATGAACAAAGGAAATGTCAGACACCAGCCACGTGCCCCTCCCACCACGAACGCCCGAGTGCAACCCACTTCAAAAACATCCGGTTCCCGTGAATGACCCTGTATTAATAGCATTTTTATTACAATTGTGCAAAGAACATAATTGTACAATAATAAATATTAAACAAATATTAATCATATTGTAACAAGACCGGTATAACGGGGCCTGAATAACGAATTCCTACCAATGATAATGAAAGTAATAGAAATATAATAATGAGAGGAATCCAGGAAGGGACAATAAAAGAAACCGTTTTATTAAAACTATCAGGTCCGTTGAACAATCGTCTTTTGTTATAGTTGCTAGAGTTCCAGTGTAAATTAAATTCAATATGATTAAAGTGACGTCATGGGTTCCAGTAAACAAGAAATACTATCGGTGAGTTACAGTAAAACTATAAGTAAAAGAAATAGTGTACTAATTTCATTCGTAAACAATTAGGGTAGATTTATTTGTGGGCAGCAAAGGTATTTACAAGTGAACTTTATACGATTGTTTGTTATTATAAAACTATTGGTTAAAAAGGATTAAGACTAGCGGTTTTTATTTTTTAATGGGTCTGAATTCTAGTTTTTTATTTAACTATCAGAAACAAATTCCGAACAATTATTAATTTTAAACTCATTTACTACTGACATGTATGACGACTATTTGATGTGTAATATTATGTTATTCTTTGTTCATTACGTTGTATTAGTTCTGTTTTTATGTCATGTTTACTGTTTTGCTAAGTAGTATTACTACTACTACTACTACTACTATTAGTACTACGTACTAGTTTACTAATATTCGTAGTATTATTATCCTGATTATTGTTATTGTTGTAATTGTTAAAATTAATATTTGTGTATTTATTATTGTTAATTGTTTTATTATTGTCACTCATTATTATCATTACTGTATTTATCACCATTGTCATTAATACTTATTTGTCTTGTAATTATGAACATTTTAAACCAATAAACTGTAATTATATAACATTCTAAATTGTTAATCAATAACTTAATATTCAATCGATCCGCGAACACGCGACAAAATAAATGCACGAAGAGTCATTGTAATACAAATAAATGCTAGATCAATTCAAACAATAACATTGTCGTTATAGTTCAGCAGTACATAACATATGATATGCATATTATATAAATAATAAATAATAATCTCCAATTACATAAAAATTGCTTTTTTGTAAAACGTATTATGTGACTTTACAGTCATAGCACATTTTAATTCATGATTATAGAGATTGATCTATGACTATATCCTTAATAAATATAGGATGTCTTATGTGTTTGTGTATCCATGGCCAGACTAAGCGTGATGCTAATGGATATTTTGGTCCAACATCACCATGGATGAATAAATCTGGGACTTCTTTAAAAGTTTTGTTCCTGGGGCTCAACTAGAATGAAGTTAAATTCAATGGCATGAATAATCATAATCCATTGAAAATCTGTACCTAGGATCACTTGGATCTAGGATTTCTTTAAAAAGTGTTGTTCGTAAAATTCCATTGGAGTAAAAGTGTTCAAAGGCCAAACAAAGATATCATTTAACACAAAAGAGTACGAATAATGTCATGGAAACTTAGCCAATTAAAAATATAATCTAGTTAAACGTGATATATTTGTGTATATATATGTTGGACGTGTATGTATGTACTGTTTGCGTATGAGCCTGTGTGTAGTATGCATGTACCTGTAATACAATATAATAATAATAATCTGCAAAGAGGTAATGTAAGAGCAATATGACAATAATATAAGTACATATTACATAAAACGTAAATTTTATTATGACTAAAAATATGTTATTCCTTATCTAAATAAATATTAAATAGCTTAATCATTAGAAATAGGAAGCAAACACTTTATGTATAGGTCTTCTGATTAGCTCTTTAGCAGTATTTAAATCCACAACACTTACCAACTTGTTAGGACCTGGTTGAACCTGGGTAACAACTCCGTGCTTTCAAAGCATGAGAGCAGAATCCTCGGTGATCAAAACTAGTTCTCCTACCAAAGGATTACGGGAAGGAAAACGCCATTTATTGCGTTGTAGATAATACAGAAAATCTTTAGATCATCTGTTTCAAATTGAGTGAATAAATTTTTGAATAAGTTGCCAGCGGTCTAAACAATTAAGTCAATTTTCTGATAACTGGATTCAGCCAAAGATGTAATAGAGCATCTATTTAGAAACTGTCCTGGAGAGAGAGATTCTGCATCCTTGTGATCTGTGTAAACAAGAGAACGTAGGACGCGAATTAAGACAAGGTTCAATCTGAATTAGAATTGTTTATAACTCCTCAAAATTCAGAATCGTCTGTCCAATCACACGACATAAATGTAATGCTTTTTATTTCGCTCTCCCATAAACCGCCAAAATGCGGTGAAGCGGGGGATACAAATGACCACTGTGCAACTGCTAAAGATTTTATATAGATTGTAGTGGATATCTAGCGCAGCGCATGTTAGTAGTATTGTCAGAAAAAATTTGAACAGGAATACCTCTACGAGATATAAATTTCGCAATAAATGCTTGTGACTTTAAATCAGCCACCAGTTTTAAATTTATGGCCTTAGTAGCAAGGCAAATGAAAAGAGCGATATAAGCCACACCCAAGGACTTAGATCTCTGCCCACCATAACGTACTACAATCGGACCACTGTAATATACTGCGCAAGCAAAGAAAGGTCAAGAGGGAGTCACTTTTGATTGTAGTTGACCAAGTTGTTCAAAGTTGTTGAATTTGTGTTTATGCAGTAAACTTAAAGCAAGTTAAACATTTATGAATGACATGAAATATTTCTTTTAGCATTTGATACCCAATATCTTTGACGCAACGAATGGTATGTTAACCGAGTACCAACATGTAGAAGTCAAAATGTTAGTCTAAATGCAGTAATAATAAATCTGGTGGTATTAGCAAGAGAACCGTTGCGTATAATCAAGCAAAACAGTGGACAAATTTGACAATGAAATAGTTTTACTTTTTTCCAGTAAACATTCTGGACTGAAGTTATAGTTAAGAAATTCTGGGCAATGACAAAAGTTTTGGGCCGGGTGTTTTTATTTCCTTGAAGTATTGGTATTATAGATACTTTTTAGTTGTGTTTAACTTTTATTTTTTCTGTTATCCGAAAAGGAGATTTTTACACTCCTCAGCAAGACCGGTATAGCGGAGCCTGAGTAAAGTAACGGATTCCTACCAATTATTATGAAAGCAATAATTAGTATAATAAGTGAAGGAATCCAGAAAGGAACAAAAAGAACACTTTCTGTAAAGAATAAGTCCGTTTTACAATTGTCTTTTGTTACACTGCCCGCTAACACACAATGAACACATGTTATACGATGAGAAGAGACAAGGTTTGGAATTCATGGGAACAAAAGCCTCTGTCAACGGTTCTCACGCTTCGACTAGGATCCGGTCCGACAGGTAAAGAGGCTACAAGCATCTGAAAGACGAGCTAAAAAAGAATTCTATGTCTGCGTGTCAGTCCCGCAAGGGCAGTTCTGCGAGGAGTTCAGCGAGGAGAGGCTGCGAGTTGTGTGTGTTCGGCGAAGTTCTACGAACCAGTCCAGCGACACGTTGCGACGATGGTTCAGCGACGAGAGTCACAAGGTGTGAGTCTGCGAGGCGAGAGTCCAGCGAGGAGAGTCCTGAGTCGAGTTCGATAACAGTAAGATGACGCCATGAATAATTCCAGTAAACCAGAAATACTGTCTGTGAGTTACAGAAAAACTATAAGTGTATAAGTGAAAGAAATAATTCAATTGACTGTTACAACAATAATTAACTGTTAACCCTAACGATTAACTGTTAGGGTAGACAGCAAAGTTATTTAGAAGTGAACTTTAGACGACTGTTTGTTAATATGTGACTGTGGTTAAAAAGGGTTAAGACTAGCTGTTTATTTTGTTAATGGGTCTAGTTTTATATTTTCAGAAATATATATTATATAAATATTTATATTTTCTGGAATAAATTCAGAACAATTATTTATTTTTAATTCACTTGTCTAATCTGCATTTTCTGATTTACTATCACTATTTGACGTGTAATATTTTGATTGTTATTCTATCTTAATTACGTTATGTATTTTGCACTGTTTTTATGTCATACTTACTGTTTCGATTATGTATGCCATGTACTTGTTTGATTTGTTGTTATTGATATGTAATATTATCATTCACTACTATTATCCCGATTATTGTGGTTATAATTACTATACTAATATCTCTGTTCATTAATTGTTTTATTATTGTCACATATTATTATTATCACTATTGTTATTAATTTTTCTGGTTACAATTTTGAACATTTTAAACTAATAAACTAGAATTAAACAAACATTCTAAATTGTCAACCTCTCAATATCCTGATCGAGCCCCGAACCACACGCGACAATATGTATAAAATTGTTATCTGTGAGAGTAGATAAGCTTTTATCTCCGATTTTTTTTTTTTGTCTTCAGTCATTTGACGGTTTGATGCAGCTCCCCAAGATTCCCTATCTAGTGCTAGTCGTTTCATTTCTGTATACCCCTACATCCTACATCCCTAACAATTAGTTTTACATATTCCAAACGTGGCCTGCCTACACAATTTTTTCCTTCTCCCTGTCCTTCCAATATTAAAGCGACTATTCCAGGATGCCTTAGTATGTGGCCTATAAGTCTGTCTCTTCTTTTAACTATATTTTTCCAAATGCTTCTTTCTTCATCTATTTGCCGCAATACCTCTTCATTTGTCACTTTATCCACCCATCTGATTTTTAACATTCTCCTATAGCACCACATTTCAAAAGCTTCTAATCTTTTCTTCTCAGATACTCCGATTGTCCAGTTTCACTTCCATATAAAGCGACACTCCAAACATATACTTTCAAACATTTTTTCCTGACATTTAAATTAATTTTTGATGTAAACAAATTATATTTCTGACTGAAGGCTCGTTTCGCTTGTTCTATTCGGCATTTTATATCGCTCCTGCTTCGTCCATGTTTAGTAATTCTACTTCCCAAATTACAAAATTCTTCTACCTCCATAATCTTTTCTCTTCCTATTTTCACATTCACTGGTCCATCTTTGTTATTTCTAATACATTTCATTACTTTTGTTTTGTACAAGTTTATTTTCATGCGATAGTTCTTGCGTAGGACTTCATCTATGCCATTCATTGTTTCTTCTAAATCCTTTTTACTCTCGGCTAGAATTACTATATCATCAGCAAATCGTAGCATCTTTATCTTTTCACCTTGTACTGTTACTCCGAATCTAAATTGTTCTTTAACATCATTAACTGCTAGTTCCATGTAAAGATTAAAAAGTAACGGAGACAGCGAACACCCTTGTCGGACTCCCTTTCTTATTACGGCTTCTTTCTTATGTTCTTCAATTGTTACTGTTGCTGTTTGGTTCCTGTACATGTTAGCAATTGTTCTTCTATCTCTGTATTTGAACCCTAATTTTTTTAAAATGCTGAACATTTTATTCCAGTCTACGTTATCGAATGCCTTTTCTATGTCTATAAACGCCAAGCGTGTGTTGGTTTGTTTTTCTTTAATCTTCCTTCTACTATTAATCTGAGGCCTAAAATTGCTTCCCTTGTCCCTATACTTTTCCTGAAACCAAATTCTCCTAACACTTCCTCCACTCTCCTCTCAATTCTTCTGTATAGAATTCTAGTTAAGATTTTTGATGCATGACTAGTTAAACTAATTGTTCTGTATTCTTCACATTTATCTGACCCTGCTTTCTTTGGTATCATTACTATAACACTTTTTTTGAAGTCTGACGGAAATTCCCCTTTTTCATAAATATTACACACCAGTCTGTATAATCTATCAATCGCTTCCTCACCTGCACTGCGCAGTAATTCTACAGGTATTTCGTCTATTCCAGGAGCCTTTCTGCCATTTAAATCTTTTAATGCTCTCTTAAATTCAGATCTCAGTATTGTTTCTCCCATTTCATCCTCCTCAACTTCCTCTTCTTCCTCTATAACACCATTTTTTAATTCATTTCCTCCGTATAACTCTTCAATATATTCCACCCATCTATCGACTTTACTTTTCGTATTATATATTGGTGTACCATCTTTGTTTAACACATTATTAGATTTTAATTTATGTACCCCAAAATTTTCCTTAACTATCCTGTATGCTCCATCTATTTTACCAATGTTCATTTCTCTTTCCACTTCTGAACGCTTTTCTTTAATCCACTCTTCTTTCGCTAGTTTGCACTTCCTGTTTATAGCATTTCTTAATTGCCGATAGTTCCTTTTACTTTCTTCATCACTACATTCTTACATTTTCTACGTTCATCCATCAGTTGCAATATATCGTCTGAAACCCAAGGTTTTCTACCAGTATTCCGCCTAAGTTTGCTTCTGCTGATTTAAGAATTTCTTTTTTAACATTCTCCCATTCTTCTTCTACATTTTCTACCTTATCTTTTTTACCCAGACCTCTTGCGATGTCCTCCTCAAAAATCTTCTTTACCTCCTCTTCCTCAAGGTTCTCTAAATTCCACCGATTCATCTGACACCTTTTCTTCAGGTTTTTAAACCCCAATCTACATTTCATTATCACCAAATTATGGTCGCTATCAATGTCTGCTCCAGGGTAAGTTTTGCAGTCAACGAGTTGATTTCTAAATCTTTGCTTAACCATGATGTAATCTATCTGATACCTTGCAGTATCACCTGGCTTTTTCCAAGTGTATATTCTTCTATTATGATTTTTAAATTGGGTGTTGGCAATTACTAAATTATACTTCGTGCAAAACTCTATAAGTCGGTCCCCTCTTTCATTCCATTTGCCCAGCCCGTATTCACCCACTATATTTCCTTCCTTGCCTTTTCCAATGCTTGCATTCCAATCTCCAACTATTATTAAATTTTCATCTCCTTTTACGTGTTTAATTGCTTCATCAATCTCTTCGTATACACACTCTACCTCATCATCATCATGGGCGGTTGTAGGCATATAGACGTTAACAATCGTTGTCGGTTTAGGTTTTGATTTTATCCTTATTACAATGACTCTATCGCTATGCGTCTTGAAATACTCCACTCTCCTCCCTATCTTCTTGTTCATCACGAAACCTACTCCCGCCTACCCATTATTTGACGCTGAGTTAATTACTCTAAAGTCCCCTGTCCAAAAGTCGCCTTCCTCTTCCCACCAAACCTCACTAATTCCTACTATATCCACCTTTACCCTATCCATTTCTCTTTTTAAATTTTCTACCCTACCAACCTTTTTTAAACTTCTAACATTCCATGCTCCGACTCGTAGAATGTTATTTTTTACTTTTCTGGTGACCCTTTCCCCACCCGGAGATCCGAACAGAGGACTGTTTTACCTCCGGAATATTTTACCAAGGAAGGCGCCTCCATTATTATTATGTGAAAATGCAGAGACACATTTTCTTGGAAAAAAAACAGCTGTAGTTTTCCATTGCTTTCAGCTGCGCAATACTCAGAGGACTGAGCGATGTTGATATGGCCGTTTAAGTCATTGTGACTCACGCCCCTAACAACTACTGAAAGAGCTGCTGCTCTCTTTTAGGAATCATTCCTTAGTCTGGCTCTCAACAGATACCTCTCCGATATGGTTACACCTTCGGTCCAGCTACTCTGTATCCCTGAGCACTCAAGCCCCCTCACCAACGGCATGGTCTCATGATTCATAGAGGAGGAAAAAAAGATTATTTATCAACATTAAAAAATTAAGAAGCCAAGGACATATGTCTGACTTATATATTGGATAAAGAAGCACTAAATTGTAAATTTTTTTAGTAAGGACAAATATTGTTTATGGGTTTTCTTACTGAAACATTAAATTTTTATCATCTTGTTTATGCTCAGTAAGGTGTGACTTGACCAGCTGTAAGCATCTCCTCTGATTGAATAAATAAGTTATTTATTAATAAGAATAACTAATAATTAATTTCACTAAAATATAACTGAACTGAATTCTTTACTGGGATTCCAAAAATAGAAAGAGAATTTTTTCATTATTTAAAATACTGTGTACAAAAAATTATATCAGGATTTTAAAGCTATTTAAAATCGTAACTTTGATTTATAATAATGAATTATAAATAAAATGGAAGCGTAACCTTTAGAGATTTTCTCTACAAGTATTTAATGCGAGCACTTTACATCATGCAGCATACCGTTCAACCAATAGAATGGTTTGTTCCATATTTTAAACAGAATGTCTGGAATAATGTAAGTGACTGATTAATAAGTTACAGAGACACATAAACAAGTTCCTTTATAAAATAAATCTCCCAAAGGGGTCAGATGAGTTGATCTGAGACCACCACAAACAATCTTTGTCATTGGGTCCATGCCGACCAATTCAACAGTAGGGAAAAACTGCATTCTACCAAACCCATACAGAGTTATGCCAGTGAAGATGTATGTGATTTTGTTGTTAAACAAAATCCTCTGGTCCATGTTGCCACATTTGAACGTCTATCCAGAAGGTTGGATGGACGTTCAAAATTTAAAGATTTTTGTGCCCAAGACGAAGTATATGCTTCTCAAGGGTGCAGTCCCTTAACCTCAAGGTTATAATGCAGTCGCAACCGCCACATTAAATATAAAGTCTGTGTAATCAGCCGAGTCAGGGTTCATAAGTACCTAGGTGTTTTGTTTGATGAAAAGTTGCTATTTAGTAACCATATGAGGCAAGTTGCGGCGGACGGCATCTCAGTGATGCACAAACTTAGAAGGATTGCTTGGAAAGACTACGGGTTGTCGGGCCGTCAAATATACATGGTGTACCAAAGCGTCTTTGAAAGTATGACCGCATGCGCGGCGCCAGTCTGGGCGCATAGGTTGGACAGAAATAGAGCACTGCTTCAAAATTTAAGGAGTGCCCAGCGCAGAGCCTTGATAGTATGGACTGGCTTTTTTAAAACAATCTCCTATGAGTTACTACCGTATTGGGAAAGGCTCTCTCAATCGATTTATTGGTGAAAGTTCGGGCAGCCATGTGGAAGTTGCGAAGAGGTCGGGAAGCCGAGGCATATGGGATGCGGTTTCGAGCCGGGCTAGAACCGGAGCGGAACGGCGATCACAATGCACCGGATCTAAATTTCGTTCAGTTGCCCATTTCCCGCCTGCGAAAGAGACTATGGAGCCTCGCGATGGAGGCATGGCAGCTTGAATGGCACACCACGACTAAGGGAAGATCCTTGTATAGGTTTATACAGGATTTGGGGGGATGGTACGTCTCAAGCTCATTTTTAAGGACAACGGGTGCCCAGGTGCTCACCAACCATGTTGATTTAAGACAATATCTGTTTCCGTTCCGCCTGGTGGCTGATGAGTTGTGTGTCTGCGGAGAGGTCCAGTCGAATGAGCATATGATAGGCGACTGCCCCGCTCTTTCGGGGGGGGGGGCAGAGACCGAGCCACCCTGGAACTTAGAGGTCAGGGGGAAAATTGGCCGCTCACAAACGGTGAGTCAGTGTGGCGAGAGCCGGATTGTCGGACCTTGTGGGAGATCCTCGATGAGGTTGCGATGTTCAACCGTCATCGTTAGATTTAAGGTTGAATGAATTGATTCCTACGGTGCCGCTGTGGAAAATCTATCCTGAGATAATGGCTGGCCACCAGCCAGATATAAGCTCCAAGCGCTTTAAATGGTGGACAAGTAGTAGCTGTCATTCAGCGAGCGAGACGTGACAGCCAAATTGCTGTCCTTTAATTAAGTAACAAGTGGTGCGCCTCACCGATTTAGTTTTAATGTTGACAAGTGAGCGGCTGGGACACGTATGAGGGTGGTGTATAGCACCCTGCTTAGTCCCCTCACGCTGATAGGTAACTCATTAGGAGCATTTAGGATTCAGATCGCTAAATTATTTTTCGAGGCACAGTAGCCGTTCTTGACACTGACATTTGGTCATATGCTCTAGGGCGAACGAATGGGGTGGTGGCGGGAGAAATTCCCGCCACTACCCCAGTTAACCAAATTACGCCCACTGTGAGTACAGACGACATGTCGGCGTAGGAGTGGGCCACGTGCGGCAGACATTGGTGCACGGATGTGCACCAATGTCAGGACATTGGTGCTACGACGGATGGTGACCGTCGGAAACTGCACGCGACTTGTTTCGGCGCTGTATGGGCAGCGGCGTCGGGCGAGAGTAGCCCTTGCTAGGGGTACCGGTAGGGCCACGCCCACCGTAAAGGCTTTGGTCAGGTGAAGCGGCATGTCTGTTACGTCCGCATATGCGGACGTAACAGACATGAGAGGTCGCTCAGTGGAAGAGTTCATCATGAGATATGGACTGTTGGTGATAAATAAAGAAGGTGAATTGCCAACTTATAGAGGAAATTATCATCCCATACGGCCTCAGCCTGGGACAAATATAGATATTACATTAGTGAGCGGTGAAATAGAGGTGATGAATAGGAAGGTATCGGATGAGTCTGTCTAGCGATCATCGAATGATCTTATTTGATGTTCCTTTGATGTGTGGGCATTCGAGTACGATGGAGGTAATGGCTGAGCCCAGGAGATACATCCTTGGGAAGGCGGATTGGAGGCCCTTCCGTTTGAAGCTTAATGAGGGACTGAGGATTTGGACAGAACAAATTGTTGACCTTGACGCAGATGCTGCTGCGAATCGTTTTGCTCGGACTTTGACTGGTGCCGCTAACTTGGCCATCCCGAGGAGTACCGATCGAGAGAGGCTTTCTACCTGGTGGTCGGTGTACCTAGCTGAGCTTCGGAGGAAAGTGTGAAAGAAACGGCGCCTGGCCCAACAAGCATGGGACCCCGACGAGCGTAGAGAATTGTTTGAGGGCTATAGGCGGGCCCGTGATACTTACCGGGACACAGTCCGTGAAGCTCGTTCTGCGGCTTATGTTATCTGGTCTGCTACCGGATGATAATATTGTGGATGAGATGAATTATCACACCCGCATACGGCGAGAGTTGGGCTGTATAAGGTTGGATGGTCATTCAGAAGATATCTTGGCGGATGAGATCCTTGAGAATTTGTACTCCATGAGGCGTAAGAAAGCTCCTGGTTTGGATGGCATCTCGGTGGAGTTGCTCCTGAGGTCCGTTAATTTATGCCTAGGAGATCTAACATTGTTCTTTAATAAAACACTGCACGATTCACGCTTCCCCGCTTGTTGGAAGGTCGGTAAACTGGTGGTGCTTTATAAAGGATCGGGAAGATATCCGGCATTGGTGAAGTCTTACAGGCCGTTGACATTGCTCTCGGTTGTCGGAAAATTGTTGGAGAGGGTTTTACATGGTCGAATTTCCTCGAGATTGGTGGCAGGAGGACACCTTAGCTCCAGGTAGTTTGGAATCCTAACCCTAACACCCTAACCCCACATCCTTAGTAAATCCAGCGAGCGTCTGTTTACATATAGTACCATCAGCGGTATGGATTTAAGATAAGGAAAACGGGAAAACTAAACAGTGAGGTAGGAACGATTTACTTACACAGGAGCATCGAATTCACACAAATAATCACACCTGAGATAGCATTATGTGTTGTTGAGCCAAACTATCCGCGCGCGCAGTCGTGTCGTTATAGTCTAACCGATGCTTGCTTCTATCGGCTGACACCTGCAGCACGACTAATGCGAACTGCTAAACTAACATTCATAAAAATTAAACTACTTGTTAATATATCTCATTAATATGTAATTTAGAAATAATTATTAAGAAGTTGTTAATTATTATATATTTAGTTTGAATTAATAATATTAAAATCAAAATATATTCTTATAATACGGTACTTTATCTGTACCATAAAGTACATATTTGATATCAATTTATCCAAAAAATATGCAAAATTATTTAATAAAATACGATGACCAAGAAGTACGCTATTGTAGTAGCGCAATAAAATAATTAGTTAGTGTAAATTTAAAAGCACATTTTCTACCAGTTGATTACAAATATTATTAACTACTTCACAAATGTTATTATAATAATAATAAAAAGCGGCATTTTGCTATACTTACCCTACAATGAAATGGTTAAAAAAATGTTACGGTTTTATCTACCATTTATCACTTAACTATTAGCACTACGTTAACAATCAAGGCATAATAAAGAAGTATTAATCAAGGCATATTTTATATAAATAAAAAAAAATTATTGATTACTTTTTCAAGTACCTTCACTTTTTCACTCAAGCGGCTCAATTCACGTCATCTGATCACGTCATCTGAGTCTTCATCGATGCTCTTGGAGTCAGAATCGCTCTCCAATGAGATGATGAACGAATCAACTAGATTGTCGATCTCACTTTCCTTTGATAAGCACTCCTCTTCAATTTTTTTACTTCCTTACCCAGTATTCTTGGCCCTAGCAATGTTCTCTTCGGTTAGCGTTTGAACTTAAAACTACAAGATATATTTTTACTACCGACACGACGTAACTTTTAACATCAGCTAATATGAGTTCAATTGGGTTGAGGTCCGGATGATATGGCGGCAGTCTTAAGATATCATGACCCTTCTCTTGAAAAACTTCATAAGGATAGAGCAGTAAAATCTAGGTTTATGCAATTTTACCAGTTTGTACAGCTCGGACCCATACATAGCGTCGGTGAAAGGAATTCTGTGTTTCACGAGCCAGTGTTTCATATTTTGTTTCCTGCACTATGAGTTTGGGCTTTATCGATTTGAACATTATGGTAAGAAGCGTTGTCTATTACTTAAACACTCCTTGGCTGCAAATTTGGCAGCAATTTTTTTTTTTCATCCATTTTAAAAACACATCACTGTTTACTCTATCATGATAGTCCCCTGTTTGATTGGTCACTTTCTATGTTGTCAAGACATTTGACCACTTTTGTGACCACGATTGATTTTTAAGCTGGCTGCTAAGTAAGTACAATTTATCGAGATAAATTATGGGCCGTCCTTGATTTTTGAAACGCTTCATTGCCCTCAGATAAGTAATTCTTTGTTCTCGAATGTCTGGCGTTTCAATTATGAGTGTTTTGTTATTTTGGGGCTTCTCCATTGAAAGCCAAAATCCTTACGTTGTCATCACTATCTATTATTTTTTTCAGTTTGCTATTGTTGTCACTACACGCTCAGACAAACCACATGCTACAGCAGTTCTTCCTCGAGCTTTTGATAAAGAAATTGTCACAGCCTTGATATTTGCTTCTTCCTTCATAAACTTGTAAACGTTAGAAATATTTTATCTGCCTTGACTATAAATAATGCGTCCTTTCAATTTCGATTGAACGCCGTTGTCCATTTTTAAATTTTTGTGCAAACACAAACTTTTTAAATATTAGATTATACTCACGAATCTACCGTAAAATTGTATGTAAGCACAAAATTACTACCGCAGCACTTTATTTCATTTATTACAGGAAGATTAATTTATAAAAATCTTACGATCGTACATAACTTCGCAGTGCTCGGTTGAAGACTTAATTTATACAATCTGTTTGTAGTTCTACAAAGAAATATTTGGCAGAGGGTTCTTTAAAAATTAATTATAACATTAGTCACCATTGTAGTTTTAACTACAATAATTAGTCGTTGCTACTGTGTGTTGACATTAGTCATCGCATCAGCAAAACCTTAGATAAATATTAGTTTAAATATGATGACGTAATAATAATAATACGATAGATATAATACGTTACCTTTGGTGAGTCATTACTTACAACATTCGAATGAGACACTGAAAGTGTCATGCTGATAGACAGTCAACATGATGTTTTTTGGAAGACAGACTCCTCTCCACCGCCCACTAATCAGTCGGCCGGCTGGCCGTGCGCGCAGGTAGTACTCCTTAGCGCAGACAGTTCCTCAGTATTCCTTTCGCGCAGATAGAATTGTACTCGTTAGAAGGAATTTTCTGTAATACCTTCCGATCAGTGCAAATCCATTTTGCCCGTAACTCCTATCTACTTAGAAATCAGATTAACTTTACTTAGGACTGGGAACATGTTATTAAAACAAACGATCTCAAATATATACTACAATAAAACTGTTTTTCCTGTAGGAAATAAAACTTAACCGGAGAACTTACTCAGGCTTACCGAAAAAAATTCCTCGTAATCACCAAAACCGAGCTACATGTGAAAGTGTCCAGCTGAACTGAACCGCTCACCCAGATTTCTAATTGAGTTTAAACTAAAGATTCAGGTACTGGACCAGCGTCACGTCGGAAAAGATTTTAAATTTTAGTTATTATCACAACACCCAGTGGTATTAGAATAAAAAATACAAAATGATACTCAGAAGATTGCTGCATCTCATGGCACGTATGTGTCACTACAATTAATTGATTTGTACGGTAATGAATCCTATTGTTTGATTTATTACTGGAGTTTCAACATTTCTTTTATTAGCCATAATATCAATTAATTTACGATGTAATAATTTCATGTAATAACAACATGTATCTGATCTGTATTCATCTATGAATTATTATGTAAATATTAGTTGTAGTGAGTTTAAAAGGAAAAAATTAAGTAGCCAAAGGAAAACAGGAGTTGAAATTATTAGTTTATTTTTTATAAGAATTATTTTTGATACATTAGCGTTTTAATATGATTAAATTATTAAAAGTTTAGATAATACCTCAGGTTACTTTTGAATTCACTTCGTTTAAGTAGAGAAACATGAAATAGTTTCTATTTAAAAAGAGGTAAGTTTCATATGATAAAGCTGAGAACTGTAAGGGTTCGTTCGTGTAATGATCCCCAAGAGGAGAAAGTTATCTAAAAGGGCGTCAAGTTGCTAAGTTCTCAAAACCTTTCGCTTCTTTTCGTAACTTCCTCTTATGGGATATCCTCCTTCTTCTGCACCCGGTCACTCACACCTAAGCTAAAAGTCTCTCTTTTATTCCTTGGTTTCATGATCCCTAAAACGATGGTTCAGATCTGCTCGATCTAGCGCTTTCAGTTCGATTTCACTTACACAACTTAATATTTTAATGGATAAAGTTTGCAATTGGTGAACTGCTTACTAGGAACAATTACTAGACTTATCTAATACACTATTCAAAAACTAGTTATAATTGCGCTTAAGCATATATAGTTGGTAGACCACACTAACAGTACAATAAGTAATATATATATTCACAGCACAAAAAATCCACATATTTTCTAAACATTTTCCTATTTTTAATATTTATTTATATAATTTATATAGAAAGAATTTAGTTCATACAACTATAGGTTGATATAAAAAATGGATATTCTATTGCGCTTATAATAGTAAAATAAATATAGTACTCGTAATAGCAGTTTAATACTTAGATTTAAACTGTATAGCAGATATTGAGTAGAAGGCCATAATATCGAGTTATTTTTAGAATTGGAAATTATGTGTAATATATTATTAATATAATTAAACAAAAGATAAAAATATACTAATTTTTTTTTGTTTTTTTGAAGTCAAAATAAAATTTCTTAGCTTATAAATGTTTGCAGATCCTTTGAGTTCCGTCGTATTTATGTGCGTTTACTCATTGTTATGAAATTATTAATTTCAGTTTATGATTTCTTAATATCAATTTAAAGAATAAAGAGATAGTCTGATCAGCCTTCAGTATACCAGTGTACCTCGAGGATTTGGTTAGTTTAACCAAGGACTTGGTTACCGGTGACACTGCCGAGAAGGTCACTGGGCAGATCTCCGCCGAGGCCACGGTCCTCTAAGGAGGTCTCCACGAGGGGAGAGGCCCTACCCTCTCGTGCACCGGCGGATTGCACGAAAACTCTGGCCAATACCTCTGCGTCAAATTGTGCGGGGAAGACTTCGGTCGGAACCGTGCAGGGAGGCACAGCAGTGGAGGGCAAGCCAAGGCTGATAGGCAGCTCCCTGCAAGCGGAGGGGAGCGGTGATGAGGTGGTCGGCTCTGTCTCGGAAGATTCCGGGGCGAAGCCTCCTTTGCAGAGGTCTAACTCAGGATCTGAAGGGATCGAGCGGATAGAGGGTATGCGGTCCGCTTGAGCACCAGACCGGAGTCCAACTAACTATTCCTAAGTCTGGGGTATGAAATAAAATGAATTCACTAAGGGAACTAGGAGTAAACTCCGTTGTTGCTAGAAACAGTGCTGATGGTATGCTGTTTTTTCTATTACCTCGATCCAAGTGACATTTACAAATTGGCTCTGTAAAATGTAGAACTAGGCGTGGGGTTTGTGCATCCGTGAACTCGGTTAGCTAGTTTAGAGGCCAACGATGTAGGACATTCAAGATGTACGTATGAGGCCTCAGCAAAAGCTGAGTTAAAAAAATCACCGATGTAAATGTTTACTGAGGCATTTACATCTGTGGCATCCCGAGGCCTGGCTTATTTCTGTGAGGTGAAATCAGATGATGGTCTATAAGACGACACCCGTTAAAGCCCATCAGGGCTAAGAACGGGGGGAGGGTGTGGCGACCGGTACCTTCACAAGGTGGCCGTCTTCGTTTTCCCATTCGGGGGATGGGTCAGCTTGGGCCAAAATATCCTCCAAGAAGAAATCACGCATTTCGGTTGAGTCTTGACAGTTAGTTGACCCTTCCCCTTCCGAGTGTGCCTTGGTGGTTTCTGAGCTGGCATTGAAATGCGAGAGCCACCAGGTTTCTAATCGAGCCCTAGATTTGGTCGTTGATCGACTTATCAGGCAAGGTGGACCAGGTGGTGGAAGAAGTCAGGGATTTCAAACCAGTAACGAGGAGGGTACTTAGCGAGATCCACATCTCTTTAAAACGGGTGGAGGAGAAGATGAAAAAGCCTGTCTCCTTCGCTGCAATAACAGCTGCACTTGGGTCAAAGCGGGTTAGTCCCCCGACACTAGTTCAGGCGCCGGCTACTAAAATTAAGCAAGCCAACGTCAATTTGGTCCCCCAGTAAAGCCTGGTCCAGGGGCTTCGTCTGCGATGATGGAGCTGACCCTGAAAAAGGTCCTGGACCCACGGAGAGAAAATTTCCAGATCACCCGTGTCACGAAAACAAGGGACCATGGAATGGTTCTGGAAGTCGTAAGTGAGCAGCAGGCAAAGCGGCTGCTGGAGACCGACGTTCTAAAGAAGAACCGGCTGAAGGCTCAGTTGCTGGCAGAGTGGAGGCCTCAAATATTGATGTATGATTTACCACGAGGGCAAAGGAGCGAAGTCCCCAAGGATGACTTTTTGGAGATGTTGGAGCAGTTTCTGGACGGTCTCCAGGGCATCAGTGCTGGTTGCTCTGGACGCCAACGCCAAGTCTTCCGCCTGGAGTTCACCACTCACTTAGAGCAGGCTGCGACGCGAGTGTGCGGCTGCCTGTCAGGAGTTGGAATGGCGCATGGATCACAAAGATGAGGTGGAACTGATGGCTGAACAATTCGGCTGGGTCATCAAGACTGCGATAGGTTCCTACGGCGGCGTCGGCCAATGGATGGACCCTTACGTAGTGTCCAGTCCGCTGATCGGAGAGTGCCTGAAGCCATCATGACCGCTTCTTCCGGCAAGTCGTCGTCTGTTAAACGCAGGCGGAAACCCGGAAAAAAGAGGCGATCCTCTGACCTTAGCATGCTGCGCGCAAGAGTTAGGTCCGATAGGAGAAGATACCAGCGTCGCCCCTTAACGGGGATTATTGTAGATGACGTGCGCGCTGAGGATCTGCAGATCTACCGGTGCGCTCGTAATGAACGTTCATGCCATCAAGGAAGCCAAACTCAAGTTTTGGCAAGATTCCATGTGCGAGTTTCAGCGCAACTCTTGGCAGCTCGCAAAATCATGTTACCAACCAAAGCCATTGCACCTGCTGCCCAATGTTTGGTGCGGGTTTGGTGTTCGTGACCACACTTTAACATCTGTGGCGACTTAACAGGCGTTCCTGGATACTTTGTTTTCAGATGCTCCGGAGGGTGAAGCAGAAGTCGGCGATAGAACGGGTCAGACACCATTCCCTGGCGTACGGGCTGTGGAACCCGTAGATTCAGACCGATTGGTTTCTCGAATGACACTGAGAAAGGCACCAGGGATTGACCAACCTGACCCGAATATTTTCTATCATCTACTGCCCGTCATAAGAGAGGCTGTTCTCAGGGAGTCTTAGCTGGGATTGTCACACTTCTGAGGAATTACTTTCATAGCAGTGGTAGTAAAACAATGGGTGGTCTTATTTTATTTTCTACTAATTTTTTCTGTGAACCAGTGCAATCTCATCGCATTAGTCAAATTTTCTTCAAAATTGAATGAATCATATTTTTTTTGATAACGTTAAATTGAGGTATATGTTCGTTTTGGTTTATTACTGAATAAGAATAAATGAGTATTTAATTTTAAGTTACATTTATTACAATAAATACCATCATTAATTGGTGTTCTGCCTGGCGGCAGGCCTCTTACGCAACCAGTATCTTCATCTATTTCTGTCCCAAGCCTTCCCTTAGCTCCCTTGTGGTTTCCAATCTTCATATCATCCTTATTCTTCCTTGCTTCCTTTCTCCTTCTACTGACTCTTCTAATGCAGTTGTTGTCAAGATTCCATTTCCTCTAACCCATCCCTTAACTGGTTTTCTTTTCTTAATAACGGCATAAGTGCTCTTTCTACCTTAAACAAATTTGTTACTTCCTCATTCCTTACTTTATTTGTCAATGTCATTTTCTCCATCCTTCTCAAAAGCCTAAATCCAGTCTCTCTTCCTCTTCCTCATCATCCATGTTTCACTCCTACACAACAAGACATAGCATTTGACTAACCTCTTCCTCAACACTAGACCAGACTTTTAGTAATTTCCTCTTCTTACTGAAGACTTCCTTAGTCATTGCTATCCTTCCTTTTATTTCTACTGCATACTTCCAGTCCTCTGTCACTATATTACCCAAATATCTGTAATTTTTACTTTTTCTATTCTTCCTTCATTTGTCTTTACCAATAAATCCTTTGTTGTTATTTACTTCCATTACTTTTCCTATATTTATTTCCATTTTATACTCTTTTATTGCTTCCTCTAAGGCTGTTAACAATCATTGAAGTGTGTGTGTGTGTGTGTGTGTGTGTGTGTGTGTGTGTGTGTGTGTGTGTGTGTGCACGCATGTGCACTCTCTTCCATTATTTTTCCAACACTTCATTTATGACTCTTAATAATATTTTAGCAGCACAGTCTATTAAACTTATTTACTGTTCTGTGGTCTGTACTTTTTCTCGTATCAGTATTCTTCAGAATTGGTACCTTCATTGTTTCACATAGTTTTCAGTCCATTCTCCTGTACTATATATCCAGCTACTCAGTTCAACTACTTCTTCCACGTTTTCCTCTTTTTAAGCATTTATAAAATTCTACGAGAAGTTCATCTGCTCTAGTCAATTTTTTTATTCTTCATTCCTTTAATTGCTTTCTATCTTCACATTTTAATATTGATAGTTCTTTATTCTCTTCAGCTGTCTGCCATACCTTTCCTACATTAGTTCATCACGTTTCTCTCTTGTCATATACAGCTCTTCCACACATTCCTTCCATCTATCACTTCTTTCACTTAATTTACTACTCTCTTTACTTTATTATTCTTTTGCTCTCTTTTTCTATTACTATTCACTTTACTATTCTTTTTTTCTTATTTTACCTTCACCTTCCTATACATCAATGATTTTCAATTTTTTTTGCTCCACGACTCCCAAAAAGTAAAAAAAAATATAATGCATATTTCACAACCCCCACCCCAATGCCAACCCCATGAAACATCTCTTTTTCTCTTTAGCCTTCAGAACCACCATAAGGTATTACCCTCAGAAGATGAATGAGTATGATATGTAATAATATGTAAATCTGTAAATCAAGTGTAGTCTTGTACAGTCTCAGCTCAACCATTCTTGAGATGTATAGCGAGTTGAAAACCCAACCACCAAAGAACACCAGTATCCAAATCCATATAAAAGTAACTGCCTTTATTAGGATTTGAACATTAGAACTCTTGACTTCGTGTGAACTTGTCATCGCAAATCAGCTGATTTCCGATGACAAGTTCACACTAAACCAACCCAGTGGGTAAACCCAATGAAACCTAATTAAAACTATTTAGTTGAGTTGATGTGTATGAACATGCATGTATGAAGTATACGAACATGAGGAATTTACAGGTTCCAGTTTGAAGTATATGTGCTCCTTGTAATTTGGTCTGCTTTATCAGTAAATTAAGCATTTATAGAGAATATGCTTAAGTTATGGAAAGAGAGGTTTTTAAGCTTAGGTTATGGAAAGGGAGGTTTTTTTAAGGGAGGATACAGAATTTTTTTTAGAAAATATTTAGTTGATTCCCACTAAACTCTACTGCCAGCAGAATATCAATATAACTACAACTAATACTTTATTATTATGAATTGTTTAAGAACTGTAAGATATACATAAAAATGTTTGTTTTGTATTGATATATAATACTAAACCTTAATTTAAAGTATATGGTGTACACAATTATGTTAAAAATAATTAATATGAAAAAGAAAAAACAGCACTACTATTATTCTACTCTATAGCACAAATAATTAACCCAACCTCTGGATAAGTCATCATATTCAAATGAGAGAATCCTAAATACCTCCTTTCACACTTAACCTGAATTTGCTGTAGCATATGTTTCACAAATTTTTCTATCAATTTACACTCAATTTTGTTTGGCTTTAGCTACAGATACTTCATAAATTAAATCATATGAACTTGGCTATTATAGACTTTGGTAAAACCAGTGAAGTAGAAATGATAGATGATTAATAATTAATAATTACAGATAAATAATTAGTGAGGTAGATATAGATAAATTCCTTAAAAAACTCTCTACATCACTAAAAAAATAAGCAAATTTACTGAAACACCAAACACAGTACTCCAAGGTAAATGACATATTTTATGGAATAAAGAGGCAATAAATAAGATGCATGAAACAAAAAGGAATCTCCAGTCTCTAATAGAAATTAAGTTATCTGAAATCACATTTGGCTTTTCCATACTCTGCATGATTTGTTTACATTCACTGCATGATGAACCAGTCTCATTCACAGTTTAATTTTAAAAGGTCCTCAGCAATGTCTGTACTTAGGAAGAAAGCAAAAACAAATTTAAAAAAAATTGATATAAAATTTGTTGGTTTATTAAAAGATGATAGTACACATAACATGTTTACAATATATCTTCTACAATGTATTTTATTATTTTCTTTAATATTATTAATGAGAATAACACATCTACAAAGATTACTAAAAAAAATAAATTGACAAGTAACAGGACAAATTATACATTCATTATTATGGGCTTTCTTCTTCTGCCTCTTCATCTTCACCAACTATTGCCTCTTCTCCTGCTACTGTTTTTTCATCTTCTGCTGTAGGAGCATCTGATTCTGGGATTTCTTTTGTTATCTCTGGTCTTTCCACTTGTTTTTCAGTTCCAGATTTGTCATATTTTTCAGGATCTAAATTAGTAATATTAGTTTCCTTTTCTGGACCAATTTTTTGAGCTGCTTTTTCTGTTTTCATCTTCCAAGTCGCAGCATCTTTTTTCCACTCATGCTTTGTCTTGGCAATTTCATCCACAGCTCTTTTTGTTTTTGCTTGCCATTTCTGCCAGTCTTCTTTCCTAAGCTTTAAAGGTCTGCCATCCTCTGCAATAATTTTACCTTTCTTCATTTGTGATTTTTCTTCCACCTCAGCAACAGTTGTGTCAACCCACTGAGTCCATCTCTGAGCAACTTCTGCTGCTTTAGCTGCCCAGTCTGCCCATTCTTTCATAGTTTGCAAGTTCATCGGACTTTCTGTCAGCGGTTTATGTGTACTTGCTTTAAGAACATCATCATGTTTTACAGGCACTTCTCTATTTCTTGCCTTTGCAACTTTCCTTGCAACAGAACCAGAACTCAATTGACGCACATTATATTTACTTCCGTCCTTAGTTATTTGATAAACCAACCCACCATCTCTGCAAGGAAGAGGTGGAAAAAGTGGTGGAGCCACAAATTCTTCTTCACTTTTTTCAGACTCTTCTTCCTCTTCTACTTCTTCCTCTTCAGTTTCCATTTCCCCCTCTTCTTCAATTACTTCTCCTACTTCTTCTTCTTCTTCAGTCTCCATTTCCTCCTCCTCCTCCTCCTGCTCCTCTTCCTCCTCCTCCTCCTCTTCCTGGTCCTCTTCTTCAGTCTCTTCAAGAACTTCTTCTTCTTCTTCTTCTTCTTCTTCTTCTTCCATTTTGATTTCTTCTTTTATTGAAGTAGGTTCCTCTTCAGTTGTTTTTTTAGCTTCCTCAGCTGGTTCTTCTATTTGTTGTTTAGATGATTGTTTTGAAACTGTTTTACTACTTTCTTTTGAAGAAGGTTTAGATGGAGGCTTTGAAGGTGGCCTAGAAGTAGGTTTAGAAGGTGGTTGAGATCCAGCTTTAGATCCTTCTTCTGAAGGTTGTTTTGAAGAAACTTTTGATGAAGGTTTGCTTGGAGGCTTTGATTCTGGTGTCTTAATTTTTTCCTCTTCTTCCTCTTCTTCCCAGCTTTCCCTTGGTGTTATTCTTTTTGGTTTCTCTGATACTCCAATCCTTGCTTCTACTGCCTCATCTTTCATTTTCTTATCCTCAGATTCTTTTATCAATGAATCTAGCCACACAGCAATACGATCTGCAATAAACACTTGAATCCTTTGCATTTTAGTCTTTGCAGTGTTTAGAGTTGTTTTTTCTCCAGTTATTTCACAGAAATGATTTAGAATAGCTTCAGCTAGCTTACGAACTCGAGGAGTTCTTCTGCAGCATAACATCATAACCACATAATCAGTTATTTTATTAGCAAATATTCTACAGAAGTCTTTAATCCATTTGTGCCGAACCCCTATTCTTGTTTCAGGTGGGCAATATGGCTTTCTCTTTAGTTTCTTTTCTTCTTTTGTTTGGGCACAATCTTTTTGTTTGCGAATGAAGTCATCTGCTTCTCTGAAAAAAAGATCTAAGCATAATTTGAAAATAGTGTGATTAAAAAAATTTATGCAAGTAATTTTTTAATTCGCTCAATCGTTCACGCACATATGCATTCAACACACAACCATGCATATACACAAGCATTCAACACACATATGCGCACACGCATATGTAAAATGGATAGTTACTTAAAACATAACTTACTCTTCTGACATTCCAAATTCTTCAACTAGTAAATGTCGCAACTGTTCTATCATTTTTGGAGGCAATGAATTCCATATTTCACATAAGAAATGTCCAATGTACCTGTAACATTTTTATTTTTTCTGAATTACTGCTTTCAACATTATTAGAATTTTAATAATACCTTTGAAGTATTTTATTTTTTATTTTATATAAGTTTATTTTTTATTTATATAAATAGAACCTCCATATAACAACTCCTAAGACAAATCTTTCATAATATGTAAGATAGTAGTTAATTTCACATTAATATAAAGTGTGTTTGCAATTTGGCAGTTCATTGCAGATTATTCACAACAAATTCATTCAGACCCCCTGCACCTTAAAAAATGGTAATAGTAGAAATAATAGAATAGAAGGATTTTTAATTTATGTCATTTACTCGATTGAGTTACTGAAAACAATACAAAATTCTCTAATGTATTCTGTTTTAACATAAAAAGTACAATAAACCCTCAATCAATTCATCAAAATTTAATTCATTTAAAATTAGCTTAACTCATTTTATTAACTCATTTAATTAATTTTATTAGCTTAACGAAAACTGTTCGTTCTTATACGAGGTGTGTGAAAAAAAATAATGAGATTGGTAACAGAGCGGTCTGACAACGCTGTGTCTACCAGTCTATGCTAGACCGGTGTGTTCAGCCCTTCCACATGCTCAGTACGAGTTTCAACTCCGTTCAGCCAACACATTATTTTTGACAGCACCATCAGAGAAGTGTGTTTTTATTGAGCATTACGAAAATGGAGCATCGGAATTTAGAGCAACGCTTTTCAATCAAGTTTTGTGTTAAACTTGGGGAATCCGTGAATGTGACCTTTGAAAAGTTGGAACAGGTCTATGGGGAACATTGCTTATCAAAAGCACAAGTTTCTCACTGGCACAAATCATTTTTGGATGGCCAAGAACACACTGGATCAACCTTGCTCAGGGAGACCTTCAATTTCAATATCTGACGAAAACATTGAGCGTGTGAGGGTTCTTGTGAGATCAGATCATCGTTTAACAATAAGGATGATGAGTGAACAGTTAAATTTAAACACTTTCACCGTACATCAAATTTTGACAGACGATTTGGACATGCAAAAGATTTGTGCAAAACTTCGTGCTGAAAAACCTCAGAACAGAATAGAAGGACAATCGAAGAAATGTGTGCGTTGATCTTAAGAGGATTGACAACGACCAAGAATTCTTCAATCGTGTGATCACAGGTGAGTCCTGGATATTTGAGTACGATTCTGAAACAAAGCGGCAAAGTCATCTCCTCGACCAAAAAAATGTCGAATGAACAAATCAACCATGCTGATTTGTTTTTTGACAGTACCCCTACTGTCGGGGATATCGGGGTATCGAGCGTAAAGAATTTGTTCCTCCAGGACAAACTGTCAACCAAGTGTTTTACAAAGGTGTCCTTGAAAGGCTCAGGAAAAGTGTGACTCGCGTGAGACCAGACATTGCAGACAACTGGATGCTTCATCATGACAATCCCCATGTCACACAGGTCAAAATTTTAATCAGGGAATTTTTGACCTCAGAACACATTCCTACGATTCCTCAACCCCCCCTCCCCCTATTCACCTGGTTTGAGTCCTTGTGACTTTTCCTTTTCCCAAAATTGAAACATGTATTTAAAGGATGTCATTTTGGAACTCAAAAGACTGGGTCCGACCAGTTGAAGCCTTCCAGTGCTGCAATTGAAAACGTCTTGCAGTAAAATATTAAAACATCTATTAAATCTGGTTTCATTTATCTTTTTAAAAAGTTTTATGTTTTTAAATAATTTAATTTTTAGCTATTTTTTTATTTCTACAATATTATAGTAATACATGTTTCATTTACATCATAGATTTTGTAGTTAAAGAGTTATTATTAAATCTGCTTCTTCTTTTAAGACTCGTTCTGAGACCTATGAAAAATAATGCAGTAAAGTATGAAAATTTGAATTTTATTATGTGTAATTTTCGCAATTTGTTAGATATATCTGTCACCAGAGACCTTGCTGACATTCTTTGTGGCTGAGGAAATTGTGTAAATGATTTTACAAAACATTTCATTATTATTTTGTATTCAGACAAAATGAAAACTACAAAAATGTAGGAGTTACATGAGTCTGCTAGAAGTTTGTTGAACGTGGAGATGAGGACAATATGGTTACATTTGGTAATTCCTTTTTCATACTCCCACATACAAGCTTCTGTGGTGAATTAATTCATCAGTATTAATTCATTTATGAGGGAATTCATAATAAAATTAACCTTCAGGGGGTTCTAACTGCTGCCTTGTTGTACATTGTTAATGCTATTTGTAAGCTAGTTGAATTACTTCTTTCAAAAGTAAATTTGTAAGCTAATTACCAATCCTAAACATATTTTATAGGCAAAGTAGAGACATACAGGCATCAGATATTTAGGAAAATAGAAGGAACAAAGTTCTTCAAAACATCATTACAAATTTTAATGTTAACTTTTTTTTTTTTTTTTTGCGGTCAGATTTTTTTGAAAGTATTAAGATATTTCATTTATAAATACAGAATGACTAAAAATGCATACTAGTATTTCAGGAACTTATTTGGGAATAAGTAAAGAAAGGTTTTCTAAAATTATATGCCCAAAAACACTTGTCTTTTATTGCAGGTAATAAAAATATTTCACTCTAACTTCTGCTCCAACCATAAAATGAAATTCTTCGTACCAAATAAAAGGCAAAATTGGTTTATATATTTCTTGATCTAAAAAATTGAATAAAACAAGTTCTAGACTATGTATCTAGTAGTTTTCAAGAAAAATTACAAACCCCAAAAAACTTGAATAAAAAAAGCCACACTTTTTAGGATCTTCTAAGGTTCACAGTAAATTAACTTTATCAAATCATCAATAAACAAATAAGATTCCTAATATTTTATACCAAACATGAGTAAGAATATCAATGTAAATGTAGTCAACAGGAAACAAATTAAAGTTTCTGAAATTTGACTAATTGAAAACAAAACAATAAAAATGTTATAAAAAAGTTGTAAATTTTAAACAAAATAAAAATCTTTTTAGTTATCTTGGACGTCCCACACTTATGAGCTATGGTGAATTCAGTCTTACTCTCCACCACCTTCCCTTGTATAGGAATATGATTTAGCACTCAAATCTCCTCTCAGTGCTACTTCTTTATTATATCCCCTACCCTATTCAGTATTCTCCTCCACCTACGTAAGTGCCACAGTGGGAGGATCTTCTAAGCAAAAAAAGAAACTATACTCATTATCATTAATATCAGCGGGTTGCATGCGGACAGTTCCCACCATAGGATCTCAATTAATACACACATACTCTCAAACATTGTTTAAAAAGTAAGCAATGGTTTGCTCACTATGTAATTTCTGTTTAGTTCATAGCATACACACATACTGCACAGCGAAAGCACAGCACTATTTTCAAGGTAACTTGTACATGGTCACACAGAGTAGGAGAGTTGGGTCATAGTGGGGGCGACAAGGGAAGTAGGTGCTACAAACAGGCAGTGGAGAAAATCACCAGTATAAATGGTAATGAGTATAATTATATAAATCTTTAAATATCCTACCTGAAATTCTACACAGATTTGCCATGTAACTAACATGAATAAAAAATGCATAATTTATTTCTCTATTAAATACTTTTCGTTAATCAAAAATGTAATAAAGCATTTGTATACCAAAACCAAACATTTTTCACTTTAATTAGAAAGACTATTTAATTAGAGTGGTACTTATCACCAAAGAGAAATTGCAGAATTCTATCTATCAAGAGAAACAACACTGGAGATTTAATTGTATGAATTTTATATGGCCACTCTTCCCAAGGGGAGAGGACCTAAAACCTAAAGGAATAAATAACGAACAGCTACTAATTATTATAAATATTTGTATTTCTACACTCATTTTTAATAATTCACAAAACAGAAGAGAATTCTGTACCAAGATTTTATTATATTATTTATAAAAGAAATTATGGATTATTTTTTTAGAAATTATGTTTAGATTTCTTTACATAATAAATTAATAATTATAATAATAATGCGCATTAATAGTAAATTTAATAATATTTTAGAAACAGTTACATTACATAACATTCATAGTAATCATAGAATGAATGTTTCTTGCCCATATATTTAATGCAGGAATGAAAGCAATGAAAAATTTTTGTTCAATTTTCTTTTGGTTTTTAGGTGGTTTATTACTGTTTCTAGTACACATGTAACAATGACACCACACAGTTAAAATGATTTAGCTTTTGACATTATTACAACTTCTTTAATTTTGTTTTTGAAAGTTATTCCTCAGAAACAGTTACGCATTTCTGTTAAACATCTATATACTGCAATCTCATTTATTTCAACTTGTTTTCTAAATTCCCAGATCTATCCTTCCCTTACAAATTTTTACTCGATGTTTTAAATATGTTCTCCTAAGCTAGACTGATATAAGTTTTGGAGCAAGTTAGTACTCTAGAATAATAGCTGTTCCTCATGTTAACTACAGTTTGAAAGCAATCTGTACATTACATTAACAGTGGCTCCAAAGGTCTAGTTGACCTGCTCCCATATTAGGGGCAGTTGATTTATATGAAAAAGACAAAAGTAACCAATATTTTGCTAACTTTTAGTATCATAGTGCAGTTTTTCTTCTTTCAAAAGAAAAAAATTCTCATTGGATTTCTGGGAGAATATGAAAAATTAGGAGGGACTCAGGTCTCACCTAAAAATGAATAAAAAGATATGACTAGATATATGAAATGTGTAAGGACTCTTCATCAAGCAGGTTAAGAAAATTTTTAAAAGAGATGAATATTAACAGAAGCGATACAACTGAGTGAAGAAGGGAAGTGAAAGGTAAAGCTAACAGTGATTACTACAAAATACTATTTAGGAAATTAAAAAGGAAAAAATGGTGTAAAGTCATTCTAAACAAAGAAAAATAGTAAAAATAGCAAGATAATTGTTCTCAGGACAGGAATGAACCCAGTGGATTTCTTAGCAAATCCACTGGGTACTGACCTCAATATAAGGATGATGTGATTGAAATAATGTACAAGCAGATAGGATTATGGAAGAAAGCGGTAAAGATTGTTGAATGACAATAATGGGAGATTGGAATGCCATGGTTTGTTACAAAGCAATCATTTACATAAAATGTTTTCTGCTTTGCTTTTATTTTTCACAGCATAATTCACTATGTTATTTCCTCCAGCAAAGTGAGGTGAAAGCCATGAAAAGCCAATGAAAATGAGGTGCTGAACCTCATATATACATCATAAGACTTCGCTAATCAAGCTACTCTTACTTATTACAGCTGTTTCAACATCATCCTGATTTTCTACCTACTCTTACCAGTAACTCTTCATTCTTTATTAAAGGGATCTTCAGTACAGTTCATCACCACTTTACTTCACGGTTCTTTCAGCTTTTCTGAAGGTCCACTTCTCTAATTAACAGGAGACACATTCATGAACAGATCTGCTTTCTTATTTCCACAGCTTTTCTCGTTTAGAGCTATAAACAATCTTCTCTTCTTGTAAAGCACTTTTTTTGCTTATGTTCTTCTAGTCTTTATATCCATTGAACTTGCATCTGATACATTGCTTAAGATTATTTAGATACTAGTTTTTATCTAGATAAAGTCTATGTCAGTTTCTCTCAAACTGCCTGGGTCTATATCTTCTGTTTTCTACCTCTGGCACAATTCTTATATTTATTTTTCCTGTTGAATCCATTCCACATTAACTTTAAAATTCTGTCTTTAAAATTCTTCATATGTTGTACTTTCCACAGATGCAAAGGGAAAATGTTAGTCTGAAATCTAAAAATGTCAGTCTTTTATAATTTTACTATTTTTTTATAATAATGGAGTATTTCTAGTGCTCTCTTGAACTTCCATTATTAATACCAAACAACATCTCTTGGATGGGATATACAGTACTGATTGAAGACTAGAATCAAGGAACAAAAAGGGCAGTTTTAGTTGCACTCATGACCATAGATTGATATCTTTCTTCTTGAGAATGCCTTTCGAAAAAAGATAGTGACTTCTGAGCAGAAAACCTTTGTGTTTTGTAATTTGCTAAATCTAAGTCTGTAGTTACAGTTCAGAGTTCCGTATAAGTTTAACTGTGATCCTTCAAATATCAATAACTTTCTTTGATGATATAATCAATTTGAAATAACAAATGTCTGTAAAAAAAGGGAAAAGTATGGGATGAAAAGGGCGTCTGAAGATAATGTTGAAAATGTCAAAGTCTTTAAGCCATAATCCAAAAAATCTGTCAGGAAGGTCAGCCGACAAAGTAGCAGTGCCAGTGATGACAATGTGGAATCTTTTAAAGAAACTTTTACATATGCATCCATACTGTTTAGAACTGTTACAGGCTTTGAAGCCTAGCTACTACGCTGTGCATAGCAACATCGCAATTGAAGACTTTCTTGATGGTAGTGCATTTAGAGACAAATTAATATTTCATCTTAGTTTAGTGATGAGTCATCCATATCTATGGATTAGAAGATTCCCATGAACTCTTATAATGCAAAAGTCATCAACTTCACTTCGCAATCGAAATGATGAAAGACTGCTTTTTTTATGGTGATGTATTCTCAGCGATAAGTCAACATTTTTAATATTAGTTTAGTGATGAGTCAACATTTTTGGACTTCCTGATAAATGTAACACTTAATATATCTGAAGATCAGAAAATCCTCATTACAATGTGAAAGGGACTCCCCAAAATTAAATGTTTTCTGTGCAATACCATGACAGCAAGTTCATGTACAGTTCTTCTTCCCTGAAGCAAGTGTAACAGGAGTCAACGGCAACATGGACCAGAGGATTTTGTTTGACAACAAAATCACACACATCTTCACTGGCATAACTCTGTATGGGTTTGGTAGAATGCAGTTTTTCCCTACTGTTGAATTGGTCGGCATGGACCCAATGACAAAGAGTGTTTGTGGTGGTCTCAGATCAACTCATCTGACCCCTTTGGGAGATTTATTTTATAAAGGAACTTGTTTATGTGTCTCTGCAACTTATTAATCAGTCACTTACATTATTCCAGACATTCTGTTTAAAATATGGAACAAACCATTCTATTGGTTGAACGGTATGGTGCATGATGTAAAGTGCTCGCATTGAATACTTGTAGAGAAAATCTCTAAAGGTTACGCTTCCATTTTATTTATAATTCATTATTGTAAATCAAAGTTACGATTTTAAATAGCTTTAAAATCCTGATATAATTTTTTGTACACAGTATTTTAAATAATGAAAAAATTCTCTTTCTATTTTTGGAATCCCAGTAAAGAATTCAGTTCAGTTATATTTCAGTGAAATTAATTATTAGTTATTCTTATTAATAAATAACTTATTTATTCAATCAGAGGAGATGCTTACAGCTGGTCAAGTCACACCTTACTGAGCATAAACAAGATGATAAAAATTTAATGTTTCAGTAAGAAAACCCATAAAAAATATTTGTCCTTACTAAAAAAATTTACAATTTTGTGCTTCTTTATCCAATATATAAGTCAGACATATGTCCTTGGCTTCTTAATTTTTTAATGTTGATAAATAATCTTTTTTTTCCTCCTCTATGAATCATGAGACCTTGCTGTTGGTGAGGGGGCTTGAGTGCTCAGGGATACAGAGTAGCTGGACCGAAGGTGCAACCATATCGGAGAGGTATCTGTTGAGAGCCATACTAAGGAATGATTCCTAAAAGAGGGCAGCAGCTCTTTCAGTAGTTGTTAGGGGCGTGAGTCACAATGACTTAAACGGCCATATCAACATCGCTCAGTCCTCTGAGTACTGTGCAGCTGAAAGCAATGGAAAACTACAGCTGTTTTTTTTCCCAAGAAAATGTGTCTCTGCATTTTCACATAATAATAATGGAGGCGCTTTCCTTGGTAAAATATTCCGGAGGTAAAACAGTCCTCCGTTCGGATCTCCGGATGGGGACTACTAAGGAAGGGGTCACCAGAAAAGTAAAAAATAACATTCTACGAGTCGGAGCATGGAATGTTAGAAGCTTAAAAAAGGTTGGTAGGGTAGAAAATTTAAAAAGGGAAATGGATAGGGTAAAGGTGGATATAGTAGGAATTAGTGAGGTTTGGTGGGAAGAGGAAGGCGACAAATAATGGGCAGGCAGGAGTAGGTTTCGTGATGAACAAGAAGATAGGGAGGAGAGTGGAGTATTTCAAGACGCATAGCGATAGAGTCATTGTAATAAGGATAAAATCAAAACCTAAACCGATAACGATTGTTAACGTCTATATGCCTACAAGCGCCCATGATGATGATGAGGTATACGAAGAGATTGATGAAGCAATTAAACACGTAAAAGGAGATGAAAATTTAATAATAGTTGGAGATTGGAATGCAAGCATTGGAAAAGGCAAGGAAGGAAATATAGTGGGTGAATACGGGCTGGGCAAATGGAATGAAAGAGGGGACCGACTTATAGAGTTTTGCACGAAGTATAATTTAGTAATTGCCAACACCCAATTTAAAAATTATAATAGAAGAATATACACTTGGAAAAAGCCAGGCGATACTGCAAGGTATCAGATAGATGCATCATTATTAAGCAAAGATTTAGAAAACAACTCGTTGACTGCAAAACTTACCCTGGAGCAGACATTGATAGCGACCATAATTTGGTGATAATGAAATGTAGATTGGGGTTTAAAAACGTGAAGAAAAGGTGTCAGATGAATCGTTAGAATTTAGAGAAGCTTGAGGAAGAGGAGGTAAAGAAGATTTTTGAGGAGGACATCGCAAGAGGTCTGAGTAAAAAAGATAAGGTAGAAAATGTAGAAGAAGAATGGGAGAATGTTAAAAAGGAAATACTTAAATCAGCAGAAGCAAACTTAGGCGGAATAAAGAGAACTGGTAGAAAACCTTGGGTTTCAGACGATATATTGCAGCTGATGGATGAACGTAGAAAATATAAGAATGCTAGTGATGAAGAAAGTAAAAGGAACTATCTGCAATTAAGAAATGCTATAAACAGGAAGTGCAAACTGGTGAAAGAAGAGTGGATTAAAGAAAAGTGTTCAGAATTTCCACTTCTGAATGAACATTGGTAAAATAGACGGAGCATACAGGAAAGTTAAGGAAAATTTTGGGGTACATAAATTAAAATCTAATAATGTGTTAAACAAAGATGGTATACCAATATATAATACGAAAAGTAAAGTCGATAGATCGGTGGAATATATTGAAGAGTTATACGGAGAAAATGAATTAGAAAATGGTGTTATAGAGGACTAAGAGGAAGTTGAGGAGGATGAAATGGGAGAAACAATACTGAGATCTGAATTTAAGAGAGCATTAAAAGATTTAAATGGCAGAAAGGCTCCTGGAATAGACGGAATACCTGTAGTATTACTGCGCAGTGTATGTAAGGAAGCGATTGATAGATTATACAAACTGGTGTGTAATATTTATGAAAAAGGGGAATTTCCGTCAGACTTCAAAAAAAGTGTTATAATAATGATACCAAAGAAAGCAGGGGCAGATAAATGTGAAGAATACAGAACAATTAGTTTAACTAGTCATGCATCAAAAATCTTAACTAGAATTCTATACAGAAGAATTGAGAGGAGAGTGGAGGAAGTGTTAGGAGAATTTGGTTTCAGGAAAAGTATAGGGACAAGGGAAGCAATTTTAGGCCTCAGATTAATAGTAGAAGGAAGATTAAAGAAAAACAAACCAACACACACTTGGCGTTTATAGACCTAGAAAAGGCATTCGATTACGTAGACTGGAATAAAATGTTCAGCATTTAAAAAAAATTAGGGTTCAAATACAGAGATAGAAGAACAATTGCTAACATGTACAGGAACCAAACAGCAACAGTAACAATTGAAGAACATAAGAAAGAAGCCGTAATAAGAAAGGGAGTCCGACAAGGATGTTCCCTGTCTCCGTTACTTTTTAATCTTTACATGGAACTAGCAGTTGTTAATGATGTTAAAGAACAATTTAGATTCAGAGTAACAGTACAAGGTGAAAAGATAAAGATGCTACGATTTGCTGATGATATAGTAATTCTAGCTGAGAGTAAAAAGGATTTAGAAGAAACAATGAACGGGATAGATGAAGTCCTACGCAAGAACTATCGCATGAAAATAAACAAGAACAAAACAAAAGTAATGAAACATAGTAGAAATAACAAAGATGGACCACTGAATGTCAAAATAAGAGAAAAGATTATGGAGGTAGAAAAATGTTGTTATTTAGGAAGTAGAATTACTAAAGATGGACAAAGCAGGAGCGATATAAAATGCCGAATAGCACAAGCTAAACGAGCCTTCAGTAGGAAATATAATTTGTTTACATCAAAAATTAATTTAAATGTCAGGAACAGATTTTTGAAAGTGTATGTTTGGAGTGTCGCTTTATATGGAAGTGAAACTTAGACAATCGGAGTATCTGAGAAGAAAAGGTTAGAAGCTTTTGAAATGTGGTGCTATAGGAGAATGTTAAAAATCAGATGGGTGGATAAAGTGACAAATGAAGAGGTGTTGCGGTAAATAGATGAAGAAAAAAGCATTTGGAAAAATATAGTTAAAAGAAGACACAGACTTATAGGCCACATACTAAGGCATCCTGGAATAGTCATTTTAATATTGGAAGGACAAGTAGAAGGAAAAAATTGTGTAGGCAGGCCATGTTTGGAATATGTAAAACAAATTTTTAGGGATGTAGGATGTAAAGGGTATACTGAAATGAAACGACTAGATAGGGAATCTTGGAGAGCTGCATCAAAACAGTCAAATGACTGAAGACAAAAAAAAAAATAAATAATCTTTGTCAACAAGTAAAGTCTGTTCTGTATTTAAAAAATCAAATCAAATGAAAAATCTGAATTAACTTAAAGAATCATTTATTCGACTGTTTTTTACTACCTTAACTTTAAACATGAATAAAATCTTTGCATTGAGTTTCTCAGGTAGATATATAATAATTTCCTTATTGTGCGGGTATAGTATTCTCATAACTGACTACATGATTTTCCTAAAACCATGTTGAAAGTCTGTCAATATATGTTTTTCAATAAATTATGAAAGTAACTTTTTCATCATTTTTTTCAAATACTTAAAAAATATGAACAATAAAATTGGCCTAAAATTAATTTTTTAAATCAGATCCTTCAGAACCTTTCTCAAGAAGAGGAATAACAGAAGTGTTATGGTTGCTGGAAAATATTCCTCTGTTGAAAAATTTGTTAAATTTTTAATAGAGATAATAATAGCATCTTTGACTTTTTTTAAAATAATGATTAAATTTCATTAATACAAACTGAAGAACATTTACTCTATTTAAAAAATAAATTTTCATTTCCTGGGTATTACTAGGCAATAAAAATTCATCACATGATCATTCAGGGTGAATGGTTTTGTTTGAAAAGGATCAACACATGTATTTTTTTAACTTTATGTGATATTTCCTCTTCTCACTTAGTTAATGTGCTTTTCTTAATTTCATCTGTGCAGCAACAATGTCACTTTTATTAAGAGGAATTTTTCATCAACACAGCTTCAATATTTAAACCAGAGATTTTTAAAAAGTTTTTCAAATCTTATTTTGTTTATTTTTATGTACAAGAAATCTTTTTATGTCTATATTCATAGAAGTAATTAGTCTATATTTTTTTATTATGGAGTCATATAGTGTAATCTTTATTACACTATGAAGTTTGGAAGTACATAAAAAAAAAAATATGTGGGGCAATCATATCATACAACAATCATTATAAATTTAATGAATTAAACTGAAATGAATATTTTCAGTTGATGAATAAAACATCATTAGAAAAAAAATACTATTTTTTTATCAGGAATCAGGCTGCAGGTCATCTTGACTTAACCCACCAGGTTAGAATAGCGGTGAACACGTCTTCACAAATCAGCTGATTTGGAAGTCAAGAGTTCCAGGTTCAAATCCTAGTAAAGGCAGTTACTTTTATATGAATTTGAATACTAGATCGTGGATATTGGTGTTCTTTGTTGATTGGGTTTCAATTAACCACACATCTCAAAAATGGTCGACCTGAGATTGTACAAGACTACACTTCACTTATACTCATACATATCATCCTCATTCATCCTCTGAAGTAATGCCTGATGGTGATTCCCACAGGTTAAACAGAGAAAAAAGTCATCTTGATGCATCTCAGCCTTTCATCCAGAGGTCCCAGGTTCAAATCCCAGTCAGGCATGGCATTTTCACACACGCTACAAATCATTCATCTCATCCTCTGAAGCAATACCTAACTGTGGTATACCTAATGGTTAGAATACTGTCACAGGAAATATGTGAAGAATTTAAGAGAGAAATGGTTGCAAGATAGAAAAATATCTCTGTTATTTATAAAAATCTTACCCCTTAATTTCCAATGATAAGACTTTACGTAAAACTGCTTTCTCAGCTGAATTTAGATGCAACCCTGATTAAGTGATTAAGTGATGAAGGGTGACAAGGTAAAAAACTTTTAATGGTCCTCCTGATCATCACCACAACACCAAGGAACTGTATCAGCAGGATGTCAATAGTGCTCAATCACTGTTTTTTTTATTTGTTTTATTCTGGGCGAAAAACACTTCAGCATTATCATCACCCAAACACGATGTATGTGTTTTAAAACTATATTTCAAAAGTTCACAATTAAAAATTAAATAAAAACACCCAGAAAACAAAACATGAAATATAAATACAAAAACAATAGAATAATAAAATTAAAACAAAAACAAAGAAGAAATTTAAAAATAAAATCAAAAACTAAAATATTAAAAAAAAAGAAAATACAAAAAACTTAAACTAAATATTAAAACATACAATTACTACAAAAAAATTGAAAAACAGTATTAAAAAGTATGTAAAATGTTAGCACCCTGGAGAAATAAAAGTACCTGATCTGAAACTGCTTAATTATTGTCCAGCATTTGACGAAAATTCCTGGGCAATTTAAATTTATGAAGCAAGCTCGCATAACATATGCATTCCACAAGAATGTGAAGCGGCAGTTGCATCACACACAAACTGGTGCATTTACTGCTGACATCAGATACCTGTGAGTAAAACAAAATTTCCTGTATGAGGAGTCCCATGGCAACCCAGAACCTTTAATGTGCCAGAGTTTGTAATCTACTGTAGCCACCCAGTCATCTTGCCATTTTGTGCGAAGAGTGAGTTTCACACAGTTAATAAAGTTGGATGCAGTAACACAAGAAGTGAAGGATGGCTGACTACATGCATCTTTTGCAGCAGAATCTGCACGTTCATTAGTGTAAGCTCGCTTACATGGCTGTCGACAAGCAAAATAACCAAAGGATTTAGCAGTCACTGCCACCATTGTTTTCTTGATGAAAACAGCAGTGAAACTGTTACTACATTTACTCTTGCAATTCATAATCAGAATCAACTGGAGATATAGTCGCAACTCAAGAGGAGTTTACTATGATAACTAATGAAAATTCCCCTAACAGGTCCGTGCTTGTTGACATTTTCAAGCAACTTGTAGAGACAACATCTCCATAAGTTTCTTCAAAAAATCAATTTCTCTCCTCAGCCTATCTATATCAAGATTGTTGGTACTCATAGTTGTGTGATCAAAGCATTCTTTTTCACTGACGTCAAAAGAGAAGATCAAAAATCTCTCCCTCAGGTTAGAAACTTTCAAGTTTATTAATTCCATTTTAAAATGCACTCAAAGATTAAAAAGTTTCATAAAGTTATAGAAAAAAAAAAAAAAAAATACATTTTTGACTAAAAATATTTTGACTAAATAAAAAACTAACTGTTTAAAAATTAATAATAAAACATAAAAATTAAATGAAAGACTAAAAAATGTTATGTTTATATAACTAAAAATTTCAACTTCCAAAGTCAATCAATCTTAATCAAAACAGGAAACAGATATAATAGCTCAGTGAAAGCTGATCCTCATTAATAAGACATCTGTGCAGAACAGAGTACAAACATTGATCGAAATTAATCTACCTAATATTTTTCTCATAAACCTCTTTTTGGCAATAGCTAGAAGTATATTTAAGGGACTGTTTTACCTAACACTGAATGTTTAGAATCTTTGCTTGTAATTTTTCATATTTTGAAGAAATTCTGTTATCATTATTACTCAATACAAAAGTAATAACTCTCTTCATACTACCTTGTTGATTGAATGCGAGTGAAACCCTATTTGAATTTGAATCTATAGTAATGCTTTTAATAGAAAACAATGTACCTTTGAACAAACATTATTTATATTTTCCTAATTTATGAAGAATTAATATTACAATGAAGTAAGATTAACTTATACCATATTGATTAACAAATTACCCAGCGTTAATTAAGTTAAAATAGAAATTTAACAGAATAAAATTATATATACGAGGTGTTACCCAAAAGTTCAAGGAATTTCAATTTCACGAGCGAAACATTGCTGGTACGACCTGCTGCCACTAGATGTGACTAACAGTACTCTTTGTGAATCAAGTGTTCCAACAGCTGTGAGATGAGAGTCTGCATTGATGACTTTCATGCAGTTGTGTAACGTTGTGTTTTACTGCTTCGGCGAAGTTCTAAATGGCAGATATTAAAGAGCAAAGAACCTGTATCAAATTTTGCTTCATGCTTAAAAAAACTGGTGCAGAAACCCTTCGCATGCTTGTGGAAGCATTTGGTGACAATGCTATGAGTAAAAGAAAAACTTTTTTGTTGTACAAACGATTCAAAGATGGACGAACGACAGTTGATGACTATGGGCGTTCAGGAAGACCATCAACAAGAGCAACACCAAAAAACATCGCGAAAGTGCGAGAGGCTATTGTTGCAGATCGTAGACAAAAAATCCTTGGTGTTTGTGAAATCATAAAAAAACATATGGGTCCATGCAACACATCTTGTCGGACAATTTGAACATGAGACGCATTGCTGCAAAATTCAGAGACTGTACTGCAAAAGTACAGAGACTGTTGAACAGCAACCAAAAACAAAATCGCATAGCTGTCTGTAGTGAATTGAAAAATTCAGCAAGAGTTGACCGTAACTTCATCTCAACATCATAACCGGTGATGAGACATGGGTGTACGGGTATGACCCTGAAACTAAGCACCAGTCGTCGCAGTGGAAGTCGCGAAGTTCACCAAAAAAAGCACGCCAATTTCGCAGCAACATGAAGTCCATGATCAAAGGCATTATCCATAAGGAACTTGTTCCTCTTGGTCAAACTGTCAATGGGATGTTCTATTGTGAAGTTTTGAAGCGGTTACGTGAAAGCATTAGGCGCAAATGTTCAGATCTGTGGGGTAACAACAGCTGGGTTCTGCACCATGACAATGCGCCCGCACACACATTGCTAGCCGTTCGGAATTTCTTGGCTTCCAAAAAGACGGTAGTGATTTCCCACCATCCCCTATACGCCTGACCTTGCCCCGTGCAATTTTTTTCTCTTTCCGAAAATAAAATTTCAATTGAAAGGCTGTCATTTTAACACAATTGAAGAGATTCAGGAAGAAACGCAGAACGTGCTTCAAACACTTATACCTGCAGAGTTCCAAGGATGCATGGAATCATTGGAAAAACGCTGGGATCACTGTATCAATGCCCAAGGGGATTACTTTGAAGGAGACAGTGGAAATTATAAATTATGATAAGCTATTTTATTTTTATGGTAAACTTCCCCGAACTATTGGGTAGCACCTCGTATGTATAGTAACAACATTCTTGATACTAGCTTCATAATTATTTTTAATCATTTTTTATCGTAATCAAGTATTATTGTAATCAGTCATACTATAATGAAGGACACTAGTATATGAGTTATGGTGTAGACCCAATAGAATAATATTACGAGGAATCTATAGAGACTATCTAAATTTTGGTGTTCTATTATCAATTTATTCAGTCATTCAGTGATCAATGACTGGATTCTGAGCAGATTTATTAGAAATGATGCCATCTGAAGCTTTTAAAATTTCATTGAGAAATAAGGATCAAACTACTGGCTGAACAGAAACATGAAAAATCCCAGTATAATGAGAATATTTTAGGAAACATTTTAACTGTTCATATAACTGAGTTTTAACTAAATATATGAGTTAATTTTTTCATGTATTAATATATTTATCAATTTTTTTTTTTAGTGCAAATTATTTAATATATTTAATTTTAATTTTATGACACGTAAAAAAAGAATAAGTGATTGAACTTCCCACTCATTGCATCAACCTTGTTACAATATATTCTACTGGTACAACTCGTAGTTAAGCTTATGTCCCACAGTCTTAATAGTATCTATTATATATTACAGTATTTAGTAATGTACTACTACTACTACTTGTAGTTCAATGGCTTAATTTTTGTCTATTTAATTTTTTTTTTATTTATCTTTTATCTCATTTATTTATGTTAATTTTTACTTCAAGTATGATTTTATTCATGTAATGTACATTCTGACTCCCTCTACTGGCTGTATGAAAGTTTGTACCAAATTCAGTTTGTATTTATTCCAGCATGTATTTATCTATCATTGCAGCTTTTATTTGACCATAAAATGGCATCAATCATTTTATAGCAAAATGTAGTTTGTAATTTTATAACTTTCAAGAAAGGATTGGTGTAATATCCACTTAAGCAATAAAACTCATTGCTTTGATCAAAAAGTACTTTTAAGTTGTTACATTACAAATTTATTAAAATATTTTATTGTTTATGCCTATAAAATCCAGGATTAGATACACTTTAAAATTCAATGAAACATGAAATCAAGACTAATTCATTGCTACAAACTCATCCCAACAACACTTAATAATGCACCTTAACCAAAACCCAGAAACAAAGGATAGCAGTAGTTCAAAACTAATAAAAAAATACATCTTTAAAAGGACTGAAATGTAATTAAAACTTTTCTATCAGATTACAAGCAAGTTGTATTGATTATCACTACAATGTGATTATAAAATACAACATTTTATTCCAAGGTAAAATTAAAATTCATTCCACTATTGAAAACAGTGAAAAAAAAAATGATAAAAAAATTCTTGCACTTACATTTTATCATCTTTTTCTGTTCGTTTTGGAGCTCTTTTCAATCTTCTCCTGCCTTTCTTTGTCTTCCCCTTTCTAGTATATCTCACTTCTCTGTTAAATTCCCAGCGATACCTGTAGCAGTAACAAATATATTATGTATCCTTGCACCTATGATAATTTTAATAAATTATATTCATAACAAATTTTATATCTTTGGTAATTTAGACAAGTTCCAACAGAATTTTACAAATAAATAACTAAAGAAAAAATATCAATGGTTTAATTTTTATCACAATTTGAACAACTGCATAATTCTCAAAAAACAACTAAAATTTGGCAAGATATTTTTAAAATTAAGAATCTTTTTTAGTTAATTCAGTTCAGGTTTTTATAAAATAATTCTATTAATTCATAAAATTGTTCAAAAATTAACTTAATTTTATTTTGCCTTTTTAAAAATTTATTTTATTTTGTCTGTATGATAAGAAAAAATAAGACTAGGATTATTATAATATATTTTTGATTTTTTTTTTTCACTTATCCAGGATATGGATTACAATAAATAAGTGTGTTAAAAGATATTTTAATTTAATAAATAGACATAATCTCCCAATTTTAACTGGAGCAGTATATTTATATTCAAATTTAATATATTTTCTATTCAATTGGCAATAATTATAATGCTTTTCAATAATTTCAAATAATTACGGTACCTGCTTATTCCACTAATTAAATTATTCCTATTACTATTGTATACAATTGTCATGTCACTACTTAATTCAGGGCATGTTGTCAGGGCATTCACTATATATACAGTTTTCACTATAAATAGTTATTTATTTTCAGCATTGCAGTAAAGCAACTTATTATCATAGAATTAAATTCTATCAATTTGAAATAAATTTTGCAAACTATTAAGATCTTATTTTATTATGAAAGATAAAGGCTAGTGTGTGTGCGTGCGTGTGTGTGCTGTATGAAATATACAGCAATGTCAGTTTTGCTTATCTGTGTTTTTTATTACTTTTCAAAACTGCCATTTGTAGTTTTTATTATCAATCTTTTATGAAAAATCATATGAGTCATTTATATTCCCTGAATTTATTAGATAATGATAATTAAATTAATTCAAGTTTAAATAGATAAATAAGATAATCATTTTGTTAAACCACCAAATAATGATATTAGAAAAGGAAATCAGTAAATTCCCAAGGGGCTAATTCATTACTGTAGTAAAGTTTTATCTAATAATTAGCTTAACTAATTACAAAGAAAAACATAATTGTTGTACATTTTGATGAGATAAACAATTAATTAAAAATAACCAAAATTAAATAATAGGTAAAAGTTTTTGTTTCAGTTATTTATTTCACATTTCTATCATTAAATTCAATAAAAACTGTCATTATATGTTTATTACTACACTTATACTATTATTTACTACTATATTAGCTTCTTGTTTAAGTTACCCTTTTGGTGTAGCAAGTAAGTCAGTATGTTGACCTCTGGAAAGTGCATTTCGGTTCAATATACCCGTCTTAAAATGTAAGTGTGGACATGGATTATATTCAACTGGTAATGCTGGCCAATTTTCTTTAGATTTAGGTTGCTTTTTTTTTCTTTTCTTTTTTCTTTTTCTCCTCCTGCATATATCATATTCACAACTTGAATCTGAAAAGAAATCACTGTCTGATGTGCCAACTTCTTTACTAACAGCTTTAGTATTAGATGAATTTCTAGAACCCTAAAAATGAGAAACCACATTTTCAAATTTAAAAAAATTAAACTTCCAAAATTAAAATTAATCAAAAGAACAAAAGGATGTCTATAGTTTTTCTGAATTTTTCTGAATTTTTGATATTGTATTTGTTTATTTCTTCCACACTATGCCAAGAGGAGGATAATATGTTTGAGTTTTCAAGTTTTGTTTATTTTGGTACCTATAAATCCAGCTCAGGTGTACTAATTTTCACAATTTATATATCAAAGAATCTTTATCAGTTTAGCAACAATAGGTGTATGGCATTTTGAAAAAGTAAAATTGTCAACAGTTAACACTATGCAATCCAAAATATTATTTCACAGAAAATAAAATAGGTCATTAAGTTGGATATAAAAAAATTCATGATTGATAAATTTCAAAAATAATTAGTAATAATAAAAGTTAGGAAATTCTTCCATAATAATAATCATGAAAAAACATCATTAACAATCATTAAAAAACATCATTTATTAAGTTAATATTATATGAAAAAGTAATTTAAATTGAATCAATGGAATCTTAACATTAACGCAGGATTAGTAATAAAAATAAAAAGAACAGAGGCAATAAAGATCACATTTTATATATAAAATTAGTGAAATGTTTGTAGATGCTGAAGATTTCAAATGTATATAACTGATGTATTTAATTTTAATAATTCAAATACAGGAACAATCAGTTTTTTTTTTTTAATTCCCGGGCCAGATATACAATCAAGTAAAGCTCAGCCCAGGAGAGTGTCCTTTTAACTCAAATGAGCCCCCCTGCCTACCGGCAGAACGTCTGGCATGGCAGGTCGACCCACGCCAAAACGCATAATGCTTCATAAGATACAGTTCAGTAGGCCGCTGCCACGCCTCATCAACCTCACTCTGACCAGCCTCATCAGATTCCGCTGGATATTATTTGCTGCATCCCACACCAATGCTGTATACAAAATAACATAACACCGTCGTCATATTGGCCCTGCATTTGGAAGCCCTAGGTACCACATGTGATAACCCATTCAGGGCAGTTAGGGTCCTCTCAGCCCTACCACAGCATTCTATTATATGCTCACTAAATTTATATGACTGCTCTATCATGACACCAAGATACTTCACCTCACTCACTGCCCGAACATTATGATTCCCAACTGTCAGCACAATTGGATCCATCCTTCTCCTCCCAGTTAGAGTGATATAATGACATTTCATGAGTGAAAGCTGCAACCCAAGGTCTTTCATCCAATCATCAACCAAGGTAAGAGCCATGTTACCTCTATCTTGAACCTCCTGTACTGTCTTCCTGCTGACCATCAGCACCAAGTCTGAATGCAGTGAAAACCGGATCCTAAGAATATAATCAAAAACAATGCTCCATAAGAAGAGCCCAACACAGATACTGTGGGACACCCCCAAACATCTAAAAGCAAAGCTCCAACATCTCCACCCATCATCCATCCATCACAAAAGTATGAAAATTTTCAACAAATAATTGCTGGTGCCCTTGTTAGCCAATGCAGTCATAATAATGCTCCATGGCAACGACCCGTATACATTGAGCAATACCATCATCTGTATACCCCATCTTCTCCAAGTGCCCCATCAAATTTCTGAAGCCCAGATAACCACCCACGTGACTGCTTATACGACCGATCTCCCCTTACAAATTCAAATTGATTTTCATGAATGCTCTCATTGTGACTCAGTTCTTCAAGGATGCAGACCAACATTCTATCCACAGCCTTAGACATATTTTTGAGTAAGCACAATGGGCTACCCTTCCACTAGGTTCTTGTCTCTACTCTTGGAAAGGAAGACTAGTTTAGTCTCCTTCCAGCAGGTTGGGAATAATCCATTCTCCAGTTTATTTATTGGTTTTTTATTATTAAGGCTTTTTTTTGTAAGAGCAATGAAACATTTTTAAAAATATTTTCTTGTTTCATTTGTCTCATGTTATTTTATATTCTCATTCCAGTAAACTCGTATTTTACTTCTCATACAAACAGCACCAGTTTTATAAAAAAAAAATGTAGAATTCAGTTTTATTCCTCATTTACTGGCCCAAAGCAAAAATAGAATATTTTTAGCTCAGATTTGGATGAATCTGTCAGATTCATCCATCAACATGTCCATCTTTTAGAAAAAAAGATGTAAATCAAAATATTAATTAGAAAAAAAATTAAAGGAATTTTTTTAAAAATGTAAAAATAAACTTTTAAATAAGTGTTAAGTCTGTAAATTACATTTCCCTCCCACAAAAGGTATTTTATGACATATAATAATAAAACTTTTCCTTTATAAATCTGGAAGGCATTTAACATTTTCTAAATGATTTTTGATGATAGTTTACTCATTGCTCAAATTGTGAATGTGTGCTTTTTTTAAAAATAAACTAACCTAGTAACAGACATATTCTCTTAAGTTGCTTGACCACCAATGAGGATTCATATACAATTAAATGGTTGCGTGAAATATCTGTCAATTCACTGAAATTAATTTATAAAACATATAACGAATGTAAAAAAATTATGAAGTTGTGTATTTATAAAACGTATATCAAAGATTAAAGACTAAGACCTGCTCTTCAATGATAAGATTATCATTATATCATGAAAACTAGTAAAATTATTCAAATGTAATAAATTATATTAATTTAAAAAATGAACTTGGAAAGTATTTAATACTTTTTCACTTATATTTTATATAAGTGAAAAATATATATTTTATATATTTTTTACTTATATATTTTGAATTTAGTATTCTAATATGTTTTATATGCATAAAAATTATTTATAGAACTAGTTAAAATCCAGAGTTTTTCAATGACAAATAGTTTTGCCACAATTTGGCTCTTTGAATTTTTTTAACAAATAAGATTCTCAGTTTTTCGCACTAAAATACTCATTATTATAATGGATAAAATCTACATGATAGGACAATTATGCAAATGTTAATTTTTAAATTTTCATGCCACCAATTTGTAGTTTTAAATAATAAAAATGGACACCAGTTTATTTATTGAATATTGGCATTGAATATTTATTTAGAATTTGGTGCGCATTAGCATTTGGTTATACATATCAGATATTTTATTTAGATACCTCAATCTGCTGTTCGAGAAGAAATTAAATAACACCAAAGGATGAAAAATAATGAAGTAATATTTGTAATATCTCACCTTCATGTAATTTTTATTTTCAATTACTGAATCAGTTTCTAATATTTTTGCACACTCTCCCAGAGAACTGTAGAGTAGTGAACATTTTTATGCAACCTATATTGAAAATTAGTTATATTTTCACTTGAAATTTCAGGCATTTGCAGAGTTGAAGAGCAAAAAACCTTTTGTTTATGTAGATAATACACTGTAAAAAAAGTAAACTTAAATATCTGGAAATCCATTTTTCTTTAACAACCATAATTGTTTTTGTAAATTTGAGATATGAAATTTATGCTTTTTATTGTTTTGTAGTACTTATGATTATTCCAAAACGATAACTAATTTTACATACTATTTTAGTTGAAGGAGAGTCCTGAAATTCTGAGGGTTCCTTCTCTACTTCAGGCACAGATTCCTCAGGAACACCTTCTTCTTCTTCTTCATTTGCCATATTTCTTTTTAATTATTTAGAAGGTATAATAACCTCATGTTCATCCAACTGTTGGTGTTCTAAAATTACAAAAATAAAAAGCCAAAGTTAAAACAATCCACTGCTGAAAAATTGTTTTATGCAAACTTATCTATTTGTATGGGATTAGCATGGCAAATCAACAAAAAAAAAAAAGAAAAAATATAATAAATTGTCTCTGAGAAGGAGAAAAAACTAATATTTGGAATTACTATAATGAATGGATAACTGTGTAGAATTATGTAGACTAAAAGATATTCCTGAAAAGAGGCAGCATCAGTTAAGAGTAAATGTTTCAGGGCACCAGCTGATGATGATTATAATGCTTCATCAATAAAAATTTAGCATTTACAAGCTCTTAAGTACTGTATGGCTAAAAAAAGGGAAAGAATACTTCTACCTTTTCTGAGGAAATATATATTCTTTGAGTTTATCACATCCTCAGAGAAAAATATGTCCCCAGTATGTTTTCTACAAGAGTACCATACTGCAGAAGGTTACCAGAAACTATACTTCTGCAATGGATTATGTGAGTAAATGAAAAATTAATGGAATTTTTTAAGAAGTGGGATTAGAAAATGGAAACAAAAGAACAGGATTAAGTGAAATTTAAAATAATAAAAAAAAACAATAACTGACCACACTGTATAGCAAATGATTTATTTCAAAATCCAATCCTATCACATTATTATTTTTTATATTATTGATACAGCTTTTTTAAGCTACATTAAAAGTACACTTTTATTATCTTTATCAGTATCGCTTAATACAACCTTTTTATCAAAACGTGAGAAAATTATTTATCATCAACATACATCTAAACCTCTAGTCTGGTTATTTGTCCAGCACCAGACAGCAAGAATCCTAGAACAGTATTATAGGTGTCAATCCCACTAAGCCCCAATAAATGCACATGCTCTATCAGCTAGCAGAAGTAAACAATCGTGCTACAACAGTCACCACCAACCAACCTATCCAAAAAATAAGGATGAAGAATGAAAAAATTGAGTGGAAAGAGCATTAAGAACTTATTCTGTTAGTTTTGCGCAGAACCAAAATGAAGGAAAAAACTGTTATCTCCACAGTGTTTTTGAACTGTTGTTACAGTCCGCCAGTTATCTTTTTTTAATTCTTTATAGGCTCAATTTTCTATTATAATGTTTGTTTTTGGGAAAAAAGTTGACAAACTGAACTGAAGGAGAGAGAAAACTTGAAGAAAGGCAATCGAAGAAACACTTCTACCAATCATCAAACACTTCAACCAGCAATCTTTCTTAGATGTCTTGGAATGGTGTACACCAAGAGAGACTGTGCAATCTGAAAACAAAGTGATGGAAAACAGGCAGCAGCCTTGCTGGGAAAATACAAACGCAACACTTAAGTTTATTTGTCAACTTATGTTCAGTATGACAAAGGACTAATTAACTAATATAAACTATGTTCCAATTACCATCCCAGGAAAATTAAACTAGTTCTATGATGCAAATGTAGTGTGTAAAGATAGTGTTCTACCTAGTATTATAAATGGACTAAATTATATTATTATTATTATTATGCAGAATTTTCAGTTTTGATCTTAGATTCCAAATTATGGAAGCAATTAATTCTATCTCCAATCCAATAAGCATTAAGTTTACTTTAGTTCTAAAAGTACAGTTTAAAAATTTCTGGAACTGATCCAAGCACTTACTGAATTGATAAAGTGTAAGTTTCTATGGGCAAGGTTGTCATAAAATATACTTATAGAAATGTTTTCATTTACAGCACTGGTAATTTAAAACAGGTTATGACATGTTTGACTTTCAAAAGGCATTTTACTATGTTTCCCATAATGCACTGACTTGTAATAAAAGATATTTGGTCTGATTGGTTGAAAAGTAAGCCACATCAAGTCATACTTGACTGAAAAGGTAAAGATGTTCGTAGGTCAAAAAGCTAATTTTAGAAATAACAGTTCTATAGTTATGAACATACATATAGGTACTGGCAACCATGTATACAGCCTAATAGCATCATTATCTTATCTGTCTCATTATCATTAGCCATAAGATTCTACAATTATTACTTACTGTTATTCATATCATGAAAAATAATCAATCTTCTGTCCTGTTTTATTTAATCAGTGGTGAAAAATCATCAAAATTACAGTCTTCTCATCAATTTTAATTGATGAGAAAACAATTTACATAAACAACTTACCATAAGACAGTTACCTATATTGAATTTAAATTACAATAGGGCATTAAATTTTTACCAATTTTAGTATTTCAGGATATATGTACTGTCAATTATAAACCAAAGAATTAAAATACTGATATATAAATTCAAACTCCATAACAGATTGAAATTTTTTTATTTACATATACAATCTAATTTTCCTTACCGTAAAAAAGTATGGTAAATCCCTAATAAACATATTTTATTGACTACAAAACAAATATTTTAGCAATGCTATCAAACAAATGATTACATAAAAATATTTCACAAGAAGCCTCTCATTTAAAATTATACTTTATTTATAAATATTTATTCTTGTACATTTATTATACTTATATTTATATCTTATTAATTCTTGTATAAATATTTATTCATACAAGAACAAAAAAAAGATTTTATTAAGATTTTTACTAAATTTTAACTTTACAAAGTATCATGAATGTAAATCACTAATGAAAACTATTTCTACTTTTTTCTTTCACTGTAATAAAATATTTTGGTTACTTACTGTGTTATGTTGAATTATAGTGTACAGTGGGTAACTGTAATTTGGATGTTCTGAAAGACTGATTCATCAACTATGTAATAAAGTGTTTATTTGTTTATTAGTAGCCATAGCAACAAAGTAACACCAAAGTTACAGAAGAGAAAGAATATAGTACTGAATTGACTTAAGTAAAGTATAATGTTTATCACATGTGTGTGAAGATGAAGTTTAATAATTCAGCTACTATTTAACATCTAATCCTAATTTGTGAATACATATGAATGATATATTGTAGCAAAAAAAAACAAAACAAACAAAACAGCATTTTACTAATGCCTGGTTTTTTAAAAACTTATTAATGAATACAGGTGTATGTATATATATAATAGCATGTGTGTTTTATAAAATTGAACTTTTGCTTTAGGAAATCTCCTTTTTAGGATTTTAATCAACGTAAATGATAATAGTTATAAATGCATCAATTACTTTTTAATTTAAAAGATATTTATTATCTAACACAGACATTTTTCTGTCTCTTGTGTAATTTATCCAGAGTTATTTATTGAGATATGACTTGTCTTGTTTGATTTTATTTCCAAAATCATTTGGTTTAAACATCATTTCTTCAGCCTAGAACTACAAAATATGCAAAATTACTTACTTCTTTCATAATCAGCTTATAAAACTTAATTTCTTATATCATTACTTCTGAGGCCTCTAATACATTATTACATTTTTAAATTAATACATCTAAATCATTTACACCTGTTAATTTTTATTATAGTAATTGGAAGTTAATTAAAAAATCTCATAAAACTAATGTTGCAATAAATCACTTACAATAGCTGTGCTTATAGAAAATATTGATTTATTAAATTTATCATTTAATACATTTTCTTTTTTCCAAACCAAGAACTTCTGCATACCTCTCTTAACCTTCTAAAAGAAGGTTTTTTATCACAAATTAATAAAAAACAGTTAATTTTTTTAAAAATGTAGTCAGCTGATTATTACATCTGTCATTGAAATAATTTTTTTATTGAGACAGTTATTGAGTAGTAAATAATTGTCTTTTTTTAGTTTAATAAAAAAGAAAGTTCTAAAAAGTGTAAGTGGTACATTTTTAATTAGTTTTAGTAAATTAAATTATTCATCTGCTAAGATTCAATTTGCTATTCAATGCTGTTAATTTAGTCGAATTAATTTTAATGGCTGCATATTTCACAATATTTATTGAAATCGGAAGTTGGAAAGTAGAAAAGGAGTTTACATGGATCTCCCAGTATGACGAACATTGCTTGTAGGAGAAAAACTATGCAAAATAATTATGATATGAAAATAATCACCTTTTTCCAATAAATTCCATTAAAACAAAAATTTTTGATGTACATACCATCACTTAGTGGTGGTATTATATCAATTCCACAAGTACTTGAATATTTATAGTGATGATATAATAAATATGCTCTTGTAGGTGGTTTTAGCACAAACATTGATGATTTCTTTAATAGCATCTACAAAATTAAAATACTGTAGTTAGATTGTTAAAATTATGTTCAAATCGTAACATACTAACACTGGCTAATAAACCATCAATGGCTATAATAAGTTTTAGCTACTTGGACAGTTCTAATCAACATTAGTGGAAGTGCCCATTATTAATATAAGATTTTATTCTATACATTAGTATCCTCTAATGAAATGATCTGTATTGAAACAAACAAAAAAACATTAATGGATCTGTTATTTTGTTTGATCACTTACCTTGAGAATGGTGTTAAAGCTTGATAGGATTTGGAACTAGACATCTTTTACCACTACACAAATAAACAAAGTAATTAATAGGAATATTAAGAATTTAATGGCAGAAAGAAATAAAGCTTTGAGGAAATTCAAAAAGATAAAATGTGGTGAAAATTCAAAGAACCGTCAATACTTAAGAAAAAGAAACAGCACCAATCAGACAATAAGTAACTTTAAAAATAAATATTGAATTAGTTGTTTGCCAAACTAGTAAACTATTACTGTAAACTGCTATCATGACCTCAATCAATTAAATAATTTTTTCTCAGGAAAAATGGATATAATAAATAACAATAATGTGAGAATCAATAAGATATTTAACAAAAGTCTTTTATTTCAAACCACGTCTGCAAGATGAGTAGATATATAAATGCAATTAGTTAATGATAGGGCTGGTGGAACCTCTAATAGAATAATTTAGGGAATGGTCCTTCTTCTACTCACCGTCTTGTGCAAAATACCAGATGTCATAAAAATTATTATCAACTGAATAAAAATAATGCGCAATTTACTTTGATTAATATCTATACATATTTCTCAATTCATTAACACATCTGTACAGGTTTGAGGAATACTAAGACAAAGGTTTTACACAGATCAAGAATCTATTTCTTTGAAACCAAATGATATTAATTCATTCAGTTGCTCACAAGTGGTTGCTTTGATGGTTTACTTTTAAACACCTCTTTTACAACAAAAAAATAGTCAATAGTTGTAGATTTAATGATGCTGGTGGTGATATTTCTGTGGAACCCCATCATCCACTTGTTTTACTGTCAGATTTTATTAACTCTGTTGGATAGTCATTAACATCATCCAATGCAGTGGGAGTAGCGACATGATGAAAGGATAAATTTTTGAAACTATCAAAATTAATTTTTTGCTGTGTAATGTTACAGGTAAGCAGCCATTTCCAGTTACTTTTATCCTGTCATTGTCCTTAAAAAACCAAGTTCTTAGCACTCTTAGGTAAGATATTTCATCATAAAATGCTACACCAGACTGGTTCAGCTGAGTTTTGAACCTTGCTGTTTTTCAGGATACTACCAAACACAAACTGGGCTTGTCTGTTTGGCACTGATTTAAAGGTTACATGATTGCTCCAAAGAATAATTAAAAATGGATTAGGATCTCTTTGATTTCATTTAACATAAATTTCAAAAATTGCAACCTAATCAGAATCACCTTCTACAAAAACATTGTATTTCATGGCATATAACATTTTAATTTTTTCTGATGTAAAGTTTTTGAACCAAAAATCTTAAATGCCAATCTCCATTGCAGAGGGGTAGCATCTCATACCCAGGACCTTAATCTGGAGGTCTTGGGTTTGAATCCCAGTCAGGCATACCATTTTTATAATTTTTTACAAAATTTCAATTTCATATTCCCATGTACAAGCTTCAACCTTATATGGTAAATTAATCTTACAAAAAAAAATTCTTGTTCAACAATAAGGCTTCTTGACAATTTTCTTAGGCTCTGAATAAGTGCCAGTAAACATTTTACCTTGTTTTCCTCACTTCTAGTGTTATACCTGCTTACTCTTGGATAGTCTCTACGGAAGTAAATTTGGCTTCATATCAAAGATAAATAATGAACATATACATTTACCATGAAGATGTCAAAGAATTAAATAAAAATGTAATGCAAATTACTTGTTAAGGATAACTGACATCCATTTTTTTTAATGTGAAAGAAGATGATCTATATTCATTTTCCAGCATTTCCACTCATGATCATTTTCAATGTAGTACAGTAGAAAAAATAAATAAATTGATGACCGGAATGAAATTCTGCTAAGTCAAAAATCAATAACTATTGCTTGCTCAAGCAATTAATGATTTCACAGCTTCCTGCTATGAAATAAAAATTAACATTTTACCTTGAAATTGTGTTATCAATATTCTGTACTAGGTGATTCAAAAAGAACTAAATAACTTTAAGAGCATATAAAAATTTATTGAGAATTTATATTCAGTTAAGGTATCATTTCATAGAATAACACATAAAATTTGTCACCCAAAATTCACTTTGGTTCAATATGGCTTCCATTTGTAATGCGACATACATCCCACCTGAAGTCAATTTCATTGCCGACTGTAGTCAACAAGCTGGTACCTCTGCAGCTACAGCATTAATTGAAAGTCTTAGTTCAACAAGATCAGCAGGCAAAGGTGGTACATAAATCCAATCTTTAATGAAACCCCCACAAGAAAAAAAGTTGTGGGATCAAATCTGGGGAGTGAGGTGGCTATGCAATTGGATCTTCACAACCAATCCACCAATATGGGAATCGAATATCAAGAAAATCTTAGACTTCTAGGCAGTAGTGAGGTGGTGCCCCTTCTTGCTTACAGTAATGGTGTCTATCTTAGTCATCATCATCCAACTGAGGAAATAAAATATCTTGAAGCATGTCCAGATAAACGATGCCATTTATGGTTGCTTCCTGGAAGAAGAATGGACCGTACAGTCTTTGTGTAGGGTACAAAAAACATTGAACTTAGGGCTGCAAAGTTTCAAGAGGGTTTTAGCAACCCCACATTTCAGCAGTTATGGATGTTCACCTTGCCACTGATTTGAAACGTTGACTAATCACTAAAAATTACATTGTCAAAAAATGTATTGTGTCTACAATTCTATCCATCATTTCCACATAAAACTGCTACTGAGCAACTTAATCGTTTCTGTAATGTGTTGAACCACGGTTAGTTTGTATGGCTTAAAACTGCAATTGTTTACGTAATACATGCCAAACAGTCGTTTGTAGAATCCCAGTCTCACATGATGCATGTAAAGTTGATTTTTGGCCTACGTGCAAAGCTTTCTCCGAGTTGTTCCACAGCAGCTTCAGTGTCGCATGGTTGCCCTGGTGATTTTGTATGTTTAAAAACGCAACCTGTCTTAAAAAAGGTTTAGTGTAAAGAGTGAATTGTATGCCTACTAGGAGGCTCCCTACTATACTCTCTAAGAAAATTATGTTGCAGTTGCTGACTGCAAATCATGAAACCAAATGTATAGCAAGTACATTCCACACCAGTAAATTTATTAATTTTTAAAACACTGGTGGCCAAATTCGGTACTAGTGAACTATGTGAGTCAAAACTTCACCAGTTTTGCTATGAAATGAGATCGCAACCAAATCTGTAAATTATCTAAATAAATTTTTATATCCTTTTAAAGTTGTGAATTCCTTTTTGAATCACCTGATATTATTGTGGTTTCACTTCATTACCTACTTTCTCAAAGAAAATGTAACATTAGAGAATGGAATGGAAAAGAATGGCTGATGAGTGTTACGGCCTAAGAATACAATTGTGCAGTCAAGTAAAAGGATCAAGTAGGTCAGATGTTAAGGAATATCCAACCATCACCGGAGGAATAATTTTATAAAGCCTTATCACATTTACTTGGGTGGATGCTAACATATGAAACATGATTAATTAAAATGCTAGATAATTATCAGAATTTCATCAACTAAATAAAAATGTTGTTTCTTATTGTCTACTTTACAGATATAAAGGATCAAAAGTCAACCAATATCATATTTCTTTTGATTTTTATTTATGTTTATAAAATTTGCTTTTACAAAATCTATATTTTTACTATTGTATCAAAACAATTTATTTGTTTGACTATCATAATTTCATAACTTCAGAATCTGATTTTACAGGACAAGAAATATACAATCACTAGAGTTAAATAAGATTTTAAACTCCCATAAAAAGTTGAACTATTCAAATTTTTCTTTTATAAAAACCCTAATTACACCAGAAAAAATAAAAATATTATATATCAGGAGATGTGTAAACTCCACAGATTTTTTCCTTTCAAGCCACCTAACGTGAACAAATTTAAGTACAGGAATATTCTTTTTTTTTCAAAATATAACTAAAAAAGAAAAAAAAATTAAAATATATAATGATGTACAAGAACTTGAGGCTCATTTACCTCCTCACTGATCTAACCTACCAACCACCTAAATTACAACACTTGGTAATATTTAAACAATTTTTTTATGTATTCAATCTTAAAAGAAACTAAAAACCATATAGGAGAAGTGGTTCAAACCCTCTTACCTCCCAAAGGTACAAGACCCTTAAATCCATCAATTAACAAAATTTTAAATATGATATTCAAACCAGTTTTTTTTTCAAGGTCTATTCTCCTATAATGCTATTTAAGGCTTTCTGCCCCTTAACCCTCTAGAACTGAGACATTGTAATATTTAAATATTCTTTTTTAAAATGTGTTCCCCTTCAGAAAGAATTAAAAAAGAAAAGGCTGACCCACCCTAAGGTTTCATGCCTGCAGCTCCTTAATTACAAAATGATGAAATTTTGTGTTAACTGGACTTAATTTTTTTTTCAAAATGGATTCTACTTTCATAAATAACATGGATACATCAAGAAAATCAGTGATACAATGCCTTCTTACCCAGCGGACTTATAGCACCAGCCCACCAATTAATAAATATGAGCTCCATTACAAAAAAAAAAAAAAAAAATATATATATATATGATATCCAAAATAAAAAAGTTAATTAATAAAACTAACTTAATTTGCTCCCACTAAATTAACAATGGAATTTCCAATCTTTTTTTTTTTTTAATTGAATCATCTAGAAGAGGTACACAATATTGCAAAATTGGAACTATTCTTATTAAACAAATGTTCTTTTTTAGAAAAAATAAATATAATAGGCAAAGATGTTTGTCCTCCAAGGGGCTTACATTTTTTCTATTTGATCCTGATCGTTGAATTCAATAATCACATTTTTAAAATACTGCCATTTTGACTCTCGGTGAAATCAAGACTTTTTTAATCCTAACTAAACATGTTTTTTAAAATAGTATTATTACTACTACAGATTTCCAGCATTAATATTTCCTTTACATAGTTTATTACAATGCATAAATCATAATGTTGTTTGGCTGACTATATATTATACAGAATTCTCCCAACAGCCAGTTCAGCCTTCTTGACTTGGGTCCATATTTGCTTACATTCCTTGTTTGGGTAGCGAAAGTATGATTGTCTTATAGTACCAAATTTGCTGTTAATACAACCCAAAATATGGACCATATGACCAGGGTCAATATGGAAAAGCCATTAATACTGAAACATAAGTGATCTAACTGGACTTTAAGCTGTCTCTACTTTGATACACATACAGTGCATATTTATGTTCCAAAAAAGGCCACCATTTTTAAATACAATTAAAACTGTTAAAATACAATCTTACTTGAATAAATCCAAGTTTTTATATATGATCAAAGCCTGATTACAGTAAACTGAAACTACACTACTAAGAATTTACCATTATTTATCAATTTGGCTTGAAAAAGTAATTCTTGAATAGGTGTAGGTTTACTTAAATTTGAACAAAACATAATATTTTAATTCATATGTAAACTAAAAAATGTTCAGTAAAATAATCGTTTTAGTAGGGTAAATGTACATTCCCTTAACTCTTGTTCAGCTGGTGGAATATTGTAAAAGATTACAATATTCCACAAGCTGGACAAAGTTTTAACAATTTTCAAAAATATTTTCATTAGTTTCAGTAATATTTAAATTATTTTTAAAAAAAATACTTCAACTGTTACAAGTGCATTTATATATAAAATTAAATATGTTTATAGGTGTTGTTTGTTAAGAATTTTTGCAAAAAATTATTACAGATTTATGTAAATTCTCTCTAATTTCCGGTCTCCATGGCATGAGTAGTAAGTAGTATCTCGGGCTTTCATCCAGAGGTCCTGGGTTTAAATCCTGCTCAGGCATGGAATTTTTCATACATTACAAAATTCCATTTCCATACCCCACACACAAGCTTCAAAGTTTATGTGGTGGTATCAAGCAAAAAAAAATTAAACAGTTTTGACACATAATCCCTTGTCAGTCACCAAAATATAACTCTTAACTACCTATTAATAACTAGGATGTATCTATTAAATTTATAATAGGAATAAGTATGTGTAAAATTTATATGTGCATGTATGCATGGTATTTCACTAAAAAATTGAAATAATTTCAGGATTGTTCAATATAGGAAATAAAAAAAAAATTCCTTTTACATCCAAAAATGCAATTTTTGAGATAAAGCTAATGAAACATTTTGCCCTTATTTGTGGTTTAAATAAAATACCAAAATTTTTGAAACAAAATTGATGAGTATATATCTTTTTCAAGCTGGAAATGGCTCCCAGAACTATCATCAGTAACTTGACTTCAGTCTTCAGTCATTTGACTGATTTGATGCAGCTCTCCAAGATTCCCTATCTAGTGTTAGTCGTTTCATTTCAGTATACCCTCTACATCCTGCATCCCTAACAATTTGTTTTACATATTCCAAACGTGGCCTGCCTACACCATTTTTCCCTTCTACCTGTCCTTCCAATATTAAAGCGACTATTCCAGGATGCCTTAGTATGTGTCCTATAAGTCTGTTTCTTCTTTTAACTATATTTTTCCAAATGCTTCTTTCTTCATCTGTTTGCCGCAATACCTCTTCATTTGTCACTTTATCCACCCATCTGATTTTTAACATTCTCCTATAGCACCACATTTCAAAAGCTTCTAATCTTTTCTTCTCAGATACACCAACTGTCCAACCTTCACTTCCATATAGAGCGACACTCCAAACATATACTTTCAAAAATTCTTTCCTGACATTTAAATTAATTTTTGATGTAAACAAATTATATTTCTTACTGAAGGCTCGTTTCGCTTGTGCTATTCGGCATTTTATATCGCTCCTGCTTCGTCCATCTTTAGTAATTCTACTTCCTAAATAACAAAATTCTTCTACCTCCATAATCTTTTCTCCTCCTATTTTCACATTCAGTGGTCCATCTTTGTTATTTCTACTACATTTCATTACTTTTGTTTTGTTCTTGTTTATTTTCATGCGATAGTTCTTGCGTAGGACTTCATGCATGCCGTTCATTGTTGCTTCTAAATCCTCTTTACTCTCGGCTAGAATTACTATATCATCAGCAAATCGTAGCATCTTTATCTTTTCACCTTGTACTGTTACTCCGAATCTAAATTGTTCTTTAACATCATTAACTGCTAGTTCCATGTAAAGATTAAAAAGTAACGGAGATAGGGAACATCCTTGTCAGACTCCCTTTCTTATTACGGCTTCTTTCTTATGTTCTTCAATTATTACTGTTGCTGTTTGGTTACTGTACATGTTAGCAATTGTTCTTCTATCTCTGTATTTGAACCCTAATTTTTTTAAAATGCTGAACATTTTATTCCAGTCTACGTAATCGAATGCCTTTTCTAGGTCTATAAACGCCAAGTGTGTGTTGGTTTGTTTTTCTTTAATTGAGAAACTTTGTTTGAGGCCTAAAATTGCTTCCCTTGTCCCTATACTTTTCCTGAAACCAAATTGGTCTTCTCCTAACACCTCTTCCACTCTCCTCTCAATTCTTCTGTATAGAATTCTAGTTAAGATTTTTGATGCATGACTAGTTAAACTAATTGTTCTTCACATTTATCTGACCCTGCTTTCTTTGGTATCATTACTATAACACTTTTTTTGAAGTCTGACGGAAATTCCCCTTTTTCATAAATATTACACACCAGTTTGTATAATATATCAATCGCTTCCTCAGCTGAACTGCGCAGTAATTCTACAGGTATTCCGTCTATTCCAGGAGCCTTTCTGCCATTTAAATCTTTTAATGCTCTCTTAAATTCAGACCTCAGTATTGTTTCTCCCATTTCATCCTTCTCAACTTACTCTTCTTCCTCTATAACATCATTTTCTAATTCATTTCCTCCATATAACTCTTCAATATATTCCACCCATCTATTGACTTTACCTTTCGTATTATATATTAGTGTACCATCTTTGTTTAACACATTATTAGATTTTAATTTATGTACCCCAAAATTTTCCTTAACTTTCCTGTATGCTCCGTCTATTTTACAAATGTTCATTCAGAAGTGGAAATTCTGAACACTTTTCTTTAATCCACTCTTCTTTCGCCAGTTTGCACTTCCTGTTTATAGCATTTCTTTAATTTCAGATAGTTCCTTTTACTTTCTTCATCACTAGCATTCTTATATTTTCTACGTTCATCCATCAGCTGCAATATATCGTCTGAAACCCAAGGTTTTCTACCAGTTCTCTTTATTCCGCCTAAGTTTGCTTCTGCTGATTTAAGAATTTCCTTTTTAACATTCTGCCATTCTTCTTCTACATTTTCTACCTTATCTTTTTTACTCAGACCTCTTGCGATGTCCTCCTCAAAAATCTTCTTTACCTCCTCTTCCTCAAGCTTCTCTAAATTCCACCGATTCATCTGACACCTTTTCTTCAGGTTTTTAAACCCGAATCTACATTTCATTATCACCAATATATGGTTGCTATCAATGTCTGCTCCAGGGTAAGTTTTGCAGTCAACGAGTTGATTTCTAAATCTTTGCTTAACCATGATATAATCTACCTGATACCTTGCAGTATCACCTGGCTTTTTCCAAGTGTATATTCTTCTATTATGATTTTTAAATTGGGTGTTGGCAATTACTAAATTATACTTCGTGCAAAACTCTATAAGTCGGTCCCTTCTTTCATTCCTTTTGCCCAGCCCGTATTCACCCACTATATTTCCTTCCTTGCCTTTTCCAATGCTTGCATTCCAATCTCCAACTATTATTAAATTTTCATCTCCTTTTACGTGTTTAATTGCTTCATCAAACTCTTCGTATACACACTCTACCACATCATCATGGGCGCTTGTAGGCATATAGACGTTAACAATCGTTGTCGGTTTAGGTTTTGATTTTATCCTTATTACAATGATTCTATCGCTATGCGTCTTGAAATACTCTACTCTCCTCCCTATCTTCTTGTTCATCACAAAATCTACTCCTGCCTGCCCATTATTTGACGCTGAATTAATTACTCTAAAATCCCCTGACCAAAAGTGGCCTTCCTCTTCCCACCGAACCTTACTAATTCCTACTATCCACCTTCATCCCATTCATTTCCCTTTTTAAATTTTCTACCCTACCAACCTTTTTTAAGCTTCTTCCACGCTCCGACTCGCAGAATGTTATTTTTCAATCTTCTGGTTATCCCTTCCTTAGTAGTCGCCACCCGGAGATCCGAACGGAGGACTGTTTTACCTCCGTAATATTTTACCAAGGAAGGTGCCTCCATTATTATTATTATGTGAAAATGCAGAGACACATTTTCTTGGAAAAAAAAAAACAGCTGTAGTTTTCCATTGCTTTCAGCTGCGCAGTACTCAGAGGACTGAGCGATGTTGATATGGCCGTTTAAGTCATTGTGACTCACCCGCCTAACAACTACTGAAAGAGCTGCTGCCCTCTTTCAGGAATCATTCCTTAGTCTTTCTCTCAACAGATACCTCTCCGATATGGTTGCACCTTCGGTTCAGCTACTCTGTATCACTGAGCACTCAAGCCCCCTCACCAAGGGCATGATTCATAGAGGAGGTTAAAAAAAAATTATTATGAAGTCCAAAAATTGGGAAACGCTTTTCTTTTGGCATAAATTGACGTTAAATTGCCAAAAATATAAATTTTTGAAACAATACTTAGAGAATTTAAGGAGAAAAGTGATTTAAGTTAACTAAAACAAATAAATTCAAGAAATTAAACTTGTAACAAAACAGACAAAAAAAGTTTTAAACCAAACAAAAAATCTGATATTGCAAGAAATTTTATAAAAAAAGTTGTTTTCTAAATAAATAAAAAATTAAAGAATAGTTTAGCAGCAATCCTATTTAACGTTTTATATACAACTGTTTCTAAAATAGTGGGCTGGGTATACTTTTTCGGATTCTACTTATAAAACTAAACAAAAAATATCCTTAGAACAAAAATGTAAATTTCTCTTTGGTTTCCCCCTGTACGCTATTATGTTATTTTTATTTAAAAATGTATATCTCAAGTTTGGGTAGAAGAATTACATTAATATTTAGTAACTGTCTTTATAATAAAGGTTTAAAATTAGCAAAAAATCAGAACTTAAATATCTTTGCAAATTACAATATGGTGGCTATGTCTATTTTTCAATAGACATTGAAAAATAGTATATTATCTCCAATATTTATCTCCATAAATATAAGTTTTGCTAAAATATTAAACCTTTTATTTTGAACCAAATGAGATTTTAATTTTTTTTAAATCAGTTAAATAGCCAAGATATGGCAGAAAATTGATGTAATTTTGTATCTGTTTTCATGTCCTCCACTTTATGTCCAATTTGATTAAATATTGTTTTTATTTATTGTTAATTCTAATATAATTAATTAGTATCAAATTAAGTAATAATTTTCTCACAGTAATAGATCTAATAATTCAAAAAATAAAACAACTACCTGTGATAATCTTATGTCAATTTTTGTTTAACATTAGGTATACTTTTTTTTTTAAAAACTGTTAACAATTGTTAAACGTTATAAGAGATATTCAAAGTGTCCACCATTACAGATTACACAAGTCTCCAGTCTTATTCTGAGAGATTGTCTTAAGCATTCAAAAATTCTGGGAATACCTAATTTCTTGAAATCCATTTTGGGTCCTTTGTTGAAGATCTTCAATGTTGAGTACTGCAGTTGAATAAATAATACGTTTCAAATGGCCTCAAAGGTAAAAGTCAAGAGGGTTTAAGTCAGGTGATCAGGCAGGCCAGGGCTCTGGCCTTCCGCGGCCTATCCATTTTTTTAGGTAAAGTTTCATGAGGAAATCTGATATCAACTGACTGAAATATGCTGAGGCTCCATTGTCGTGAAACCACATATTTTCTCTTAATTGGTATAGGTTCCAAAAAATGTGGAAGATTTTCAGAAAATGAGCAAGATAATTTTTTCCATATAAATGATTTGGTAGAAAGGCAAAATTCAAAAGATATTCATCAAAAATACCTACCCGTATGTTCAGGAAAAATCTTTGTAGATGGCTACTTTAAAAGGTAAAATGAGGATTCTTGTTGCTGCAGATATGCTGGTTGTAATAGTTTTGAACACCATTCCTGTTGAAAGAAGCTTAATTTTTACAGTTAACATGATCAACAGTAATAGTCACTGTGTAAAATTATTCAAAAGTGAAAAATTAATATCAGTTGTTTTATTATTATGTAATATTTAATTTAATTTAGGCCTATAAATTGGTGTTTTTAGTTTAAGTCTGGCCCAGCTGACGAGTCTTACATACAGTTGATGTTAAATTTTAATTAAAAAACAAACTAAATTTTAAATAAACAATCAATGCTAACAATAATGAAGAAGAAGAAAAATGAAGTTGAGCATGTAAACAAAAACTTTTTAAAATAGTCTAAAAGTGAAGTTGCAAATGATATTTGTTTAAGTGAACTTCAATATGTCTATCAGTGTCTTCAATTTTTTTTTTTTATTACTTTGTTACTCACCAAACTAAATTATCTAGTTTTTATATATTGGAAATTATGCAACGATTTACAATTACAGAAAACTGAGGTAATTTTGGTTTGAGAAATGTCACCAAAATGTTGATCAGTCTGTAGCTTTGTATGCTCTACGATTCACCAATAGAAATACTCCCAAGTCATGCTTTTGTGTACAGAATTGTAAAACAGTTTAGTGATGCTGGAAGTGCAGGGGCCAAAAATAGCAACCATTAACATACTGTGACAGCAGAAAACAATGAAATAGTAGTGACTGTGGTGGACATTGTAGATCCTCATGTTGTTCAAGAAGAATTTTGTGTGACTCCTGCATATCAAAAACCAGTGTTCTGAAATATTAAAACATCTGAAATTCCATCTTTATCATATTTCATAGTAGTATTTTGTTGACCAGCGTCACAAATTTACAGATAGATCAAAATTTTTCCTTAATGTTCTATTTTCCAATGAATCAGGTTTTACTTATCATGGAGCAGTAAATAGACAATATGTATTATTGGGCACCGCAAAATCCACTGTGGCTAAGGGAAGTAAAACATCAACATCCATAGACACTCAATATTTGGTGCAGAATCATAGACTATACATTAATCGGACTGTTTTTTCGATGGAAATTTGAATGAAGAGAAATATGCAGATTTTCTAAAAAATCAGTTGCCTTTACTGCTTCATGAACTACCCTTGGGAAGAGAAGAATGATGTGGTTTCATCATGATGGCTCTCCTGCAAATTATTCAATTTTTAACTTGAGTAACTTTGGACTGAAAATAGGATGATTGTTGGATTGGTTGGGCTGGTTCATTTTTCTTACGGAGTTACCTTAAAGAAAAGGTTTACCTAGACGTACCAACTACTCCTGAATAAATGAAAAGTGTATAACAAACGTCTGTAGAGATATCAGGTGAAAATTCTATTACATGTTGATGGGTTGTTTTTAAAAGATATCGAAAAGTGCATAGAAGTAGGACATCACTTCGAACATCTGTTCCTGTAATTTATGTAGAGTAAGTTTTTCTTATTATTTTAAATAGAGCATTAAGAAAATTTTGAAGTATCAGGAATTCATTAAACCAAATATTTTCACAAGAGTCAACATAACTTAAGTGACCAAAGCATGCAAAACATGTAGGTTATATACCATACTGGTATATGCTATATGATTAAAAAATCCATTAAAACATAAATGTATTTTATTTAGGTTAATCCTTTTACTGATTTTTTTTTATTTATTTAAAACTTAATCATCTGGGCCTAACCTTATGAAACTAAAAACACTTAATTTTTTAGGCCTATAGCATTTTTGAAGATTAATAACTAAAAAAACTATCAATTTTAGAAAAAAATCCTGAAATGAAATTTTAATTTTTTTCAAAGAATTCGATTCTACACTAAAAAATATAGGTTCCTATTTAAAAAATTAAGTTGACCTTGAAATGACCTCATCAAGAACAACATAGGTTGTGAATGTATTTCCCGCTTGAAATGGAAAAACTTTAATAGGAAATATTTTTCCTAAAATGTGGTTTTTGAGATATAGATGACTCAATTTAAATGGACCACCTGGTATAACTTAAGATGGCATATCATGAAACATTCAAGTTTAAACACTGTCCTTACGGGCAAAAATGAATAATAATAATAATAATACATATGTATAATCAAACTCTTCATATTCAAAATTTAATTTATTTTACAATGGTCCCTAAACCTCTTTCAATATTCCAGTGTTTACATAACAATGGTGTGTTTCCATCTTTAACTTACCAGTTCACCTCACAATTTGTCTCTTAAGAATTTCTGTACAGCCTAATTTTACCACTGGAGAAGAAATAAGAGCAAAGTTTTTCATTCACCATTAATCAACAGTAAAGCACCTCTGGTCTTACATTGAATTGAACTTCATTAATTTTCACCAGTAGTGTATCATGAAATTATGTTAACTTACATAAGGAATATATTTTCAGTTATATATGTTAAGAAAATGGTAAGCTGAAAAATTGTTTATAAAATTACTGTTGAAATTGAGTATCCAAATACAAAACTGCATTCATTATATAATCAATACAGTACTAAACAGAGATAATTTGTAATAAGTTTTTCCCTTATTACATGTTAGTGAATTAGTGTACAAATTTTTTATCCTTATTAAAAAAATTACACTGGTGTTGGTTTGTAATTTATAGTATATTATAAACATTACGTAAATGTGAAAAAATATTATTTTATATATTTTGGCAAACATTGAACCTGATTAAATAACTCGGTTAACGCAGCAAAGTAGTTTTTTCCTATTGTAATCTTTATGCATCTATTTTTTTAATATTCCATTCTTTTAATAATTATAATTAAATTGAAATAAAACTTTAATTCAACTGATAAGAAATATCAGGAGCCAATGTTACTTTTAATAACCTGGTAGTTATAATTAAAATTAATCTTTAATTAACATATCAGAGTTCAATAATGGCAACGACTATTCTTAGTGGTTCCTCTGTTCTGTTATTTTATTTCTGCGCAAGTTATTCAACCTAACTGGTGGTTATAACTAAGTCTTTTTCTGCACTTTCTTCTGATCTCTAGTTGATAGATATTAGTCAGTCTTAAAACCAATATCATATAGTTTTTCTACATAATCACCATTACATTGCACTCTTAATGTCATGAAATAAATTACTTCAAACTCACAGCAAAAATTCTACAACCTGGTATTGAAAACTTTTGCACAGATTTTCAACTCTTCACTTTCCTCGAATTGTAGAGACAAAAGCCAGTTTTTGAGGTGTAAACAGAGATCGTTATTAAGATTAATTATACATCTATATTCAAATCTACAAAAATTAAGTATTCACTAATTACATTTCTAAAAATATTTACCATATAACATGTCCTATCTTCTTATCCGGTTGTTGAATTGATTGCTGTACAAATAATCATTTAATTGTTGCATGGTAGGTTTTACAATTCTGAGGACTTTTGTATGTGCTGCATGAATACATTCTTCAAGTGATCATGCATCTGTTAAGGTATTCTTCTAATTAAAGCATTTAACTTTTTTTGCAATCCAGAGCTTGTACAAAAACTGTATTGAATCACGTTCTTAGATTGCTTTTAACCCTTCTCTGACAGATCTTTGTAGTTTTACTCTCTCCTGATATTTTGAAGCACTTCCTACTGTTTTAGGAAACAATGATCATATTCATATTCCACTCCCTTTTGAACTTTACATCTAATACTTTTATAAAAGACTAAAACTGTATAATCAAAACTGATTACACTTGATTAGTATAGTCTCAATCAATGTTTGATAAGACTTTTGGTATTGTAGCCTTTTGCAAAGATTTTCAACTCTTCACTTAAGTCGAGTTTTTGAGGTATAAGAAGAGGTAGTAGTTAATGAGTGTGATATCAGAAGTAAAGGGATGATGAAAAATCTCTCATCCAAATTTTTGAATTGTTTCTGTTGTATATGCAGCAATGTGTAAACATACATTATCGTGAAGAAAAATTTCTGATTTCAGCATTCCCTATTTTGAATGGCACAACACAGTTTAGAAAGTGTTTCACAATAACACCTGTGATGTGATGGATGTTCTAGGTTTCTTTAAATCAATCAAATGCAAACCCTTTAGTTCCAGAATAAATTTGCAATGATTTTCCTTCAAGACCAGGCTTGTATAAATTTTTTCATTTTAGGTGAATCAGAATATACCACTGCATTGTTTTGTCTCAAGAGCATGGAGGTACGAAATCCAAGTTTTGTCATGCGATGGTATGCCAAAAAATCTTTAATTACAGAAATGTGGTTAAAGCAGTTTAGAAAAGCATGGGCAGATGTCATTCTGTGATCTTTGTGAGCACTTGTCAATATTTTCAGCATACAACGTGCTCACAGTTTATGGTAGCCTAGAATGACAGCCACAATTATCAGTAATGTTTTTGAAAGATTACTCTAAAGCAACAATTTTCACTCACTTTTGTATTTAAAGGTTCAACAAGATCGTCAGTCTGGACATTAGGCCTGCACAGTTCTCTGTTCATTATCATTCATCTGAACAGACTTCCTTAAACTCACGATACCATTGCCTCACTTTTCCTTCACTCATTGCGTAGGCTGATATGTGCCAAATTTGACCTTCATGGTGAGTAGAACTAACATATCCCATTTTAGTTTTTTCTTGTTTTTCAACAGTTGAGATAACATTCAGAGTAAGCATAAAGTTTTCACATTTTATATATCATTAAAATTATCACAATTGATTTGAGTGTTGTTTTCTGCCCTTCTTAACTTTGTCACTTTTAATAAAAACGCGGCAACAACAAATGTTAAGAATGACAAAGCTAGGAAAGGCAGAAAATAACACTCAAATCAGTCGAAACAAATCATTCAGATACTCAAATCATTTAGAACAAAAATAGAAGGCTTACAAATCTCTTCACCAGAATGAATTGTAGGCTAAATTATTAAAACTAATCAAATATATTATAGCATATAATTTACTATGCAGAGGTTTAATGAGAAAATTAAGCCAGGTTCCTTTATGAAACACAAAAGTTTGTTATTTTCTAAACAGAAAATATGGTTTCTGCCTTCCATGGAAGAGGTGGTTAATTATCACAATTGTAAACTAATTCAGTTTGGTTGAGGGCTGAAATAATTTACCTACATTTTCATAGACTGAACCTAAAATTATATTGTTATTATTATTACTGCTCAATAATTATTAATATTTCAAAGCTCATATAAATAAATAAACATAATTTACTATTTCATGAACATTTATTTCTAATATTAAATAATTTCTACATTAACTTCTAATAAATACACCTCAAACAACAAATTATATCAAAGAAAAATCACTGATTACTTTAAAATCCCATACTAGTCCTACAATAGTAAAGAAACCAATCAATCTATATCCAAGAACATCTACAATTCCACCCTTAATGTACACGTCCTCAATATGGTCATCTTTTTGAAAACGCTCTTGATTTATTTTAAGTTTTTTATAGATGTCAGAAGATTCAGGATCAATGGTTGATAAAGCACGAGGTGTTGTATATATTTTTCGCAGACCAACCTGTTGACCTAATCTTAAACTTTGTCTAAGAGAATTCATGATCTGCAAGCAAAAAATAAAAATAAATAAAACATCTCACATCACATGGAATAAGACAATAATATGATAGTTCAAAAAACATAGTAAATATTTTTAATAATCAGAGAATATCCGGTAAACAACTGAAATAAAACTTTTTGAGTAGTAAATCCACTAACGCATTTGATACAATTTAATACATGGACTAGAAAAGAAAGTTTGTCATTAAGTTTGTCATTTTTACACAAAAAGTTTGTGGTTTTTTAACCACAAAGTTATCATTTGAGAAACTAAGCCAAAAGAATGTTGTAATAAAGAATATCTACTAAAGATATTTTAATTTCACTAGAAACAAGAAATTCAAAGATAAAAATAATTCATAAAAAATTTAATTAAAAATACAACAGACAAAGATAAAAATTAAACAGCACTGGGGGAAAATAGAGATTCCATTGAAATGAAAATAAAGAAAAATAGGAGTAAAAAATCATCAATTATAAAATTAAATTGAGAAAAAGGTAACAATGAGAAAAAATTTAAAACAGAAAAATTTTAAAAATCTGCAATAGCACAGCTTACTTTTACTGCCAAATTACCAAAGGTATTACATCCCCTGATCTATTCAATCTTTTGAGACCTCAATTCCAAACAGCAACAATGTTAAAAGTGTGCCCAGACACGACTGTAAATTCTAGCAGTCAGCATCGTCAATACAGTTTTGATTGGTACTCAAACTTGGTCCTTTTCATTTTTTTAAAATGAAGTTCTTGGTCCTGGTGGATGATAAAATATAACATGCAAATCTTCGTTTTGATCATCTATGTTGTTCACTGGCCATCTATGTTTATGTTTATGACCATGTTTATGTCTATGTTTAATATTAATGGCAATTATAAATACATGCAGTTGTGTCCTTATTTTGAAATATCAATGGCACTACTTCTGCAACTTGATGAAATTCACTATCAGATGATGATGACGATATATGTATGTGAACTGACATTTTAGCAAACTTTCCGATTGTAGTATAAAACAAGGAAATGATCAAGTGCCTTTAATTTTCTGACTAGTATTGTAACTTTCCTTTAAATTATTGCAACCAAATTCTTGGATTTCTCAGTTTTCACAAAAACTAAGTAGTTCCCTTAACATTTTCTTTGAAGAATTTAACATTTCCTGAGCTGTCTTGATTTGATCCTTATAAAAGTGCTGTAAACTAGACTTTGTCATGGATCATTTCATACTACCTTCTATGCCATCACATGCTTTTTTCCCATTCCATAATGCAAAAAAATGCCATTCTATGTAAAGTCCAAATATCTACTTTGTGTCTTAGCACATATTTAGAAAATTCTTTTTATTTTTGTATTAGTTTGCAGCCCCATCAGAAAAAATAGATAAGTTTTTTACAGAAGATGGTGATCTTTAATATAATTTGTTAATTGAAGTTGAAATGCATGAACTGTTGTGGTATTACGTCTAGACCAGCGATTCTCAACCTTTCAGACTCTGTGCCCCCTTTGAACACTGATGTGAGGTCACACCTCCCTACCATCACCATATATGGTCAATCAGAATATGAAACTGAAGCTGGTTAGGTTCGTTTAGCTGAAGATTGCTGTTAAATTAAACTTCAGATAATTTTATACACAAGATTTAATATTACTACATATAACTTTACTTTCAACATATTTACTATTGGTATACGATTTGATTAATTTTTGAAATTAAAGAATCATGTAACTAAATAAAAATTTGAGGTAATCTACTATTTACATGAGCTAGTTATGCATGTAATACCAGTCACTTCTGCAACATTACTGAAAGGGCTGGCACTGTTTATCCTTCACAAGTTTTTAAATATTTGGTTGTAACTGGAACAAAGCAACACCTCAGGTCACTTTCGATGTTCAGCCTTGCTCAATATTTTGACTGTATGCTAACATAGACAATCCACATTCATAGAGATATGTGGATGAAAACTATACTAACAACTTCACAGCTTCCAAAGCAACTTGTGGGTAAACAGTAAAATAGCTTAACCAAAAACCTTCAACATCCATGTTTGTGAATTCAGTGTTTGCTTGAGAATCACATTTTACGACGACTGCCTGTTCCTGAATATGATTAGGAAGTATAACCACATTGATTTTACAGGAATCTCTTGACAACTTAAACTCCCAGTTCCCTAAGCTAACATTTAGAAAATAGTCTCCAATTTCAATTTTCAGTGCTACCAAATACCCTCATATAAGGTCCTTCAATTCATTTATTAGGTGTAATGGAAGATTTTTGTATCATCATCAAGGTCATTCAGTCTTGGAAAGGATGAAATTTGGCTCTGAACTCTGAAGGCAGCATTGCCAAAAAGCTATCTTTTCTATGAAACCCTTAACTGCATCATAAATCTTCAGAATGTTTTTCTAACCTTGTAGCTTCAAGTTCAGAAAGTTGAGCGTTTCAAAAAAGTCTGCTAAATATGCCAAGAAAAAGATAAATTTATCATCTGTCAACTTGCTGTACAGATCTTCTTTTCTTGAAGTCATCAAAAAAATGTCAACTTCTGATTTCAAGTTAAATAATCTAGCAAGCATATATTACCTTCGAACAGCCAACGAACTGCTGTGTGAAATAGAAGAGTTTCTTGGTCACTATTCACTATTCACTGGTCACTATTCTTGGTCTCAGAGCATAATAATATTCAACGCGCTGGATTTGACATGGTTTACTATTTTAATTGCTATATTTAAAGCAATGTTGAGTGATTCAGGTAGAGTGTGTCAAGCTAAAGCTTGTCTGTGAATGATACAGTGAGAACAAATTACTTTAGGGTTCTTTTTCTTGCCAATACTATAAATCCCAATCAGCATCCTGTCAAGGCTTGGGCTTCATCAGTATACAATCAAATAACTTTCTCCCAAGGAAGGTCATTAGCTGCATCAAGAATCACAATAAAAATGGCAGCTCACAACTGCACTCGCATGCAGAGACAAATCACATGACTTGACGACACTGGTACGCATGACACCAATGTAGGGATAACAAAAAGAAAGCAGCTCAGAGAGTACGCTCTTTCAGTGCGTCAATTTTAGTGTTATTACAAAAATTGTGTGTTCGAGTACAATGCACAAAAACTACAATAATTTTGAAAATATATGTGCAATCACAAAACTGAGTAAATTACAGTTTTACCTTTTATTATTTTTTTTTTAAATACTCTCATGCCTCCCTTGAAATTTTTCTACGTCTCCCCCCCCAGGTTGAGAACCACAGTTCTAGATAATCATTTATGACACAAAAGCTAAAGCTCTTTACTTTCTCTTGATTTTTATAATAACACAAATGGATGAACTCTAGCCTGCTTATTTACCCAATGGTGCCCTGTGCTTTATCTTGTACAAGTAAAGTCAGCCAGAACAATGCATTCATCATCTGACAAGATTTTTTTTTTTGTTAAAAAACTTTCCTCGTGAATTTGCAATAAAGTGATGAATCTTTAGATTTTCCAGTTTAATAAACAATATTTCAAAGAATTGTTTTTGCAATTTCAGTTCTGTCTTGTCACCCATTGTTTGTGTTCTACACTGACTGGCATTGAGTCTTCTAAGACTCATCAAACATATCAACCAAGGCCTGTTTGCCTGGGCATTCTTGACATTCTCCATCATACAATAATAATTATCTATTATTCATAACAAAATTTTTAAAATATCTTTACGAACTACTTTATGATTGGCAACATCAATCATCAACTTTACATTCTGGAGGTATAAACACACACATACATTGAGTGCCAGATGCCCCCTGCCACCATGCAACAACAAACCATTTCATAACTCACAGAATTTTTATTTTCCAGTTTTAATGTCAGGGTTATTCTTTTTAAACTCAGAGCTCAGAAAATAACTCATTTAAATTATAAAGCACTAAGGGTTTTTGTCTTTGAACTTTAGTAAACATTTTTCTTTAATGAAACACACAATCCTTTTTCCAGGCATCAAATGACTATTTTCATCATCTTCATAAAGACTTAATTTGATATTCTTAGATTTGTGAATTACAAGCCAAGTAAAAAAAACCCCTCAGATGTATTGGAGTAAATATAAACTTATCAATATTCCCATATAAAATAAATATTTTGTTACTACCCCCCTCGAAAAAAGTATAGAAATAAGTTTTATGATATTTTAATAACAATGGAAATAGGTTATTAAAATTTCAGCCACTTAACTGTTTTTTGAATCCACACAGAGGTCTTGCACCCCAAATAAAAAATTATCGCAGAAGTAACATGAAACAATATCACTCTGCAGAACATATTTAGGTTTAGACTACAAATATTTATATGTAAAATTATTATATTATTGTAAATGTAGCTGGGAACTCATGAGACGTAAAATATGATTTGTGCTAGAATAAGGAAAAATAGAAGTCACCTTAAAAAATGATGAGGGCTTGTGGAAAATTAAAACGAGATAGTTTTGTTGTTCAAATGTTTTCCTTCTGTCATTGAGAGATATTAGGTTACTCCCTATTAAATAAAGGTACCGCTCATAATAGTGAAATACTGACTGTGAGGGAAAGAAACCAGACACAAAAATGTTACTTGCATTATAGATTACAAGAGAAAAATGGGGGAACAGTTGAGAATCAGATTACATCACTTGGAAATTACAGAATCTATTTGAGAAACGAAGGAAAAAGTGACAGTAAGGTACATTTGTACCTCACCTTGAAAACTGAAGAATTGTTTACTATCACACATTAAAGAGATATCTTTAAGGTAAATTTACTGTTTTGTGAAAAAATTTTAGTTAAAAATTGTACATACATGTTACAGGTAATCTTTGTTATACAAGTAAGATGTAAAAAAAATGACCAAGGTATGGTACAGTTTACCAGCACTAAAGTAAAGTGTTAACTAAGAATGCATCATGTGTACTGTGCTTACTATTCAGTCAAATCAATCAACCGCTTAACTACACAACAAAACTTAAATCTTAAGAAAGAAAAGTAACATTTATAAAATGTTAAAGAAAGAAATCTGTTTTTCCACTTTTTTGCCAAACAAGACTGCTGTGCTAACTGAAAAATTGTGTAACTCCAATACAAATTAATTATGAGGAGACTAGGTTAAATTAGGCAGGCTTCCGTGGCACGAGGGGGTAGCATCTCTGCTTTTTTCATCCAGAGGTCCTGGTTTTGAATCCCGGTCAGACATGGCATTTTTCAAACACTACAAAAATCGTCATTCTCATCCTCTAAAGCATACCTGAACAGTGGTTCAAATTAAAGTACACAAACAATAACATAAGAAAAACATGAACTTAAACACGTAATGCATAAATAAATCATTAACTTCATTAGAAACTCATTTCTCTTTTATATCATAACCTTTAATTAACCTATCTTTTTTTCTGTTTAACCTCCAGGAACCACTGTAAGGTATTACTTCAGAGGATGAATGAGGATGTATGTATGAATATAAATGAAGCGTAGTCTTGAACAGTAGTCTTAGGTCAACCATTCCCGATATGTATTGTTAATTGAAACCCAACCACCAAAGAACACCAGCATCCACGATCTAGTATTCAAATCCATATAAAAGTAGCTACTTTTACTGGAATTTGAAGAACTCTTGACTTCAAAATCAGCTGATTTGTGATAAGTTCACCACTAGACCAATCCAGTGGGTGCGTTAACCATTATTAACCTCAAACTTATTAATGTACTTAAGAGTATTATACAAAAGTGTGATAAGAATATATTAACTGAATTTTTAAATTGAGTACTTTATGTACCCATACAGATATCCAAAAAATCACTCATTATTCTTAGTGAATTACCAAACTAAAGTCTACAAACGAAAAGACACAAAGCTATCATTATTTCATTAAAAAAAAAAAAATTATTTTTAAGAGCAGCTGAACTACTGGGAAAGAAATATTAAATCAATTAACTCAGGGGAAGTTAAGGTCGTCTAATGATGAGACATAAAAATCAGAAAATATAATGAATCTAAAATCTAGAAAAACACACAAGTTATTTATTACAAATAGGTAAAAATGCAACCCTTTCCTAATATCATAAGTGGTCAAATGATTAGATACAAGGTCACGGAAGTATGCTAAATGCTTCAATTTAGTTAAGGAAAAAAACTCGAACAAATATAATTTCATAGGACAAAATCTTAATATAGTATTATAACTCTACTAATTACAATAATGAGAGATAAATTGTCAAATAATCATTAATTCACAGGCAACCGAAAAAAGTAACCTTGTAAAATCTTAAGTATTTAGGCACACAATTCACCAAGCTAGTAAAGACATTTCAAGATTATTTTACACATTAACGCCTAACTGAAAATGTGTTCAATGGCAAATATCAAATTGAGTTAAGGCGGAGTATGATAAATATAATGTGCCCTTACCTTACACCGTACGCTACACAGCACGACAAAAAATGGTGAACACTGCTGCGCAAACCAGATGAGCAGTCAGTCAGATTGGAATCAGTTCAAGACAGTAAATCGTGCAAATGATGTTAGCGCTAATTACTGGTGTTTTAGATATCTAACCTTTAACTTTATTGTTAATAAAGTTGTGGTTTTTCTCCCTGCAGGACGACTTATTCTTATTCACTGATTAATTTCCACTAATAATATCTACGTGTCCATATACTTTACAAAGAACATAATCGTTACTATAATTGAAAAATTTCCAATAATTTTTAAGTTCAAAATCTTATGACGTAATTCTTATTTTAAATTATTAAATTTTCGGCTCAATCTTATGTTTAAAACTTGTAATATAAAAAATGCATAAATTACGAAGGGAATTTTAAAACTGTACGTTACCTAGTCTGCGTATAATCTCGTAGTAAGTGATGGGCAGTCGAAATGATTTTAATTATCGATATATTAGTAATCGAATGATTCATTCGAAATTTGAATATTACTATTTTTTTTTCACTAGTACAAACATTAAATAATATTATTAGTTTGACTAATTCAGTTAATAACTATTATTAATGGATCATTTCATAAGTTATGACAGTCTACTGGTTACTAGCGCCGCAATTAATCGCTCCCTAAAAATTATTTTCTGCAAATGCGGTGGTTTGATTTGAATCATCTCATTCTCAATCAGCCGCTAATATTTTGATATCATTGTTTTTTGTATATAAATCTTCCGTTAATTATAATGGTATTATTTGTTACCGTTTAAGTCAGTGTTAAATAATAGCGTGTGTTTCTTTAGTTTTGATTCTACAGAAGTTTTCGTTTACTTTAGTATTATAGGAGTTATTACTTAATAGAATTTACTCAGAGACTTATTTCGTTAAAGTGTGGTTTTATTCAGTTTCATTATTTTTCGTTTGTAATTATCCATTTAGAAATTTTAATATTTAGTTGTATTTGTAGACTAGAATTATGAAACCTAGCGGTAAATCATAAATCGTTTGCACATTTTTTACTAAAAATGAAACAAAGAAAGTTTCTTGTAAAATTTACAAAAAATATTTAAAGTTTTTCAGCAATACTACAAGCCTAAAACAGTTAATTAATCATTATAATGGTAACTATTGATTTCCAACATTTATCAAATGTTGAAAATCCTGTTTTTTTTAATAATACACAAGGAAATTGCAACCATTGTACATGCCACCTAGTAGAAAACGTTTATCATGTATCATTTTATACACAGTAACAAACTGCATTCAATTGTACTCGCAGCTCATGAAATATTAGTTGCTCATATGGAAATGGCAATAGGATCTATTTTAAAAACAATTTTCAGTGAATAGAATACCACTGACAAAAAATAGTGACAATAATTACAGACAATGAACGTAATATAAAAAATGCGATTACTGAACATTTAAATTTGCATTACCATCTGTGTGTGGCTCACACCCTTAATTTATCTGTGCAAGATGATATTAAAAAGTCGAGTTTTCAGATTTATTGAAAAAATGCAGGTATCTTGTTTCACATTTTAAACATAGTGTTACGGCAGCTAGCAAATTAAGGGGTAAACAAATAAATGACCATGGGAAACCCTGTATTAAAACGTAAACAGGATATCTCTACCAGGTGGAATTCTGTTTAGTGATGCTGGAAAGGTTATTTGAAGCAAAATATCCATTGTTCATTACTATATCTGAAATTCCAAATGCTCCTCAATATTTGGATGCCTTAGAATGGAAAATTGTCACCGATTGTATCAGTGTTTTAAAGGCTGTTCAGCAAATGATTGTTGAGTTGTCAGGAAAAAAAATTCTACAGTGGCATTAATTGTTACCCTAGTAAGAGGGCTGCAACATACATTAAATCTTTTAATTCCAAAAACAAATGTTGCAGTTAATTTAAAAGAATATTTACTTTGGCCATTTGGAAGGTAATAAATTAGTAGCCAAAGCTACTTTTGTTGATCTCAGATTTAAAAATAAAACACATTTGGCATAGAAGAAAGTGCAAAAAATTCCTAAAAATGGATAACTGATCAGGTTACAAATTTAATTAATTCAAGGCAAATGGATGTTTATATTTTGCCATTAAATGAAAATCTTAGAACCTCAGACCCAACAGATCCTAACAATGGTCTTTGGAGTTTATTTGAAGAAAGATTATGTAATTGGAAATAACAATGACCCTTAGAACAACCAGAATATTGCAAATATGACAATATTTGGTGGAAATGACACATCTAAACAGACTTGAAAAATTTTTTGGAATTTTGGGAATTGCATAAAAATTCATTTCCTGAATTATATGAGATAAGTTTAAAATTAAGAATATGTATTTCACATTCAATAAAGCTTGTTTTTTAGTGTTCATGAATTCAGATGTCAAGACTGCTTTATTTTTTCCCATTGTTCTAACATAGATCAATTCTTTTTTTGTAATTCCATCACTGCTTTACATGAGCTGAGCAAATTATTGACTGTTATATTCTGTTGGAGTCATAGATGGGCTTTACTAATCAAATGAGGCTTTGTGCACAAATACTTACTTTTTGTTCTGTAGAAAGAGTTTTCACTTTACAAAGAGTTATGGAGTTTTCCTTTTATAAATATAAGCTTTATGCACCAACCAAACACATAAGTTTGATTCCATATTCCACAGACTTATTTAGCTTATAAATATGAAATCTGCAGTTTCCCTTAAAAGTAACTAGAAATTCATCAAGTGAATATCGAGATAAATCTTTCAAAATCTATCTAATGGCTGCGGTGCAATCTGTAGCTACCCTTAATGGGAAATTGAGAGAAGGTTGTCAAAGCGTAGGATGGCAATAAATTTGTTGAAAGACAAAGTAAGATGAAAAATTTGTTACCCTTCTTCATCATCATGAAATAGAGACCATATGTTTTCCCTATTTAATTTCAATACTGCACATAGCAAGAGTAACCCAATGAAAGCAAGCAACTCATCTTGGATAGATTAACATGGTATAGTTTTTATCATTTTTCAGAGTAACTCTTTTTATTAGGTAAATGATGATTCATCCATTTCATCAACCATTTTTGAATCAAAGAACTATTCCCAAACATCTCCTTCTGTTGGCGAGGTACTTGCTTTGCATGATGACCTAGTACTTGCTTTGTGTAACAAGACAGTCCTTTGATCCTGGTAAACTTTTGATTATGGTAAACCTTTGATTATTTTATGAGCTGGATTTTTACCTCTGTTGAATGGTTTCCTTGGTTTCCAATCATAGCATTCTTCCTTTTGTAAACTGGTAGTCTATTTTCAGATTCCTCCTCCCTAGCACCCTCATGTTCTTCTTCCGCGTCACTGGCTAGAAGAGCTTGTTCTTCATCATCATTGTAAAGTGAGCTCTTCTTTTGTCTGCTCCCTTGTTGATCTTCTTGCTAGGATCTCTCTCTCAATTTCTCATCTTCTTTTGTAAATAAAATTGGCATACTCTTCTACAAAGTCATGATCTGTACAATAAAGTCTTTTCCTACTCATCCTACAATAAATGTAAAACAAAATTTAAATAGTAATAATAAAAAAAAATTGAATTGGGAGTACTAAAATTTAGTAAGAGAAAGGGAGACATATTTAAACACAAGTTGAAATGAAAACATGCAATGTAAGAAGAGTAATGCAAAGTAAAAAGAGTTGACACAAAAATAGATAGAGATGTTATCATTTGTTACTGTAACCAACAGAAAAAAAAGTTTGAAAAGAAGGTACCTTCATGATCACACCTATGTCTATCAGACACACTAAAAGAAATAGTGGGCATTACACCCTGTGATTCACATACACACTCGATCATGATTAGATCCAGAAAAAAAATTTACCTGACTGGGGTTGTGAAGGATAATATAACCTTGGTGACTGACTGATTAGTAGAAAAATAAAAGGGAGCTCAAGAACCTCAGTGGTGCCAGCAATTTAACTCTAAATATCATGCATACAACTGTTAGTTGTAGATGTGACCTAATCATTGGAAACAGATTGAGAAAATAAATGACAATATTAGCTTTGATAAAAATTTATATAATTTTTTTTTTAAATTTCAAATGTATTTTCAGCTGTTTTTTTTAGTGACAGTTAAAGCAATTTAGGGATTTCCCAGAGGTTAAACAAACCAAAAAAAAGGGTTTAACCACACATTTCAAGAGTGGGGTCAACTTGAGACTGAACAAGATTACACTTTATTTACATTCATATCATCCTCTGAAGTAATACCTTATGTTGGTTTCAGAGGCTAAACAGAAAAAGAAAAAAAGGGATAAAAACAAAATTTAATTTAGAAAAGTTACCTAACTCTTATCTTGAAAGTATCAACGAGAAATCTCCAAATTTAATTTTTCTGTCCATTTCTGGAATTAGTAGAAAAATTACCCATTATACTTAAGGCAAATAATTACTCCAGTAAAGCTTTATACTATTTCATAAAACATGGAATTCATAATAAAAGTAATAAACACCCCAAAAAAATACATAACTACCTCCAATCTTGTAGCAGAGGAATTTAATAAATTCTTTTCTGATATTTTAAACAGTAATATTAATATAAAAATTAAACTGACATTAATGTAATTCTTGTTCCTGTGTTAAAAGCAGTCAAAGATTATCTCTTTTGTAAATTTAATTTAAAATCTCATTTCAAATTATTAATCTCATAGGAGAACTTCTCAACTGACAAAACTTCCTTTGTTATCATGTATAAAAAAAAGTATTCAATTTATAAAATTATACATCATTTTTTTTATGATTCATGGTTTGTAAAACATTTGAAAAAATGATCCAAAGTAAATCTAGTTTTACTGAAAAATATATAAATACATTTGATTACATTGACAAACATGAAAAAAAATGACACGAAAAACATTAGTGTTAAGAAAAATTTATTTGTTATTATTATTATTGTTCTTTTTTTCAAGGCATAGATTGGAATGGAAAAATTATACCAGGTAAAGTATTGAACTCCTCAGTAAAGTGTAGTTCACCAATAATTTAGTGATCACATCTTTATACATTTTACTTACATTGTTTCATGTTATGCAGTGATCTTTCTTTACTTTCAATAACATCAAACTCCTTCAGTAGCTACCTAGAATTTCAACTTGTTTTCTCAGGTATAATTCCTACTAACGTGCTAACCTCACATTGTTCTCAGCAGTTATCCCACTTATTTTTCCGTAATTTCTCTTGTAGCTTAAAATTATACATAAAACATCTTTTAAGTTGAATATATTTTATACAGACACATGAAATGAAGTACTTAACAATTTAGGCTTTGATAAAATACAGATGAGTTTCTTCTATGCACTTGGTGCAAAAATCAACATATCTCTTTTATCTTGTTATATTTCATGTACTTTTCCTCGAGCAATTACAGGTAATATATTTGTTTTCAATATGAACAATGTTTCTATTTTTTTAAATGTATGAGTCACAAAGAAAAAACTTTTTAAAAGAGAATAGTGTTCTGAAAAATAGTAATTACTATTAAAATGATAAAAATAGCAATAGTAGAATTAGCTATTTCAAAAAACTACTAACTAGGTTAGATTTTACTCTTTTATCACATATTTATCATTTAACTGGTGATTATTAAACTTCAATAAAATGATTGAGATTTTTTTACTCAGAATATTCTAGAAATAGTAAAAATATTTTACTTTGCAAATTAGCAATAAATTTAATAATGAAATGATTTTTAAATATAACTGTCACTTGTTAAATTCATATCAATCACATAATTTGTGGTATATGTATGATTTATTTTATTTTTATTTATAATTTTAATCTAGTTTTACTTGATCTTTCATTTATTTTTTGCTTAATTTTTAATTTATCTTAACATTTTATTTATATTGTAATAACAGGCATTGGGTGCCTGTCAGCTTTAACAAAGTGGAGATCATTAAAGTCACAATCAAATATAGCCTATACAGGCACCTGACTACAACATAAAATGTAAAAGTAATATTAAATTTCACATTGCTGACGAATTTATTGTATTCTGAAAAAATGGCTGTAAAAGAAGAAAGAAATACTAGTTTAATCATTTATCATAATTATTTTAGATAGAGTGCAGTCGGATTTTTTTGTTTTTTAATAATTATTCTATGTAACGCTTTTATCATTCAGTAACTTTATCATTCAGTAACTTTATCATTCAGTATATTAATGACACAGATATGAAATCAATACAATTTTTTTTTCTTTAGAAACATACTTACTATTTAAATAGAAATTTGAATGTTAATGAATGATAATCTAAATGTCGAATGTATGTGCTAGTCGTGATGCATTCCTTCTTCCTTTTGCAGAGTAAATTTTTTCTTATCTCAAGAAAAATCACAACAGAAAAATGTATTTTTAATATCATTTTATGGAATACCATCATTAAAATTTGGAAAGAGCATAATTTTAAAATTTTGTTCCCTCTTCAAGATAAGATCATTTAAGATGTCCTATGTTCCTTCCAGACAAAAGATCTGTTACTATCCAAACATTGGCTGTAATTAGTTGGATCTGTGAAGCTACAAAATGGAACAAACAAACATACAACAGAGTTAAATACATTACTACTCCTCCTTTGGACATAGTCAGGTAAAAACAGAAGGGTAAATGGGTAATGATTTAAACATGAATTGTTGAAATACTATGTTATATGACAGCACCAAATTTTGTCAGTAAGTGATTTCATCAGTAAATTTCATCTGGGAGCATATCAGAGAAATGGAAAATAGCAATGGTGATTTCACAGTTCAAAAAATTATAAACTTGGGTTAAAACTATAGATGAAAAAGCTTCTAGACTCAAACATTAAAAGATTTGTGCTACGGTAGTAAATTAGTGTTTTAATTTTATTGCAGACCATTTTACCACAGAGGAAAATAGTTATCAGTAAAGGAAATAGCATGGATGTAATTTTTACATTAAAACAATTTATTGGAAGAAAAGAAATTTGGAACTTCATATAAGTTTTTTACATGCAGAAAAGTATTTGATAACATTATGAAGGTTAGAAAGTGAGAAGGTAGAAACTCATTCTATTCAGTAACCACCATTAGAAGTTTGTCGAAGAAACCACAGTAACTTTAAAAAGTTTTATGGTAAGAAAACTGATCAATTCCTATAAATAAAGGAGTAAGTCAGGAATGTCCACTGATTCTTCACTTTTAACACTTATTTAAATACCATTTCCCACCCGTAAAATGAGAAATTACAATTTAGGATAAGCCTAAGTTATGACAACCACCATGACATTATTATAATGCGAAAGAGTGAGAATAACCTCTAGCATTCTCATTATATACTTTCAAAAAGAAGAAAGACTAAAATATTAATAAACAGATTTTTTTCAGTGAAAATTCAATTAGATCAAAAAAGTTTAGTATTTGTGCATATTGGAACAAGTTAGTCTCTGCAAATATCTTGATGTGAATGCTTCATATGAAGATGTTCCATGATATAAAAAATAAATTTAATGTTTAAAAAATGTAATTCATTAAATACTGTGGTACAAATAACATAAAAAACAAGATTTACATTTTGTAAGGCTGACAGAAATAACTTTGCAAAGTGTATTCATTGGAGTAGAGAGTGCTAACGATCCAAACCTGAACAAAACTAACTGTGATACATGGAAGCAAAGCATCGGAAGAAAAGAACCAAGAAACTTTCAACAATATTGCATAAAAGAAAGTTTAAACTCTGGTAAAGGTTGTAATTATCCAGATTAATTTACAAATGAAGACAAAGGAAAGAGGGAGTAATGTTTTAAACTAAATGAAAGAATATATCAGAATGTTGATAAATGGTGCACTCATTTAAATAGGAAACGAGAAAGCAGAAAGAGATAGCATGGCAGAATATTTCTTCTTTCAAGAAGAGATAATGGGAATCTAAGAAGAGATGGTGCTGTAAAAGTTAGAATGCCCAATCTATGAAAATAAAAAGATTTTATTAACATAAACTTTTTACAATTATTTTAACAATCTTCAGTTTTTTATTTATACAGGATAAAGTTGTCACATCTACAATAGTATAAAACTAATTTAACAAATTCTAATACACAATTAACTGAGGAGGCAAGAATTCCATTGAGTATTATATTAACAAAAAAATCAGTGTTATTATAATATTGCTGTTCGTACATCCATAACGCAACGCCCCATTGCACTAAACCTATTTATGATGTTATTAAAAAAAATTGTGACAGGAGTAAAATGTATGGAAGGTATTGTTCATTGATGATTGTGCTATGTGACCATATAATCACCTTCACAGTGATCACACAATCATGAAGTCATGTTTTTACTTTTATGTAGTTTTAGAAATGCTGCCTATTAAGAGAAAATTCCTGAGATTTTTCTTCATTGTTTAGACCTTCTGTTACACGTCAGCCATGTTACATAAATTCTCAGTATGTGTGTGTGTGTGTGTGTGTGTGTGTGTGTGTGTGTGTGTGTGTGTGTGTGTGTGTGTGTGTGTGTGTGTGTGTGTGTGTGTGTGTGTGTGTGTGTGTGTACCATTCTTCTGATGTGCATAGTATAATTTCTTCCTGTATCTCTCAGTCTGAGGAAAATTAATAGATTTGTATGTATGTATGATATTTGTAAAGAATATAATGTCAAAAAATGTTGTATATTTTCAGATGGTCTAAGGTACAGTTTCCATTGCAAAATAGTTAAAAATGTATTAACAGAAAGTACAACTGAGGAGAGAAATCTTACAAAAATGAAATTGTGTTAAGATAGCCAATCAGTTCTTCTGTGGGAGGCAATCTCCATTAAAGTAACCTCTAAACGCAGTGACCATTCATCACTGCAGCATCACTGCAGCATTAATGCATTGGCATATTCATTCTAATGGACAGACATAATATGTCAAATAAGATATTTTATGGGGGCACCAAATGAGAGATGTGCATTTTCTTGTAACTAGACAAAAAAAACCACTTGGAGAATATAGATATTTTAAAAAATAACTTAAATCAATTCTGATACCATCAAATTAAGGGGAAATCTTGAATAAAATTAATTTTCTCTTATCATTAGCTTTTTTTAGTTGAGGTTGTGGATTGTGACAAATTGTAACTATTTTAAAGTTTATTACATGCCACCAAGCATGACATAAGTATGCTGAATCACAGTTATACAAAATTTTAAGAAAGAGAAAAAATTACTGTGTGTGTGTGTGTGTGTGTGTGTGTGTGTGTGTGTGTGTGTGTGTGTGTGTGTGTGTGTGTGTGTGTGTGTGTGTGTGTGTGTGTGTGTGTGTGTGTGTGTGTGTGTGTGTGTGTGTGTGTGTGTGTGTGTGTGTGTGTGTGTGTGTGTGTGTGTGTGTGTGTGTGTGTGTGTGTGTGTGTGTGTGTGTGTGTGTGTGTGTGTGTGTGTGTGTGTGTGTGTGTGTGTGTGTGTGTGTGTGTGTGTGTGTGTGTGTGTGTGTGTGTGTGTGTGTGTGTGTGTGTGTGTGTGTGTGTGTGTGTGTGTGTGTGTGTGTGTGTGTGTGTGTGTGTGTGTGTGTGTGTGTGTGTGTGTGTGTGTGTGTGTGTGTGTGTGTGTGTGTGTGTGTGTGTGTGTGTGTGTGTGTGTGTGTGTTTTCGTGTTCATTTTACACAGTGTAAACCACTGACACTATACTGAAAATAAAAAAAAATTTAGAAAGTAGCTGAATAGTTGTAAAATTTAATTCATAAATCAACATAAAAAAGGAGTCTTAGAACAAATAAAATAAATATATATAATTTACTTTTAAAACTTCCAAAAATATGGTTATCTTACATCTTACTTCTCTGAAGGATTTTATATTAAATTTATTACCTCAAAGTAGATTATAAAACTATTTTTAGTACCTACTCAAATCATTCACATCTAAGGATTCAAAACACAATTATAAAAAAAGAAACAATTTTTAAAAAATAATTTAAAATTCTTTAATCGCATAAATTTTAATCATACAGCATGCTTATGTAATTTCATGTTCAATGCAGGCAAGAAAAAACTTATTGTTTAGTGGATAAAGATTAAATTAAACCTTGAAAAGATATTTAATGATTTAAATAAATAAAAATTAGAAATAAATAAAATTAAATTACTAATAAGTGCAGTATCAACTGAAATAAACAATGTCTACAAAATGCTATATTTCTTTTACTTTACTATGTTATTGTTTTTATCTTATAGTTCTTAAAATGAATATCATATAAATCTTAATGACTATAAATATTTCTTATTAAAACATTTTAGTAAATAGCATTTTGTAGACATTATTTCAGTTGATACTGCACTTAATTAGTTTTTAATTTTATTTATTTGTGCAGTTAAAATAAACACTGAAATTATCATTAAATATCTTTTCAAGGTTTAATTTAATCTTTATCCACTGAAAACTAAATATTTCTCAATTTAACAGAAATTTCTACTATGACATCTTTCCCCAAAGATGCTGTTTGAAACTTTGCATCTGCAAATCCTGAAAGAGTTTGCATGCTAAAATTATAAAGAAAAAGATATCACATACTGAAAATATTTAATTAAACGGTACCAAAAGATTTTGTTACCATATACAGTATTCTAATAAAAGAAGTCATTAATTCAGGAGTTCCACTAATGTTGTGGAACCACTTATTTGTAGCTTAATGATATTGTACTCATTTATATCGTATTAAATTACATAAGTATATTTTTATATGTTGATTGTATTCTTTTATTTATTTATTTTTACTGATATAGGTGTGGATATATTTGAGAATGAAATGAAAATTATAATTCAAAATCCAATTGTACAATATTTTAATAATTTAAGTGTTTTCATTATCTCTGTTGATTTAAAATCATAAATTTCAACAAAAACATTATGAAGTATTTTAAAACACAGCTATATTTTATACTTAAAAGACGAAGTGAAAAGTTTAATTTAAAATAAAGATCTCTTTATTAATTAAAATTTAATTAACATACGTACTTAAAAACTGACCTGATGTTAGCATATTTCTCTTCGATTCATTGTTAAATAATTTATTGAAAAATGGATATTGAAAATTACTCACTGAAAAATGGAAAAAAATTTTCAAAAGTAATCTATACAAAAATTCTTGTATTCCCAAACAGAACTGTCAGCATTATATTTTAATTATCTTGAAAGATTCTTACTATAATAATATTATTTTTTCTAAGATAACTGTTCCATTATCTATATTTCCAGAATTTTTAAAAAATATCTTTCTAACTGTGATTTGTGTATTTAAAACAGGAGAATAAAACAATTTTTTTATTAAGTCATAAGTAGAAACACATTCCGCGAAAAATTTTAGTTATATAGGTTCCAAATTATTTATTCACTTTCCTAAAAGTATACTTTTATAGCGTGTGAAAATGCCTGACCAGGATTTGAACCCAGGACCTCCAGATGAATGGCGGAAATGCTACAACTCAATATGTCATACATTTATATAGATTTGTTTCAATTGTATAATAATGTGTATATTTTTTTTATAAAAAAAAATAATTTGTATACCTATATTATCCCATTATCTCACATTTAAAATAAATATCTTAAAATAATTCATTAGTAAATGTAATATACTTTTAGATAATATAGGTATACAAATTATTTTTTTTTATAAAAAAAATATACACATTATTATACAATTGAAACAAATCTATATAAATGTATGACATATTGAGTTGTAGCATTTCCGCCATTCATCTGGAGGTCCTGGGTTCAAATCCTGGTCAGGCATTTTCACACGCTATAAAAGTTATCATTCATCCCATCCTCTGAAGCAAAACCTAACGGTGGTCCCGGTTGTTAAAAAGACATATTAACATGTATGTATTATATATATTCAGTAAAAAGAAGATAAACATGGAAAAATTTGATTTTTGACTAACATATGACTTTTAAACCATAGACTACTATCAAAGAAAGAAGAGTAAAGGTTTGTACACAACATCTAAAACTGATTCCACATAAAATGCACAAAAAATGTTTGTCCAAATCTTTGAATCATTCTTAGAAAATTTATGATTTTATAAAGAGTTGATTATTCATATTCAAATATGTAAAATGAGGAATAAAGTTTTTCTGTTCTGTTCTTAAATAGTTTTCTGTTCTTCTCAACCTAAGACTATTTGTGCTATAAATTTTCTGGTATATTTCAAATGGTCATTAACACCATAACTTCAGTAAATCATACATAAATAATTTATCCTCAAAACTTAATATAACCATCGCACAAAAATTATTTTCAAATAAAATGGATTGATGTATAATTTTCTTTGATGCATGAAATCATTTCTATCTGGTACATACACGCAGAAATTAAGAAAAATTAGAATCAGAATTTATACTGTTACTAATAAATGAATTCTTTTAATTATTAAGACCTGTTGGTTAGAATGAATAGCACTTTTGTAATGCTGTTTTTTGTTATACATGACTATGAAAGGTTCTACACACTTCATGAAACTAGTGTCCAAAACAGATTTTAAATATTTTATTCCATTTTTAAATGAAGAATTAAAGAATTTTTTCCAAATACCTTTGCCACATTTAAACACAATTTTATATCATATCTATATAAATGTATAAATAGAACAGTGGTTACAACCTACACAAATTATTTACTATATAACTATTATCATAGATTTAACAACTTCAATAAAATTTAACTGCCACTCATTTTAGTGATTATGTTTTTGTAAAAATTCATGAGGCAATTGTAAGTTATTAGGTCTAAATGGTATATCAGAAAGTTGTTGATCTATTGGTATTCTTGTATCATACAATGATGGTGCTTGAAATATAATTCCACATGTACCTCCAATACAAGCTAATGTAAAAACCCACAAGAAAAATCTGTCAAGAACCATAGATATGTATTTCCAGTCTTCAATTACCTATAAAAAGAAAACAATAATTATAAAACCATAACTTTATTAGATTATATCATAATAAACTATTCTAACATTCTCAGATGGCATATTCATTGGCATTGAGAAAGAATGTGGTTTCCTACAGATTGAGTTCTTCTGCTGGACCTACAAGAATGATTGCTCATTTAATGTAGTAGTAATACATTACTGTTTGCATAAACTGCCTTCATCCATATGGACATTTTTGTATGTAGCATTTACCATTTTGCTTTTTAGATGTCATAAAATTAATATAATTTTTTTGGTTAAGAGGAATTGTCTAAATTTTAAAATTAGTGCACAATTTTTGAGATAGAAAGCTATGAGCAAACAAACATACTTCCCAAACACATGTATCTGATGTAATTGAATAAAAATTACAAAAAAAAATTAATGAAAAAAATTATGAATTAGCAATATGTAAAAATAATGGTTGCTCAGTATGATTTTGGAAAGGAGACAAAAAAAAAATGAAATAAGCTGGAAAACAGTAAGTAACTTCAAGTTAATTTCCTTTTTTACTTTCTTGTACTAAATAAAGGAAGGTATTATGATCGTGAAAAATTTCAGATTTCAACGAAAATATCCATTTTTGACATGACATCTACATGTAAGTAAAGAACATGTAGATTATATATATATACAACATAAATTTGGAATTTATGTTTGAACCAGTCTTCATCTCCTCTTTTTTAAATATATTGATTTATTAATAATTATAAACCTCTCTTGTAAAAAAAGGTTTTAGGACAAATAATAATTCAATAATAACAATTTAAAAAAAATTATGAAAATATATCAGAAGTTATTATTAATGAAATAAAATTTTATGTACTTTAAATTTAAAAAAAAAAAATGTGTATAATTAATTTAATAGGAATACAAGGAAGTCATGTAGTGGCCACATAAATTTTTTTCATAGTACTATCCTGAGACTGATTTAGGTTAGTAGTGTACAAAAAAAAAAATAGAAGCAAAATATACTTTATCAAATTATGCATACTACTTCAGTAGAGAAATATTATCATACTTCATTATCTTCATCCGCATCTTTTATATGTTGAGCAATGAATCGTACTCCCTGAAGAGCAGCCAAAACATCAGGTGACATCTGCCTTGGCAGAGTGTTTTCAGATTCAGCCACTGAAAAGAAATGTTTAATAACCATAATAAATTTATGTTGAAAAAAGCAATATTTTTTGAAGTGTGTAATAAACAAAATTTTATATTATATTTTACAAATAACTTTATGGAAGTGATATTTCACCTTTACTCTCTTTTTCTTTTTAGCGTCCGGAATCACCGTAAGGCATTACTTCAGAGGATGAATGAGGATGATAAGTATTAACGTAAATAAAGTGCAGTCTTGTATACTGATCGACCATTGCTGAGATGTGTGGTTAATTGAAACCCAGCCACCAAAGAGCACTGGTATCCACAATCTAGTATTGAAATCCGTATAAAAGTAAATCCTAGTAAAACCTTTACTAGGATTAATGCCTTTATTAGATGCTGTTTTCCAGCCTTATTTAAATTACCTGTTAATAATTCACCTAGTCAATCTAGGAGCAAGATTTCATTCATTTTTTTAAGGATATCAAAATTACTAAGTGTATAATCACTGCTGAATAACATATACTGTACCTCTTTAGATGCCACAACCATAATTGTTTTAAGCGACCAGACATGAGTCACAAATTACTCTAAATACACCATAGTTAATTTCAACAACAATAAGCATCCAATACTAGGTTTATTAAGGAATGTAGGAAGTGAAGAGTTTATTACGGAAAGCGAGGAGTTTCCTGTTGCCTTCTTCTGAACATATGTGCAACAGCATGCCAAATCCATCAAAATACAGATATCAACTTCTTACTAGTAACACTTTCATTATATTCCTCACAGGGATTGGGATGTGGTGAATATCATTATTATTTTCAGAGAAAGCAATCCTAATTAGTAGCCCAATTCTTTGGGCTAATATTTACAAATAACTCTCCATTAAAAAATCTCCTATTATTAAAAGAAGAAAAAAATTACTATGTACTCCAATCAAGTCAACTGTTTTCATGATGTATGAAGTGTGTTCAAAAAGGAACAACAATTTTGAAATTTCGCAGGTTGTATTAGTCTGGTTTTTGGGAATTTTTTTGTTGTACTGGTAAACATGTCTGATAAGTATTTGTACATTTTTAGCCATACTAGATATTTAGTATGTTGTCAGCTGTCAAAAGGATAACACATAATTTGGTATGATCGGCGATTTTTTATTTGTATAAATAATGGATTAGAGAATTTGTATTAAATTTTGCTATAAGAATGGAATAAAGTGTAGCAATTTTTAAAAATGTTAAATATATTGCTTTTCGAGAATCTGCTATGAGTAAAACAAAAGTTTACGAGTGGTATAAACATTTCCAAGAAGGTTGTGAAGACGTTGAGGATGATGAGCAGCGCCCCAGTACATCAACAACTGATGAAAACATGGAAAGTGAAAGAAATGATTATTAATGATCGCTCAATCACAATCAGAGAAGTCGCTGATAATGTTGGAATATCAATTGGCTCATGCCATGAAATTTTTTCAGATGTTCTGGGTGTGAAACGAGTGACAGCAAAATTTGTTCCAAAATTGTTGAATTTTTAACAAAAACAGTGGCGAATGGAAGTTGCTCAGGAGTCATTAAATAATGTAAATGTTGACAACAATGCAGAACTACTGAAACGTGTTGTAACAGATGTTGAAACATGGGTTTACGGATATGATGTTGAAACAAAGGCTCAATCATCCCAGTAGAGGCATTCTGGATCACCATGACCAAAAAAAGCTTGACATGTATGATCAAATGTGAAGGTTATGCTCACCATTTTCTTCAATTTTAATGGCATAGCATCATGAATTTTTGCCGCAAGGTCAAACAATCAATAAGGAGTATTACCTATAAGTTCAACGCCATTTGCATGAAGCAATCCAAAAAAAACACCCAGATTTGTGGAGAAACAATTCACGGCTTTTGCACCACGATAGTGTACCTGCTCACAATTTATTGCTTGTTCATCAATTTTTAGCCAAAAACAACACTGTAATGACATCCCAGCCGCCATATTCACCAGATATGGCCCTGTATGACTTTTCTATTCCCAAAAATAAAGAGAATCTTACAGGGGGTATCATTTTACAAGCATAGATGAGATTAAAAGCGAATAGCTGAAAGAACTAAACACTATTCCAAAGATCGAGTTCCAGAAGTGTTTCAGGAATTAAAAAAGCAATGGCATAAGTGTATAATATCTAATTGGGATTATGTTGAAGGGAATAACATTGAAGGGGATGAATAAATAAAATTCTTTCCAAAAAACAAAAATTCTCAATACTTTCTGAACATACTTCGTACATCACAACAGTTTGGCAGACACAAAAGAGCTCTGTTGACATTTTTAAAAATCCATCTAAAGACTATTCATTTAAAATAAAAAAAGATTCACTACAACCAAAAAAAAAAATATATATTACTTCAGCAAATTTTTAAAAAAATATTCTTTACTTAATCTGTTAAAAATAGATTACATTGTTAAATAAGAATAACAAAACCAAACTTGGTTTTGATAGGAGGTAGATTTTTGTTCATTTTTAAGTTTGCAGTCTTTAAACAAATTTTAATTTTATTAATCTTTATTAAATATGTTTTTACATAAATTCAAAGAGCATTAAACATTTTTTCATCAAATAAAATGTACTCCATAAACAACTGTCAAAATTATCAGTTTTCTGTACTGATTTTATTAATAAAATCTCCTTAGAATTCAAACAAACTACCTTTGGATGAAAGGTAAAGGTATGTAACCATTCCGACACAGAGGTATACTTTATTATGTGTAATTAATTAGTAACTTATCTTTATTTATTTTATTATTACTTATCACTTGTTTCATAAGGGTGCAGTGATCATGGTTTTCTTACAGTTTTTCTTGATTTCTTCAGATTCAGAAAGTTCCTTTCATTTCCAATAGAATATTATCTAATTACTCCTAATATTATTTACATCATTTGTCCTGATCCTAACACAATATCTACATACTTTTAATTTTAAACACAATTTGGAAAGAAAAATTAAATGATTTACTTTATTCTTTAAATGGATACTATAATGCTAAGATGTGAGACCCATCTACTTACATCATTTGCATTATTCGAGATAGTGAAATAATCGTACAACTACATTAATTAAAAATATTATGTGTTAATACCAAATTATGATCAAATAATCGAAGTAGTAAATAAAAATTTGGTAATATAATAATTTAATATATTTAGGTATGTAAGTGTTACTTTTCAGTTTTAATTGTTATATTACTCTAATTTAGCGAGTCTTTCAGTTTTGTTTATAACATTTTTTTTAGGTTACGGCCCAGAATTAATTTTAACTGGCTATTTATGTATCCAGCCAACTGTTCATTCCCAATATAAGAGGTCCAGTTAAGAGGCTAATCTCATCTGTTACACAGTTTCCTATAAAAAAAATAAGCTTTCATTGATTTTCTTAGCAGTGAATCAGAATTGAGTTTTTTGCAGCATTCAGTCCACCTATCACTTTATATAATTACTGCTTTAACATAAAATAACATAATTTTTCAAATATTTCAACTACTGTTCAATGGATTAAGTTCATTTTTTCAAGGTTTTTCTTAATGACTTTCAGGAACAACCCATAAATAGATTTTTAATAAGGCTAATAATTATTTGTGGATAAGGAGAACTGAGAGAAATATGTTTGCTTTATTTGGCCCACTTTACCCGGCTTTCACCCAATGTTTGGTTACCAATGTGTAATGGTAAATCCTTATTTCATCTACTGCTATTAAACATCAAAGAAACTCAATGGAATTCTGTTTAAATTAATCTGTAAACTTGAGAACTGTTCAGTTGAATGCATTTTTGGTTGGCTGATAAAAACCATGTATCTATCAAGTGGCCTTCTCATACCCAAAAAATTGTGTAAAATGTAGATAACACAAATTATTGAGGTGTTTGCATTGCCAACAAGCACATGTACCTTCAGTTAGCAATCATTTAATAGAGCATTGTGGGTTTTTGCAACAAATTTGTGGGCTGTAGTGGTTTTTGGGGATCTCAAAACAATTCTCTTGAATGGGTGTATATCCACATTTTAGTCAGCAGCTCACATTTTTACTGTTTAAAAACAAGGGGAATAATTCTTTCAAGTGGAATCTAATGTTTTTGTATGTCCAATGGGTTTAAACTATTTAAAACAATGTACTTTTAAACATGAAATTATTCTCTTGCTTTTGAAACTTCATAGCAAGCCATTTAAAGTATCATTCTTGACAAATAGTCATTTGGTCATACTTGCATCATCTCTGTGTCAGGCCAAAAACCTTCCAAACAAGCCTGGTGTGAGTTATTTGTGAGTAACATCAAGAAACAATCCCACAAAAAATTATGTAAATCTACTGAACAATTGTTTAGATATTACTTAAATCATTATTTATTAGATTTTGTTTTGTAGATGATCACTTCTCAGTACAAAATTAATTTTTAGTTGAAATGAATGTATAAGTGAGGAGTAGTACATAGATTTTTCCAGTTTTGCTAGCAATAGGCCCTGTTTGAACAAGGTAAAATGCTAACTATAACTGTAAGAATTTTAACTGATGTTTAAAATTATATATAATTTATTGCTGGCCTCCATGGCACGAATGGTAGCATCTCGGCCTTTCTTCCAGAAGTCCCAGGTTCGAATCCTGGTCGGTCATGGCATATACTCCGCTATTAATCATTCATCTCATCCTCTGAAGCAATACCTTAATGGTGGATCCGAAGATTAAAAAAAAAAAAATATATATATATATATATATATATGTATATATATATATATATATATATATATATATATATATATATATATGTAATTTATTGGTTATTTCCATACTAGAAGAATGTGCTTGATGCTGGTGTCTTGATTGATCATCATGCAGAGCAGTTGTGTAAGCTGTAGCAACTGATTCAAAACCTCGGGGTTCTTGAGGGCTGCCTTTTGGTTCTAGAGGATACGGTTCTGATATACTGTCTCTGAAACAGGAAGAAAATTTAGTTTATAATAGGCAGATTCCATATGTTTATGGAATAAATATGGATTATGCATATATAATATATTTTTATAGTTTATAAATACAACAAATTCCATATGCAAATCTTAACACTAATACTTCAAAGCAGTATTTTAAGTACATAAATTGTTTTTAACTAAAACATTTTTCTTCCCAGCAACTATTTTTCTAAAAGATGAATAGGTATTTTCACAACAAGAATAAGTACTGTGATATTAACCCCCCTTGAGACAACCTGATGACAATAAACTATTATAATTATAGTCTATATTTTAAGATTTTTTGCAATAAATGTAAACTAATGAACTTTTTTTTACAAAATCATTGATTTTGAAAAATCAGTATTTATGCATTCACTATTTATTTGTTGATTAATTCACAACATAAACTCAAATCTTGTGCATAGTAATGTGGATTAGAGATTTTGTCAAATATGAAAAATGGCATGCCTGGCAAGCATTTGAATTTGGAGTTTCTGGATACAGGCTGAAAAGGTACTATATTGCTACTGAGGTCGACAACCATTTAAAAGTATATGATAAATCACATATTGTTGAACGGACAATTTTATTACTTCATTATTTATCACTAATAGTCTATTATTTTAAAATCCACCATAACCAATTCCAAGCTTGTGTTGAGAAAAAAGAAGTTTTAAGTGACTGCTTCACAGTCTTGGTGGAGGACACTGATGTCAAGTAGGTATTTACATTAAATGCCAAGGATTGCTCTAATTGGCAAATTAATCTGCTTACATGGCCAGCATATCCTGTTTCATTAAGAGAAGAGTGGAGATGAAATTGAATTAAGTGGAGGGGTCTTAAATCTAGATTTCTTGGCTAATGCCAATAGAACAGCCATGATCCACAAATTTGGGTTGATTATTAGGTTAGCACCCCAATCAAATATTATCTGTTGTGACACCCAAAAAAATGACTCAGAATGTCAGGCAGGTAAAACAGAATGGAATGAAAACATAAAAGGGAAAAAAAGGAATTGATAAACAGAAAATAATCTTATTATTTTTATATTACAGATGAAGAAGAAAGGTAATGGATAGATATGGCAGAAAGAATGTGGTACATTACAGGAGACCAGGGTTCTTCAAGGGATGAAGCACCAGGATATTTATGTAATTAAGGATGTTTAATAATTACTAATTTTTTCTACAACCTTTTTAATTTTTTTGTTATAAAATTTATATTTATTTTCATTTTCTCTCTTTCTGTGATTTTCTTTCAGTACGGATGATTAGGTCAATTACAATCATGGAGATTCATCAGGGTCCCTCTTGAATATAGTTTTATTATTATGCTGTTTCTTTTTGTTATTTTATTTTTCATGTGTTAATTCAAAAAACCAAATGATCACTAAAAAAAATTTAAATATTAAAAAATGTATAGTTTTTGAAAAAGAAAGTATTTATATAATTTGAAGCAATCACAATTACATTAAAAATCAAAAATCTTCTAGTCAAATAAATGATCTGTAAATTTATCATTAGTAATTATGATGATGATTAAGAGTTATTAAATTTAAGCACTTAGTAAATTTAAAGCATCATTAATAATGCTAAGGTTTATTTGTAGCTGTGTGAGAAGGGTTTTCAAAGTTAATAGCATCCATTTTCTTCTTCTGAACCAGGAATACCAGATATTTATCAAGGCATTATTAACTAATTAATACAACATAAGGTTCAACATTAATTTACCTGTATCATAAAAAAATCATTCTTAGCTCAGTAACAAGAAACCAGTAGAGGAAAATATAACTAACTATTGGCAAATTATAAATGTAAATATTACTTACTGGAAGTCACCCTCATTAACATATCCAGCATCAGATATATTTTCCTCATAAATTTCTCTAGGAGAATAAGGTGGCCTTCTCATCATAAGCATTCTTGGCATTAGATGAAGAAAGACTTTTTTCACCCAAGGAGACATTCTATGAGTAGAAGGTGATCTGTGGGAAACATTGAAACGTTTTTAAAAAATGTTTTTAACAACTTAATAACTTTCTTCTTCAGGTTTTGTTTGCTAAAGAGTTCTCAGTTGACACTCTTTTGTTATACTTCTGAAATTAATTTTAAATCATGTTCAAAACATATCCACAGTCTGGGTAAAACAAATATTCTAAATAAAAAAAAGCTGCTACAGTTTTGTCTGAAGACGGAAGAAGTTCAAAATGAGTATGAGGTAGGACCATACAAATATCATTGTTTCACCACTTCTTAAAATTAAAGTAAAATCAGAACGAAAACAGGTAATATTGTACATTGGAATGCAAAATATTTTGCAATTGATTTTAACATAACAGGATGTGTTGATTTAAAGCCCTCTCATGGCATTTTACTTCTTTTTTGAATAAAATTAAATATCTAATTTAAGGTGGTTCCTGGAATGGTCATTCAGGAGTTATTAAATTTAAAGCAAATATTATGTATAGTCCATAATATCTTATTTATTCTTGGTCACAGATTACAAAATTTAGATCATTTTATGGACAAAATAATACATTAGTGGTCAGGGATCACAAGAAAGTGAGGCTAGACTTAAATTTTTTTCTCTTAGAATCGGAACAGATTTACAAAATAACTAAAATTAGTCTAAAATTAATTAGTACATTTTTTGGCATACATAAAATCTTTAGCATGTTTCATGTGTTTTTACTATTAATGGCTCCAGAGATGGCTATTAGAGTTATGAAATTGCAAGATACAACAGAAGGAAGAGTAACAATTGAATTTTTGACTATTTCATAAAGCTATTTTTTTAAAACATTTACTGCGCATAATTACAAATAGATGCTAAATTTTCAATAGCTAAAAAATCTATTTTGCTGATCTTTTCGTCAAATTAGTCATACTTGTTTACAGGTCCTAATATTATTAGATGTATTTTTTTTTATTAGATGTAAAAAATACTCTAAAATCTGTATAATAATTTAGGGAAAGAATAGGTTTTTTTTAGACCAATTAAAAATTCTTTATTCTTTTACAATCAATGCAATTATATCAGTTTTATTCTCAATTTACAAAGGTAGCATTGAAAAAAATAAAAAGAATCCTTTGTTGTCATTATGCTTGAAATGGTCTAGGAAAACATTATTAGAAATAATAATTAAAAAGTTTTAGCCCTGTCTTTAAGATTTTGTTAAATTCAAATTAGATAAAAGATCACGGAAAATTTGTTTGTTTTTATTCCTCCTGAAAAATGATGACTGGTGATATTGTTATTATATCACTTTGACATGAAGAAGGCTTGAGAGAGCTTTGGTCTGAATGCTTATATACCCAGTATTGCAGTAGTGACCAATGCTGCTTGATTTTTACAAGTAACACTATTTACTATTTACAAGTAGTAACACTATTTACTGCATTTACTCTATGATTTGCTCTTATTTTATATGATCATATGAACTCATTTCAATTCTGAAGGTAATGTTTTCAAGTTATGTCTCATCATCATCAATCTTCATAAAATTTAATCACATATAAAAACTAGAAATTCATATTTTTAAAATGTCAGTATTGTTCGTTACTCTCTCAAAAGGCTGTTGTTCATTACAAAGCGATAATGAATATTACTGACATTTCAAAAACAACTTTTTAGTTTTTAAGCGAATAATACACTCTCATGAAGATTGATGATGGATTAGGATCTAAAAACACTTACTTCTGAAATGAACTAAGTTTATGAATTGTATTATTCTGTACATAGTATTATTCTGTAAACTGTATTATAAAGAAAAGTATATATATATGTGTGTGTGTGTGTGTGTGTGTGTGTGTGTGTGTGTGTGTGTATATATATATATATATATTCATATATATATATATATATATATGTTATCTAAACATTATTTTAGAACTAGTATCTTGACTACAAGATTTAAAAGTAAGAAGTTCTTTTTACAGTTAGAATACCGTAGAGAGTAAAAACATGTATTTATAATATCAATGTTAACTGATTTAATTGTTCTTGCCATATTGTACTAATAAAACATTATTATTTTTAATAAAAATAAACATATTTGATCAGTAGCTGAAATTAATTTAATGACCAATTCCAACTGTGTTTGAAAAGCTTAGATAAAAAGTTATTGGTAGTTACTGGATAACAGTGTTGGTTGCCAGATTTGTATTATTGAAATTTGTACTTGAAAATGCACAAATGCAGCGTGAATGACATAGTAAAGTGATCACTGGTTTATTTATAAAGTAACAAATATATGATTTTGTATTTCAGTATTGGTTAGTGAGTACTAGTAGGAATAACAGAAATGATTGTTATTATATCCAGTAGCAGCAGCTAACACAGTTTGTAAATACAATAGGTTACTTCTTCACAATATAGGTCATCGAGAAAATTAGGCAATAGAGAGGGAAATATTTGAGTGAAAAAATGAGTTACAAACAAATGGTTTAGGTTTATTCTTGATTTGAACACAGTAAATGACCTTGAGCAGTTTGCAAAAAGGAGCACATAGGCTTTTTTTCCAGAATAAGTAGATTTAAGTCAGTCCATTGAATATTAATAAATAAAAGTAGAACATCTAATTTTTCTAAGAAATATTTTGCCTTTTTAAAAAAATGAATTCTCTCTTCCTAGCTTGGATAATTATATATATATATATATATATATATATATTTTTTTTTTTTTAATATTTAGAGAATTACTACCCTCTAATATATTTTTTTAAGCCTCTGGGACCACCTTTAGTAATTGCTTTAGAGGATGAGATAAAATACCAATTTTGTAATGTGTGAAAATGCCATGCCTGTGCAGGATTTGCATCCAGGATCTTGAGATAAAAGGATGAGACACACCTCTCCCACTACAGAGACCGGCTGTTACTCTCTAATCTAGAAAACTGTACACTATTTAACAATTTGTATTGTTCTCACCGATAAACAAAAAATTACAAAGAAATTGTAATAAACATTTTTTATGTAGTAAGATATCTATTAGTTTTTCACATCGTACACTTAAACCATTATTTTAAAAATTTTCAATTACTTTTCAAATGTTGAAGTTTTTTTTTTTAAATAAAAATAATTGGTTTAAACTTAAGTTATGTTTTGTACTACTCATAAAAGTGGATTAATTACCTGAAATGAACATTTAGAACACAAACAGTAACACAGATAGAAAGTGTTACAAGAATCATTGTAAACAGAAGGTACTTCCCAAGAAGTGGTACAGCAAGAGATGTTGGTGGGATTATTTCAGCTAACAGTAGAAAAAACACAGTGAGAGAAACCAGTATAGAACTGCAGAGAGTGACCTTTTCACCAGAATCAGATGGAAGGTAAAACACCAACACTGTCAAGAATGTAATACCAACACATGGAATGATCAGATTTACGGTGTAAAATAATGTCTTGCGCCTCATTGTCAAGTTGAACGTTATATCTAAAACAGTTAATAAAAACACTTTAAGCATTACATAATATGTATTTAAAGTATATAAATATAGATTTAACTTTTATTCAGTTAAATTAAAAATTACAACAATATTTAAAAATATGGAAAATTAATTAAAATCAAAAATTAAATTGTTAAAATTTTTAAATATATAAAAACACATCACCAAGGCATAAAATCAAATTAAAATTAAATAAAAATAATTTTAAGCAAATAAAATAAATATATAATAAATAAATTAACTAAATATATATGTAATACAATTATGAGATCACAAAAAAAAACCAGTAAGAACGTACACAAATATAAAATGAATGAGCTTTCCTGGAATTAACATTCTATTACTGACATGTTAAATAACGGTTTTATGAACAGTTTTAATCCAGGCATGAAAAGTTTAAGTTGTAAAAAACAATTTTAAAAACATTGTTAATATAGTTAAGACTAATTTAAATTAAGCCTTTAGTTAATTTAAATTAAGATTTAAATTTAGAGATTTAAATTAAGTTAATTCAAAAATAATTGCTCACTACATTTTTTTTTTAATGGTAAGAAGACAAGGGATCCCTGTTTATTTGTATATATATTTTTTTTAATTTTTAGGAAAGTTGTTTTAATTGCTACATAATTTTTATTATCTAAACATTAAACATTTAATATTTAAACATTCAAACATTAGCATTTTTTATTTGTTGTATATTAAAATACAAGAATAAGTATAGTTTCATCAGTGGGGAGATTCTGTGGATGAATAATAAAGGATCTTTGAATGCTTTACAGGGGACCCACCTTCTGCATGATGAAAAATAGTTTTATTGGCAATTTTTCATGTTTCACGTTATAAAAACCAACAAATAATCAATAGGGTAAAAAACTTAATGCTGTAAAAATTTAATTTTTTTTAAAATAATATTTTTTTATATTTTGAACAGGATCTTCCACAGCTTTGTAGCAGAAGTAGTTTTTATTATTTACTCACCATGGATGGACTACTAACAGATTTCAACTATCACAAATTAAACAAAATTAATGAGAATTTTTATTGTCAATTGAGTGATTCTCCCCACTGATGAAACTATACTTATTCTTGTATTTTAATGTACAACAAATAAAAAATGCTAATATCACTCAATTGACAATAAAAATTCTCATTAATTTTGTTTAATTTGTGATAGTTGAAATCTGTTAGTAGTCCATCCATGGTGAGTAAATAATAAAAACTACTTCTGCTACAAAGCTGTGGAAGATCCTGTTCAAAATATAAAAAAATATTATTTAAAAAAAATTAAATTTTTACAGCATTAATTTTTTTACCCTATTGATTATTTGTTGGTTTTTATAACGTGAAACATGAAAAATTGCCAATAAAACTATTTTTCATCATGCAGAAGGTGGGTCCCCTGTAAAGCATTCAAAGATCCTTTATTATTCATCCACAGAATCTATTTAAAAAATTTTCAAAATGATTTTTATGTCTAAGTGACTAGTTTCAATGAAACAAGCTGTAAAAGTAGTGAAGAGAAGTCCTTTTATTTGCTATTTGTATCAGAAAGAACTGTGCTTTTAATGTGTAAAACTATGCTATATAGAACTTATTACAGTTAGAGCAGTCTTGTTTGTTACCTCAGATAAATCAAATTTGTTTGACTAAATGGAGATTTATTTTACTGGAAACTATAAACCTGACTATTTGTGATAAAAGAGAGTATTTCCCCAGATTACAAAATTGGATTGAAACATATAAAGAAACAAGAAAACAACATGAAAACCTCACATATTACACCACTGGACAAAACTACACACTTGAGTAATTAAAATATGCACATAAAATAAAATCGGTTAATCCAGAAACTTTTCCTTGATTATTGTGCAACTGCAGGCATATGTTGTTAATGGATGGAAACTTAGTAATTCAACTTTAAGGAAGTAAACTCATAATGCATTGTGATAATCAAGATGAGATTAATCAATTGATATTAATCAATTGCATGCATATCAATAAATACCAGTAAAATTCAACTATTGTAGTAGCTAATGACATAACTCAATGCAAAAAATATATATGCTTGATTTTATCTGCTGCAACTGCAAACTTACCTTAGGTATCCGAACTGCCCAATTTGTTCTTTGTAATTTCTGCTCTTCATTTTGAGCTTTGAGTATCATCATCATCATATTCTCTCTACTGCAGCATAATGTTTGAAAGCTGAGCCTGCTTTGGTACTGCCTTTATTAATCTCTTCATATGGGATTTAGGATTCAGACACCCAAGTGGGTTGAGACTGCTGTAGCAATATATCTATCATAATACTTATCATAATATTTTATCTTAATTATTGCTCATCCTTTATTTACAAACACTATTATACTACTAATTGTTATCACCAACCTTTAGTGTAAACCCATCCCAAACTTCTCTCTTTTTCAAAGTATGCCAAGTTTATGCTTCTTAAATCTTGGACTTGCATAATTATATGCTTATCTTTCATTCTTAATATCATTCCAAATACTAGAACATTTATCAATAGTGCAAACTTTGGTTGACTGTTATCAACACACCAAATGTATCTTAAATTACAAATCAAAAAGTTAATAAATTTAATGTATTTTAAATTTACAAAGAATGAAAGCAACAAATAATTAAATATAAAAAAGAAAAACTAGTAGTATAGTGCTAAAAATATATAATGCTAAAAATACCTGAATATGGCTCTTGACAACAAGGATAAAATTCTTCATTTCGTCGAGCAGGTACCTCTAATATATCCCATTCAACACTTAAATAGAATTCATTTAAATCAATACCTATTGGTACTAAATTTGATCCTGAAACTTGTTCAATATGCTTCAGATCTACCTGTAAATATATTATAATGCATGTAAATACATTAGTCAGCTATAAATATTTAAGATTTCAAATTCTATTTTTGACAGATACAGTTAAAACTCATTACAATTTTGTCTTGTACAGTATAAAACATTTATCTTAACTACTTAAAGATTTGTAGCGTATAAAAAAATATACACACACACAAACACACACACACACATACACATACACATCTTTTTTTTTTTAAATGAAGTGAGCAAAGTTTGAATAAAGAAAATTATATTATACAATGAAACACCATTGCGATATTGTAATAAATACAAATGCAAGTGAAAGATAAAATGAGACAGAAAGTAAGCAGGTATGTTACTAGTACCCCACCACCACCTGAAAATTAATATTAGTTCTGGCTGTTTCAAATCATTGAATTTTCTTATAAACTGAATTTTTTTATCTGTATAACTTCAACAATTTTTAAAAAAATCTTGTAACATGATTTTTAAGTGCATATGGTGAAATTTTTGTGTTTTAATTGTAAACCATATGCAAGAAACATATAAATCAATGCAACAAATATCATCAAAGATATTTATTCTACCAAATTTTTATAGCCAATGGAATGAAATGCAGTGAAAGACTGCATCCTTTTTATCCACATAATGAGAACCTACAACACTAATTAAGAACAAGTTGTAGAAACTTGTTCTACAAGTTGTAGAAACAATATAAAGCAAAGCTGAAAATTTTAAACCAGAAGAGCAAAATGTAGAAATAATTTTTTATTGAATTTAAATGCATTCATATATGGTTTATATTTACCTCTAACATTTAAATTCATATCTGTATAAAATGGTTCCTCAAAGGTGGTAGTAAGAACAGTCAAGTCAGCTGAGGAGCACTACCCAGACTGTTTGTGCTTAAGAATGTTTGAAAGGAGTTTGTATCCAGATTCAGATCTGGTAGGTAGAGAACTCTGGGCAGAAAAGTCTGAGTGGAGAAATATAGAACATTTAATACAGATATCTATCAGTAAAAGTCCTGCTCCTGATAATTAATCAAGATTAATATTTTGTAGAGGTAAAAAATAGGCTATGGTGCAGAAAAGCTGGTTCTGTATAGTATAGTTGCCCCAGTAAAGCTATGAGCTTGTGACGTCATGTGCTGACATCTCATTATATTATTGTTTCCCAAAACATTATTTTTTTGTGTAATTACTACTTTTATTTTATTTTTCAACTTACAAACAATATGGACTCCCAAACAATACATTGATGTTGATGTGTGTACAATTCTTTCCATTTAAGTTGATTTAACTATGTTGGAAGTAGCCTTCGCCATGATTCCCCAAAAAAGGTAACATAAAGTTTCAAAAAGATTCCCTTCAAAGAAAGTTCCACACAATCGGATTCGCAAATCATATTATCAGATAAAGCACTACAGACTAAAAATGTTGCCATAAGCCCTAACGTAGGTCTAAGTGTGAGTGCGCTATCGCACTGAGACCCGGAGAACACCCAGCAAGAGATCCTCCAGAACATGAACCCCCTAAACCTGATAGCGATAAGTTCCGCAAAGTCAATGCTGTCAGGCCACCACGTGCCCCTATTATAACCGGCAGTATATCTACCTCGCTAACCTGCATTAATACGTTTCACCAAGGGAACGATTGAGGAATATATCTTCTCTGCGCCTTCATTCAAATAGTTGCCCTTCTTCAGACGCACTGAGACATCCTCGATGAGAGCCCTCCCCGTAGTTAAAATAACCAGGTCGGGCCTCAAAGCGTCAGCTCTGACGCCGAACAGTTGTTTACGAGTGACAGCTCATGAATGACAACTAACCTGTCGTGTATCCTTGTACCACGACCGGCGGGATATTCGCTCAGAACATGCCCGAGGGTCTCGGGCTTCGCAAAGTAGTGCCTACACTGAACATCGACAGAGCCGACGGAGGACCACGAGGAAGTCGCAAATCACAAAAGCCCTCTACACCCCACAGATCTGTATAGAGTTGGCTTATTTTCACAGCAAGAGGCAAATAAGTTTAAAGGCCAACTCATCCATGTTATCATTCCTCACCAACTCTCCCAACTTAGTCGAGTTATTTTTAAACAGCTCTTGAGTTGAAGCAAAGCGTCGACGCTTAGCCCCGACGGAGACCTGCCCTCGCCGCATGAGAGAGGCAACGGGCCTGCCCCGGGGGGGACTTCGCACCTGCAGAAAGCATAGACGCCGTTACCCTCTCAACGAAGCCATCCACCCATTGGGTGCTCGTTCCGACGCCATGCCTTGACAAGATCCATAGCCAGAGGGTTCAGATGAGCCTTCTCGAGCCAAGACAAACGTAAATCCTCAGCCCAACCAGAACAAATGTCTGAATACGGCTCGGCTTGAGAGTCACCAAATACAAAGGAACAAGACGCCAACTGCCACCGCGAAGTTCAGACCGATCTCCCATCGAAGAGCTGCTCTGAAGGAATTATCCACGCTGAGGGCAAGAAAGACCAGACGGTAAGAGGCCCCGGCGGCATAGTTTCGCAACCTTATCGCGCATCTGCTTCGTGGGAAGCAGATGGAGTCTTCGTGGGAAGAGATGCACGAAAGTCATGTACCTAGTCGTCGACCCACCTTCAAGAAAGTGTCGGGCAAGTAACTCCGTCTCAGCAGCCGACCACTCGCGAAACCTGAAAGAGGTCCCCCTAAGCAGAAGGCCCCAATATTCATCCATCCGAACCTCAGGGTGCCTATGTCGCTTGTGGGTTGACAAGCCAATCTGGTTCCCAAACCGACGGTCACAAACTGAGCAATCGAAGGAAGGATCAAACACCGCAGCCTCACGGCAGACCGCAAAGTGACAACGTGCAGCATGGAGCCTGGAAAACGTTCTAGCACAGCGGCGACACTGAAATCTAACATTCGATCGCGGGCGAGCTAGACGGTAATGACGAGCCAGCTCGGAGGCTCTCTTGAACCATCCATTATAAAGACAGCAAGTGCAAGCGACCCAAAGAATATCATAAACAATCTCGGTCAGGCGAGTCCCCAACTGTGAACCAGAATCTTCACAGTCCATAGTCAGTACGCCTAACACTAGCCGCCAAAGCTCGAAGATACACCGGGCAATCCCTGCTAGTAGCAGCATGAGCATCCGACCGACCGAACCTGGCACACGCCTGACAAGAGAAACCGACTCCCTATTCGGACAATCTTTTTAGGCGTGATTCTGACCACAATGACCACAAACCTGCTGTTCCTTGCAATTTTTGCTGATGTGGCCATAAGCATGGCACTTAAAGCATCTGAAGGCATCAGCGAAGTCCTTCACGCGGCAAGTCTCCCAGTCAACATAAACACGATCTGTAGAATGCAGCCAATGACGAACCCCAGGACTACACTCGACTATCCAGTGCTTGCCCCATTCGTAGCAGGCTGCTCCCGCAAAACACGAAAGCCCAAGTCAAACTCCTCACGTGACGGGCGGCCCACCTCGTTCTGAACGTATAAGCACTTGGTGAGCTCGTCGCAAGTAAGATCACCAGGAATATCGTAGATCAACAACTTGGGCTTCAAAAGCTTATGAAGAATCGGCGTCAGACCCTGTTGCTTTAGTACGACATTTTCTAATATCTTTTTAGCGGCCACTTTATCCGAAGCCTCTAACAAAATCCCACCATAGTTTATCTTCCGCAGGAAATTCACACAGATCCCCTCTTCGCGTGGTTTAACCACCTCGCGAACCTTGGCAGCGGTCAAATCAGCCGTAATAATGGGAGAACCGTCCTCACCCATAGCCGGGTGAATCATAACCACTGCACCTTTGGCTGAACGCGGCGGGGCAGCGAGGGCTGCAGACACGTTTACCAAAGTGACAGGAAGGCCAGAGAACTAAGCAACCTCAGCAAAACACCTCCTAGAGGGTGACTTGGAAGAAATGGCACGAGATACTTTCTCCTCCGGCAACACACGCGTCTTCCTGGCCCTAGCCTACCAAGCAAATAGGCCCTGCACGCCGTACAGTGCCCCAATATATTAGTGCGAAAAGAGCCCAGAATTATTTCTAAGTCCCCCAGTGCGCCGCCGCGTTCCCGTCTTTCCTTCCGCTTGACCCATTCCCGTGCCTCTCAAGTACAGAGCTTCAATATCCTCAGCGGAAGTTGCCGGAGGAGTAGTCGTTTCATCAAGAAAATGGCGATCCTTAGCATCTTCGATAGAAGGCATCGAAGTTTCTGCCATAAAAACGATAACAATTGTTTTTGACACGCTATACGCTATAAATTAAGAGCCAATTAAGGCTGCAAAAAAAATCCCTTCAATTTTTTTTTACAAACTCCTTAAGAACCGTCCTGTGCGCACGAAATTACGCAGACAAAGTTAAATAAGAGAAAAAAAAATCAAAACAAAGCACAAAACGCCCAGACTCACAAAACGATAAATAAACAACCAAAAGTAAACAAACTCCCTTGGCAACGGGAAATAAACAAAAAAAAATTCTATTATATATAACAGAAAATCATCGAAAAACCGCGACAACGGTAAAGACAAAAATCAATAAAGAAAACCGGAAAAAAAACAACGTAAACAAGGTAATCACCGCAATGAAATTGCAGTATAGCCCAAATAACCAAAAAGTAGGCTACCCCCTGAGAAAAGCGGAAATAAAACAAATTCCGAACACAAGACACTACAAAATTAAAATAGTACCACAACGAATTAACTTAAAAATCCTCGAATTTCACCAGGGAGAAGACAAGATGACGACTTAACGTATACACGTTGCCAATCATATTATTGTTTTGATTGGTATTATGTACAAGCTTATAAAAAATTACCTGCAGTAATGTCTTTCATGGTGTAAGACATATACGACACGGTTATATTACATTTAATTTATATCCGACATTGGTAGTACACAATGTGTGCATAAAGAAATAAACTTTAGTCCAGTTTATATTGTGTTGAGAGAAGGTATTCGGATAGGGTTTTTGTGTATTTTATAATTGCTTATTGTTTTTCGCAAATTTTTTGTAATATATTATTTTTTGTTTTATTTTTGTTCATGTGTTATTAGTGCGGTTTGTTATGGCAGAATTTAACTACGTAAGTAAGAAAAGAAAACTTAGGAGTCAAGCACATGAAATTATCAATAATATTTATGATTTTATGAAAAAAAAAGCTCTAGAAGTACGTAAATTAACTGATGACAAACATATAATTGGCATTCAAAAATGTAAGTAATAAAGTAAGAACTGTTGCTGCTTGAGGTATTTCAAGAACACTGGTTCAAAAACTAGAAGAGAAATAATGAAAGAGTTAGGTTTCAAATGACGTAAAACTGAAAATAACAGAAAACTTTTAATTGAGAAATCCGATATCAGATGGAAGAGAATTGATTATTTGCAGACCTTGGCTAAGTACAGACAAAGCAATGCTACAATTGTTTATTTGGATGAAACATACGTTTTAAGTTTGCATTGTTCAATAAGTCGCAGTGTAATGGTATTGTTAAAGGATTTCATGTGCCAATTAATAAAGTTAACCATTTATAATAGTAATTTATGCTGGAAGAGAAATCGTTTTTATTCCAAACGCATTACTAACTTGGAAAGTCAGTTCGAAAAGCTACCTTAACATCATGAATATAGACAATTTCATGAAATGGGTGGGTGAAAAATTGATTCCAAATCTTCCACCAATGTCAGTAATAGTTGTTGATAATGCCCCTTATCACAATACAAGTATTGATAAAGCACCAGATTCTAATTCCAGAAGAAAAAATATGACCGATTGGCTGGAGAAAACTCATATTCTGTATAGTTCAAAGATTCTATAAACTACAGTTGTATGAATTATTAACTAAAGTACAAAAAATCACTGATGAACTTTTGCAAAAAACATGGGCATCATGTTCTTAGACTCCCATTTTACCATCCTTATTTGAATATGATCGAGATGATATGGTCACACATAAAAAGACATGTGGCCAGTCATAATGTATCTATAATTTAGCAATAAATAACATAATATACTAAAACCACAAAGTGTTTTTAATATTTAAAAATGTTATATTTCAAATATTTATTTTGTTCAACTCTCCCAACATATAATTCCATTTATATTAATTTTGTATAATCTTGAAGCTTACTTCAACCAGTTTAAGATTATATAGTTTTAGTTTTAAAATTGTAATAAACCTTAAAACAGTTAATTTACCAGTAAAAATATTTACATAGTTTATATCATGAATGATTTTAAACTTTGGTTCACCACACTGAAGCCATTATTTTGCATTTCACAATTACAATTTCAAAATCATTTTCAGGGATCTTGAAACTCCTTACCCTGTTCAATCAAATTAAAATTTTTACTGTTATATTTTTTAAATTCTTGATTTATGAATTTTTAATCACTACTTTACTCTAAAAAAAAACAATTTTTTTGTTTTATGAAATTGCAAATAAATCAAGTTTTTTTGAATTTATAAAACATGAATAGTTTGATAATTAAAAAAGAATACAAAAGGTTGGTTCTGATTTATGGACAAGAAATTTATTTAACAATAAATTTTCTCTCTAACAGTTCTCTCAATAAGATTATTATTAATGTATTTATTTTTATTAATAATTAGATAAAAAAATGTTAAACTATTTTCATTATAATTTATTGAATATACATTATTTTACTGAAAGTAATCTTTTTAAGATTCATATTACTCCTTTGTGCTGTTAAATTATGTATGTTAAATTCTATTAACATAAACCACCTAGAACAGAGAATTGAAATAAGACATTTCTTATCTTAATTTTATCATGATAGTACTTTCATGGGATCCTGCATCCTCAGTCACGATTGAATAAATTTTATTAGATTGTACATTAAAAAAAAATATATATTAAAAATACTTTAACAATATGCTGAGTCATTAAAATAATACCATGCACATGGTGTAATCTTCATTGTGGCAGAGTAATATTACAATGAAAGTTCAAGAAATCTAGTTTCTAGTTGTTTGTCTTTCCTGTATAAATACTATCACAATCATTACATAGTTTTAAATATTTTTTTTTTGTTTTTTAAATATTTTATAACATAATGATTAGGTTCATATGCTGGTTTAAATAATTCTTTATTATAAATTTTAGTAATGTTTTCAGTATATAAATAAATACTTTATGTGTACATGTTTTCACTTTTTGTGTCTTATTATGTTTTGGTTATAAGGTAATTATTCTGTAAATTAAAGTAGTAAATATACATTTTCAACTGCTATATGTTTTAAGATGTTTATTTGGTTATTTAAGTTTTCTCTGTTAAGTGTATACTTGATTGTTTTATTAATGCTATTAAATATGCAAGTGTTAATTTTCAACCTTGTTTATTTCAATAATGACATGTAAATAATTAGGCATTCTTTTATTATCTATTTGAAATGTGAATTTTAAATTTTCATTACAGGAATTAAATTTGTTTAATATTATTAATTGTTCATTGTTTATTAACGGGTTATATATAGTGAAAATATCATCAACATACTGTGTCCATATAAAACTTTGTGTAAGTGATAACATACAATAATTTTCTTTTAAAATCCCCTAAATATATTCCCAGACATAACCTTACTGTGGGATTTCTTCTAACAGCACTTATGTCTAACAGCACTCATTTTTTTGTATAATATTTATTTATGTATTCTAATTTTTTGTATAATATTCTATGTACAATTTTATTTTTATTTACACATATTTTATTTGTATAAATTGCATATTAAACTGAGTTAATTTCTGGTAGGGATTTACTTAATTATTTATTTATCTTGGAATATGTTTTATCATATATTGTAAAATGTTCTCTTAAAATCATAAAAGTCAAGATGAAGAGAAGCAACAAATCTTAGTTTGTTGATTTAGATTTATTATGCAAGTGGGTTGAAGTCATACCAGTCATAACTTACTTTATAATGTTAATCACCACATGCTCTTTTTTATTTTTTTTTTAATTTACAGTTGCTCTTGCAACCTCCTTCACAGAGACCAATACTAGCAATGCTCCATAATTTCAGCTGATTTTAGGTTAATATTTTTAAAAAATAATAATTTCATATGTTAATAATAATAATTACTATTACTATTATATATTTATTTAATTTTAATATTTAATCTATTTATTTCTTTATAACCAATTAAACATTTTCGAAATACATTACCTGTATGCCATTATATGTCCATGAACCAAATTTCATTAAACAACTCTGTTCATCAAATGGAAAATAAAGAACGTTTATTTCACATGATGACTTGTAGATTGCAGGTGGTTTCCAAATTACTTCACCAGTATATTTTAAAGTGGCTTTTGTCATCAGTGTTACCTCATAATTACCATCTGCACTGCGAAAAAAAAAATTCATTTTATTTATTATAATTATAGCACAGAAACTGTAAAGGGAGCAATCTTTCCAATGCATTCCATGCCTAAAAGACAGATACTAACTTTCATTAACATGTAAAAAGTATAAAATTAAAAATAAATTATCATAAATTTGGTAATGAACTTAAACATTCTTCAATATTGCATGGAATACTTGGTGATAAAAATCCCTTTTTTAAATCTTTTCTAAAATTGTTTGAATTATTTTTTTATTTTCTATGAAAGTGATTGATTTCTAATATAAAATGGACTCTCTTCCTGAGCTGTTGTCCTGTAATTAGCCTATAACAATATGTAAGTATTTATATTGGTATAAAAAAATAATTATCTATAACTGTGCAAGGAAAAGGTTTTACAAGTAAATTAATTTTAACAAAAACAGCCATTTCAAAAATGCATATAGCCTGAAAAATTAGTGAATATCTTTTGTAATGAAGGTCTAAAAGATGTTCTACAGCTTATTTATTATGTATAATATTGATTTCTGTAATCTAAAAAGATTTGCATATAACAATAATATTACTGTTAATCTTAACACTCTGTTAACTTCACATTATACTTATGGAAAAAGCACTTCAATTCAAATCAGTCTATAGGTCTATTCTCAAGAGTTTACATGTAAATTAATATAAAATTTATTAGTATGTGATTTTATTAATATTAATGTTTTGATGATCTCATGAAGAGGAATACATCCGATCATAAAACATGTTTCATCTTCAGGTTTCAAACATGTTTCAACAGAAACATGTTAAAACAATACATAAATGAAGTCACATGATGAGTAAATTACTTAAATAATTTTGTTTAATTTTTACATGTGATTTGAAAATTAAACATGATGATGAATATGCTAGATGTTGAAATTTCTGATCAAGACTTAAAAGGCAATTAAAAAAAACTTGAACTGTTAAGTCAATATTTTCAATTTTAACTTATCACCATTTAATATAATTCATGTATGTTTTAGCTAATGTATTGTATGCCACATAAATTGTTGACAATTTTATTTTTTACAGTACTATTTTCAGGGCCATATACACAGATATCATTAGGAAACACTACCATTTTACAAGTAGATTTTGTGTCATTAAAATAAAGTAAAAATAACATAGGCCTAAAATAGAATTGTGGAACTGCTTTATTACTGATTTCAACAAAAAAAACCTTTTGGTTGATTACTCTCTGAAATCAAGAGAGCAAAAATCTAAACCTCTTGACCATCTGTATCATACTCCAACCCTTAATTTATTTACATAAAATCAAGCCTATCATTCTCATTTGTCTTAGATTTAACAAATCCTAGACTATTAATCTTAACAATAATAATCCCAATAAAAATTCTAGACTCCAAAGTCATGAGTTACTTGTTCAAAAATTGTTTATCCTGAAACCAAGGCATACTTTTTATGTTTGACAAAATCAGTGAAGTGGTTCAATACAGCATCAAACATTTCTGACAGAACCAGCAAAAGAAGCTATTGATATTCAATTAGCTATGTCATATGATAGATTCCTTTTGTAAAAAGAACTATAATATTAGCATACAATAATACCCCGACTTATGCTACCCCATCTTATGTTGATCCAGAGTTATGCAATTTTTTAATCTTCCAATTCAAACTCAATTCCCCATTCTGCTTGCACTAGTGTTCAGTTCAGCTCAGCTTACGACATGGTTGGACATGTTTTGCGTGGTGTCAACGCATAGCTATAAATTATTATTTTGTGTTTGTGTGTTATTAGTGTGTTTTTTATATTTTGTGTTCGTTATATCTACGAAGACTTGATAGACTCTACTATGTCATCCAAACAAAGTAGAACTGATTCTTTTGGATCAAAAAAGAAAAGAAACACATTATCTTTAGAATGTAAACTTAACATTAACAAAGATGTCAATGCAAAAATAAAAATTTGTGAATTGGCAAAGAAGTTTGATCTACTGGAATCGACAGTCAGAACAATTATAAAAGGTAAAGAAAAAACTTTTGAAATTGTGAAAAATGCTCCACCTTTGAATTGAAGCATCATTCGTAAATGTCATGGTATTATCGCTGAGATGGAAACAATGTTAAAATTATTGTGTGATAATCATGTAAGTGTGAAAAATTGTTCTGTTGATCAGAACATGGTGGGCTCTCAAGCTAAGTTGATTTTTGAGAGATCAAAAGAAGCTGTGGAGGTGGCTAAAGATGAAATGTTTAAATCTAGTAAGTTGGTTCAGCCAATTCAAAAGTCGCTGTAATTGGCATAGCATTGCAGAAAGTGGAGAATAGGCAAGCAATGATAAAAAGGCTGCATCACTCTATCCAGAGAAACTCAAAGCTACGATAGAAGATGGTGGCTATACCAGCCAAACCATATTCAACATGGATGAGACTGGCCTGTTCTGGAAATCTCTGGTCCCTTGGATGCCTTCCAGAGATTTCTGTGGCTTCTTAGTTTGCTATTAGCATTTTTGGGTGTCAGTAGCATGTGCACCTTCCAGTAATGTCATGCGTGCTGATTGCATACTGCGGCTGCTGTTAAGCAACATTTGTAAACTCATTATTTCTCCTCATTTGCGGTGTATAACACAGATTTCTGCGAACGTGTGCCCGCCTTACCTTGGCGAAGAGGTGGCAATGACTTCTAGCCAGAAGCTCCTGTAACAAGTAAGGAAACACTCCCTATAGTCCTACTTATTCTTTTAAAAATGAGGGCTGTAATTCGAATTAAATGAGAGGGGGGAGCGTAATAAAAATAATGATTGAAAATTGGGTTGCAAATACTGAAAGGTTGAGAAACGCTGATTTAATTATCATATTTTATTTTATTCTAATTTGTTCTGGTCCTCTAATGATTTTTTTTTAATATTAAAACTAGCAATTAAGTTTTTAATTATGTATAGCTTTATTTTTGAAGATTTTTAGCTTTTTTATTTGTCTAAATATCTTTTTGAGCACAATGATGAACCTGCTAAAAATTTTAATTATTTTTACATCTCATTTACAATTGAGTTCTATCTTAATCTTTATACAATGTGTTAAATAAGTTACTCCTTTTTGCTAGTTAACTATACCACAGTGTGTGATAATCAGTGTTTTTCAACCGACTGCTCAGTTGAAGAAAAGCTCGGTTTTCAACCAAGTGCAGAAGAGAAAAAATATAATTATGGTAATGAGGTATGTGTAGTTGTTTTATTTTTAAAATGCATTCAGAACAATAAAAGAAGTGAAAAAATTGTATAAGTGATAAAAAGAATGAAATAAGCAATCACTTACTTCATTAATCATACAGGTATCTTATTAGAACAATGAAATTTCATAAATTCTTGTTTTATTATTTTATTTTTTTTAAAAACATTTTACACCTTATAATGCAGTTTATTTTTATTTTGTAAAATTTTAAGATTATGTAGAACAAAATTTATACAATGAATTATGCTAATTTTTTATAATGCTGAAACAGTGAAACATTACAATATTTATACCTCAAATCAGTACCAAATTTATTTCTTTTTTTTTTTTTACTTTCTAGAAATACTTGAAAATAATGTTATAAACTTTTCGGCACTGTAAAAAATTTATAAAAGTAATTTTATTTAACTGTTTCTAAGGGGGTTAATAAATTGATAATTTACTGACACTCATTAATGGTTATTTTTTTTTTAAGAAAGGTCATTGTTTTTATCTTATTACGTGTAACTAAATATCAGAAAACTTATAATAATAATAGCTGCAAATGTATCACTATGATGAAATACGTTTATTTTTCCATACCTCACAAAATAGTCTTGTATACAACAGTGTACAACACACACCATGCATTATGTTCTGCACCAGGATGCAGATAACAGATATTAAAATAGTACATTGAGCATTACATTTAACCAACTACTAAAACTTAACTAAAAATTCTAATTTGAGGGAGAATTTACATTACACTCAAAAAATTTTCATGTTAAAAATATTATTACTTTGTAACATTATCTTACTTGTTATATAACACAATGTCAGGAAGCCAAATATGTTCAGAAGGTACGTATAGCATTTCAACTCCACCATATTCTTCTGGTTCCCATCGCAATTTATAATCAACCCATTTCTGAAACAAAAATAAAGACTAAATTTTCTGTCTATTATTTGTAAGTATAATACAACATATTTTATTTTCTTGGCTGTTACAGTATAAAAATACCAAAGTAAAGAGACTGTGTTAACTACAATAATTAACTGATTGATTCTATAAAAAAATATATTTTGTAGTATGGTACTGTTTAGAATTCTGTATACTAAAAGATAGTGATGCATACCGTTCTCAATCATCAGTATCTTGGATATAATCCTCCCAATTAAAACTTTTATAGCTCAGATTAAGGCAATTTAAATGATCATTAAAATCCATTTGTAAGTTTTTCTGAATTAAGAATAAAACTAAAAAGTTTAAGAAAAAAAATGTTCCTTACAAAAAATAATTTTTCATTAAGATTAAAAAAAAGATTATTTTTTATTAAAGCAATATAAAATATAAGTATAGGGTTCATTTATTATATAAATATAAGTAAACATTAAGAAAATTATCATTAATCTCAGTTTATTAGGTGATGAGATTACCGAATTTTAGTAAATAATTCCTGGCAAGTGTTTTCAAGAAGCTAGACACAAACGTTTAAAACCCATTCAAAGAAAAAAAAAATTAATATAACTTAGTACCTCATGTATTCTATTGATTATCAATAACATAAAATTAAATGAAATACTAAATGTAATGGAATAAGCTGATTTATTGAATAACACCTTTTAATATTATGTACAGAATTACTTTTTTGGTGATTTTTTTTTGGTTCATAAATGGAAAAGGAATCCAAAATCTAATATCACAGAGCATCTAATTTTTAAATAGCACAGAATAACAAAAACATAAATAATTAAAATAATAAAATTAAGTATTAAAGTAATAAAAGAAAAAATAATACATTAAAACAAATGTACAGTAATATTTACAAATTTAGATTTAAATATAAAATGATGAACCATCATTTACGATGGTTCATGGTGGTTTAAGGACAAGACCATTTATTTAAGGTAGTCAATTTAAGAGAAATTTCACACTGTTTTATGAGGTCAGAGAAAACCCATCCAATCTATTATATACAATTTTTGCACTATTTTATGAGCCAGGCTTAGTCTACACTCTCAAGCCCTTATCAAAAGGCATTAAATTTCACAATTCAAGATTATGAACTAAAGAAAAAAAATTGTATTATTTTTTTTTAAATAAATTTATTTTTAATCTTTTAAATAACAATTAAAAATCAAAATTATTCTTTAATATTTTATGTTACAGGTAACAATAAATAGTAATTCATACAGTAAAACTGAGAATTAATGTAATTGTGTTGAATAATACATGAATTATTTTTAAAAAATTGCATACAAAGTTCTCTTCAGGTGATTCTACCGATGAAACAAGCAATAAAAATATTTAATAAACGTAGGTCTGGAAATGCTTTTTACTTTTACAACTGTTGAAAGATATCTATCAATCTGATTTTTGCTTCTTGAGTAATATAATACAATACTTTATTTTTTAGACCCTAATAACGGTTAAAAATTGCTATATTTGTATGTTAATTTTCCCAAAAATTACTAAAAAAATAAATGTTTCCAGAACTGTGCCTCTAATATTTTTTTGAGAAAAGTTACCAAAATCTCAAAAACTTTCAATCAAAAAGCATCGTTTGGTTTGACGTAAAATAACTTAAACATGATGCAATAACTGCGATGGCCACCTTTCACAAGATCAAGAATGGCCAGAATGATGTATCGTTGATGTCATCGGTGGACAACATTCATGACTCATTCTCTACTGTATCACAGCCACTTCAAAATTTTTTGGCTCAATCAAACCCTTGAGTTTTTGACAGGGTAGCATCTGCAAGCTGTGCCTCGAGTTGAGTCAAAATTTCAGAGGATTTAGCACCTTCATTGGCAAGAAATTGTATTATTATTATTTGTTGCACAATGGTGAATAGTACCTCTTACTCAGCATCTGAAGTGGAATGTGGCCTACAGGCATGGGTGGCTGGCTGCTCTCCTCCACACATACCCAACTAATTACTCACAGTGCCTAACTACATTCACTGCCCTTTCACTCCGCCATGGAAAAATTTCATTTTATATTTGAATGACCTTAATATTGTGACAAAAATGTTTATTAAATTACCAAATTTTATACAGTACTAGCTGACCCATCAATGCTTTGCTATTGCTAAATTTGAGTATATATATATATATATATAGATTAAATTAGCATAATTGAAACTTTGATAAAACATTAAAAAACTGAACATTACAGAACTTCACAAAATTTTACCTTTCACTTTTACCTTATTTCTCTGTTTCCCTGTTCCTTATTTCTTTCCCAACTCCCCCTTCCCATTCTCCATTTTCCCCTTTGCTTTTCAATTATTCTTTTCTCCTCTTTCCCCTTTTCCCTGTCCCATTACCCTTTCCCCTTCACCATTTCTCTTACCTCTTTTCCCCTTTCTATCCCCCACATTGCCTTTCATATACGTTGATATAAAGTCTGTTTGCTGATTTGTTTGTTTGTTTCGTAAATACCTCGATACCAGCCCCACCTAGCAAGTATAGTTTTCGCAAAAATTTTTCTTTTCGTGTAACTAATAAATATATTCTGAACAGAGGGCAAATCGTATTATTTATACAATTTTTCGAAATATCTCAACCTCAGCGCCACCTAGCAGGTCAACTAATTCAGAAACCTTTACGGGCGTGCGCACAACTCACCAAAGTTTCTTCGCAATTTGATGAATGGTATAGGAACGCATACCGGACAAACATCCTTTCAGTCTTGATGCCAGTATTTCTGCTTGATTCTTTGATTAATTTGGTCATGAACCAGTGATTAATTAAATTGGGTTCACTATATCTACTTACTAAAACATTTGAATCTTTTTCTTCATCACCTGATGAAGAAGTCAGTACAAGATTCAACATTTTCATGTTCATCTAAGTTCCATGTTTCTGGTGGTAATGGAACTGGAAGCTCTTGGCTATGTGGCACTGGTTGAATGGCAGAAGGAATATCATGTTATTTAACAGTATGTCTAGTTTTCGTTGTTATCCCAATTATCTTTATTACACAAAAATAACAGTCTGTGGTGTGACCATTCAGTCCTCTCCAAACCACTGGAATTGCAAATGGCATGTGACGAGATGTATTTAGTCAACCAGTCAGCAATGTTACAAAAGAAGCACAGCAAATATGAGGAGCCAATATTTGTCCTGATCACCTAATTTACATCCAAAATATAGTTCATAACTTTTTTTATCAAAGAAGTTATATTTCTTTTCTGAAACTTCAATGTTCTCACAACAGATGTAACAGAAATTGTTTGGATGATTAATGCAAATGCGAGGCACTGTTAATACATTACAATAACTTTATTGTTTAAAAATATATCTTTATAAACAACTAATTTAATAAACATGCACTCACTTTACTGAATAATATATACCTGCTAGTACAAAAGCCAGCTACAAAACTGAATGTTACACATGCAAGAACACACACTTGAATGAAAATTAAAAATATTTCTCTAGCCTGAACAACAGTTTATAAGTAATTATAATAACAGCAGAAATAACTAATGAGTAGATAATATGTTTATAATAAGATGAAAATAGTAAGAATGAGTGACATTCTTATTCATTGTGTAGTATGTAAATAATAAACATGATGACTAATGTCTAACAAATCAATGTGACAATTAAGGGACTGTAATAAATAAACAAAAGCTATTTAGTTGATAATATAATAAAATACGTTCAAAAAATGCTATGCTTATGGAGTTCATGCATGTTACTAACTTAAAATAAGTATGGTAGTTAAAAAAAACTAAGCCTGATAGAATTCTGATTTCATATTTGTAATCAGCATGAAAAATTCTATAAGAATCAGTTATATAAAAACCCAAAAATCCAAAATCCAAAAAAATTGGATTTTGGATATTCTCTATATTTTAATTAATATCTCTGAAGTGGGTTCTATATATGGGCATTGATGGCAATAAATTTTGAACAAAATTAAAAAAAAAGGTAGTGATCGTTTTCACCACTTTTATTTTTGACCTTTTTATAGTTGTCATAGAAAATAGAGCATTAGTATTATGAAAATGCCCATTAAACTATTGGCCAAAGTTTTAAAACAGACATCAGATTAAAGGTCAGAGGATATTCAAAACTATTTCCACACAGTCTTTGTGTGATATCTCGAAAACTTGTAAACCACAAAAATTAAAATTTGGCTGTATATATATATATATATATATATATATATGTGTGTGTGTGTGTGTGTGTGTGTGTGTGTGTGTGTGTGTGTGTTTGTGTGTGTGCATGCGTGCATGTTTATTGTTTATAAACGGCAAATAAATAATTTATATAACTTAACTCCAAAAGAGGCAATGTATAGTTTTACATCAGCAGTAATATACTGTCAGTATAATATACATGTTTCATGATTCACAGGTATCATTTCATAGTAATACTACAAGGTATAATTTTTTTTTTAATTTCAATTAATTTGTTTTTAGATGTTTAGATTGCCTTGCAAAACTCCCTACATTGATGACTAATATGTAAGTAAAAGTTGGTGGTAATACCTTTGATTAGCATCAGTGTTGCAGTATTTCTTTAACAGTAACTATAATTAATTGTATTTTTACTAAAAAAATATTGGGGGAATCCATGAAAGGTAACAAACACTTTTATTTAAGCATCAAGTTATTATTAACATTATGAACTCCTCTTTTAATTAATATCACATTTTTTACTGTATAATAATATGTCAATATTTTGATTTTAATATTTATTAATATTAAAATTTTTCTTTTCTTAATTATGAAAAATATTTGTTTCTAAATTTGTGGAGCATGTTACATATACACTAAATCAATTTCCAATTGTACTATTGTGAATAGTCTGTAAGTATCTTTGTTTGCATTAGTCTATCTATTCCCTCAAGTAGTCTAAAAAATTGTTCTTGACTAATACGTCAGGTAGAAACACTAAAGGTAATGTACAAATTCAAACAGTAATTGTATATGCATATCAATTTTGTAAATTTAAATTCTATTTACTTTTTGAACATCTCTATATACGTATAACCAGAAATTTAAATGTTTCTCACATACCTGAACCACCCAAACATTAGTAGTCATCACTTGATTCTTCAGATTCTGTAAAAGTAAGAATAAAAGTAATTTTATTATGTTTTATCAGTTTTAAAAAAATGCAAGTATGAAACAATTTTTAAATTGACTACAGTACATTATTCTAAGGTAATAGATATTAAAACTTTACCAGAGCCTGAATTCACTTTTTCTCCGAATCAAACTCCTTTAGTAACTGTTGCTGGGAATGTTAGTGTTATCAAGCATTGGATGATGTACTGTATAATTAACTTTTGTTTTACAAGGTCTAAAAATTTCTTCTAAAGGTAATACAAACACCAATACCAAATCCATACTTTACAGCAAGATACCATTCAGTGCTAGCAGCGCCCATCTTTGAATAAAGTTAATTAGAATGAAAGTTTTTATAAATGTCAATATAAAATAAAGTATACTATAATAAATTTAAAAATTGTTCAGGAGAAAAAAAGAATCCATTTAGCTTAAGTTTATTAATATTTCATGTAACTATGTTCTAATGTATTCTCAAGCAAAAAAAAAAATATATATTTTTAGAAAATGAATTATTTTGCAGGTTTAATATTCTGATTGTGTACCATAAGAGACCTTATGATATAAGCATTCATTAAATTAAAACTATTTTGAAATTACTTTTAATCTTTGTAGAAATGCCACAACATATTTTTTTTTTTATTTCTTTCTTTTTTTTACAGATTTTTAAATGTTTGCTTTTAATTAAAGCATGAATTTTCATTTAAATTCACTGTTGTTTACCATTCTTAAATTATAAGTATTTAAAAAAGTGCAAAATTAAATTGCATGACTAAATAAAAAATTTTAACATGTACCAAAATGTAATAGTAATGCATCTTCATTTTGATACCCATGTTTATTATTACCATCAGATGCTTCATGTCAATTTGACTGCATTGCATTTGAAAACAGATGTTTTCTAATTTATTTGGTAAAATATTTATTGAAAGATGGTATTAGCTCTTTCAAATAAGTTATTATATTCTTCCTTACTTCCTGATGCAAGTCACTCTCAGACAGGAAGTTGTGCAATTAACTCAAATACTTCCAAGGGATGCCAAGGTGTTTTTCACCCACACAAAAAAAAATTCTAATATTTAGGTTAGCTGGTTTCAGTAATTACCTCCAGAAACCAGATTTTTTAATCACTGACTGTTTTATCAGATGTGTAGATTATGATTAATGATCTTACAAAAGTAAATGTATAGATTATTGTTCTGAAGTCCAAAGTTTAGTTTGTTTATTTGAAAGAAAATGTCTGTAGCAAGAATGGAAGACTTTAAAGCCAGCTACTATTGTGATAATCTGTAGCAAAATGGAAAGAATATACTTCAAGAAAGACTTACATACTAGGATCAATCAACCACATAAGTACTTTAGGGGTGGGATAACTATTTTACTTTTGTGTACAGAAATAAAAAAATTAGTACGTACAGCTGCATAAATAAAAATTTTAAACTATCAGGGAGAGGGTTTTGTTGCAAGACTTAGCAGCATTCCATGGTATATACTTCAGAGCTAACTTCAGGATGTGGCCACAAAGGCTGATTTAACAATCTAATATAGACTTACAGCCATCAATGCATACTCTGCTGCATGTGTGACTAATATATGCTTTTTTTATTAAAATATTCATCAACTTCTAATGTAATTGTTGCCCATTCTTTTAATGGATGAAAAACTAAAAACATTCATAACATAATTATACTTCAAGTTTATTGCAACAACAAGCAATAAAAAAAATTGCAATATCTGTGCTTTTTTCAGGGATTAGAAAAGAATTGACTTTTTTTGCCTTCTCTATTACAATGTAAAATATCATTTACATAAGCATGCAATATAAAACATGTATAATTTAAGAATTCATGTATCAAAACAAGTAATTTTTCTTTCTTGTATTTGATGACATTTCCACTATCATCATTGAATCAGTTATGTCTCACGATATACCCAATGACAGATCAAACTGAATAAACAAGTATCAGGCTCTATGTAGAAACTAAAACTGAGACTGGAAGTCTCAGATTTTTTATATCATGAGATTTTTTAGCTGAGTTTAATATTTTAGATGTTGAGCAGGAGAAGGAGCAAGAGGATGGAGAAAGAGACTAAGAAGAGGGTGAAATGCAATGAACATAGCATGGGTGGTGAGTATGAATATATAATTGAAATATCTCCTTCTTTTCTTTATAGTGATAATATATAGATCATTAATTTTTTCTTGCATACCCCTATAAGTTCAACTATATAACCCCAGAGGTATTCAAACACATTTTGGG